>NC_142200.1:70095318-70695318 GCF_049639895.1 Pseudopodoces humilis | reverse complement strand
ATGCAACCTTCTGCATAATTAATATACTAAAAATTATTATTTGAAAGAGGAGTAAATCTCCCTTCCCATACCATGACTGTGTAATTGAGATCGTAATTATCATTCAACTATTATTTATCATCTATTCAATTTCACAACTCCTTACACAATGAGTCCCAGTTCCAGAAAAAGACCTTTTGTTGTTTCTCTTTCTTTATCTGGTTTAAGCCTCTGACATGCTTCCAATGTCAATTTTGCTAAAGGAGTTGTTTCAATAGCTGCAGTCATAAAATTTGAAGACACAAGCAGAATGTTCCTACTTCAGATCAATCATTACAGATTTCAGGCTTAGTACCTGTTGTAGGGACTGTGTATCTGTTTCAGGGGAAGAATCATCATTTAATTCTACTTTGGTGTCGCCCTGAGAATCAGGCCTGTTGATATTGTTTTCATAATTTCTAGCCACTTTCCCAGGGAAGTAACTATAAACATAGGTGTTTATACATTCCATTAAAGAGATGCCTTTTGATGGACGTCTCTCATGGCCAATGTGGTTGGGAAGGTGGTAACCTGACTATCCAATCCCTGGTTGTTGTTGAAAACCTATAAATACTGAAAGAACAAAATAAACTTCCTTCTTCTTTCATCAGACTTTGAGCTGCATCTGTGTGAATCATTTTGTGTCTTACAGTGACACTTTGGCACTTGGATCCTAATTTCAGTAATGACAATGAGTGCTGTACTTCATACCCAAGGCCACTATGGAGAAATGGGCATAGCATATGAAAGCATAGCATTGCTAGGTATATTATCATTTGCCAAAAGGGTTAAAATGCCTGTATATGTAACTATTATATATTATTTATAACAATGGGGAAAAGACCAATGCAGGGAAAAAAATATTAAAATTGGAAGTACTAATCAGAATCATGTGGTGTATACTGTATTTAGGCTTCTGGAAAACAATGGGTAATTTTGAAAGGCTGTTTAATCAGCACTGTGTAACTACACCTTAATCTGCAATAAGTAGTTTAGCAAATATTAGCTAGAGCTTAATCCTGAGCCTTTGTTATAGAATGTTTATCTAGGCAGAACAAAGTATAAACATCTCTCATGCAGAGCAGTGTCTCACCCAAAGAATATGACTCAGGGACAGAGCAAAGGGTAAAGCAGTACATTGTTTTAAAGGATTTGTAGTACCACCGATATTCTGATCTTTACTTGTAGGTGACTAGGTTGTACTGTAGGATTCAATTCTGAACCAACAAACAAACAAACAAACAAACAATTTTAAAAAAATCACAATTCATAATATCGAAGTATGTAACACCCTATGAGTTATAATTACTCATTGATTACATTTTTTGTCTGTGTAAAACAATCTAGGAAAGGATTTTGATGGTTCAGAACTGGAGAAGTAATGGAATAAATGGAATCTGAAAAGAAGATAAACAGTTCTCTTAAACTGAAAAACACAGAAGCAGTCTGAACATTCAGTTTAAACATAAATAAGTAAAAGGGAGATTCATAAAGTCAAGGAAGAAAATATCCTGCATTTCTGAATTCCATTATGTTTTTCTAAAATAAAGCATTATTTTAAAAACAAAAACTTTTCTTTTAAACTCATGCCTGATTTTTCCTTACATTTATTTCCAAAGTGTTAAAAAGGTTGCTTTCAGAAAAGCCCTGGGCTTGCACTGAAACTGTGGTCTACTGTGAGATGCTTGAGTGCTCAAGGAATGGGAATGTTGCAAAAGATATTTCACATGACCAATGCCATTTCAGTTCATTTTCTTGCACCCTTGGCTTGTTGTTGGCTATCAGCCATCACTGTAAGAAGTAAAGCTTAGAGCCCCAGAACACAAAATATAAAAGTATATAGGGAAGCAGAAATCCTACTGAAAGCATAAAACAAATCAGATTTTTGAAGATGAGAAGCAATAATAGGTTCAATAAGTTCTTAAGAGTTAGAAAAATTAGGGCAGAGCTAGAGAAAAAGGTAGAAGAAAGTGAAAAACTAATGAGAAGTAACATTAAGAAGTCACATGTATTAACGTATTTTCTGTCTGTTAGTCAATACACAAAAGATTGCCTTGGATTTATATAACTAACGAGGGCTTGGACAAGAATGGAAAGACAACAGGTTAGAACAGGTTAGAAAGTATCAGTACTTGATGATTTGAAATAGGCATAAACAAATTAAATTCAGCTTCTGATACATTGAGGATTTTGTCTAAAGAAGCAGTCAGTTAACTCTGAGAGTTGTTGAATGGATGAAGGACGTTCTGTAAGATTAGATATAGTCAAAGGGTTTTTTTGTTTGGTTTTCCTTTGGGTGGTGTACACCATGATCTGTCACCATATGGTTAATAGAATCTGAGTCTGATTCCCAAAAAGCTGTTGAAACTAATAATAGTTTTTGAACCAACTAGGAATTATCACACTGAAAAATATCACCATGGCGTTGTGAATGAGTTATTTCAGAATAAGCTAGCTCTTCTGCTATATGAAACCCTGTGTCTTACAATTGCATATGTTACAATTTTAGTAAAAATTTTCCATGGTGCTGTTAAAATGAAGTTAAGGAAAAAAATACAACACAAATGTGAAGAACTGGAGGACAGATACAGCTTACTGGAAAGCTATATTAATGGTTTAACATCAAATTAGAAGAGATTAATTGTGCAAGGTACAACTTTTCTTCAGGTAGGAATCTAGTCAGTGTATTCACAAATGTTTTGGCTGAATAAATGTAGTATTTGGCAAGTTGTTACATTAGAAAGCAGTTTCCTCAAGTTTAGAGGAAAGGTTCACAATTGAAGACGGCAGTGATGGGTCAAGAGAGCAGCCTGAAATCAGGTGAAAACCAAGAGCTATGCATTTGAAGTACATTCTATCAGGGTAATGCAAGTAAAACTTCCACCTTCCACAAAAAAACCCTCCCACCTGTCCAGGAGCAGCAAAGGTCAACTGTTCCTTCAGGAACATGAAAATATGGTCAGCAGAGTAGATGCCACTCCAGCCAGTGCCCAGTCCCACAGCTCCCAACAATGTGATTGAAATACAGCTGCCACATTCAACTAAGAGCCCAGATCCTCAGGCAAGTGTCTGGAAGTGAGACAGGACCAAGGTCAAGCCAAAATGTCAATCTGCAGGTCGGGCCCAGTAGCAGCAACCAAGCAACCATGGCCACATACCAGCATCAGCAAGATGCCACCTCTTATAGTTCTGGGCTCAAGGGACCTTGATAAAGACTTACTTAATTGGTGTAGGGTATCAGTGGCCTGAATCAGGGCATATGGAACTGAGATAGGGAACTGAAAGAGGGATGTAGCAGTGTGGCACAGCATAGCATGAAAAATTTGGATCTGGATAGGGTTCTCAGGCTTGGTGTGAGAGCTTAGGCACCAGTTGTGGACTTGAGACCCCAGGTGCTCTCCATAGGCCTGGTCTGCTTTTGATGAAAAGGATTTTTGGAGGGGATAGAGAATGTTACTTTTTCAGTTACTATGGGCTTCTTCATATTTATGTGATGTTACAAACCAAAGTGCAAGAGACTCATCCATTCTGTAATAAAGTACACTTGAGCTCCTGCAGTAAAACAGCTCAGATCCAAGTCTTTTTAAGATTTTCTATAATGTATGTATTTGTGATAGCATCACTCGTGATTTCAAAAACCTACTGACTCTGAGAAGACTTTGCTTTAGAGAGTGTCAGGAATTAGATGAAGTTTTGCCTGTGCCAATGGTCTTGGTTATATTGTGGGTGGGCCTGGGTGTCTGTCCAACCCCCAGCTTCTGCCAATAACAAGCCCAGATAGACATCCCAGGGAAGGAGCTGCTGTTCGGGGTTTCCAGGCAGTATCCAGCCAGGGGTAACCCTTAGGAGCATTGGCAGAGGCTTCAGGTGATCAGCTCTTTTAGAAAGTGATTTCTGCTCTGTGACCAGCTCAGATCAGCCCAGCCAGCTCTGTTCAGGGGTTACCCCAGCTGCTGCATAGACAAGAGATGGGAGATCATGTGGCGTTCCACAGGAGTTCTTTAATGCAGGCTTCAGTAAAGGGGGCCAGTGATGACCTAACCACTGAACTGGGCAAAAGCTGGGGTTTTTATAGGGGAGGGGAGAATTGGGAAGGGGACCAATGGTCTGAGACTGGGATAAGATGACCAATAGTTAACAGGGAGATACCATGGGGTCCCAAAGCAGGAAGGGGTCCACAGCTTAGTCACCATGACTAGGCAGTTTTGTCTTATCTTAGGGGGCAGATCTCCAGGGAGGAGGCCTGCCAGAGGACTGGGCTTCCTACACATTGGTAGTTACTTGAAATCCAGCAGTAATCTAAAAAATGTGGATGTCTAATTTATAACATGCACATTTCTATTCTTGTGAAGAACAGCTCATGGCAGTGACACACATGAGCCTATCTGGTGGCTCAGGTTGTTGCAGTTGCCCAAAATTAGACTCAATTTCAAGGTACACTTTTCATCAGTCTCTTTGTACTTCTGAAGCTCCACAAGGCAGGATGGGATAGAAAAAGGAATATGGACTTGGACCTTCCACTTCAGAGACCTGGCCACTCACCTGCTTCTGTGGCTTCCTTTTTGTGTTAGCCTCTAACTCAGGTGAAAGCACACAGGAAACAATGTGCTCCCCCATTTTTTCTTTTGTGCTAAGAATTTTAGAACAACAAGTAAGACCATTAAGTTCCATTTTGAATGTGGCTGTGCCAAAGATTCTGCAACCATATTGGTTCAGGCTAAGGAACATTTACTTATACAACAAATGTAAAATGCAGTGCCAAAAAAATAGCATACAGTTTTGTGGAGCTCCCTTTAGTCTGTTGATAATTTAAAAAAACAATAATGAGGTCCCTTGATAAGCAAAGGCAAAACTAAAAGCATCCTAACTTCAAAAGGATTTTGTTCCTCAAATATTTTGCTCCTCAAAGTGATGGAGAGGAGAGAAAGGGCTCATAGTTGTGGAATCCCACAAGTTAAGTCAAACTGCTTGAAGATTTAAAGCCATGTTCTGACCTTATATCTCAGATATAAATGATGGAAAATCTGTTCAGAGGAGATTATTGTCCCAGTTTCTGTACAGTTTCTAAGGGTACTGTGTGGCTGAAGTTTGATAAGGCCAGACATCCCTGAGGATGATGTGAATCGCATGTATGACTTTGTGAGCATCAGGCAGAAATTTTTCCCACATGTAAAGCCTGGTAACCTCCTATGAGGAAAAAGAAAAAAAACATCAGTCGTGCTTCACTAAGGATTTTATGGAACTTGTAGGGACCATGATAATATCTTAAAAATAAAGCCATATTTAAAATGGAAGATTTAAAATGCTAAACCAAAATAAAATACATTGGATTATATTAAAAAAAGAAAGGCTAAGGAAAATAGAGTAATTTCCAGTGTGAGATTTTACAGCCCTAAGACTACTATTTCTCACTAGTTTCTCACTGTCTCTCTAAATTTTTGTCAGGCTTTGGTTACAACAGTAATCTAACACAGAAACGTCCTGGCTGCTTATGGGTGTCTGATCCTGGGGACAAGTGCTTCTGTGGAGGTACATCACTCATTCAGGTTACCTAAACCAGATGACTGTCAAGGACTTAATGTTCCTTGTTTTTAACCACTGAATCTCTTCTGCTGTGTTTCACAGTCCCTGCATGAGCCTGGCCAGGTACCAGGAGTGCTTGAGTGTTCATCAATAGTTCAATGGTTAGGCATGCGACAGAAATAGTTTAAGAGTGGGAGAATGAAGTTGGTGAGAAGGTGTATGTGCTAGACATGGGAAAGACTGGAAGGCTTGGCTGGCATAGGGAGAGGAACAGAGACAAGGTGCTGGTTTTCAGTAGTAGGGAATCGGTGGTAAGGGAGTAGGTGTGGCAGTGTGGGGCTTAGGTCTTAGCTGGGGCTATGGTGTGGTGGGAAGGGGAGGAGGAACATTAAAATAGAATAATAAGGCCTGGAAGGGGCCTCAGAAGGTCAGCTTGTTTAGCCTCTACTAAAAGCAAGGGTAATTTACATGTTATGACAGATAGCTGCTGAATTCTCAGAGACTACAGGATCCTCATCCAGGCTAGGGGAAGGTGTATGGATCCCAAAAGGGAAAGGGCTGTGTTGGCTTCGCACTGTAATTTGCCATGCAGTTGGACATTAACAGAAATTGAGCATGTGGGTCACACTGTTTTCCTAAGTAGGTTTATGAGCTGTCATGGAGCCAGCAGGGACTGGCCTTTAACTTCTATGCAAGTAGAATAAGGAGGCTGGCTAAATTTATGAAAATATACTTTTGCTAATCAGTTTTGGAAAAAAAAAATTACTCCTTTATGTGGGATAATATAATATTGAAGAAATTAAGTTGTGTTCTGCAGGAAGATCCCAATCCAAAAGCGGAATTTTGGGAAGTTTGCCTCTGCAGATCACCTGTTGAAAAATCATAAGCATTTTGGAGAAAAAAAAATTCTAATTCTAGGGAAAATGCAATTCTATTCTCAAATCTTGAGTATAAGATTTAAGAATGAGTATAAATGAGTATGTCCCTTGGTTTCTCTTGAGGCTTCTCAAATTCACTTCAGTATCCAAATCTTTGTTGACTTGTGTCAGTCATTTTATGAAACTGACCAGTGTCTTACTCAAATTAGGAGGAAAATCCTGCTTCCCTGAAGGGAAATCAGAACACATTTGGTTAGATATATAAAAATTTCAAAAAACCTAAAAAATACAAAATATTACCTATTTACCTGGTAATTAAAGGCAGATCTGTGTAGCTCTGATGTCCTAGATCTAGTTACCACATCAAAGGGACTTGAGGGGTGTTAGCAATAGATCTTGAAGTGGTTTTTGATACCTATTTTATTATAAAATACAGACCACTTAGCTACAATTTTCATAATAGTCCTTCTGCTATTATAGTAATTCTTAAATTGCTTTGTCCTTAGAATGCTTTCACTCTTGCTCACGTAAAACTCTCATACTTGAGAGTCCTACAGATGATTGCAAATGGACAAAAATGAAGGGTTTGCACACCTACTTCTATATATTTTCTTGGGAGGCCAGACTGCAGAGTGTTGCCGCTGGTGATGAATAGATCACACAGCTCGAGGTGTGGTGAAAGGAAGAGAAAGTTTATTTCTTCTCCCAGGATTTATATGTTTCTGACCACGGCCAGGGATTGGATGGTCAGGATAACACTTTCCCAACTGCACTAGTAGTGAGAGATGTCCATCACAAGATGTGTAACAGAAGGAATGCATACATATCTCTATGTTTACAGTTACTATCCTGGGAAAGTCTTAGAAAACTATGTCAGCAAGCTCAGAAGCTAAGTTTTCAGGGCGACCGCAGAGGAGGTCGAAGAGGAGGCTGAAGCCAGCAATGAGTCAGCCTCTTCTCGCAGCAACTAGTGACAGGATAAAAGTCTTAATCTGCCCCATGGGAGGTTTAGGCTGGACATCAGGAGGAATTTCTTCACATAAAGGGTGATTAAAGGTTGTAATGGGCTGCCCAAGGAGATGTTGGAGGCACTGTCTCAAGGACATGTTTAAGGAAAGATGTTGCCTCAGATGAGGTGTAGCGACCCGGTTCGTGAGTGACACGACGGCTAAACTTACAGGCCTGTCGGGCTAATCACACGCGAACACCAATGTGGCTGACGGTGAAGAGCGTTTATTTCCGGTGTGCAAGGTTTTATATGACTGAGTTATGATTATGTCATCACTGTGACATTATGGGTTATAGAACTTTGGAGAAAGAGGGGCCCTATCTTCCCATACAACGTGAGATCTTCCGATCAGCTTTCCCTATCTAACCACATCATCTCCCCCCCTGTCCATGAACAGAACTTTATAACTGAATGACTTATGTAATTAACAACAAACCGTGAACTTGTTAGTAATGAACATTAAACGTAATCGCGGTGTGTTAGTACAAACTATCATGCAAACTCAGGTTAACTGTCTCTGTTCTAAATATAAAATGTCAATCTTATCTAAACGGGTTTTTATAAACTGGGCTAACTTATTAAGGAGACAAGGACCAAAAATAAGTACGAACACAACAACGATAACTGGTCCTGCTAACATGGAAATAAGGGTAATAAATCCATGGGGATTGGCTGAACATTGAACTAAACCAGTTCTGTTGAGAGCGTTGTTGGCTACGCTGTTCAAGTCTTTGCTGAAGCTCTGTTGAAACTCGAGATTGAACCAGGGACCTTTAGATCTTCAATAATAAGCTGTTTCTGTGGATCGTAAGTTCCAAGTAGCTCAATTTTGGCCTTGCAGTCTTTAACTTGGTTACTTTTCCTGATCAAATCTCTTAGATTGCTCTCATCCATACAAAGTATATGATCAAAGGTCTGGAAATCCTCTTTAGTAATCTGCCTGGCAATATGGTTCATGGTAATGCCATGCTTCTTCATGCAGTTCTGTCCTCGACAGTCAGGAGGGCTTCCTGTTTCATAGGCAGATGTTGCTGCACTGTCTATCCTCCGCTTACGTTCAAGCTTCTCATCAGTTATGAGTTTTCTGAAAACTGCTTCAGCTATTGGAGAGCGACAGATGTTTCCCAGGCACACGAACAGCACTGACTTCGACTCTCCCGCTGCCATCTTTGCTCCGAGGACCTCATTCCTCTCCCCAGCGCCATTTGGCGGCGCGTGTGACAGGGGCCTTTCCCCAATGTCTCCAGGGCCCGCGGTGTCGGGCGCGCCCCGCAGCTCCGCGGCATCGGTACCCCCCGGCGGCAAATTATGTTCCGCGGCCAAACCCGCGTTAGAGCTGGGCATGCGGGACGGCAACTCGGGTCGCCTGTCATCATTAGATGGCCAGTTAGAATCGGTGGGGCAGTCAGCAAACGTGGTCTGAGTGGCAGCTCCAACCCCCACCCGTGGTGTAACCTTTAAACAGCTTTGAGCTGCCTTCCAAGTTTCCTGCTCTTGAAGCGCTTTTCGCAGCGCTTGCATAACTCTCACCTAGCTTTTAAGGCACTTGCTGGACTTAAAGCACAACACGTCATCCGTGAGTGCCTTAGTACACCTAACCCAGCAATCTGGGTATAATATATCTACGGGATCATCAATAACGCATAATTCTAGTAATCTGACAACCACGCATTCAAAGTCCTTTGATTTGCAGTCTATACCCCACTGCTTATGCAGCTGCGAAACTACCTTGCTGAGCGACTGCATCATGGCGGTACAGGAGCGTCCTCCCCGCTGAAATTGGTCCTGCTGCTCCAGCCGTCCCTCAGCATCCAGCGAGACTCCCGAAATCCGGCCACTCGAACCCGCGTGTCGGGGAGCGGTCCCAGGTTTCGGCACCACTATGTTGCCTCAGATGAGGCGTAGCGACCCGGTTCGTGAGTGACACGACGGCTAAACTTACAGGCCTGTCGGGCTAATCACTCATGAACACCAATGTGGCTGACGGTGAAGAGCGTTTATTTCCGGTGTGCAAGGTTTTATATGACCGAGTTATGATTACGTCATCACTGTGACATTATGGGTTATAGAACTTTGGAGAAAGAGGGGCCCTATCTTCCCATACAACGCGAGATCTTCCGATCAGCTTTCCCTATCTAACTACATTGGAAAGACTGGACGTGGCAGTCAGTGCCATGGTCTAGTTGCCATGGGGACATTGGGTCTGTCTCGGTTTTGGGAGAAAGGTGTTTGCTAGGGAGGGCAGGAGCCTCCCTTGGAATGAAAAATGTAGACTCCCTCCCTCCGAATTATGATAATTCTGAAATCAAGGGGCTCTCAGGCAGAGATCTGCGGGTAGGAATAACAGGTCTTTACTAATATTTATAACCAGGCAAACAAAACAAACAACAATAACTACAGCATTAGCAAGAAAACAGAACCAGGGAGCCCATGACAGCCTTCTCGGCTGAGACAGGAAGGGATGGAGGAGAGGCTTTGCTTCACAAACCCCCTCAGGCAGTCAGTCCTGGTGCTCCTGCACGCCTCTGAGGAGCACTCAGCTGGTACAGCAGGAATGAGCTGAGATCCAGGGCTGGTGGCTGAGGTGTATCAGCAGCTCCGTGGTGGTGGCTGGCACTGCCACACGTCCCGGCAGGACAGGGGTTGAGGCCACCAACGAAGAGGGAAGAAGAAGAAGCAGCAGCTCCGTCTGGGTGATGGCGAAATTCCCTTCTACCCATCTCAACAGCTCTGCGCCCAAAGTGTTCTTCACTGAAGCTGAAGAAGCCCACCAAACTGTCCCCACCCTCCCCTTTTCCTGCCCTTCACCCCCGCTGGGCCCGGCCGAACTCTTTGTCTTTTTTGAAGTATCCACCAAGTACCCGCAGTTAGGTTTTCCCCGCAGCTAATGGGTAAAAATTCCAGACAAGCCATAACTAAAAAAAGGACACCTAACCCCCAGCAGGGTCATAGGTTTGACTCTATGATCTTAGATGCCCTTTCCAACCCAACTGATTCTGCCATTCCGTGGCTAAGATGTCTCTAAATATGCTTCCCTTTTTATAAGAACAGAGTGATTATATGCTGCAGTACTGGTCATAATGTTTAAAAGCATTAAAAAATTAAAACCTCATGTCTTGCAGAGAAATGATGAGAGATAATGCTCTGAAAGGAAACTATTTTTCTTGCTTTGTAGTTCATTGTCAAAACCAGTACACAGTTTTATGACTTGGATTTTAGGAATTATTGTCTGTCATTTTTTAGGTTCCCATTTTTACAATTATTTATGTTTAATTTGGAAGGGAAACAAATGGAATCCAGAGTCTTTAAGTTTAGCATAAATGGGCAGGATTTGCACTAGTTGGAAAGTGCTAAATGCCTTTTTCAGGATCAGAGTTTCCTTGCAGTTTGGAAAATCTCCGTATTAAATGAAGCATTTAATTCCCAAGAATGTATGTGGCAAACTGTAGGAACAAAGAAAATCTATATCTAACTGATCAAAGAACTTGTATATAGCTATAGATTTAGCTTTTATATTGATAACAAATTTGATTGGGGAAAAGTATAATCACGTGATGAAAAAAATGGGGCATAAACTCAATTAGAAGTACAATTAGAAGTTGTATGCATAATTGAAAATTAGTATTACAGTTTATTATATCTTTCAATCACAAGGAAATTAACTTCTGACCTCTACTCCATCTCTTCTTTCTGTATAAATAGAGGATTAGGATTCCATATAAAAAAACAGACTCAGACATACTCAGGAGTAGCAATAACAAATTGAGACAACCCCTGTTCATCACAGTAAGAGCTTTTATTATATAGTCAGTGTTGACAGACACGAAATGCCTGCTCTTCTAAAGGACATGGATCAGACCTCTAATGGGCTTCAGAAAGGTCTTCCTCTGCAACTCTCACATCTGCGTCTGTGTGCTTACCTTCTAACAAGAAGAGAAGGGAAACAGAACTCCAAGTAAAGGAACCCTTTACTCTTGCTGGAATGCTTCTGCTTCCAGAGGAGGAAAGCAGGGCTTTTTGATTTTCACACTGAATTGTGATCATATCGTGATCTTTTTGAGTCATCACATGATACAGCTACAGAATCTTCCTCTCTGATCTGAAATACTTGTTGTATTAGCACATTATTGTTCCACAAACCAGAATACTGCTTTCTTTAATCACTGATATTGTAATTAAAAATAAATTAAACTGTAGTTATACCTATCCTAAAAAAACTGAGGGGGTGTACTTTTTTTTTTTTTAAAGCCTGTTCTCATTAAACAAAAGGAGATATAAACAGTTGTTTACTACCTCTTTTGTATTTTGAAGCCAAGCATTTAGTTTTATAATATTATTTTTGCTTCCACATTTATTAAAATACCTTCCTTAGCTAAAAACTTTTGTGAATTTATGTTAAAAATTTGTATTTACTTTTAATTATGCAATGAGGCCAAAAAGTGACTAACTTTCCAGAAAAAAAATCTCATTTAGTCTTGGCGTTAAACATTGTATATATGCCAGAAGAGAAAAGCAATACCTTGATTTTCTGAAACATATTACTTGCTTAAGGGAGGATAGAAAACTCTTAGACAAATTACATTATGCATTTGACAAATGACAGATTGCATTATTAATGCAATAAGAGGTTAAATATATGTCCTGGGTTGATTATGATGTTAAATTGTATCCCCATTCATCCACCTAACCCAGACACAAGTTTTGTATTCTTAAAATTTCATCTGAGAGTAAAAGTGAGTGGAAAAGAATCACGGAGTCTGTTATCAGAGACTGTACTTGCTCCCCCCGCATTGGGAGTTTTGACTACAGCACAGACAGACAACAAGAGACAGATCGCCTTGGCTTTCCAGCTAGCCAGAGCAGAGAGGTCTTCCTGGACTGTTTTCTTTCCCTTTTCCTTAAACAAATCAAACCTGCTCTGAACTGGGGACTCGGGGGAGCACCGGGAGCTTGCACCTGTGGACTACCGGGAGCCCAGCCTGGGCAGCGGCATTTTCCAGCACCAGAGGGACTGATAACAGAGCGAACACCCACAGGAAAGATACCCTCTGAAGTGTGTCATCTCTTCAGAGCGACGAGAGGTTTTGTAATTTGATATTGTTCATTCTTGTGCTGGGTAGTGCTATGCCTGTGAAATAAACAGGTTTAAAAGTGTTTTTTTCCACTTCTCTCAGAGAAATCTCTTCCTGAACCGGTTGGGGGGTGGGAGAAAAGGGCCACATGGGTTTACTTCCTGGGGGGAGCCCCATTGGAGGTTTTCTCCCAAATTTGCCCTAAACCAGGACAATATACTATAAAAATATAAAAATATTATTTCACATAACTATTTCTATCTTTGTAAAAAATATTGTTATAGGCATTAAACCAAACTTTCACCCCTTCTACATCTCCCCCAGTTTCTTAAGGATCAGGCTCAGATAGTAGGAATTAAAAGAAAAGAGACATTGAAAAATAATTTGTTATGCTTGGAATAGTAGAAAGGAACTAATTTGTGAAATCACTTTCTGAACTGAATTATGGCCTTCTCTGCTACTAGCACTAGGCTCTCTAGTTTGTAAGTCATCACTGGCAAAAGTTATAAACTAATGATAATAGTAATAGCACTAGTACTAGCACTACAAGCTTCAAATTATGTTTCCTTTGTGTTAGGTATTCCAGAAACACAATTGAAAAATAAATGCTATTATTTTTCCCATTTCACATCAATGAGTCACAATACATTTAAGGAAATACCCAATGTTCTTCTGAGACAGGGTTTGCTACTGGAGTGAGGCTTATAGCACCCTGATCCTGAATTACTCTACTTGCACCATGCACTGTCCCCTGTCTCCCAGTGCTTTGATTGTCCATGTCAGACACTTCTTGTAGCATGTACAGGACACATGCCTGGACTTTCTTTGAGAAAGGGGGTGCAGGAAAGGGAAGAGGAGGTTGTAATCTTTGTGGTTTCACTTAAAATGGAAGAGGATCAACAGGGGTGCTGTCAAGGATTGAGTGCAGCCGTGCTTGTTCAAAGGTCCATCCACAGCATCTCATCTCCAACTGTGATCAGTGGAAGATGCTTACTGTGGAGTATAAGAGCAGACATGCACACTCCAAATAGTCACTTTGTTCTTTAAACACAATTAACATCTTCTGTATTTCATAGCCACTGTGGTGTTTTCCTGTTTTTCCCCACACCAGAAAACATTCAGTATATTTTAAAACCCCAGGGTCTCTAGAACCACATCAGTTTTTAAGGGAAGGAGCTACATATCTTAAAGCTAATCCTTGTGAAGTATATGGGGGTTTCTTGGTTATGAGTTTAAAAATTTTGTTTTGAAAGCATTTGCTGGGGGTTAGGCGTCCTTCCTTTTGTTCCTTCTCACCTATGGAATTTTTTGCCCATTAGTTGCAGGGAAACCTGATTGATGGTACTTGGTGGGTGCTCAAGAAACACAAGGAGTTTAACGGGGCCCAGGAGGGAGGGCGGGGGCAGCTGGGGACTGGCTGGTTTCTTGGGGTGGAGGCACTCTTTCTGACCTGTTGTGGTGGGAAGAAGGGGATTCGCCATCACCCAGACGGAGCTGCTGCTTCTCCTTCTTCCCTCTTCGTTGGTGGCCTCTCACCCCCTGTCCTGCTGGGACGTGTGGCAGTGCCAGCCACCGCCTCGGAGCTGCTGATACACCTCATCCACCAGCCCGGGATCTCAGCTCATTCCTGCTGTTCCAGCTGAGTGTTCCTCAGAGCCCTGCAGGAGCACCGGGACTGCCCACCCGAGGGGGTTTGTGAAACAAAGCCTCTCCGCCATCCCTTCCTGTCTCAGCCGAGAAGGCTGTCATGGGCTCCCTGGTTCTGTTTTCTTGCTAATGCTGTAGTTATTGTTGTTTGTTTACCTTGTTATAAATACTAGTAAAGACCTGTTATTCCTATCCGCAGATCTCTGCCTGAGAGCCCCTTGATTTCAGAATTATAATAATTCGGAGGGAGGGGGTCTACATTTTTCATTCCAAGGGAGGCTCCTGCCCTCCCTCGCAAACACCAGTCTTCCAAAACCAAGACAGCTTTGGACTGAATTTCCTTTGCTGCTTGCTCTTTTTACTGAAAGAGACACAGAACAGCTTCCTGTGAAAAACGAGGTTCACCCGCTTAATAAATTATAAAAAGTTTAATATAAATAAAAAGACAATTAGGAGACAAAGGAAATAAAGCCAAGGGTTAAAACGGCCGGGTGCCCTGGCGCGTTGCCAGGAATGCACCTGATATCTTTGGAACACCCTTTTTATCCTCTCCTGCTGTGAGGGTTTAATGCATATTCAAACTTTTCTAAGAAGCATTTTGCATGGTTACACCCTGAACCAGCCTCTTCAGAGCATGCTTCGTATAGTTTTTATTTTTGCTGATCATCATTTTATTTGAATTTGATTTCCTTTCTTTGCAAGCGGTCAGTGCTGATAACAGTCTGGGCCCCTCGTCCTGCCACTGGTGACAGCTGGGCTTCATGTCCTTCCGCTGCCAACAGCCTGGTCCTGGCTGCTGATAACAGCCTGGTCTCCATGTCCTGCTGCTGACAACAGTCTGGTCTCCTTTGTCTTTACGCTGATAACAGCTTGGGACTCACTGTCTTTGCCCTCTGGGGTTTCCTTGCTTGATACCACAAAATTCCTTTAAGCTTAAAACTTGTTAGCAAGAGAAAAAGTACATACATAGCCAAAAAGTATTTAACATTTAACATTCATCCTAATACTTGCAAAAGCCAATATCACCATACAGATTTATAACAATCTCTCCTCTTCTTTTTTTATAAATATTTTGGTTTGAGCAATAATTCTTGCTTTCTAACTTCTAGTACTTGTTCATTCTTTCCACAAATCAATTTAGCTTCTTCCAAAGGATCTTCCACATTATTTCATTTCTTTAGTACCATGGTTTTTTTGTTTGTGCTGTTCCAGATGTAGCCAATTTCAGGTCTGTAGGCATTTACTATGGCCTGAACTATATTGGTGATTAGACAAATTAAACAGGGGTTTAAACAAGGAAGAAATATTAAACCAGCTGTAGCACATAGGGGAAGAAACCTAGCTTCTACTACTACTCTATCCCCAATACGTTATCTCAGCAGTTGGTGGTCATCACTGATTTTCATTTTTGGACTGGCACATGGGCTATTTTCTGATATCCTTGGCGATATCTAGAAGGGCATTTTCATTGTCATTGAAAACAACGATCTCATGTATTAATTTTCTCACAGAACACCCCTTCTTTTAGCCAATAAATAGTCCAAAGCCAGCTTATTCTGATATATTGCAGCTCTGGCTTTGCATCACTGACTGGCTATTAATTCCATAGCCCCAGCTGTTTCATTGGTTATGATTTCTACAACAGCTTGGAGTCCCATAATGCGAAAATTTGGGCTCGATATCCTCAACTTCCATCTTGTGCCCAAGAAGCTGGCCCATATGTTTCCAATATGCGTTCAGGGGCCATTCCTCATCTCCCCATTTTTTTTGAGATGCTCCAAACCATTCCCTTTTATTTCTTTCTAAGTCCTCATAAACCAGCACTCCCAATTGATCTCTGCTTGGTTCTGGCAAAAGGAAAAATCCTGGTTGAATCATTCCCAGAGTACAACTGCCTTTCCATTGCGAAGGGAGCTTTGGGTATGCCCTTTTCCCACATATCCAAAATAAGACATCTGGTGCTTTCCAATAGTCATTTTTCTATTGATTTATATTTCCCCAAAATTTGGATATTTCTGGGATTCCAGAGTAAGGATTTTTCCCTGTACCATTACATTGGGAGAGTCTGGTTCTATTATCATATACACAATTCTTTTCTTTTACTTTTCTTTGGATCTCATACAGAGTTGGTTTCTCTGGAACTTACTATGTACAAGTTCTATTACCAACTTTATACTTTTTACCGGGAGTATTTCTCACTTAATGAAGAAATTTTCTCCATTTAATTGCTGTTTGAGCTTTGCTTACAGGTCCTGACATGAGGTTAATACAGGTCTAGGTTGCTGTGTTGGCTTTATCTTTTCACTTACCACTTGTGCTCTTACCAAATCTTGGTTCTTTCCCCTGGCAGCAACCGTGAAGCAAATCCATTTTTCTCCTTTTGGGCAATTGTTTTCCAATCTGTTACTACTTGTTCCTAGATTCTCTGTGATCCAGTATTTTTCCCCTTATGTATACAGATAGCTAACTTGGATGGGTTATAGCAGTGACTAGTGGAGATATTGGTGTGGGTAATAAGAAAAGAAGCCTGGTAATTTTCCATGTGAAGCTTTTGATAGCATTGGTAACATGGCTTTGCTGGTGTCTCAAAAAGGAAAAGGATAAGTGACAGAAGAGGGAATAGTAGGTGTCCAGTATGGCTTATACCCGCACTCACTCTGCCTACGAGGTTGCGGCTCATAGCAGGTGTTTTATATTCTTCTTGGTGGCGAGTTGTAGTGGCCAATCTGGTCTTGTCCCCTATTTCCTGGTCACTTCCTCTTTTCTAATTTCTAAGCAAATCATTTTTGACACCTTTTAACAGTAGTTTCCCACTGTTCCTCAGGTATTTCCCACTCAACAGGCATAGTAATTTCCCATCTGCAAAGCAAAAGTTATCATTTAAGTTATTATTCTTAATAGATTTGGCACACAACACTTCCTGCAATGAGAGGCTTAACTTTGTGAACCACAATACCTATCTTTCTCTAATTTAAACACTTATATTTAATCCAGCCAGCATGTCTCGTATTGGGATGATTTAGACAAGGTATATGATGTGGCACTGATGGAAGTTGTGACTCTCCCCCCTCCTTTATACAAATCACAGGCAAAAGCAAAAATATGTGAGGATCTCCCAACCAAAACAGCCCTGATCCTCTTGTTCAGAGTGGGAGTATTTCTCCCCAAGGTGGATATCGAAGGTGTCTCAGAATTTGTCCAGGCAGGACTTGAAACTACTGATACAGGCTTGGTCTAACTTCCCAGTTAGGCGTGATTCTTAGCTCATCCCTTGGATCATTTGGATTGTTTCAGTTCATTACTGCCGGTCTCTGCTCAAGAGTCCATTTGGTATCACTCGGTTTGGGTGTTATAGTCCAATCCTCAGGTCTTTTGATCTTACTGGTGTGAATCCAGCTTCATTCTTTGGTCCAGATTGCAGCCTCGCTGCCTTAGTTATTAGTAGTACCTGAAAAGGATTTCTTAATAACACAAGGAAAGTGAAAACATCACATCAAAATTTTCCATCAGTATTCTTTAAAATTCTTGGGTTAAACAAAATTTAACAGTAAACATAGGAGCCAATCAAATTAGTTAAACAATAAAGTCTAGGTTAGTCTTGGCTTAAAATAAATTATATTTATTACCTTTTTACCCTTTGGTTAATATTTACTTGTTTAGCTTCACAAACTTCTTCTAACAATTTTTTAGAACAAACCCCTTCTTTTTAACAACAAGAGTAAAAGAAAGAAAGGAAAAAATAAGAGAAAAAGAGATCCTACTCCAAGAAATTAAACACCTTGATGAGGTTTTCAGAACCCAGCGAGAAAGACTACTTTTGCTTTGGTCCCATCATCCACCAGTCTGTTTCTCGGCTTTTGTTCCATTCCTTCTTTACCATTCACAGCAGTTCCTCAGGCCGTCTCTCGCTTTTCTCCCCCGCCTGCTGCCGCAGCTCTGGGCTGAGCAGGCTCTGTTTCAGCAGCTCGCTCTGCAGGGGGCCCATAGACCGCTACCTGCCTGCAGACCCTGGGAATGAAGCTCGTGTCTCGTCTCTCCCCGCGGCGCCGTCCCTACACACACAGGACTGGCATGTTCAAACACACTCAGCTCCCACCACAGCCGAGGGGCACCACCCAGGGTCCACAGTGCTCCAGTCTGGGGCTTCTCTGCTGGACCAGCTCGTTCTTCAGCGGCAAACCTCACCCAGCACCGCTGCTGGGCCAGCAAGCGCTTCCAGCAACCCCGTGCCCCTTGAGACCTCGGCACAGACACGGCGGGTCCCACTCCAGCAGCGCCCCTCACGAACCGCAACCCTGCACCCTTCACATCGGGTGGGCGAGGACCGGAAACCACTGCTCCAGGCCCCGCCAGCTGCCACTTACATGGACTGGGTCCTGCTACAGCTGCTTTACATAAAAGAAGTTAAACAGCTCTTCAACCCAGCAACTCACAACTGGGCATCTCCAGATATTCCTGATATCCTCCCTCTCTGGCACAATCTTCATCTCTAACCATGTTTGAAAGTTCTCATAAGCCAATGCCCATTCCCGGAGTCAACAAGGCACTTCCTGCTCTTCTTCCAATTTCCACAGCTCCAATGAAAGAGATCGCAAACTTCTCTCTCCCTGCCACCCTCACTGCTCCACTCTTTACACCACATCCCTCTAGAATCTCCACCACACAAATTCCTCTGCCTCAGAATCAACTACAAATTCCAACACCTCCTTTTGGGGACCCTCCCCAAAGCCATCAAAGGCCCTAGACACAGCTCACATCAATGCAGAGCAGATGACCTCTGCAGAAAGGCCAGAGAGACCAGTCAGCTAGCCAGCTACCTTTACCAACTAAAACAAACCTGCAGCTACCATTTCCACTCCCCTGAACAGATCCTCAGTTAAGTTAGAAATGAAGACACAGGTTAGTCATCATTCTTCTCCAAATTTTCTTCTACAAGTACAAAGGAGTCCATCCTCACACAGCTGCCTAACGTGAATAACCTCTAGTGTAACTTTTCTCGTGACAAGATATGATCAGGTCTTTTATTCTTACAGGCATTTAGATACATTGACAAGTTTCTGACAATACATTTATGTTTCAACAGTACTTGCAGCTTATATACTATGAGCAATCTATAGCAAGAACCAGTCTTAAAATTGTTTTCAAACTCTTCTTTCACAAAATAAGACTCATCTCTAAATTAACACATGTACCTCTTAAAATAAACCAATTTTAGAGTCTCCATAATTCTCTTCTCAATTCAAAACACCAACGGTCTCAATTCTAATCTTTTAACTGTGTCCACTTCTGCTTCTGTAATAAGCACAGCTACAAAACAACACAAGCACTTCTAGAGACATGTGCATTCTCTTGGCAAATTCAAAAGAACAAGAAATCATGGCAGTTCTAAGCATGATCTTCAGCTAAACACATCACAATAACTCTTTAGCAATCATCAGAGAGATGATCAGCACGCCATATTGTGAAAAGAGAGACAAAATAATTTTCAGCAGCAGTAAAGAGATTTACAATAATCCACAGGATTTTTCTTTTAATGCTGGCACCAGGTTCTGATGTTAAGAACCATGGGCTGTGCCTGTCAGCATGGGACACAAACAACATTAGGGTTAACAGCTCTAACACTTATTTACAGAATGATAAGCTTTCACCTCAAGGAGTGACTACTATGCAAAGTGCTGTAACTTGCCTCTAAAAAGAAAATCAACCACAAAATTCTATGATATTCACTAAAGTAAAGGAATTGGAAGACATGCTAAGAAATGGGTTTGTTTCCCTACAAAACAAATATTGCAGTCACCCAAGAAAAAACAAACAGAGCTTACTTCTTTTTCCACTTTCTCCCAGGATGCATTTCTTGGAATTCTTCCAAACCCCTCTCCAAACTTTGCTGCTCTTCCTGAAATCCCAAATTTTAAGTACCAACACAGCCTACTGCTGCAGGAGCCCACAGCACAATCACACAGGGAATCTTCTCAGAGCCCAGGAAAACAAGAGCTTGCAGCTTGCAGCTCCCTTGGTTTGGAGCTGATACTGTACGCCAGTACTGCTCCATATCTCACTCACACATCTGGATAAGAAAAAGGTCTCTGAGACAGCCTCACACCAGCCCTTACTCCCGGAATCACAGAACTTAATGTGCCCGAGGTTTCATAAGACCCCGGCATAGAAAACTTGGGTCCCAGAGGGACTCACCCAACTCCCTCACCATTGGGCATGTTCCCGGCCTGTTTCACAGCTTCAGGAGGTTCCAGGAGTTACTGAGAGCTCCTCCGATCCCCCTGTGCCTGGAGCAGGGAACCTGGAGCAGCATCCGGAGTTCTATCCAGCCTGCCTACAGCCACCAGAACAACCTAAACACAGCTCTGTGGCTTGAGAGAGCTCCAAATGAGTTTAAACAATCCAGGGGCACCGAGATCTAGACAGCCTCTGCTCTCGCCCTACTCAAGAGGGATGAGGTGAACTCATTCCTCCAGGGCACCCTCCATGCCCTGACCTTATCAGGGTCCAGCCTGACTCACCGCAGGCCGGAGCTCCAGGAGTCCCCCTGCACTCCTGAGGCTGACCCGCCACTCCGTCTCAATAGCTCGACAGGGAGTAGCCCTGGGAGCACAATCTCCCAGAAAAAACCTTTCACCGCCGCCACAGTGGGGCAAAAAAACACCAAAAACTTCTAAAAAAACCCTTCAAACACTGAATCACATACAGCTCACCAAAGCGACCCCTCCTCCACAAGCAGCTCCCGTTGCCCGAGGGGGAAGAAAGGTGCAGAGGGAAGGACATCACCAATAAAGACAACCTTGACTCTGCTCTGAGACCAGAGCTGCTATTTCCCTGAGAACCAATTTGACGCAACACGCCTGCGGCTCCTGGACTACAAGTCCCAGCTCCGGTTTGCCACCCTGGGGCTCCAAGACAGGAGTTCGCAGGGAGGAAGACAACCTCTCCACGTGTCCCCACTGTGACCCAGTCCCCGTGGAAGAGTCAACTCGTGCTCACTCTCACTCCAGCACAGCACAGAAAATCTTTCCTCTTTAACAACACAATACAATGGCTTACTCTCACTCCAGCACAGCACAATCTTTCCTCTTTAACAACACAATTCCAGAAAACAAACTTTAAAGCAACAATCACATATATCTACTTGCATTCTCACATCTGTTCCATTCAACTTCACTCAGTCACAGCAAGACAATAAGGTGCTCTTTACTTCCCAGTTACTTGTTAATATCCGCCCATGGGCACTGTAATATCTCAAATATTCCAGGTTTCTTGGATTATTCCTCAATTTGGCTGTTTTAAGTCCAAATTTCTTGGATTTAATCCTCAACCTGACAAAGTTTTAGGGAATCCATATTTTACTCTGTTTTCCCAGTGGATTGTGCCAGGAAAACCTTCGGCTCCGTTTCCTGAGGGGCTAACCCCTCCCCTGAGACCCAGTCCCAGTAACCCCGGGGGTATCTTGCAACCCCCGCTTCCCACTCCTCCAAAGATTACTTACAATCCGTTTTCTTCTTTGGATCTTCGTGCACAGGAATTATGGAGCTAAATACCATGGTTTGGGGAGCCTTTTCCCTTTCCTTTGCTTTATTTCTCTCCTTCTTGTCCTCAGGATTTTCACCTGCAGCCTCTGGCCCATGCTAGGAGAAATGGAGGGGGGTCTGCTGAACTCAGCAGGGGCGCACCTGTTTCCCTGTTCTGGATCTCTGGTGGTCCTAGAGGTGAGGTGCTTATCCTGGATGAGCCCCCAACTGTGAAAAATGAGGTTTACCCACTTAATAAATTATAAAAAGTTTAATATAAACAAAAAGACAATTAGGAGACAAAGGAAATAAAGCCAAGGGTTAAAATGGCCGGGTGCCCTGGCGCGTTGCCAGGAATGCACCTGATATCTTTGGAACACCCTTTTTATCCTCTCCTGCTGTGAGGGTTTAATGCATATTCAAACTTTTCTAAGAAGCATTTTGCATGGTTACACCCTGAACCAGCCTCTTCAGAGCATGCTTCGTATAGTTTTTATTTTTGCTGATCATCATTTTATTTGAATTTGATTTCCTTTCTTTGCAAGCGGTCAGTGCTGATAACAGTCTGGGCCCCTCGTCCTGCCACGGGTGACAGCTGGGCTTCACGTCCTTCCGCTGCCAACAGCCTGGTCCTGGCTGCTGATAACAGCCTGGTCTCCATGTCCTTCCGCTGATAACAGCTTGGGCCCCACTGTCTTTGCCCTCTGGGGTTTCCTTGCTTGATACCGCAAAATTCCTTTAAGCTTAACACTTGTTAGCAAGAGAAAAAGTACATACATAGCCAAAAGGTATTTAACATACAATATTCATCCTAATACTTGAGAAAGCCAATATCACCATACAGACTTATAACATTCCTAACCTCTGCAGGGCATGATTGATTGCCTAAGTCTCTAACATATGTTCTCCACAGCCACTTCTGCAATTAAAAAAAGACAAAACAAAACCAAACACCACCACCAACAAAAAAATAACATTTTATTAGCTATTCATAGACAAAACCAAAACAATATTCTGATAATCTTTATCTTTCTATCACTTTTTTTCTTTATACTCTTCCTTGAGGAATTGGAACTTCACAAATTTCCTGTTTGCTCACTTTTCTGGTTGTCATGGTCTCTTTGAGTGGGAGCCATATTTCTTGGAAATGCAATATTGCTTGCTCTTCCAAACACCTACTGCCTCAGCATCATCTGCAAGCTCGTTAAGCGTGCACACTGTCCTATGATAGAGACTGTTTATAGAGAAGATCAAAGCTGTTCAGTCGCTTTTCCTCCTTTCCTAATCATTTTCAAAGATTCAGAAGGCGTTTTCTTTTATCTTTCTCAAATACATAGACATTTAAAGTAGGTTCAGGTAATTCTCTCTGTATTCTGCAGTGGAATATTAAAACAGTTCCATATTTTGGAAGATTTCTCTGTTTTATCTATCATTCAGTCACAATTTTCATTGCAATAAAGATAGAGGTGATGGAGGATGGTCTTTCTGTTGACTAAAGTTTGGGATGTGGCTTGTCTTTCCAAGGTATACTGCCTGAGAAGTTCAATAGAATGTAAAAGCTTGTTTCACTCTTGAAACATGCTTGACCCATATGTTTAAGCCAACATGTATGAGCCATATGTATGGCTTATACCCCATACCAGTATTATATTATCAGTTTTAAAGTGTGTTATCTCTATTATATGTGTTTTCTAGTAATGAAAAGAATAATTTGCTGCATTAGATTGGAAAAATAAAAGGTATATTGAACTAAAAAACATCAAACAATTAAATTAAAATTATTGATTCATATTAAAGAAATACCAGAAAATATAAGAAAAATTAACATTAATAAACATTAATAAAATATTATGAGAAAAATATGATAAATTGATAGATGAGGTTCCTTAAAATGTTCTTTGAATGTCCTTGAATCTTGTTGTGCTCATCCATTTGTTTAATATTATGAAAGGATCTTCTAGCTATTGGTCTAAACTCACTAATTGCTACTTAATGTTCAAATGGTCTTCCACCAACAGAATCAAGTTCTGGCACAAAGAGCTTCTCCCTTTTGTTTACTATCCTTATACTTTAGTTTTCTGCCAGCCTGTATCTTGCTAGGCTCAACCAATTTCTCAAGAAATAGAACAGAAAGGAAATCCTGTTATGTTGCATGTAATACATGTAATAAGAAATATATGGATTGAAATGGGTGGCCAGAATTACAGCAATATTCTAGATGAGCTTGTACATAATGGCATTTGAAGCAGAAAACTGGAAATAGTTTGCCTGATACATCTTAACATTTTATTTCCTTCTTCCATAACTTCTTTAAACTGGTGGTTCACAATTTGACTAACCAGAGACATTTCTTTGTCCTCCAGTCTTACATCTAGTTTCTGAGGTTTTGCTGTTCACCAATAAATGATGAGAAACTGCTGTATTTGACATTCAACATATTGTTGCATTTCTATTCATCTATTATCAAATCCTTGCAGTTTCTTTTGTTCCATTTCTCAGCTTTGACAAAGCATTCCTGGTAACTCTTAAGACTTCCTCCTAGCCCCTGCTGTCCTGGCAGATCAGAACAAAAAATTGCCCTTTACCCTGAGGACCAAGTAGGCAGCTCTGAATGCTCCACTCTGCTCTTAAAATCTAGGTCTCTCACATTCATTCCTGTTGGTTTGGACCTCTACTTTTTTCTTTTCTCCTTTAATTTCTTCCCAAATACAAAGCTCTACCCCATGACTTCCCCAGAATAAGGTGAAAACAAAGCAAATACTCAAAAATATATCAGGCTTTATGTGGGCTGCACTGTGCCTAGAATTGGCAGGAAAATGATTTCTAGGAGCACCAGAAGTTTAGCCAACCTTCGTTGTCTCGAGGAGTGTAGGTAGGTTTGTTGTTCAGAGATACCATCAAGAAACAGCCAGAGCAGGGAGGGTGAGCAATAGCAGAGGGTGGTGTTAGTGCAGGCAGGGTTCTGTTCTCACAGTGGGGTTATAGTTCCCCCATATCTGAGCAGGTTGGGTCATAGCAGGGTGCCACCAAAGCAGAGTGATTAATGAGGTCCACTTTCTCATCAGAGATTGCAGTTAAGAGGCGGTGCATTCAGAGAAAAGGAGGCAGGGAAGAAGACAAGTTAATAGGTCTGTAGTCAGCCCAGAGACAGAACCAGAAACAGAGAATAAGATACTTACAATTACAGGTATCACAGACAAAGTAAACAACAGCCATAGCAGATCCAGGAGTTATTTAAGGAAAAAAAAACAACAAAAAAAAAACCAAAACCAAAAGATGAGAGGATAGATCTCTTACTCTATTTGGTTAAGTACATATTTGATGGCTTCCATTGCAGACCTATGTTCACCAAAACCTGTGCACTCTATGCACAGGTGGTTTTGTCTTGTGTTCTTTCATTAATCATCAGATTCAGAATTTGCTGCTTTGGAAAATCTAATCTAATAAAAATTTAGTTCATTTTTTGCCAAAATTTACAACAATCCTGTATTATTTTTTGCTAGCAGGCTCCTGACAGAAAATTCAAAAGTTCGATTTCAGCTAGTCATCCACAACAAAGTATCAGCAGCCTATAAAGCATTAGTAATTTAAGTTATGTTTTTCACCTACAAAAACATCACAGCTCAGTCTAGAACTGAGGGCCTGAGCCTGAGCTTACATGGAATTCTGGGACCAGTCTGCAGAGTTTATGTGGGTGGAGATTAAATTGAGGCTGGTCAAATCAGTTTAAGCCTATTAGTGCACTCATGGCCCTGCATTTATGTATCACTTATAAAATCTTCTAAAAGTCTTCAAACAACCGACTCAAAATATTATTGGTAAGCTAAAATTTTCTCCTCCATTTTACCATTGCTTTTAATATTCTCTTACAAGAATTTCTTACTAAATTTTCAGTTCTATCTATCTAAAATGAAGAATTAATCTGCCTATATTCTAGAGCAAACATTGGCTGAAGTCACCACCTGTCCTGGTTTAGGGCAAATTTGGGAGAGAACCTCCAATATGGTCCCTCCAGAAAACAAATTCAAGCGGCCCCTCCCCCAACTGTTTCAGGAAAGTATTTCCTTGGAGAAAAGTGGAAAAAAGCTGTTTATTTAACAGAAAATTGAATAATATCAAACAATAAAACCTCTCGCTGTTTGATGAGATGGCAAATCCAGAAAAAAGTCCTTTTCATGTGGTTTAGCTCAGCTCACTCAGTCACTTATTAGTCCCTCTGGCACTGGAAAGCACCGAGGCCCAGGCTCTGGTGGGCCACAGGAGTGAGCTCCTGGGGTTTGTCTGGGTTTTCAGTCCAGGGCAGGTTTGAACAGATCCAAGAAAAAGGGAAAAAAATAGTCCAGGGAACTTCTCTGCCTCAGCTAGCTAAAAACTAACTAAAAGCAAAGGAGATCTCTGTCCTGCTGTCTGTGCTGCAGACAACACAGTCCTGAGCAGGATGCAGGGGAGTGAGGGCTCCTTCTGAACACAAACTGCACACTTCTTTCCCGCTTTGCTCTCAGAGACTGTCTTAAAGGTGCAGAACTTAATATGTAACATAAATAAGGTGACTGGGGATGCAAGCATCATAAAGCCACCCCAGGAGACCACCCACTTCTTGGTTTTACATGTAATGTAAAAAAAAGTATGCTGCATTCCAAAGTATGCTGTAGCAAGGGATTCTGAACTACAGTCAGTTGGGGTAGCCAAGAGAGTATACCTTGCAGCTCAGTCAGCTGCAAAGACACATGGCCTTGAAGGATCTTCCTCTGAATTCATTTTGATCTGGTCAGATGCAAGTGACTTCCCAATCAGAAGCTATGTGAGTGCAGTGCACTGGGAGTAGCGGCAAAGCAATTTATCTGTGCATGATAAACTAGTCAGGAAGTAATTTCTTTTCTGAAAGTATTCCCTCCTCTAGAAGATGCTGATACTAGATTTTCCAATCTAGTAAATAAAGGAAGACAGGGTGCTCATTAAAAGCAATGCTCCTTTGAGCACTGGTCTTATGCTGTTTATAAGCAACTGTAGTGTACTATTATGCCAGTGACAGCAGTAAATCCTTGGAGAAATGTTCCTGTGAAAATACAGTCTGCATATGTCTGCAAGACTGACAATCACAGCAGTGATTAACATAGAGATACCCTTATGCTAATCCCTCAGTAAAATTTTTATTACATCAGTCTGCCTCCAACTCTGGATAAACTTTGCTTATATATTTGTCTGAAGGAAAAAATAAATAAAACCAATAATGTCTTAAAAAAGAAATGTTCCATTTCTAAATAGAAGAAAGTCAGGAGAGTGCTGTGATTTCAGCTTTCCCAGACAGCTGATGGAATAATTTCTGTATGATGTAGGATCCATGTGCAGAGTACAGCTCAGTAAGCAATACCTTAGTGTGGCAGATAATTTAAGTCTTTTGGCTCAGCATCAGCTGAGAATTTTGATTCTTAGCTGGCTGGCTAATTAGTGTGAGCATATTTCTGAGTGGCCAGCTCACACCTGCCAGACAATCATCATGTCAATACACTCACCCGTTTTCCATTTCCTGGTGCTCCAGGAAGTGAATGTGTAGGATCTTGTCTCTACTTGGGTCTGTCATGGTTTTGCAGGCAAGTGTGTCTGTCAATCCATACAATACTAAGTTAAAAAGCCTTTTTTTTGGTTATATGGTGTTGGGGATTAGGTGTCCTTCTTTTAGTTCTTTTAGTTACTTGTGGAATTTTTACCCAGTAGTTGTGGGGAAAACGTAACTGCAGGTACTTGGTGGATACTTGAAGAACACAGAGTTCTGGGCCCAGGGCGGGAAGGGGGCAGGAAAAGGGGAGGGTGGGGACAGTTTGGCGACTTCTTCAGCTTCGGAGAAGAACACTTTGGGCGCAAAGCTGTTGCGGTGGAGAGAAGGGAATTTCGCCATCACCCAGACGGAGCTGCTGCTTCTTCTTCTTCCCTCTTCGTTGGTGGCCTCTCATCCCCTGTCCTGCTGGGACGTGTGGCAGTGCCAGCCACCGCCGCGGAGCTGCTGATACACCTCATCCACCAGCCCGGGATCTCAGCTCATTCCTGCTGTTCCAGCTGAGTGTTCCTCAGAGCCCTGCAGGAGCACCAGGACTGCCCACCCGAGGGGGTTTGTGAAGCAAAGCCTCTCCTCCATCCCTTCCTGTCTCAGCCGAGAAGGCTGTCACGGGCTCCCTGGTTCTGTTTTCTTGCTAATGCTGTAGTTATTGTTGTTTGTTTGCCTTGTTATAAATACTAGTAAAGAACAGTTATTCTTATCCCCAGATAAGAATATCAAGGGCCTGAGAGCCCCTTGATTTCAGGATTATCATAATTTGGAGGGAGGGAGTCTACATTTTTCATTCCAAGGGAGGCTCCTGCCTGCCCTAGCAGACATCTTCTAAAACCAAAACATATGGATAGGGAAAAGGGACAGCAGGAAAGGGACAGGAAAGAAGGAAAGTATACTGTAGTAAAAAAGACAATGCTGCATACTGTGGATAAATTAAATATGTTCAAAAGTTCATCCACTTGTTCTATTTGACGTGTGTGGGCTAAATTCATGCAATTGTCCATTCATTAGCTATAAATGGGAAACAAACAGGCATTTATTTCAGAGTAAAATAATTTCAATTTTTAGATAAAATGAGGAAACAGAATGTATCTTATCCTGCCTTTCTGAACAATTTAGCCATTACATTTATAATATTAGAAGTAAATTTTTCTTTATAATTGCAAATCTTTCATTTGATTAAGTTCTTTTGTCTTGTAAAGAAGGTAGATTTGTCATATTGAAATGGTAGAGAAATCATAACTTTGCCACTCTTTAAATCTTAAAATGCATACATTGCTAGAAATATGGCTGCTACAGACTTGGTCTAATGCGGTGATTTTTACAATTCAGCTCAGCTGTTCTTAATACATTCAGTGATACTTTAGGCAATCGGCTTCACATGGCCCTCAATATTCTTGTGAATGGAGAAGAAAGATTACAATTTTACAAACTGCAAAAGCAATAGCTGCTGAGAAGATGTCACAGAATCATAGAGTCATAGGATGGTTTGGGTTGGAAGGTACCTTTAAGTTCACAGGGACACCTTCTACTAGATCAGGTTACTCAGAGTCCTATGCATCCTGGCCTTGAACACTTCCAGGGAGGGGCATTCACAGCTTCTTTGTGCCTCACCACCCCCATAATAAAGAATTTCTTCCTAGTTGCAAATCTAAACCTACCCTCTTTCAGTTTGAAGTCATTGCCCATTTTCCTAACACTGCATGCTCCTGTAAAAAGTTCCTCTCCAGCTTTCCTGTTGGCCACATTTAGGTACTGGAAGATGCTTTAAGATCTCCCTTGTACCTTCTCTTCTCCAGGTT
This sequence comes from Pseudopodoces humilis, assembly GCF_049639895.1. NCBI lineage: Eukaryota > Metazoa > Chordata > Aves > Passeriformes > Paridae > Pseudopodoces > Pseudopodoces humilis. The sequence continues at coordinate 70,666,301 of NC_142200.1, read as the reverse complement.
GAACAGCCCCAAATCTCTCAGCCTGTGCTGACAGGAAGGTTCTCCAACTCTCTGATTCTTCATGGCCCTCCTCTGGACTTGTTCCACCAGTTCCATGTCCTTCTTATGTTGGGGGCCTGAGAACTGGACACAGTTCTCCAGATGGAGTCTCACAAGCGGGAGATATCCTCTAGCTGCCCTCTCCTACAGTTTTCATTTCCTCAGCACTTGAATATACACCTTGCCATATCTGTATTTGGCATAATGGATGGCAGAAACCCCTGTCAGGATAGAGAAGATGGGAATGTGCATGGGTGTAGACAGAAGACATAGTTTAGAAATGAAAAAGAAGGGGGAAAAAAGTCATGGTGAATGTAGTTAAGCACCGGAACAGATTGACCAGAGAACTGATGGAATTTCTGCCCTTGGAGGTTTTCAAGAATGAACAGGGCAAGGCCCCAAACAAGCTGCTTTAACTTAGGAGGTCAGCCTGCTTCGTGACAGGGTCAGACTGGGTGGTCTCTGGAGGTCACTTCCACCCTAAATTTCTAGTGATTTTTCTGAATCACCATTACCAAACAGTAACCTTCTACAGAAGTAAACTATCTTCTTCAGAAGACTATCAAGCTGCTTGTTTTATCTCAGTAGCTCCTAATGTGGTTCCTCAATTATGTCAAATTAACAAAACTAGCATTCCTTTGCACACAAAATTAGCCTTGTTCATATGCCATAATTATTTTCACTTCCCACCTTGAAATCTAGGCAGACATCTCAATGATTAGATGTTATTGCTCTGTTTTTAGTGTCTAACTGTACTTTTGAACATCTTTGTTTCAAGGACAAGATACTGACTTCTTGTTTGTGGAACATAGCACAAACATGTAACTTAATCTAGGGGCATTTCCAATGAGTCAGGTTTATGGGAAACGAGAAAGAAAGCAATTTCCTCTCACTCTTTGACTCTTCTCCATTTTTCTTTATGTCCTGCCCCTCCACATTTTGTGTCATCTGCAGGCTTAAAATCAACCCCTAACCTCTTTGTTCTCTCTTTTCCTAGAAATTCATAATACTTTTTTCATTTCTGGGGCTTGCTGCTTTGGTCTGCAAGCTACACGTCCCAGAGGCAGAAGAAAAAAATGAAAAAAGGTTTACAACAATGATGCAATTAGTTATAAAGAAATAGATCCTACTTAATTCATCCAGATGTTTCCTTGGGAAGCAGTAATGTCAGCTATCATATGCAGCAATCTCCCAACATCTTTAATTTTAATTTTTTTGGTACTTGTTTTTTACTGAAAGACTCTGGATGTGTTTATTTTCTATAGTACTTATCTGTGTGCTTACTCTCAGTCTACTGCAATCTATGCAATTTTTGAAACTACTCACATTATATAGACAATTGGGCTAATCAGAGATTTCAGATGAAAGCACTAAATCTTGACAGTATGAATAAGATTTCCTTCAACTATTAGATGTGAATGATAATTCATGGGAGTCAGAAATCCAGAGTCAGTGTTTTGCTAACTGAGGGTATGTTTTTCACCATGGTCATAAATTCCACCAAAAAGTATTTTTGTAATGTACAGTTATATATGACAACTGCATCATTGACATAAATAACATTTTTAAACTGTACAGGTTACACATCCTGGTGACCTGCTCCTGACATCCCTTCTGTGGGAAGGAATACAAATGTTCCCTTGTAAGTGACTGCTGAAAGGAATCACTCTTGGAGTGCTTAACAGCTCACACTCTGTAAGAGACGGTCCGAAGATTCCCTCATCTGTCTCACAACTGTCTCAAGGACAGAGACTGAGACCCTGAATATCACAAGGAACTTGGTTTGGGGGTTTGGGCCTAGCTGAGATGGATGTTTGCTTGTTCGCTAAGTGATTGTTTGCAGGTGGTTGCACGGTACACTGCCCTCATTCCTGCTGGTAAGCAGAGGCTTGGTAACCTGCGCAACGGGTTTTCCATGACTCATGGCTCTCATTCCTGCTGGTGAGCAGAGGCTTGTGCGTGGTACCCTGTGCAATGGGTTTTCCACAACACCTTGTCCTTGTTCCTGCTGGTGAGCAAAGACTTGCAAGACATGGATCGCTCTGTACCCTACACCTGCTCCCCGCGCAATGGAATTCATCACAATGATCATCAATCTCATCTGGTTTTGGCCCTGCGCCCCTCGCTTTGCAAAAGACTATAAAATTATACCCCAAACTTACCTTCCTTTGAGATCTCCCCAACGGACAGAAGACTCTGCGTCGTTGGACAGCTGAGTGGACTTCGACGTTGGTAGCTATAATCCCCTTACTCTCTTTTCCTTATGCTTTGCTTTCTCCTCTTTTCTCTCTATCGCATATTAGTGCTGATGAGCACTCAATAAAGTGTGTTTTGTTGTTTTAAGTCCTTGGTTTGCTGATAATCTTTTGTACTCTAAGACCGACTAAAAGAACCACATCACGAATCCCACCTTGCAGATCGTGACATAAATTGGCGTCACGGACAGGATTCTGAGAGACAGAAGGGGTTGCAGGTTGTTGTGCAGTCTGTATCAGGGGAAGGACATTTCGCTTCAGCCGCCCCTAGCCTGCCACGCTGGTGAGCAGTGTCTAGAAAGCAAGGGAGGCGACTCGAATTTCTCGCAAACTGCACACGCCCAGGTGAAAAGCACCCCTACACTCATTTGAGGGCTCTGTCTTCAGAATTTTACACAGGATCTTTGAGTACAAAAGGTGGTACTTACTGGTTTTTTATATGCTGACTGCTTGGTGTAGCAGAGAGACAACCTGAATTTTAAGATAAAGGGGTGCCTCCCAAGCAGATTTGGTCTCTCCACCCACGGCAGGGGGGAACGCAGCATTGGCTGCGTCTGATGTAGTGTGACTGAGTTTTACCTCCCTGTAGTGGTTCTGTGTACTGTTTTGTGTTTTTGGTGAATTTTGACTGCTTGGTGTAGTGAAGAGACAACTTGAATTTTAACATAAAGGGGTGCCTCCCAAGCAGATTTGGTCTCTTCATCCATACAGGGACGCGAAGGGTGACGTGGCAAAGGCTGCGTCTGTGCATAACTTAAGTCTTACCTCCCTGTAGTGGTACTGGACCCTTCACACACAAAGATGAGTGAACACTCTGAAAACTCTAGTATAAAAGATAAAGCTGCATTCATTGCTTTGCTAGCAAAACACAATGCTAAGCCCTCCCCAGCTGGGGAAGAATGGGCTCAAAATAATTGGTTCAACCTGGAAAATGTAACTGATAGAATTCGCTCCCTGCAACATGAGTCAAAGTTAAAATTTGGCTGAAATAAAACCATAATTTGTTCTGTATTGGGAGCTTGCCTTACGTCAGCTGTAGAGGCTCGCACGAGACGAAGGCAGGAAGAAAATGCAATTATTGAATCCCTACAAAATTTAGTTGAAAGTTTGCAAAATGAAAATCATTTGTTACGAACTGCTCTGAGTGAGAAGCATGCCAAAAATTCACAGTATGCTGGCTCCTTCAAGGAGTCAATGGAAAAAGAAACTCCTCAGATAAATCACATATATTCTCAAACAGAATTACATTTGGTAAAAAATTGTGGTGAAAACTGTTGCTCCCAAATAAGACCTTTGATTAAAACAGAATATAATTATATCAATGATGAAGATCTTGATCCACATATAACCATTAAAGAAATCCCGTACACTGCTACTGAATTGGCTAAGTTGAAAAGGAGTACGGGCGTCTCCCTCATGAGTCAGAGACAGAATACGTATTCCGAGTGTCTCTCACAGGGGGAGATCAAATTCGATTATCTGAACAAGAAGCAAGTGGTTATTGGGGACATGATGTTTTCTTAACAACAGGAGATAACCACAACCCATGGTCCCTAACACAGCGAGCTGCATATTGGGCAGGGGGACTTAACCCCCTGGAAAGGGGAGATCCTGGAGCTCTGACCGGCTCCCCAGATCAAATTCTAAAAAACATTCATAAGGCAGCTTGTCTACAACTGATTTATGAAAGAAAATTAATTGTTGGTTCTGAATCACCAATGTTGTTACCTGTGAAAGCTGAAATTATGACCCCTTTAATTTGTGGTCTTCCAGAATCACTGAAACCTACAGCAATTCTCCTCCAAAAAAACATAGATTATATCCTTGTGGGAGGAGATGAAAAAGAAGTAATAAAAAATAAATATGCTGAAAAGAGGTACACTACCTGGGAAAAGGGATTGTTTGTAGTTAATCCAGCTCTCATAGAAGTAGAAAAAATTGCACAACAACAACCAATTGCATTAGAAGGCCGTTTTGAAATTACTAAGACAGTCACTACTGGGACTCTCCACCCTGACGGGGTGACCCAGAGGGCCTCAGTGAGAAAGTGGTATGCCCAGATTGAACATTACTCTAACATCTTCTCAATAACAGAAGGAGCTGTAAAAAATCAGGTGATACCAAAAACTGAGAGCTTAAGTAGCAGCCATGACAAACCTGACCTGATAATTAAAGAAACCCCTCTTAACATAAAAACAGAAAAGGGTAGGCTGATTTCTAGCTTACAGTATTGGTGGAACTTGGGGGTGAAGAAAGGGGTACCGAAGGGTTTAATGGTTAACCTGCCGCTTGAAAAATTAAGTAAATTGGTCTCTCAGTGGCAGGATTCCAGCCCCATTGTACCAAGCGCTCCACCTCGCCCTCAACTGATTCTGGGCAGTGGGCCAAAGCAACACCACTCACAGGTTCTGGACAGTGAGCAAAAACAATCAGCAAACTCTTGGTTCACTGATACCTCTGCCAAACGAGAGGGAGAGGTGTGGAGGTGTGGGGCAGTAGCCCTCCACCTTTCCTCTGCTGAACAAATCGTTACTGAGGGAGAAAGCAGCGCTCAGGCTGCAGAGCTGATAGCTGTTTGGAGTGTTTTCCAACATGAGGCACAGAATACCTCTCCTGTCTGTATCTACACTAACTCTTATGCTATGTTCAAGGGATATACTGAGTGGCTTCCTTTTTGGCAACAAAAGGACTGGGAAGTAAACAGAATTCCAGCATGGCAAAAGGAACAGTGGCAAGAAATTCTACGCTTTCTGCTGGTAAGAGTGGGGATTATATCTTGGTTAGTCCAAACTGAAACTTTTAAAAGGACTACAGGAGAATATGCATGGGTAGCCTCCGATGCCTTGGGGAAAGAGCATTGGATAAACACCCACTGGATAATTCCATCATTTTAATCTCCTGCCTCTATGTGGCAGACTCTGTTTTGTTTATTTTCTACAGAAGAACATCGAGGGACATGAAGATCAGATAAACCATGAACTTATAGATTTAAAATAAATGCTGTAGCAAAGCCTATATTTAGTGTAATAATCACATACCATGGTGTGAACACCCCTTTTTGTGCTAAATGACAAAGCTAATGTTTTCCTTCTTTTCTGTTAACTCAAGGTGATGATGTTTCAATACGCTGCAGACTGAGTATCGGATCCCACACTGAGCCTGTACACAGTCAAGTTGCTGGATCTCGTGGCCAGGTTATATCTTGTGAAACTCGGAATCAAGATTGTTGGCTGAATTTAACAGCTGTACAATTGTCCTCCAAAGTTGTGTGTGGTAAAAACAATACCAAATATTGGGGAGAGCTTAATGTTCAGGTTGTAATACCTACCACACAGCCACCAATTAGATTGACTCCAAAATTTCTGAAATTGGACCCTATATAATCAGGAAAACTGGCCAACAACAAATGCTATTTAATCCAGCATGGTCTATCAAACAAGTCAAATTACTAATGCAAAACAATGTCTCAGAGATTCAGCCAGCTTGTTCACCTTTTTTGCAAACTTCCTTTGAGGGGTGGACAACCTGGTTGTGAAAGCGAAATTCTTTTCACAAACAGATGACAAGAGATATAACCGGTGTTGTGGGATCAGGACTAGGAATTTTGAATAGTATTGATTCAGAAGTATTGATGAATAAATTGGCTGTTGCAACTAAAGATTTGACCAAAATACAACAACCACTGAGATCATCTTTAACTGCCTTGGGAACCCAACAGTGTTTGCTATCAAACATATTACCAAATTGGGAAAGGGTAAATGTAGATGATCACAAATTAATAATTGATGCACTCAGTGCTACACAAAACAATGTTTCTCTGGCTCTTAGCTGTATTCAAGCCCAGTTGTGGATGCAGTCAGTTGCTGCATCAATTATCAGAGAGGGTGAAGAAGGCACCTTTCCCACTGAAATTCGGAAAATAGTCTGGGACAATGCCAATGATTTTGAAAAGGAATTTCAATCTTGGTGGAATTTGGTGAATTTTACCTATGATCCCACCACAAACACAGCCACAGCTTTTGTGTTGACAATACGTAATGCTTCAGTACATTCAATCTTTCCTAACATTGCACTGGGGCTGAATCATGATGGAGCTGTTCTCTATCCTTTAGAGCATAGGGAATGGGCCCGTCAGATTGGTGGGAAATGGCAAACTGTAGGTTTAGAAAATTGTATTGTCTGGGAGCAACAAGGGTTTATCTGTGAAAGTAATGAAATCAAAGCTCAAGACATTTGTTTAGACACAGAACAGAATATCTGTCATTTTGAAATCCATCCTAATGACACTTCTGAAACAGTGCTTGTGTATGTAGGTAATGGATGTGTATGCTTGAGAACTGCTTGTGATAGTATGCTTGTAGAAAACATAGTAGTGGATACTAAGAATCATTCAAATTTTTGTGTATGCAATTTTACTGAGATTGTAGGTTGTGACTTTTCTTATTTAGCTCCAGTTACTTCATATTATCTTTTGCAGTATAATTATACTTTGATTCATCGTTTAGTGCCTGCTCCAATTGGAATGAACTTTACTCTGGTGAGGCAATTGTTGCTTCACCAGGATTTAATCGAAATTTTGGAAAAGATCAAAAAGGATGGACAAAAGACCTTAGTTATGGTTCACCACAATGTGAAAGGAATACATCGTGTTTTGGAAAGAGTAAGGAAAGATGCTGAACACGAGTGGTGGGACACTCTTTTTGGGTGGTCACCAACTGCTACAGGTGTTTTGAACAAATTGTGTCATCCCATCATCGTCCTCTGGGTTTTAGTTTTACTTGGTTTTGTTTTATTAGCAATTTTGTACATCCTGAATTGGAGAATGATGAAGCGGTTGACACAATTGACTTCCATAATGGATGCACACAATATGATTGGTACTTTACATGTTGTTGATACCCCTAAGGTTATTGATACTCGATGAATTATGCAGGCACTACAATAAATAATTTGATATTGCGACTATGAGGTTAATCATTTTATCATGTTGTATTTTAGAATATAATTTATTGTTTGTTTTAAGATAAGAAACCAATATGTAAGTCTTAGCTGAAATTGTATATATGGATTAGTTTTTCCTTTGAAATCAATATATTGATTTTCTTATTGTTTTTGTTTTTTCTTTTTCCTTTTTCTGTCCCTTATCTTTTCCCTACTACCTGTCTCTGTTTTTTCCGGGATATACTACCAACTGTAACGAGTCCTGAAGACTTCAACGAAGAACTTTGCAGCAGCACTACAACATCGTGCAGAAAGACCTCGACGATTGTGAGCCACGGGGTGGTGTAAGAGACGGTCCGAAGATTCCCTCATCTGTCTCACAACCGTCTCAAGGACAGAGACTGAATATCACAAGGGACTTGGTTTGGGGGTTTGGGCCTAGCTGAGATGGATGTTTGCTTGTTTGCTAAGTGATTGTTTGCAGGTGGTTGCACGGTACACTGCTCTCGTTCCTGCTGGTGAGCAGAGGCTTGTGCGTGGTACCCTGTGCAATGGGTTTTCCACAACACCTTGTCCTTGTTCCTGCTGGTGAGCAAAGACTTGCAAGACATGGATCGCTCTGTACCCTACACCTGCTCCCCGCGCAATGGAATTCATCACAATGATCATCAATCTCATCTGGTTTTGGCCCTGCGCCCCTCGCTTTGCAAAAGACTATAAAATTATACCCCAAACTTACCTTCCTTTGAGATCTCCCCAACGGACAGAAGACTCTGCGTCGTTGGACAGCTGAGTGGACTTCGACGTTGGTAGCTATAATCCCCTTACTCTCTTTTCCTTATGCTTTGCTTTCTCCTCTTTTCTCTCTATCGCATATTAGTGCTGATGAGCACTCAATAAAGTGTGTTTTGTTGTTTAAGTCCTTGGTTTGCTGATAATCTTTTGTACTCTAAGACCGACTAAAAGAACCACATCACGAATCCCACCTTGCGGATCGTGACACACTCATAAGAAGACAATTTACAATCTTGCAAATTCTATTTTATTGAATAGAATATGTTTCTATTGGAAATGGATAGGATGAATGGGATTGTTAGTCCTGTATTTTCAGATTCAGCTCACAAGTGCTAGAGCCTATAGTTAATCAAAATTCAATCACTCTATGAATGCTGCTCTTCGGCTTCCCAATACAAAGTCTTACACTGCCTTTGACATTGGTGTGCTGTATAAATTGAGGTATCCTTCATATCTGCCTATAAAGATTTCCAATAAACAATTTCCAATTAACAATTTCCAGTAAAGTGTCAGAGCCTTGACAGGCTTCCCTTGTTCTGGGAGTTCAGCTGACTGCACTCACATCCAGCTCAGCCTTGGGAGTTGCCTTCATGCTAAAACTCTCTCCCTTGTTCCCCACCAGTCTGAGAATTTTTAAGATTGATTTGTGCTTACCTTGAGAAGCCAAGGAAAATGACAAGGAACACTACTGCTTGTTACCTGGCCCATGAAATGAAATGGGGAATTGTTACTTCAGTGTGTGTTTTAGGACTCACCCCTTTCAGAGAGCTGCACTTTTAAAAGTCATGCAGACAACAATGACACTGACATGGTCTTTAAACAGAACAAAAGCATTTTAGTGTTATGTAATTTGGATTGCATAGAAATCAGCTCTTTGCACTAGTCACGTTTCGTACATTTGCCCTTATGTCCCACTGGTGCCTTTGAGTTTGTTTTTCCTAGTCTTTGTAAGGTGCAATTCTTGTGCAGCCACTGGAAAATCCAGCAGTTATATAGACATTTTAAAAGTTTCTGCTTGAACTCTTCCTATCTGTCTTATTCTGTTTCTAACTGGTAATTATGAGTTCACACTTATCTACAATTTCATTTTCCACAGCAGTGCTTTTAAAAAGTTATTTGGTTTTAGTCTGTCTTATTCTTTTCCAGTAATGTATTTCAAGGTTTGGGTGTAATACTGAAATATTCATAAATTTCTTAATCAGTTGAAAGTTTTTGGACTGTATTATAGTAATGGAAGCTGCCTGAATGACAAACGAGGCACAAGAGAGCAGAAAGAGAGGTAAAAGCTTTTAAAATCATAGAAAATTCGGGGCATTAGAAAGAAAGTTAGGCTTGGCAAGCCCTGGGAAAAGTGTTAAAATAGGCCCTAGGAAATGTTAGGCCTTGTGCTTGCTAAGATCATGTGAAACTGCACCTGTGTAGTCAGTATATGATAAAAAATGTAATTGTTAGATGTAATTAGATATAATTATTGTTTAAAGAATCATGAGAAACTATGTTAGGGGTTTGGGGGGATCACGAGAAATCCATGCTTGGGTAAAATCAATGCATACAATAGAACAACGTAAGTTTAATAATTAGTATGAAAGTTATATAATGATAGAGTATAAAAACATGTTCAACTCAAAACCAGTCCGGTCAGATTTGGGTATGTGTACCCCTGCCGCGGCAGGGTCGATGGAAGGGGTGCTGCGACTACCCTGAAGAAACTCCCCCTTCTTTATTTAATAAAAATGCATTTCCCAGAGACCTCATCAGCAACCTCTTACAACATGTAACCATACAAAGGAAAATGATAATAATTAAAAGAATCCAAAAAATGCTTTTCAAGATGGAAGTAACCCATCCATTGAGTCCCCAACTGCCCAAAAGGTCCTCAAACCACTGGGGCTCATTTTCTTTCTTGAGTTCCTGTACCATGTTGTTAATTTTCTGGAGGCGCGCATGGATGCTTTAGCCATGGTTGGACAAGTTGAAGCAGCACAGCTCGTTGAATTCCTCGCAGCTGTGTCTGTGGGCGAGGAGCAGGAAGTCTATCGCAGCATGATTTTGGAGTGTCACATGCCTGACCGTCACCTCATCAGCCAGGAGGTCACTCAATACAGAAGAGGTTGAGTTGGCCTGCTTACCAAGCCAACGCTCCAGGTGAGAAAGCTCACCAAGGGCTTTAGCAGTGGCTACCCAAGGCAAAAAGGCCAACATCACTACCCTCTTTTTATAGGGCCAGTCTTCAATTTGGCCATTGCAATTTTCCTCCAATTGGGTAAGATCTCTCTTTTGGCAGGCCAATTCATTCTTTCTCTGCCAATCATACATTAGGGTTGAGTCTGGAGTGAGGATGGTAAGCTGTCCAAATGTGCAAGGACCTGCCTGGAGTTGGGAAGGGATTCCTGCCCACACTCTGTCGCCACAGATTAAGAACACTCCCTGGGGCAGCATTCTGGGACGGCAAGAGGAGGCGGATCATGTACTGCTGGTGTAATTGCACCATTTAAATTGATTGTAAATTTTGCTGTGAGGTGTCACATTTTTCTTTGTTTTGACTGATATTTGGAGGCAGGCCATGCCTTGCCTACTGGGCGGTGGTCAAAATTTACACAATATGTGGCCTTGGAGGATCCCAGAAGCTCCAATTCTTGGGGCTCCTCTGGTGCATGGGGTAATATACTTGTCTACTCGTCCCAGGTGTCTATCGGGTTGGGTTCTTTCCCTGTGAAAGGATATTCATGGGGCTTCAAAGGAACCCCTACCAGGCATGATGACAGAGGGTTGGTGGCACTGCTCATGGACAAGCACGTGGTCTTGCTTGAGGGGCTTGACGAGGGTGATCCACATGTTTTCTTTGGGCTGTGCTACCAGCCAGGCATCCATGGCTGATGTTTTCAGGAGCATCCAGATGGTCAGGAACTCCAGGATGGTTTTGCTTTCCATATTCTATAACAGAATATAAAAAGATTAGCTCTGACTTTGGAGGGGGGTTATTTTTCTTTTCCCCTTTCTTCTCTTTTCTCCCCCCTTTTTCTAAAAAAAGAACTATATGAGAGGAACAGGCATTGGGGATGAGGTAGCTGATTGCTGGTGGGGTCATTTTGTGTGGAGGGGACACATGACCAGACACCAGCAGCAGCAGCATTAAGGTGCATTTTTCGTGCAAATTAGCAAGTGGGTAATCTAGGGCTAAGTATTTAAGGTAAGAATAGGGATAGGGAGAGGGAAGAGAGAGGGAAAAGGAGTAAGAGAAGCTTTGTGCATCTTCACAGTGTTGAGCTGGGTGTTGGCTCTTGTCTTGTTGTAGCCCTGGTGGCAGGACAATTTGGCTTATGTCTGGTTGGTGGTCTGGTGGCGGGACGGCTTGATGGATTCCTGTGACGTCTATGTCTCCAGGAGGTGGTTGTCTGTTGTGTCAGTGGACCTGTGTGGGTCTCAGAAGATTTTGTTTTATCTGGTTCTGGTGCAGGGTTTGCAGGGCCAAAGTATGGTTTTATATTTTTCCCTGAGAGACACTTAGGACCAGATGGTGTTGACACGCAAGCATACCCTCTCCCCCAGATAATCAGTGGGAAAGGTCCTGATGTCTGCTGTGACTCAGGATTCTTGATCAGCACCGGCAGCTTCTCTGTGAGTTTGGCATGGGTCGAATTAGAGAAGTGCTGTATTACAGGGGGGTCAGGCTCTGTAGGTGAACAATTTAGAAAATTCATAACATACAGTGCCTTACAGAGCCTCTCAATGAGAGGAATGATCTCTGTTCCCCCGCACTGCTGATCAAGGACTCTCTTAAGGTTCTGGTGTGTCCTTTCCACAATTGATTGCCCTGTGGGAGAGTGAGGTATGCCTGTGGTGTACTTTACTCCCCACTGGCTGAAGAAATCTCTCAACCTGTGAGAGGTGTAAGCAGGTCCATTATCTGTCTTTATTTGTTGTGGGACTCCCAGGGTAGCAAACGCAAGGAGAAAATGTCGGATGATATGTTTGGCATTTTCTCCTGCGTGGGCTGAGGTAAAGACTGCACCAGAAAAGGTGTCCACCAAAACATGAACATATTTGACTCTCCCGAAGGATGGGACATGGGTGACATCAGTCTGCCATATCTGGCAGCTGTTGAGTCCACGGGGGTTAACTCTGATTACCCTTGCCTGATCCCTGTATTGAGAGACTGCCAGCTTATTCACGACCCTTCACAGAAGTAAACGTGAACGCCGTTTATTTCTATCTTTAGCACACCTTTTATAGGGCTCTACAGGGTCTGTGGGCTAAGCAAGTTACCACTGGCTAATAAACACAGGTTTACATTTTTTCTCCTGTACACAAGGATATTGTTTTGCTTTACTCTCTCTTCTGCAGGAAGGTTTCAAGGACTTTAGTCTTTTTTCAGAGACTGGTTTGTGCAGACAGGCCTTTACTAATATATAAAATACAGCAACATCCCTGGGTAGTTTGAACATCCTCATTAAGGCAGGGATGTTTTGATGATAAAATTGATGGGACAGTTTTCCCTGGGCAAAAATGTCCGGGACTATGGCTGCTCCAGCAGCCATGGCTAAGGTGTCCGCCCTCTTGTTACTTTCCACAATAGCACCTGGGAGGTCAGTGTGTGACCTCACATGCATAATCTAGTATGGTTGCTTTCTGTGGGAGATGAGATATATTAATTCAGAAAGCAATTTATATAAATTTGGGTTAGGGACTTCTTTTAGAAAGGCATGTTCTGCTCTTATAGCTATTCCAGCCACATAAGCCAAATCAGTCACCAGATTGAAAGGTTCTTGAAATTTCTCAAAAGCTCTGACAACAGCTGCTAATTCAGCAATCTGTGGCGATCCCTCAACCACTTAGACATCAGACTCCCACTTCTGTGTCCTGGGGTCCTTCCAAGTCATGACTGACTTGTGGGATTTCCCCGAGCCATCCGTGAAAACTGTCAGAGCCTTGAATGGTGTTTTACTGAGTAATAATTTGGGGACCAAATTAAACGCAGATTTAAATAATTTGTGGCCTGGTGGTTGTATAGAAATTTGGCCAGAATAGCTATCAAGAGCGAACTGAAGGCTCTCATTGGTTTGGAGTAAAGGCTCCAAATCCCCAGTTGTCAATGGAAGGAAAATGCATGTGAACTCACAACCCGCAAGAGTGTGGAGATGGGCTCTAGCTTTTTTAATGAGTTCAGCCACGATTTCCTGCAGAGTGGTAATACTCTTGGTGGGTTGGTTATGTGTAAAGATCCACTCAATGATAAGGAGTGGATCTTTCAATGCCATGTCCCATTGAAAAATGAGCGCGTGTAAGCACGGGGCCTTACCCAGGACAACCAGCTGGAAGGGCAGGCTGGGTTCGAAGCAGTGGGCTTGCCGCGAAGACAGGGCCTCCTGGACCTTGATGATGGATTCCCAGGGCTCCGGTGTGAGGGTGCGCGGTGAATTGAGGGCCTCGCTACTGCGGAGCAGGTTGAAGAGGGGCGCAAGGACTTCCTTTGTGATCCCAAGCAGGGGACGTACCCAGTTGATGGACCCGCAGAGTTGGTGTAGGTCTCGGAGGGTCTTGGGGTTGTCTCAGATGGTCAGCTGCTGGGGTACGATGGTCTGCTCACACATCCGGAGACCCAGGTAGGTCTAAGGGCAGGTGTACTGGATCTTGTCTTCGTGGATCTCAAACCCAGCATCCTCAATTGTCTTAATAGTTTTGTGCAAGGTCTGTTTTAGGTAGTCTTCATCAGCGGCACAAACCAGAATATCATCTGTGTAATGTATAATTACTGCATTCGGGAACAGGACTGTCACTGGGGATAGGATGTGGGCTATGTACCATTGGCAGATGGCAGGAGAATTTTTCATCCCTTGCGGGAGAACAAGCCAATGGTACCTTTTTAGAGGCGCCTGTCTGTTTGGGGTGGGAACTGAAAATGCAAACTTGGGGGCATCTTGGGGATGGAGAGGGATGTTAAAAAAGCAATCTTTGATGTCTATGATTGCAAGCTTCCAGTCCCGAGGAAGCATGGAAGGTGAGGGCATACCAGGCTGGAGGGGGCCCATATCCTCAATGACCTCATTGATTTTCCAGAGGTCATGGAGGAGTATCCACCTGTCTTTGCCTGGTTTGCATAAAACAAAGATGGGGGAATTCCAAGGGCTGTTGGATTCTGTGATGTGGCCCTTGGCAAGCTGCTCCCCCACGAGGGCTTCTAGTGCACGCAGTTTAGTTTCAGATAGGGGCCAATGATCAACCCACACTGGATGGTGCTGTTTCCAGGTGAGTTGGGGGATGGTAGGCATGGCGGACTTCTCAGTGACCCCCACTAAAAATCCCTGCTGGGAATCCACAGAGAGGCTTCCCATTGGGATAGGAGACCCCGTCCCCAGAGGGTGATTGGTGCCCTCACAACAAATGGCCAGATGGTAGCCATTTTTCCTTCGGGACCTTCTACAATTACATTGTGCCTGCTTCTCATAGACACCGCTACTCCTCCAGTCCCCATAATCATCCCTGCCACCAGCTGCAATTCCCAGTTGGCTGGCCACTCGGAGCGGGCAATGATGGTAACATCCGCTCCGGTGTCCAGCATTCCTGGGTACTGGATCTTTTCCCCTTTACAGAACAGGCTGCACTCCATGATAGGTTTGTTGGAGCCCACAACATGAGTCCACATGGTGGTGGGATTGAGGGGAACCTGTTCCGAACAGTCACCTGGTAACAAAAAGGCTTGTGCCACTGGAGTCTGTTTTTGTAGGTAGTAGGGTGAGTCTGTGCATGTCAAGGAGATGAAAATTTCATCTCCTGGGTATACAGTCTGGACCTCAGGAACTGTAAAAATTTGTCCCGGAGAGTTAGCTGGATCCCCAAGTATTAAAATATTTGAGGGACCACCTGGTGGCCCACGTTTCCCTCTGGGGATTTTGTAGACGCAGTCACCCTTAAGTTGTAAAGAGAGTCTGGTTACCAGCTGGCGCTGGGTTCCCACCTGAATCACTCCACATGCTGGGTCTTCTGCTTATAGTCAGGGATCTATGACCAAGGTCCCCATGGAGGCGGGATGGTAGATTTTGCAGGAGGGATGGAGCGGTGCGGCATTTGATTTGGTGTCGGAGCGGGGGTCATCCTGCGCTCTGCTTGAAGTTTCCCGAATGCCAGTTTGGTCTGGGTAACCGTTGGTGGTCGGGAGGTTGTAAGAAATGTCTCTCTGGACAATCCTTAAAAAAGTGTCCAGGCTCACCACAGTTAAAACAGCGGCTTGAGCTTGAGTCCTTTATCATTTCAACTGCGTAGGCACCGGATATCCCTTCTGCCACTCCTTTAGCAACCGCAAGGGCTACTGTGTTTTCGGTAGAAGTGGAGACATGCTTGTTGCAGGCTTCAATCATTTGGTCTATGGTTGGTTCGGGGTCAAGTGGAAGGGCCCGTAGGACTGCTTTGTATTCCATATTAGCATTGGCCATTGCTGTTTTTAACAATAGTTCCTTTTGTGCCTGGGGGCACTCTATTTGCTTCTCAATGGCCACTTTCAATTTGTCTATATATTCAATAAAAGACTCATTTGCCCCTTGTTTAATGTTGGTGAAGCACTGCATCGGCACCTTGTCATCAGGGGTGGTAAAAAGAGATATCTTTGCAGCATTGGCAATGTCATGGAGAGCTGCCTTGGGCAGTTCTTGATCCTGTTCCCGTGGTTTCTGGAAGTCACCTTCTCCCGCCAACTGTTCTAGTGTTAAATTAGGTTTGTTGGCGTCTTTGAAATATGCGTCTGCCAATTGCTTAAGATGTTTCTTCCACTGCTTTTCCCACAGCATATATTCTGCCGAGGAAAGCAGGCAGTTCATAATGTTTTTGATGTCATGGGGGACCATGGTGAAGGTGGCTTCTAGTAAGTTTTTGAAAAAGTGAGAGCCTCTACCATGCTCCTCAGCGGCTTTGCACAGCTCCTGTAACTCCCTATAGTGTAGGGACTCCCTTACATTAATGAGTGCCCCTGCCCTGTCCTTCCTCTGTACCACAGGGAAAGCTAATGTCTTTTTAGACAGGGCTGAGTCTCCTGCCCACGTGGCTTCCCTTTGTACCTCAGCCCAGTGGTCTTCAGATTCTGAATATGAGGACTCACTGTTTTCATCCCCTAGTGGGGATAGGGGGCGCTTGATGACAGCGCGTGGCAGTTTTGGGCAACCAGTATTGGTTTGCTTGTGAGTGGCCGAGGAAGACAAGATGGCTTCCTTCCGGTTGCCGTCATTACTACTTCCAGTCCCAGTGTGGCGGGGATCGGGAGTGGGAGTGCCATCTGGGGTAGAGCTCTGGTTGGAAGGGCGTGACTGGGGTCCGCAATGGGTAGGAGTTTCCCGGTGGACGGGGAGGGGCCCGATGCGGTTACACTCAACGACGCAGTAGGAGAGGAAGCGGAGCAGGGCGCAACAGGAAGAGAAGGGGTAGAGGCGGGAAAGTGGCCATTTTGGGGTGCAAGGGCAGGAAAACCTGGGTGTGAAGGAGACAAGATGGCGGGGCTGGCCATGTTGCTAGCACCATCTTTAGCAATATCATGAACCAGGGGGGATACAACTGGGTATGTAGGCATAGGGAGGAGGGTAGAGGAAAGACCCAGAGTGGCATGGCCAGTACTGTCCTGGTAAGGGTAGAGAGGCGGTGCGGGGGTGTCAGGGAGACAGCAACAACACTGTGCCTGGTGGCTACGTTCACCCGCCGACTGCCCATCAGATAGGGAAGAGGGTTTAGGGAAACTCAGAAAGGTTAATGGGGATGGGGGTTTTAACTGGGGACCCGAAACACCCTCAACCTTTTTTCCCTCTTTCTCAAATGAAAGAATAATAGTTTGAAACACAGGAAAAAACTTAGCAACCGAAAAATCTCCACCTGCTTGAACCGTGTACAACTTTCTCCCCACATTGTCCCAAAAATCTCCCAACTTAACAGAATTAGAATCAACTTTAAAATGCTTAAAAATCCAATGAACACATCTCTTCAACTCCCCTTTTGAAAACTTAAAATTTCCTGCATTTAGGGTGCCTACAACTTGGATATAAAAGTCCCTCTCAGGAGGGGTCAGCTTGGGTCTGGAAAACTGATTCCCCATCCTTTTCACTCCCCACCCAGCAGCAAAATGCAAACAGAAATAAGAAAGGCCCAAAAAACTCTTGGAAGTGTTACAACTTTTCTTCGGCCAACGCCGATGGGGCCACCAGAAAGCTGGTGGGCGGGTGGCCACCTGGCGGTCGGTCCTCAGGGGCTCTTTGGATGCCCCACACTGGGCGCCACTTGCTGCGGCGGGGTCGATGGAAGGGGTGCCATGACTACCCTGAAGAAGCTGTCCTGAAAAGGACGGCCAGGAGCACTGGAACGTCCCTTGCCCGGCGAGTGGTCTCAGCTCAGCGGCAGCTTGCAGGCGACGTGGAGAGAGACTAGAGCACTGTATGGCATTCCACTGAGAAACAGCCTTTATTATAGCAGGGCCCTCAGTGAAGGGAGCCAGTGACAGCAGCTCTCAAACTGGGGAAAAAAACCAGGGTTTATGTAGCGAAGAAGAGGGGAAGGGGAAACTTGGATACATGTATCAGGGTGGATTGATAGGGAGAAAAACCAATGGGGTGCAACAAATTAACATGTCTAACTCAGGGCCTCTGGGAGTGACACTTTTCTCTCTCTGAGAGAAATGCCTCACCTAGGGAGAATCTCTCCAGGGGAGAGAGCCAAAGTCTCTAGGTTGGCCGGTTCTCTGGCCCCCACATACCCCTGACACTGAGAGCTCTTCAATTAAGCTCCTTCGTGTAATCATTCCGTGATTATGTGTTCCTGAATGCTAACATTACCATCAAGTTTTGTTGTTTATTCTTGCAAGGAGTCAGTTAAACTTGGTAAATTGGAGTGACTCTGAATGTGCAGGAAAATTTTCAATAATGAAACAAAGTTTCACCATTGACCTCTTTCAGAAGTGAATAATTCAAACATTTGGTTATGTCTGCTAAATAAGCAGATTCAATGACCAAATTCAGGGGACTTAACTGGATCAAACTTGGTTTGTGACGTTTTAACATTTGACAGTTAGATTAATCCCTGCAGGTATCAATAGCTTTTCTTGTTTTCTGAGCTATTAGCAAAGCTCCATTAAAAGTCCTCCTGCTATATTGGACGAACAATTTTCAAATTGCTTCAAATGAGCAATTAATTCAGACAGCATGGATGCTGCTTTTTTTTTTTTTTAATTTATTTCCTTTTTTGTGTTTGTGTGTGTATTTGCACTTACACTTTTTACTTTTGCAGAAGTGTAGTGAAAATACCAGAATGAGCTGCATGGGCTTTGCAGCTTGTATGTTTTAGAGAGATTCATTGCAGGCCATTGCTCACTCAGTTGCTAATGATACCTGTAGGATGATAATTTGAATTGAAAACATTAATATCAATGAAGAAATTTGCTTGATGAACTTTATTCAAAAAGATATACATGATCCCAATTACCACAAAGTAAAACTACAGCCCTTGGTACTTACAAACAAACCAAAAGCATGTAAGATATTACATGAGGTACAATTACATTTTTTTGGAAAATTAATAATTTTTGGCTTAGAGTCCAAATAAATGAAACTCAGGGAAAAGTCCATCAGCTGAAGACATTGGTCTTGAGCATCATTAATATCTTCTTGAATCCTGAAACATGACCTTTTTCACTCCTTGAAGGTGATGGGTGTTTGATGTGCCTGCTTGAACCTGCTGATAATAAAACAAGCATACCTTCTCCCAAGCTAATAAATTAATTAGACTTCACTGTTGTTAGTCAATCAAAATTTAGATTTGATAATTAATTTTTTAAGCTTTTAATACAAATATACTTTGTTCAAATTCATCATCCCCTCTTTTTCTTTTTTCTCTTTTTTTTTTTATCAGCCCAGAAACTGCAAATAGTTAAAGTGTTTCTCATTGCTGAGTCAAAGAACTCATATGTAATTTTGCTGCAGAAATATCTGGTTTTGTTGGTGATTCGTGTTCAGAAAGAGCTAGGTGTGGCCAGTGCCTGCTCTAACTGGAAAAGAATCTCTTACTTGATACAATTTTAAAACAAGATTCCTAAAAATCCTGGTGTAAAAAACCACATGAATCTTTGAACTGTAACTTCTCAACAATATCATTTCAGTAGATTCACATTCTGTAATCAATATATCAATACTTTTTTGTTTGTCACTCCTAGGGGAAGGGGGGAGTGAAGGCAAACCGCCATTCCCTTGGCGGAGCCGCTCTGTGGGAGCGAGGGAGCTGCCCATCTTCCCCGCCGTGCTGTGTGCTAACAGCACAGTGGCGGCTGCCGCGCGGTGGGAGGGACAGAGGGGGAAGGGGAGCCCGGACCGAGAAACCCAAGCCGTGGCTTCTCAAGCCCCGCCCGGTCTCTGTCTCGGCCCCTCTGGCACCAGAGCAGGGGGGAAAGGCGGAGGGGCTTCCACCCGCAGCCGCAGGGAGAGCACACGGCTAATCGTTAAAACAAACATAGGAAAGTTAAAGGCATAAAATAATCAGAAAGCAAACTTTTTTTGCCGCAAAACCCACGGGGCGGGACCATGGGAAAAACGTCTTTGTTACAGCGTCTGATTTTCTCTCAGCTTTGGAACGACAGGCGGCATGGTGGCAGGGCTTCCGCATTCAGCAGGGAGAGAAGACGGAGCAGGTTTATGCGTGGGCCCCATAGCTGGAAGCGGGGAGCTGAGCGGGAGAGCAAAGGCTCTCTTGCAGACGCTTGCATTGCTAAGAATGGCGGCACGGGGGGCAGAAAAGGAGGGGGAGATCCGCCGCTTCCCTGCTGCTCCTGTGTTAGAGGATCCTTCGCGAACTGCTGCATGGGTGACGAGTATCTTGGCAATACAAAATCCCGACGGGAGGGATACTTTGGAGGGACATAATCTCGTGGTGAGAGATAGTTTCTTCATTCAATTCTCCTGTCCCTCAAAGGTCTGGGCGGAGCTTAGGGAACGCCGCTTGTGGCGTCCCCGGCCCCGCCTCCTTCCATCCTCTCAGCGTGCATAGGAAAGGCATCTCCAGCGTCCAAATCATCTGCATCTCATCCCCAGATGGCCACAGCTGTAGCACTTTAAAGCCTTCTGATACAGGGAATCCGATGCTGTTTACCTCCAGTTCAGAGAGAGGACGAGTTCAGTTTTGTTATAAATGCAATGGCAAAATAGGGTTAATATAAAAAGCGATTTATTATAAAACAATTTCAATCACAAACAACGAGAGAAAAAAACCACAATAAATCAGCGCAGCGCTGGGTGGACAGGGAGACGTCTATATCCAGAGGTACAGATTTACCCAAATCCACGAAGGAGGGTAGACTGTCCGGGGTTTTTATAGGGATTTTGTGTCCTGAGGCCAAAACTCCGAGCAGTTACTGTTCAACAAAGAGTTTAGATGGCTGGTTGAATGAATTTCCTGGAACTGTGGAACTGAATCAATAGACGACTGGGCAGAGTCTGTTCGCATGTGAAAGGTTCTGAGTGCTTCTTGATTGTATCTTCGGTTGGACTCTCAGAGTGAAGTGTCCAGGTCAGGTGCGGAGTCGATGGATATCTCGGCTGGGCTCTTCTTATTGTTTGGCCTGATTGCATCTTCAGTCGGGGCTTGCAGGGAGGGGTGCCCAGGTGCGGTGTGGAGTCGATGGGCATCTCGGCCTGGCTCCTTTCTTTGTTTAGCTTAATTGTTCGTGTCCTGCTCTTTCTTTCAGGCTGATGAACGTCGCCTAGGGTCGTTACCACCTGAATGGGTAGTTACTGCTGGGTTTGGGGGAAATTCTTAGGCCACACTATATTTTATATAATTTTTACATTGTTACAAATACAGTATATACTTATTTGTTCTTTCACAAATTTTTATCCAAGGTTACATTTATCACAGTCCCCCGCCTAATAATTTATCACATTAAAATTCGTGCTATTTCATTCATTTCTAGTGAGGGAGAACTGTGTAGTTTTAACTATATTTGTCTTCTTCCCCGTCTGTAAGTGAATTCTCACAGTATTCTTGAGAAGGGTTGTTTTTATTTTCAAATTTCTTTAAGGCTTCAACTGCCTTCTGGTTCTCTCTTTTCTCCTCTAACTTCATTAGTTTAGAGAAAAGAGTGGGTTTCCCTGGTGCCTTTTCTGGGTCAATTGGAAGAGTGGCAATTTGCATTCCTTGCACAACAGAATGAATCAACCTGATGAAGCAAGGAATCAAACACGGGAGAAAGATGATTCCGGCAATTGAACAAGATATAAAGAACACTAACTTTTTCCACCAAGCCCCCTGTCCAAATATCTGGTCCCACCAGGAGGCTTGCAGAATTGAGTTCCATTTTTGAACTGGCACATGTGCTACCTTTTTTATTTCGGCAGCTAGTCCTTTTATTGTCTCTCCATAATCATCTATTTCCATGCAACACTCGGATTCATTGTATTTACCGCACACTCCCCCTTCCTCGGCCAACAAATAATCGAGAGCTAGTCTGTTTTGGTACACAAAAGCTCTCATTTGCGAATGTTGTTTCGCTAGGAGTTCTAGGGCCTCTGAGGTGTGGTTGGAAACTACTTCTACTACCGCTTGTAACCTGATAAGTCTGTTGAGAAGGTAAATGGGAGTCCTGTAACCCCAACTGCCATCGTTTGCCCAAGTGGCAGGCCCATAATACTTAATGATCCTTTCGGCAGGCCATTCTTCTTCTTTCCATTTCTGACTGCCTCCTGCCATGGGTAGTTCCCATTTTAATTCCCTCTTTTGTCTATTTAATGTTTCAAAGAGGGGAGCTCCCAGCAATTTACTTTCTGTTCTGGGTAGAGTAAAGAAAAAGGGTCTAATTATTCCGAGAGTGCAAGACCCTTTCCATTTCTTAGGTAGCTCACTATATGCTTTCTTGCCACATAACCAGTAAATGCCATTGGGAGCTTCCCAGCCTTTGTTTGTTCTTGCCGGATCATCCCAATATTCTTTCAGGCCTTCTAGTACTTGGAAGGGATTGGCCCCGGAGCTTTTGTACCAACATAGTTCAATTATTTCAACCCATTCGCAGTGATTACCCCGGGTGCGTCTCCAATAGCCTGCGGGTGGTTCAGGTTGCCAAGTTTTTGATTTACTGTCAGAATTCACTGTGAGTGTGCTTACACACGGGGTATAACCTACTAAATCAGTGAATTCTTTTCCTTCTCTGCTAATGCAGACGGTACCAATTATCCTTTGGTCTATAACCCATCCCTCGGGTCTTCATTTTGTTTTGGACATTTTTGAGCCTTCCCATTTTAGGAGTTGCTCTGGGGTGAGTCCTTCTCCCTTCCAAGGCCACCTTTCAGCCGACTTTAAACCGCCACAGATCCAACAGTTAGATAGACCTAATTCTGTGGCTATTTCTTGCATTAGGTCTATGAAAAGATTCTGGTTGGGGGCTGGCAATCCCCAATTGTTGTACTGTCTCTCTAATTGCTCATAGTGCTCACTAAGAGAGTTAAGCCTCTCTTGTTCTAGTCTCTTTTTCCGAATTTCTACTTCTCACCTCTTTAATTCTAGGGTTAGTTGTTTTATTTTGTTTTCAGGGTCCATCCCTTCCTCATCTCTGGAGAAGCAGAACACTTGATCGAATTGCAAACATACTCAGTCATCATCACTTTTTAACAAATCAAGAATTATCGGTTCATTACTAAAGGAGGCTTTCTCTTCATGTTTTAAATTTTTACCTTCCCAATACACTTTCCCCCCTATGGTACACATTTTTAAGTTTGCTTTATTGTAACACAAAGGGTTGACTTTATAATATGCTAGAAAGGTGGATTGTCTTTTTCCTTCTATCCAGACAGTTTTGTTACATTGGCTGCAGATTGGAATTGGAGGGAGCATTCCCACTTCTCTCCTATACCTAAAGTGGGTAGCTTTGGTTTTTCTTCTCATAGGAGTTTTAGACTGCCCGTCCTTAAAACTTGCCCTTGAGTGATAACACCAGACCTCTCCCCTTTAGTTCACAGAGATTATACTGAGTGCCGTTGGATAAACAAAACCCCTTTTGTTGTTCTGGAGGACAGTCAATTATTCGTCCGGCATCTGTGGCAGTCTGACACTGCTCACACTTCCCCAGGGGACGCTCCCCCAGAGGTACCTCAGGACTCATTCCCTTGGTCAAGCACATGGCTAGATTCAGGACTATCAGGATTCCCCACCGGTGTATCCCTCTGCCTTGCCCTTCGCCCGTATAAAAATATACGGCGGGGATTACCATCTTCTCGGCAGCAAGGATATTCTTCAGGGGCCCTTGTAGTCCTTATGGCGTACCTTCTCTTGAAAGCAGCCCACCGAGACGACTTAATCGTGTCTGTCCTGCATGGTACCTTTACTGTCTTTCGGCACTCGATTTCCAAAGCTTCTGCCTTGGAGTCTAGTTTCCCCCTTATCCCTTTTTGAAAAAGTAGGAACCACTCAGGAGAGTCGAGTTCCAACAACTCCGCCCTGGTGGCAAGTATTAAGAGACGGCTAGTCAAATCCTGTTCTTTTTCTAGACACTTTGTACACAATCCCTTAGGCTTGTACCCCCCCCAACAGTGGGTTACCCAAATCTGTTTACAATAAGCGCACTTAAAATGTATAAACGGAAAACAATCACATTCAGGGTTGATACAACTTATCTGGTCGTCACTGGTCATTTGTGGTGATGCTGAAGCATAATTTTCAGTTCTCCCGGAGGGGTGGTGACTTTCCACTCGGAGGTGTCGTATTCCTTTACTTTTTTTACTCGAGATGAGTGTGTTCCAGCCTCTTTCTGCGGTCTGGACAGCTGTGTCTGTGGTCAGGAGAACAAGGAAAGGTCCTTCCCAATGGGGGGTGAGGGGAAGCTCCTTCCAAGCTTTGACGAGGACTTTATCCCCAGGCTATATCTGGTGTATAGCGAATCCTAGGGTGGTGCTTTGGGGGATCAGTCCTCATTTTCGCAATTCCTGTAAATTTTTGTTGATAGCAATGAGATATGGTTGTATTTGCACATCCTCCACTTGAGGGTGTCCTACTGGCATTCCATGTTTGTATGGCATCCCATACAACATTTCAAAAGGGGACAGACCCGTTTCAGAATGGGGCATAGTTCTAATATTTAGCAGAGCAAGGGGGAGACACTTAATCCAGGACATTTTCGTCTCTATCATGAGTTTAGACAATTGGGATTTCAGTGTTTGGTTCATTCTTTCCACCTGCCCTGAACTCTGAGGATGCCAGGGAGTGTGGTATTGCCACCTAATACCCAGAGCCTCTGAAATTTGTTTTATAATTTTTGAAGTGAAATGAGTTCCTTGATCCGAATCAATACAATCTACTATCCCATACCTAGGGATGATCTCTTCTAATAGAATTTTTGATACTGTTTGGGCTGTAGCCCTTGCCTTGGGAAAGGCTTCCACCCAGTGCGTCAGTTTGTCAACTATTACTAATAAAAATTTATATCTACCGATTTTTGGTAATTCGGTGAAGTCCACCTGGATCCTCTCAAATGGTCTGTATGAGAGAGGACGCCCTCCCCAAACAGTTTGTTTGGAACTGGATCTATTCACTTTTTGGCAAACCACACACCCCCTGTACCTCTTGCTTGGCAATTTCAAAAATCCCCTTGCACCCGAAAAATTTCAGGAACTGATCGGCCAGTGCCCGAGTTCCCCACTGGGTCTGTTTGTGTAGTCTTTGTAATACTCTCCTTGCCGCTTCCTTCGGGATTAGTTCTCTCCCATCAGGTAACCACCATTTTCCCCTGTTTCACGACTCCCCCTATTTTCTTGAATTCCCCAATCTCCCTCTCTGAAGGGAGCACGGGGATTTCAGGCGATTCCTCCGGAGTCACCTCGGGAATGCTTACGGTGAGCAGAGCTGCTCGTTTTGCCTCTTTATCGGCTAGGTTGTTACCTCGGGTTTGAAACTGCAACGCCGTCTGGTGTCCTTTTACATGGACAACTGATATTTCTTTTGGTTCTCGGACAGCCTCTAGAATCTGTCGGATTATTTCCCCATGAATTAGGTCGGCTCTCAGGAGAGCATAGAGCTCACAAGCTTGTGCAGACCAGCTTGCTTTCAAAGGACCAGATTCTACAACCTCCCCGGATGCACCATTTATTATCGCATATCCTGATTTTCTTTTTCCCTCAATAATTTTCGAAGATCCATTCTCTCCCCCTTCTAACTCCTGATCCTCTAAGTCTGGTCTTATTCTGGTCTGCAGCTCCACGATCTCAGAACAATCATGTACTAATTTCTCTAGAGGTTCACCGAATAGAAACTGAGCAGGATTTTGTGCAGAAGTGGTTTTCAATTCCAAACCAGGTGAGCTGATTAAGATGGCTTCATATTTTAGAAGCCTGGAATCAGTCAGCCACTTCCCTGCTTTTTGCTGCAGTATGTTTCTCACATCGTGGGGAGTGTAAACTACCAGGGGAGCCCCAAAAGTTATTTTCTTCGCTTCTCCCACTAACAGAGCCACTGCTACAATTGCCTGTAAACACGTAGGCCAACCCCGACTAACAGGATCTAAGATTTTTGAAAGAAACCCTATAGGCTTCCTTTTGCCTGCCCATTCCTGAGTTAGGACTCCCTGTGCTGTTTGTCCACTCACATCCACAAACAACTGGAATTCTTTATTCGTATCTGGTAGAGTTAGTACAGGGGCAGTCATAAGAACAGTTTTGAATTTCTGGAAATTAGACTCATCCTGTTCAGTCCACTTCAGCTTGTCAGTGTTTAATCTTTCATACAAAAACTTCACTTTTTCACTGAAACCCTCAATCCACTGCCTGCAATATCCCAAGAGCCCTAGAATTTGTCTAATTTGCCTTTTTGTTTTTGGTGCAGGCAATGCAAGGATGCCTGCCACCCTCTCTGGGTCCAATTTTTTTTTTTTTTCTTTGAGATATCCAATGTCCGAGGTATTTTATTTCGGGCTCTGTGAATTGCAGCTTGGATTTTGAGACTTTCAAACCCTTCTTTCCTAGAAAGTTCAACAAGGCAATAGTGCTTTTTCTCACGCTCTCTTCAGTCGGTCCAGCTATTAGCAAGTCATCTACATACTGCAAAAGCTTTGTCCTGTCCTCAAGAATAAATTGGGTTAGCAACTGTTCTAAAGCTTGCCCGAAAAGGTTCGGTGACTCCACAAACCCCTGGGGGAGGACCGTCCACCTTAGCTGTTGCTTCCGGTTTGTATCTGGGTCCTCCCACTGAAATGCAAAATAATTTCTACTCCTTTCATCCAGAGGGCAAGTCCAAAAAGCATCTTTCAAATCAGTCACACTGTACCACACATCTTCAGGTGAGAGTCTATTTAGCAAGGTATAGGGGTTGGCCACCACTGGGAACCTAGTCTGGGTCCTAGCGTTTACCGCTCTTAGGTCCTGGACCAATCGGAAACTGCCATCCGCCTTTCTTACAGCCAGGATGGGGGTGTTATGTTGAGACATGCAAGGCTCTAAAGTACCTCCTTTTAGGAGGTCATCAATTATTTGTTTCAACCCCCTTCTCCCCTCCATCGGGATGGGATATTGTTTAACCCTTATAGGGTCCTCAGAGTTCTCGATTTCTATTTTGATAGGTTTGATATCTAGCTTTCCTACCTCTCCCTTTGAATGCCATACTTCAGGGTTTATTTCCTCCTCATCCTTAGGAGTCAACTTAAATATTTTCACCACCAATTCAGAATTTTTAATCATGATATTAATTCTTAAAGCGACAATCATGTCCCTTCCTAACAAATTGTAATCTGTTTCTTCCACTAATAGTAAATTCCCTAAGCAAATTTTATTTTCAGATTCTATTTCCACATCTTTTATTACAGGCACTTCAAAGGGGTCTCCCTTTGCACCAATTACAAAAACTTTTTCTCTGCTAGCCACACATCCGTACGGCAATTTCTGCAGGGTACTTCTCTCTGCCCCAGTATCCACAAGAAAACTTACCTCCTGTCGTTGGGGGCCCACTTTTAATTTTATCAAGGGCTCTTTGGATGTTCCGGTCCCCAAATTAAAGAGCTCCCGACACCCCTAATCCTCCTGAAAAATTTTCTCGTCTTTTATTCTTTGTCTACAATTCCGCTGAAGTTGTCCTACCTGTTTACAGTAGTAGCATTCAGGGGGTCCTTTCCGTGGGGTCGGGGCTGCGCGGTGAGAACCTCGACCTTTTCCGGGTAGTGTTTTAAACTTACCCTGTATCTGCTCTTGTTTCTGGACCTCTTTCACTGCAGTTACTAAAACCTTAGCCTGCAATTTCTGCTTCTCATCTTCTCTCCTCATGTATACTTTTTGAGCTTCCCTTAGGAGCTCCTGGAGGCTTTTATCTTGCCACCCCTCGATCTTTTCTAATTTTCTCCTAATGTCTTCCCAAGATTTAGCAACGAATTGTGTTTTTAACAGAACCTCCCCCACAGGAGAGTTCGGGTCAGTCCCAGAATAAATCTGTAAACTTCGCCGTAATCTCTCGATCCATTCAGTGAGTGGTTCCTCTTTCCCTTGACACTCTCCAAAAACTTTGCTAATATTCTGGCCCCTAGGGACCGCTTCTCTTATACCTTGTACAATTATGCTCCTCAAATCTATCATGTTCCGTCTGCCTTCCTCCGTCTGTGCATTCCAGCTCGGGCTTACGCTAGGCCATTTCTGGCTACCTGGCGTCCCCTGTGGATTGCGTCTGTCCCAGTCTCTGATACCAGCATGTTTAATCATCTCTCTTTCCTCCTGATTAAACAATGATCTTAGGATTGCCATAAGATCGTCAAAGGTATAAATACTACTCTCTAAAAATTCGTCTAACCTCTCAGCCACACCAAAAGGATCATCCAACAACCACCCCATCTCTTTCTTAAATGCCCTTACGTCTCCGTTGTTAAGGGGTACATTCACAAAACCGATCACTCCCGGGGCCGTCGGTACTTCCCTAAGAGGGAACAACCGGTGCCCCTCTTCACTCTCTCCCCATTCATTATCCACCATTCTCGCTTTCAAATGGGTTCTACTTGCAGGAGGGGAGTTGGTGATTGTGGGTTGCCTCCCCGTTATCAATTGTGGGAACTCCGCCGCCACCCAGTTGACGGGAGGGATCCCCTCCGTTATATGGGAGGGTCCTGGTTGTGGCGGCTGGACCGGCAAGGACGGATAGGGTGATCCCCAGCTTTGTGCAGGAAAAACCTCCGAAGAGGCTACTGTGGCTACAGTGTTTGCAGGTGGGGAAAGGGGAAGGGCTGCCGGCATCGCTGCCGGCACCGAGTCTCCCACTTGAGACACATGCATCTCAGTGGGTTGGTCTTGGGGGCCCAAGGGTGCTGAAGGCACCACTTGATCTGCAGAGGAAGGCCCAGCCGGTCCATGATATGGGGGTGGTAAGTGGTCGAGGGGTTCCCAGGATTCAGCTCTCGACTCACGTTTTTCTTTTTGTTTCATTGGGAATAGCCCTACTCTGGCATTTAACCAGAGTTTAGCATATTCCTTCTCCTCGGGATCTGAGGGGACTTTGTTCTCCACATAGGAGAATAATTTATTACACGTCCATTTTTTGAATGTGCCTAACACTGGCCAAGTGAGGTGACTTCTCAACTCCTGTCCTCCCCAAACCTCCATACAATAATGTATCAATTTTGCCTTGGATTTCCCCTTCCTCTAGGGACAATCTTCCCAGTGTTTTAGCATCCACCCCAAGGGACTTTCCAGTGGGATGTCTGGTGATCCCTCCCCCTGATCGGAGGAATTTTTCCCTGTGCTTCTTCTTTGAAGCTTACTCTTTTTCTGCCCCATACTTCGCAAATATATAATTTCTTACCTGTCTTCGACTTCTCCGTGAGTCGGTATCAGTTTCTGCGTTGTGTACTTACTCTAGAAATCAAAATTTTGCCAATACTCACCCTTCAGCGAGCTGAGCTGAGGTCTCTTGTAATCGGTACTTTTGATCCTCTTCCGGACCTCTACCTGGGTCCATTAACTAAAAGGGTTTACCAGTTCCCGAGCTCGACAGGACGTATCCTTCCCCTTTTAGTTCCTTGCGATCAGTCCCCCAAGACACCCTTTGGCCTCAGGTTTTTACAAGTGTGTGTCGAGAAAAAAAGCTTTCACTCAGGATCGCTTCCTTCACGGCTGGCCAATTCCCTCGTGGGAGGATGGAAACGCGGCCTTGAAGTCCACGCTCGCCCCATGGTCAGATCACGTCTCACACACTCGCCCGATCACCCACTCAACCAGCAGTACTTACAGCTATATTCCTGCATGGATGTCTTTGTGCACAACAGACGTTTTACGAGCAAAACAAGCCGCGGCTTCCCGAAGGCGCCGTGCCTTCCCGAGCTCTCTGATCCGGATCCTTTTCATTTTTATTGTGGTTTTATCTCAGCCTAAATTTGGTTCGGACGTCGGAACAAGCTATGGGGGTTCTCAACTCACCAGGCTGCCAAAATCAGCGGGGGTAGCGTCCTGGGCAGCGAGATTCCCCGCAGTTTCTCCGATCTGAGTCACGGCACCAATCTGTTATAAATGCAATGGCAAAATAGGGTTAATATAAAAAGTGATTTCTTATAAAACAGTTTCAATCACAAACAACGAGAGAAAAAAACCACAATAAATCAGCGCAGCGCTGGGTGGACAGGGAGACGTCTATACCCAGAGGTACAGATTTACCCAAATCCACGAAGGAGGGTAGACTGTCCGGGGTTTTTATAGGGATTTTGTGTCCTGAGGCCAAAACTCCGAGCAGTTACTGTTCAACAAAGAGTTTAGATGGCTGGTTGAATGAATTTCCTGGAACTGTGGAACTGAATCAATAGACGACTGGGCAGAGTCTGTTCGCATGTGAAAGGTTCTGAGTGCTTCTTGATTGTATCTTCGGTTGGACTCTCAGAGTGAAGTGTCCAGGTCAGGTGCGGAGTCGATGGATATCTCGGCTGGGCTCTTCTTATTGTTTGGCCTGATTGCATCTTCAGTCGGGGTTTGCAGGGAGGGGTGCCCAGGTGCGGTGTGGAGTCGATGGGCATCTCGGCCTGGCTCCTTTCTTTGTTTAGCTTAATTGTTTGTGTCCTGCTCTTTCTTTCAGGCTGATGAACGTCGCTTAGGGTCGTTACCACCTGAATGGGTAGTTACTGCTGGGTTTGGGGGAAATTCTTCGGCCACACTATATTTTATATAATTTTTACATTGTTACAAATACAGTATATACTTATTTATTCTTTCACAAATTTTTATCCAAGGTTACATTTATCACAGTTTCCTTCTGCAGGAAAACTGTTATCTCGACAGCCTGTAAATACAGTACACAAACACAGTGGCTTATCCCGGGATTTTTGAGCTCTAGTTTTGTTGAGATTGCTGTTCCAGGCCCGGTCACTGGCAGGGCCTCCTGCCCGGGGTCACTCAGACCTGTAGCTCTCCAGGAGAACATGGGGAAAAATTCCTTACCTCTCAAAGGAAGAGGAGGGAGACTCTAATGTCCTTCAGCTCGTAGCTGCAACGAATGTCACATTGGGGTCCACCAGTTGTTGCAGTACATTAGGAACAGCGAGAAGCACGTCATGACTCTCCTAACTGCATTGTCCAAGAGAGTAAAGTTTATTGTTCTTGATCTTCTTTTATAGACATGTTCAAGAAGGTCCAAGAGGTCAAACTCTCTGGACATTAAAGTTACACATCACCATCATTGGTTATTTGGAACACCACCCCTTGACTGTTTCCTAAACAACACCGGCTAAGATTGTTGTCCTTTACCAAGGACTGTTTGGATACTTTCTTACGCTCAGGCCAGAGTGAGAAGCCTGTGTGACTTAGTTTCACACAGGCTCTGTTGCCTGCTTGCTTCGTGAATTTAGCATCCACACTGGTTCATCATGTACACATTGAACTCCTGTTAATCCAGAGACAACAGGAACATCTTGTATCACGTATTTAGGAAACTCAATGGGAAAAAAAATAGTCGGTTTCAGGCCTTTTAATAGAGGTAATTTACAACCTTTCACAGAATAAAATACTGCAAATGAAACACAGACTAGAGACCAGGTCATCTTTTCCCATGAGTACTGAATGTTAGAGATTTCATTATTTTGGCCAAGAAATTTGGAATGTTTCTGCAAAATGAGATAGTTTCAGCAAGGGTTGTTTTCCAGTCAGCTCTGACTAATGCCTCAGGCTTCTTTTAGGGGGCATACAATGAGCAGTAGAATCCCTTCAACACCATGCTATGTACAGGAAAAAAATGGATCTAGGTCTCCCACCCTTGCTCTGAAAACCTGAAAAAAGTAAATTATATATAAAAAGGATGAAGGGAGAGGTTTTGTGTCTCCTCCTGTACCTACAGAAAGAAAAAAAAATTCACTGCAAGAAACCTTCTCTCTTGCGTATTAACAAATCTCAGACTGCATCTACTTTAGCAAGTCCTAAGATTTTAGAGGAACAGTAGTTTTTGTGTTAGTTACATTCTAAACTGTTCAGATGTGTTAATGCTGAGGCATGTCTAGACATGCCAAGAAGCAAAAATGCGGAGAACTGGGAAATACAAAAGGACAAATAAACACAAGACTAAATACTAAAGGAAAAAGAAACTGTTACAGACTTTTTGTAGTTCCAATAGCAGAAAGCAAAAAACCAAAAAACTTGATGATTTCAATTGTGGCCATAAATAGCTGCTACTTATGCCTTATTTCACAGAATCACAGAACAACCTGATTTGGAAGGGATCCTAAGGGATCATTGAGTCCAGCTCCTAGCACTACACAATGCTATCCTCAGAGTCACACCATGATCCTGAGAGCATTGTATAAATGCTTCTTGAACTCGCTCAGACTTGGTGCTGTGACCACTTCCCTGGGAAGCCTGTTCCAGGGCACAACCACCCTCTGGGTGAAGAATGTTTTTCTAATATTCAACTTAAACCTCTCCTGATACAACTTCAGGCCATTTCCTTAGATTCTGTCACTGTGCCACAGAGAAGAGATAAGTGTCTGCCCCTCCTCTTCCCCTCATGAGGAAGTTGTGACTGCAATAACGTCCCCCCTCAGTCTCATCCAGGCTGAACAGACCAAGTGCTCCCAGCTGTTGCTCATATGGCTTTGCTCTTCGCCATCTTTGTTGCCTTCCTCTGGACATTCTTCAATAGTTTAATGCCTTTTTTATATTGTGGCATGCAGAAATGCACACAGGACTTGAGGTGAGACTGCCACAGAGCACAGCAGGACAATCTCCTACCTTGCCCTTCTGTGATGCTGTGCCTGATGCCCCCCAGGACATGTTTGGTCCTCCTGGCTGCCAGGGCACTGCTGACTCATGTTCAACGTGCCATCTACCAGGACCCCCAGGTGTCTTTCCACAGTGCTGCTTTCCAGCATCCCATTCCCTAGTCTGTATCTACGTCCAGGGCTGTCCCATGCTAGGCACAGAATCTGGCACTTTCCCGTGTTGAACTTCACATGTTTGGTGATTGCTCAGCCCTCTAATTTTTGCAGGTCTCTCTGCAGAGCCTCCCTGCCTTCCAGGGAGTCAACAGCTCCTCCCAGATTTGTATCATCTGCAAACTCGCTCAGTATCCCTTCCAGTCCTGCACCCAAGTAATTTATGAAGATATTGAAGAGCACAGGACCAAGGATGGAGTCCCACCAGTGACAGGCAGCCAGTCTGATGTCACCCCATTCACTGTAACCCTTTTTGCCTGACCAGTGTGCCAGTTGTTCACCCATTGCATGATGCCTGTGTCCAACTAAATGCTTGACATTTTGTCCAGAAGAATCCTGTGAGAGAGTATTGAAAGTTTTACTGAAATCCCAAAAGATTACATCAACTGTCTTTCCTTGAGCAACTAAACTGGTTATCTTGTTATAAAATAAAAATGTGTTTTGATAAGCAAGACTTTCCTCTCATGAAGCTGTGCTGGCTGTGACCAATGACTGCATTGTCTCTCAGGTGTTTTCAAGACCTTGCAGAATAATCTCCTGCAAAACTTTAGCAGGCACTGATGTGAGACTACAGGCCTGTAGTTTCTGTGGTCCTCCTGCTTGCCCTTCTTGACCCCCAACACTGGGACAATGTTTGCCAGTTTCTAGTCAGTAGGGACCTCTCTGTATTCCCAAGACTGATTAAAAATGGTCGAGAGAGGTCTTGTTATGTCTTGCTTCCTTGAGTTTTTGGATCAGACAGTATCTGTTTAATCCTTTCTTTTGAATTGTATTGTAACACATCAAGGAGGGGACTGGGGTGAAGCTCCTGGTTTAGAGCATGAGAGTAATGGATTATTATAAAACACATTATAATACATCAAAATAAAAGCTTTGGAGGACAGGAGAATGGGCTGGAGTCTCAGCCAGTTTGCTAACATCTACTTGCACAAGCTACAGTCAATCTTCCCTTGAGGCTATTACAAGTACAGTTACTCTTATAATTGCTACAGGGATGTATGTGACCAGCCCATGTGTGAACAAACACATGTGGAAGGACACTTCCAAGGTCAACTAAGCAATAGTAATGATTTTATAAATTACTAAATTCTAAGAAAGGAAGGATTAGAGGATCACAGGACTGGAAGGAATCTCAAGAGATCTAGTCTACCCTGTTCCTCATAACAGCTCAACAGCTAAATCTAGGTCACTCCTAAAGACTATCTCCCTAACCTCTTCTCAAGGAAAATCTGTCCTCCAATGATGGAGATGTTCTTGTGCTATCTACACCAGCTGGTTCACTGTTGTGGTCATCTCAAGTTGTTTTTCCATCTTGAATATTCCTTGTTACAGTTTACTTCAGTGGCTCTTTCCCATGCTATATTTATGCAATTTGTTATTCCTCCCTCAAAAGCTTAATCCATGTTCACTGTTACTTTGTAGTCCTGGAAGTTAGGTAAATGATGGATTTGAGCAAAAATATAAGGACTGTATCCACTTCCCTCAATGCTAAGAACCTGCATTGCATTGCTACAATTTATGCAGGAGTGACTGACTACAAGTAGCATATGCCTCCCCCCCATTTCCATAGCTATGCTTTACATTGGAAAAGACTCTTTGATACTTGCAGCTGCAGAAGTAAGCAAGCAAACAAGACTCAGATGCATGAGTGAGGAAGTGGATCAGAGGAAGTAATCTCAGGCTGATTAGATAGCAGCAACACATTGAATACAGAAGAGGAAAAATGTTTGGTTTGGTTTTTTTTTTCCTCCAAAAGATCCAAAGATGATAGGAAAACATGACAAAAAAATACGATATATTTGAATTCATACAGGAGAACATCTGATAATAATACAGGGATTGCTTGCATGTTTCATCACATGACAACCCAAAAGATTCTATGATTCAGTGACAATATCAGTCCTTTTCTATGAATTGACATAAGCCTTTGCATGATTAATGTTCAGTTTCTTGTCACATGGCCAGCAGGACAGGGACTGGTGGAAATCAGTTCCTATATCCATGGTGATTCCTGGTAACATGAGGAGGAGTAGAGCATGACCATTATCAGCCTGCTCAGAGGAGTCTGTTGGCGAACAGTTGTCACTTGTTGCATTGCACAACCAAAATCTTACTAGATCAGCAGGATTGTCCAGAGTAGCAGCCTTGAAGAACGGGTTGCACTGATTTAATGGGTTTTGCAAAGTCTTGATCTCCAGGTACTCGTACCTGCAAAATTTAATGGGACACACTAGATTTCTCTAACTCTTCATATTTTACTGGGTCAATAGAAACATAAAGGTAAAGCATATATTCTGGGGAGACCTTTTTTCCTCTTTTCAATGCTTATAGGTACTTTATAAGATGGGGCCAGCTGCCTGTAGCAATGGAACAAGATTTAAACTGGAAGAGGGGTGATTCAGAGTACATATAACAAAAACAATATAACAAAGAAAATTGTTTACAATGAAGACGATGAAACTCTGGAAGTGGTGTCCCAGAGAAATGGTAGATGCTTCATCCCTGAAATAATCAAGGTCATGTTGGACAGGCATATGAGCAGCCTGAGACAGTTGAAAGATGTCACTGATCATTGCAGGGGACTGAGCATTTAAAAGTCCCTTCAACCCCAAAACACTTTATGACTCTATAATGTCCCACAGTAGAAACAGACTTTATATTAAACTATATCATATTATAATTTTCCCCCAACTGATATAAACCAATCAGCTGAGAGACAAAACTTTGGTGGTTCCTAAATTTGTAAACAAAACCAGTCCTATGCTAATAAATCTTCTGTCTTTCAAAATAAAGTCCCCATACTCTGGTTACTCATTTGCTTTTACACAGATGCTTTATCACATTCTAGTTCCAAAAATCCCTGCTATCTATACATTTATGTTATCAGTTTTTGGTGCAACACTGAGCCACAGGATGTTGACTGTGACTGCTGGCTCACCTTGGGATCTTCTCATTCTGTTTTTTTTCTCTATGATTATGCCAGGCAAGATTTGACGAATTCTCAGGTTCATGAACACCCTGCTTATTCAGGTTTACACCTGGATTTCTGGTTCAATTGTCATTTGCTGTAATAAGATGTTAATTTGAACTCATTTCAGGAGATTCTAAGTGAGAGGTATGATCACCTTTCTTGATAGATAAAATAACAGTAGAAGTCTACTTTCTGAATCCCTAGGAAATGACATACACTGATGATAAATTAAATGAAGTGCTCTCTAAAAAGAGTTTGTTCTCTTAACAAGAACCACTTAAATTCTGGTTTATGTATGTGTGTGAATTATCTTTGCAGCTCTTATTATGTTATCTTTTATATATATTCTAGCACTAAGACTATGTTGCAAGTACTCTCATCAGGGCTGTCATCAGGGCTACTTTCCAGGTGCTTCATACCAGCCAAACTACAGGGTTATTTAATTTCTTCAAAGCTGTTGGTGGACTAGACCTATTTTTAATCCTAAAGCAGCAGGAGAATAGATAGATAGATAGATAGATAGATAGATAGATAGATAGATAGATAGATAGATAGATATAGATTCCTATGCCCTAGAAGGTGCTTTGTGTATTGTTGCCAATCAGCACGGTCTGTAAGTAATCAGTCAGTCAGAGTACTGTAAATACTGAACTCCACAAATCCGATGATGTACAGTTAATACAGGACTGCATGTATGTCTTTTCTCTGCTGACTTGACCCTCTTTCTTATTGTCTGTCAGAAGTCTATGGTTTAAAACACTAAAAGTTCAATACCTGTTTATTTTTCCAGACAATAATGCTAAAGCAGGAACACTTAGAGGCCGTGTTCAGCTTTCTGGTAGCAGAATGTATTCTACAGCATAGCTGTGACCATATTCTACTGCTGAGTCGATTTTTTGACAGGATCCTTCCAGAACAAAGGGGCTGTACAAATATCCTAGTCCTCAAGGGTGTGTGTTACCTTTCTCAGCCCAATTCATGGCAAGAAATTGATGACAGGAAGACAATACATGTAATTAAATTTCTTCATTCAGGAAAAATTAAAGTCTTCTTGGATTCTATTGTTAAAGTAAATTGAGAGGAAAAGAGATTAAATTTTCTGTTAGTTTTGAATAACTGTTAACTAAATATATTTATAGCATACGTTTACTATTTTTCAACCTCTTAAAGAATGCAATATGCTGTCTCAAGGCTAGCAACCCCTTTTTCCAACACAGACCTATTACAGATCCCTCACATATCTATCAGAAAATCAGGTTTTTTCCTAAATTTTATTTGTATACAACTGACCAGCAGCACTATCTATGCCCCTCTATCACCTAAACTAGATTTCTGCTCTGAAACTACCAGCTCCATTAAAAAAACTTAGTTATTGCTAATATCTAGGTGTCGAGATGAAAAAGTAGGGATGGGACCACCATGCTGTCGTGGTTTTAAAGTAGTAACTAAAAAAAATTACTAGAAAACTTACTTATTTCTTGCTGTGAGATATGGATTAGAGCAAGAGCAAAACAGGCTTAACACTTAAAAGGAATAACTAAAGTTTATTAACAAAACTACAAGAATAAGAACACCAGAAGAAACTTCCAGAAAACCCCTTTATCCCCCACTACCCAACCATTCCCTTGTTCACATGACAACATAGAGACAAAAGCTTTGGAACTTTGGTGGTTAAAACAGTCCCAATTCCTGCAAGAGTCTTTTCATCAGCCTTTGTAGAAAAACAGAAGTCTTCTTCTGCTAATCTATGGAGTTTCTCACAAGAAAATTATTTCTGTTATAGCTTTCTATTTTTCTGATGCCAGCTGCCCGGAAAAATCTGCCATCAGATTCACTCCTCCCATTTCACATCACTCTGAGGTGTGTTATGGGTCAATGAGTCTAGGGATGTCATTTTTAAGGATGAGTTATTCTAAGGCAAAAGTTCTCTTCATCTGTCTCTGTGAGCTTTCCTGGAAACAGAAATTTTCTCTTTGCCTCTTAAGCGGCCCCAAATCTTCAACTATTACTTCTCCGCACTCTGTTCCAGCACCTCACTGTATCATAATTATTCCACCTTTTGCTCAAAATCCACACTTTGAACACTCCATTCCTCCCTATATACTCTGTCATGAATTAAAGGAGTTTTTTTCAGAACACTGTTGTTCATCTCCATAGCTTTAACAGAAAAATATTTCAGCTTATAAAGCATCTCCTTATTCTCTACCTTTTCTGAAGCTTAATTCTTTTCTTTACTGTCTCTGATAGTTTATAAAGTCTCTTTACATGTTGATTACTCTCTCCTTCTCTCTCTGGAAAGAAGGATTAATCTGCAAGTCTCATCTGGGTAATGAAAGGGTTAAAATCTTGCCTAGGCTTTGTAGATGGTTCTGTGATCTCTGCTGGAGCAGCAACTGGAGGTGTCTGCAATTTAAGATTCTTCATGGCTGCTCTGGAGAGTGTGGTCACTGTCTCAGCCCGCCACAGGTCAAGAGGTTTGTTTTCCTTCTTTACTTGACAGTCTCTGGTGAATTCAGTCACAGCAAAAAACTGCAGCCAAGCCAGAGACCAGCCTGGCCTGGCCAGAGCCCAGGGCAAGCCTCGCAGGCCCCCATCTCCCGGCCGGGAGCCATGGCAGCCCTAGCCCAGCCCCTGCCTGGGCCACATGGCCTGGGCAGGGGACGGGAAGCCAGCTAAAGCTCAGTTACCTTTCACAGCCAGGAAACCAAGTGACAAAGAAATTCCCAGGCTTAGGTTTTAAGGTGGTGTTCACAGGTTGATCTCACTTTTCAATGGTTAAAACTGCTGTCAATTCTTAGAAATGGCCAGCTGTTGGCTAGGAGGAAAACTCTTATCAGCCTCCAGCAGTTTTAACTTCCTTAGGTGTTTCTCTTTGTTTTCTTAAATGCCAATCTATCACACATGCTTTGAGAAGATTTATTGCTCAGTTAAGTCAGATGAGATATCAGTCTGAAGTTGTTGCTCTAGAGGAGCAACAAGTCAGCCATAGCTCAAGGCAGTCATGGGTTTCTTCTCCACACAGCAATTTATAACATTTTGGTCCAATAGACAGTTGACACAAACTTTGTTTCTACTTATTAACCTATCACTTTTCCTTAATTTTGCTACACTGCTGTTTCTTAGAGGATAAGCTGACAGGTAACGTACTCATACACACACCTCTGTATGGATGCTAAATCTGAACCAGAGTGCCTGTGGTTATTGCAGGCCACGTGGCTCGGTCCTGCCTGAGAGCTAGCCTGGGAAATTCATGGGAGGATTTGAAAACAATCCTCAGAGACAGAAAACAGCCATGCCAGGTGCTGTTTGTCTGTCCCTTGTTTTCTTTGCAAGAGAAAGTCAGAGGGTGTTGTGCACCACTGACCAATGATGGTGATGTAGTGATTTGATGACCAATGAGAGTTTCCTTTCTGTACTTTCCACGGATCAGTCTATAAAACAATTCTGAAGTAATAAACTAGAAAAATTCTCCTGTTCTGACTCCATGAGAGTCTGTGTCGAATCTACCCAGCCGGTCCTAATAGAGCAACACCTCTGTTATAGTTTCTGAAAGAAATTGGCTATGAGACAGACTCCTGTTTTATGCCTTTCTTAGGATTCAGCTCTTGGGGTGGGGGCCCGAGGGGTCACTTGCACCACGGCTGCTCCCATACTGGCAGCTCCAAGGAGGAGGCACAATTCAGCTTTGCAGCACACTCTGCAGAGCTGGGGCTTCCGTCCTCGTGGAAGTAACCAGGAGGCCTGTCATTCTGGCACATTGTCTAGGGTGGTCAGTCCTTTCCACAGTCCTCTTTAGGTCATGGTGATGCAGAAAGATGGTTTCTAAGCAGGCTTAGGTGATGCAGGAAGATGATCTTTCATCATAGCTTGCTAGAATATGTTTCTTTGTCCTTTTATTCTTTTGTTAGCTCGTTGCTTTGGTGTCTTGCATGCCTTAGTTTGCATATTATTTGGTTGCACAGCTCCCTGGGAGTTGCTTTGTTCCAGTGTGGCATAGCTCCCATGAGAGTTGCTTTGTTCTGTGGCATAGCTCCTTAGGGGGTTGCTTTGTTACATGGCATAGCTCCTTAAGGGGTTGCTTTTGTTACAGTGTGGCAGGGAAGACAGGGAAAGGGATAGAGGAATGTCTCATAAGAACTCTTAAAACACTTCAAAAACTGCTAAGTAATTAACATTATTAATAACAATCAGAGTAAACAAGGGGTACAACAAACAAGGTTTACAAATGGGATAAGAACATTAACTGTACATAATTAAACACAGTATTCTAACCAGGGTGGATTTCTTGAGATTTTATTCATGACAGTTTCTAGATCCTTAGCTTACTCTATAAATCACATTATTACAGCTCAAACCTCAAACTATTTTACTTAATATAATTTCTTACTTACTTAAGACATATTCTTACTTATAACTATAGAGACATAAGTTTATAATTTCTCTACCCAATGTCTGTGTACTTTCATCATTACATTAACTCAAGCTCTTTCCAAGGTTGCAGATTGAACCCTTCAGCATCTGTAGAATTTTCCATTTTTCCATTTCCCACATCTAGGCTGTCATTACCTTAAGGAAGTATTATTTCTGAGCTCAAACACAGCCAATGTTAGCACTAAGTCCTTTAGGCATGACTTTCTCTGCGGAGGTTCATCAATGAGAAACTTACAGAAGGTAGTTCATTTTCCATTAAATAATCTCTACATGAAATGGCATCCTTTACTTCCATGTATTTTAGGTACCTTGAGAGACTGACTTAGCTGATTTGTTGTCTAGGTTTTGGAAGACCGGTGTCTGGTAGGGAGGGCAGGAGCCTCCCTTGGACTTCCTTGGAATGTAGACTCCCCTCCCTCTGAATTATTATAGTTCTGAAATTAAGGGGCTTTCAGGCAGAGATCTGGGGATAGGAATAACAGTTCTTTACTAGTATGTATAACAAGGCACACAAACAATAACTACAGTGCTAACAACAAAACAGAACCAGGAAGCCCGTGACAGCCTTCTCGGCTGAGACGGGAGAGGATGGAGGAGAGGCTTTGTTTCACAAACTCCCTCGGGCAGGCAGTCCTGGTGCTCCTGCAGGGCTCTGAGGAACAGTCGGCTGGAACAACAGGGATGAGTTGAGATCCCGGGCCGGTGACTGAGGTGTATCAGCAGCTCCGCGGCAGTGGCTGGCACTGCCACACGTCCCAGCAAGGCAGGGAGTGTGAGGCCACCAACGAAGAGGGAAGAAGGAGAAGAAGCAGCAGCTCGGTCTGGGTGATGGCGAAGTTCCCTCTGCAGCAACAGCTCTGAAAAAGTGTCCTTCTCTGAAGCTGAAGAAACCAGCCAAACTGTCCCCACCCTCCCTTTTTCCTTCCCCACCTATCCCCTGGGCCCCTGAGCCAAACTCTTTCTGTTTCTTGAGCACCCACCAAGTACCAGCAGTCAGGTTTTCCCCACAACTAATGGGTAAAAATTCCACAAGTGAGCCAGAACTAAAAGAAGGACAACTAACCCCCAACAATTGGCTATCTGTCAGCCAGACTATTTGTTCACAAAAATAGATCATAGAAATATCATGGTTTTAAAAAACCCAACACAAAAACAAGAAAACCCTCACCACAGGAAAACCTCCACAAGAAAAAAACCGAAGAGAATCACTGCTCAGATAAATCAGGTTCCTGATCAGTCCCTACAGACATGAGTTTGAGGTAAGACGGTGCTATAAGTTTTGATGATTTTGAACCACCATGGGATTCCATCTTGCTGAATTTAATTAAGTGGATTAGTGACATATACCACAAAAATTAATTTCTTTGCCAGGGAAATCACTTATGAAATGAGAGATTTTGTATTGTGACTATGTGAACAAGTTCCTAAATAAGTAGAAAAGGAATGAACTCAACATCATTGCAGAAGCAGGCAAAAAAAAAAAAATCCAAAATGGTGGTGGTGCAGAAGTTGACAGATTACTCTGTACAGACCAGCTAAGCAGACCTAGTCTGGCTGTCTTTGCAGAATGCTGTTTTGTGACCTCCAGTGAAAATATGAGACCAAGTCACTTTTGTAGGGACTCGAGAGACTGAGGGCATAACTCAGAATTCCAAGACCCCTAGTAGACAATTCCTACTGTATATTGAATAGTTATCATGCAAAATAACTTACTGCTCTGAAGTCTATGATCTTACAAGAATACTTGTTGAGCATGAAGCTGACAAGTCTCCATATCAGTTTAATTGCTGGATATTAATATTTCTCTTTTAGTAACTGTGCCTAAAGCAGTTTTCAATGATTAATAGATCTAACAGGCAACAGATCCACTTTCAGAGACCCACAAGATGACAGGTGCTAATAACTGTATCCAAGGGCTCTTATTTCATGTTTCTTGTTATAAGCAATATCATGAATTCCATTCTGTGCCACCTATTCTTTCACTTCCTTATGTGGTCAAGTTTCAAAATAGATAGGATATCTACTTGTATTGCACACCAGTATTTCCAAGACTTCCATCTGCCTACAGTGTGAAAATTCAAGCTTGCAAAACCAAGCACACAAAGACTTCACTTACTGATGATTTGGCTCCTATGTCCCAGGGTGAGCAAGTGGGAAAAAAGAATAATGAAAGTCCAGGTGCTAAAATGCATTTATATTATCAGCTTTGCCTAATTAATGCAATTTTCAAAGTGTCTACATATAAGAGAGTATATAAAGCAGTGGGGGTCGTTTTTGTTTTTGTTTTTTTGGTTTTTCTTTTATTTACTCTCAGATTAAGTCTTTAAAGCAGAGCTAAGTATCTAATTTTATTTAGCAGTACACTGGAAATTAAACCTCAAGAAATTTTCCTGTAAAATGCAATTATAACTAGGTGCTATTAGATCTCAGTAACCCTCAAAGACAATAGCCATAGATTTCCTCAGTTAAATACTGTAAATCATATGGAGAGATGGGAATGCATTACAGATGACAGAAAGCATAACAGTGGAATCTGAATATTACGAATAATTTTTAAACAAGCTCTTGGAAAACCTAATGTTCTTTAGCAGAAATCTGTATGTTACACTTTTCAATAACAGGTTTCAAAATAACATTTACACTTTATCTTAGAATGTAACAATGTATATTCTTTAAAACTCAGCGAAATATAGTGTCTATTTCACTTTACTTTCCTTCTTGATGTTGACAAGATCCATGTATTTATGAATGGTCACATTTTCAATGGCAAACATTCCAAGTGTTTTGCAGGCCCAAGAGTACTGGAATTAATTAATTATGTTATTGTATTTTGGGACATGGCTCTCCCACAGACAAAATAAAATATCTGAGAATCTTCCTGGTTTCTTCCCAGCCTCCTGAGAGAACTGAGAAAATAATCACATCTGGACAGTTCCACTGGGCATGTAGAGTTCTAAGTTAGAAATGCAGAAGGAGGTGGGGCAATTTCAGGACTAAGAACAGTTTCATACCCACAGTCTTTGATCTTTCTCTTGCTGAAAGCCTACAAGAATCCAGAGGACAGGCAGGTAGCTAGAGTGCTGCTTATCCTAAGTTATGAGTTCAGGAAGATGTTTAGGGTTCTCTCAGCACAAATTCAAGTCTCGCATCTGGAATTCCATCAGCAGTAATCAAAACTAACAATTTGAGAAGATGCCACATGCCCTCTTCACATGAGCTTCCAGTTCTGAGCACTTGCTTGGGTCCTATAACCTCATTCCTGTGCATAATGAATGGGTGGCACATCACTGGAAAAAACTGTCCTATGATAGGAGCAAAGGACTCAGTCTTGGAGTGTGTGCATTTCTACTGACAAGGCAGG
Organism: Pseudopodoces humilis; assembly: GCF_049639895.1. NCBI lineage: Eukaryota > Metazoa > Chordata > Aves > Passeriformes > Paridae > Pseudopodoces > Pseudopodoces humilis. The sequence continues at coordinate 70,623,138 of NC_142200.1, read as the reverse complement.
CTGGAGAAGTTTTTCAGTGATGCCAACTTGTCTCATTAGCCATTTGGGCCACTAGTTTGGTCTCTTTAACTGAGCTTCATGCCTTCTGTTGAAAAACAAGGAACCATTACAATCAGCATGTTTCTTACTGTCTCTCTGTAATTTATATAAAAATTTACCTTGCAACTAGGATTGATTACATCAGACTGTTGTAGTCTGTGAGTTTCAGGGTTGATACAGAGCTCATGAATTTATTTATTTATTATTATTTATTATTAATTATTTCTATACCCTTGATTCCAAATTAACTTTAATTAATTTACAAAGTTGATGGCTTTTTTGTGCACACATGCAAACACAAAAGTATATTACATAGACAAATGCACTCCTGAAATTTTTCTTTCCAGCATCAAGTCTTATTTTTTAAATTACTTCACCTATACTAATATGCATATCTTTTAAATACCCAAGAAATGAAACCAAACTATTCAGTCTGTAACTAAACCTTACTTAAAATTTCCTATGTTTTTTCAGTTTTCATTTGTTCCTTCCAGCGACTCACTCTTCACCCCTCTAAGGAAGTTTAGATAAACATATTTGGAATTTTAACCTACTACACAAATTTGCTTTGCACCAAGAACACCACTGTAATCAAATTTGAACTTGTCACTTCAACTGCATGCTCCAGGGATGATGACTAACTTTCTGATACTGTATCTGGAGCTGTCTACATGTAGTATTCAAAAACCTTTTGTTTAGTCAGTGTTTTTTATCCTTTAATACAGAGGCCCAGAGATAGCTTCATGCTCAACAACCTTCTAAACTCCATTTCAAACACAGGTTTGGAGACGAACACTTTAAAAAGTTTTTTTGTTCTTCTTCAAGAGTTCATAAACCAGTGTTGTATCATTTTTACTCAGGAGTGTTTTTAACTTACTACTATTTTAAAGATTTTAGGCCACTACTTCAAGACTGAATCTCTGAGATAAAACTTTGGCCACAATTCTTCAAAAAATATTTGTGTATGCTGAGGTTAGAATTCTTTGGAATGGCAGTTTTGACTTTAGTAGCTTCTTGGATGTTCCTTTCATCTTTGTTCAAACGTATGTCCTCACAATACATATATCCATTGCTATTTGAGCACGGTCATAAGAGCACCTTGCTGACCTTTTTGCTGAACATGGAGAGGAGAAAAGTCCCCCAGGTATAAGTCCCACTTCTTCCTTTCCTTTCAGTGGATCCGATTCAGCATTTGTCTAAGAGGCTCACATATACCTAGTATGTAAGAAAGGTATGTGGGCTAGGCCCACTTATTTCAAATTCTTATTCTTACTGCTGTTTTCAACCATTGGCTAAAATAGGACAAGTGGAGTTTAAAAGCACTATAAAGGACTCCCTTGTTGTAATTTACAACAAATATTTGTTTTTCAGCACCAAGATTTTGCTTTTTTATTTTATTGCTTTTTCAATCTCCTGCCCTTGAATTTGTTCTAACTACGGAAGATCACAGATGTCCTTCCCACTAAGTGCCATAATCTCAAGTAGACATAGAAAAATATCAAGTTCAGTATTGTATTGTTTGAGAAGTAACATTTGGGTTATTCGCACTTTTGAGCAGCTTGCTCCTCTGTAGGAATAGAGGTAACTTACAGAAAGACAAAATCTGTAACAATATAAACCATCATCTCCACTTCTGTTTCTCACAAAAATTTGGGACATCAAACAGAAAACTTACTTTCAGGTTGTAACAGTGTGAATTTCTTCCCCTCATAACTTTGAGGAGAAGCTGACAATTTTACCAAAGTATTAACAATGCAGAAATGACTGGTTTCCTCTAAAGAACCTTTGCCATGCTCCTGAAAATTAATTTGATACTCATCCATCATTATTTTGGATGCAATAAATGGGTATGTAATGCCTACCTGTCTTCTCTACAGATACGAAATTTTTGATAGCTCTCTTTTTATCTCCAGGTTAAGTGATGCCACAGTTCTGTTGGAGTCTGAGATACAGAGTGTGTGCCCTTGTTTCTAATACTTAGTTCTAGGATCCAAAGAAACACTGAATTTCATATAGCATGAAATTCATGAGCATGTTTTCATATTGATACATGAAAACAAATGTTAGATAGAAAAAGTGTAAGTATGTAGATTAGAAAGTTTCTTAAATCACTGGGTGAAAAAGTAGTTTAGAGAACAGGAGACAAGATGGAGAATTTAGGGTGTTGTCTCTTGTCCTTCTTTCTTCTTCATGTTCTTCTCCTAGGGGTTTTTGGGTTGTAGTAAGTGATTGGGTAAAAAATGCCGCAGTGCAGCACACAGCTGTTGGGTCATTGGGTCACTAAGGAAAATAATTTAGTTGGCATCTGTTAATTGGGTAAATGGACATATAAAAGACCTTGAAGAAGATCTTTGTTAGCCATTTTACCCCTTTTCCATCATAGTGCACATAGCTCCTTGTACCTTGTAATGCTGATAAGAAAAGAATAAACTACAGAGACTGAACAAGAAAAAACAGCCTCCCTCTAGTCAATCTTCAGTTCAAAGGGAAAAAGAACCTAGCCCAAAAGTCCTTAACAAGACACAGTTCCCTTTTTTTGTGATTGGAAATATCTGTAGTAGAATAAATTCTGTCATTATTACCTGTGTCTCTGAAAAGGATGAAAAACCACTGTCACACAATTGGTAATAGAGAATCAATAAATCCAAGAGAAGTTAACAGGAAATCTATTTTCTATTCTGTATTCAAGTTTTTATTTGGTCTGTCAGAGAAGACAAATATCATGGATTGAATAGAGTGAGAAATAAATGGTTGGCATGAGTAATAATACTACGAAATAGAGCAATACATTATTAAGCAATCCATATCTAGTGGAATATTTGTCATATTTTAATTAAAATCACCTAAACTGGGATTTTGGGCTATCACAAGCAGAACAGTCTAAAGTCAGGGAATTTTAACTGAAGAAGTCAATGACCAAAGGCAATTGTTAACCACCACTCTGCAAGGTTCTTCTGAATAGGACAAACAGGTGTAAAGCACACACATTTTGGACACAACCTGGTATTTTCTGAGACAATCAGCTGATTTTGGAATTTCCCTGCCAGACCCTCAATTGATTTAATACTGCTTTGACAAACTACTTGGTCTCTCAGTGATGGTAACTGTGTCTTCCTGAGCATATGTAGGCAGAAGATATATCATCTATTCCAAAGACCCAAACCCGTATTTTCTGGCATTTTGATTGCTTTGACTTCGCAATTTGCGTGTGTGTGTGCGTGTGTGTATGTAATATGTGTATATTACATTATGTGCCAGTACCAGTGCAATATAATGCCAAAAAGAGAACTTTGAATATAGAATTAAAGTGTATGTGGAAAAGCAAGAAAAGACAAATTTTAAAAGATTTCACTAAAAAAAACCCAACCCATAACAAAAAGGAGATTCTTCAATGATGCCTGTGCATTTTTCCTAGTATGTGCAGTGGACTCTTTTGCAGTTTTAACATATTTTAGCTTTATTTTGTTTGTCTCAGGTTTCAAAGGGTTGTATCTGAGATACCCTTTCTCTGCATCACTTAGAGGGAACAGGAAGTATGATGAAATCAGAAAGTACCTTGGTACCAGAAAGTACCTTGATTAGCATAAGAGATCTGATAATCAGGATACCTTGGCAAGAACAAACAGAACTTCGAAGATTGCAAGAAGATTGAATCAAGCCTGGTGACAGGGAGAAGATTGAATCAATGTTGAAATATGCATGTATGTTTGTACGTTTGCATGATGTTTAACTCAACCATTGTAGTAAAAAATTACTAATTTTCCTAGAATGGTATATAAGCTTATGTTGCCCACAGTAAAATTGGATTCTGATCATGAAATCAGTTGTCCCCATCTTTCTTCATCACTGATAAAGAAGGAGAGTGTCTTACCCTGTACGTCTGTTTACAATGGTCAAGAAGATAAATCCCAGTGACAGCAGGGGCATCAGGTCAGTAGGTGCAGGGGTACCAATATCACCTATTCAAACCTATTCAAAAGATTTCTTCCACTAAAGTCAGACACTTCTGTTCCCAGCACCTGCCTGCCACAGGCCACAGCCCTGAGAGGGATAGGTACCTCTATTTTACATAGAGAACTGTTCCCCCCACAACCAAAGAATGTGTCTCCAGCCTCCAGCAGCTTTCAGTTTCTTTAGGAACTGTGTTTGGGCAGGGACACCATGTGTCTCTGGTTGGACAAAGTTTCTGTGTGTGATGAATAAAGATTTTTATATGATTTTTGTTTTCCATTGTTATTTTCATGCACCTCAGGGCTGGCTGAATTGTCTCACAGCCTGCAATGTAGACTCATTCCATAGGCTCAGTTCCTCGTGTCCCATGTTCCATCTTTAAAAGAATGAGATTTAATTCTCCTTTTCAGTCTTAACATATATATATACTTATATATATATACTTATTTTATATATATATATATATATATAAAAGTATATAAAATATATGCAATACAATTTACTGAAATTCACCTCTCTGTTGGCCATTTAGGCAAATACATCATATTCCACAGTTCAACAAAATTACTTCTATGCTTATCTTCATCTTCTATGTTTATTTTCAGCTTCTTCTATGTTTATCTTCACTTACAATCATCAATCAGTGCTCAGTTTCAAGGAACACATTGGAACTGATTTTCTCTAATGTTTGCTTGGGCAAGAGAAGAATTTTTCACCAGTTGAAGTGTGACTCAGTGTATGGTAAAGATTTTTATAGCTGAGATTTCTCACAGTATTAATTAGAGAAAATTATAATGTGATAAACAGGTTTTGCCAGTTTAAAATCCTTAACAGAACTCCCTCTGTCTCTTAAAAATCAAATGGAGATTTTGATTGCATTTGCATGCCTGAATTGTTAAGCTCCCTGAATGTGAGACTGCATTAATATAATAGCATATATGAAAATTAAATAATCAGAACTTTACTTCAGCAAATAACCAGATATCCATGTGCATATATATAACATCAGAAATGAAACAATATTAAACATAATACATGTGGCTGTTCTCCATGTCATTGTTGCTAACAATGGTTTTTCAATCAAAACTTAAAATTTTCTGGTCAGACTTTCTATTATTAATATTTAAGTAATTTTTCAATTATCACAGTTGGTAATTTCATGTTTCTATTTGAGTGGAGTTGCTGCTAAACTATTAATTGGAAAAATAAGTATATTTTTAGTGAAGTATTTTCTGTCATTATCTGCTCCAGTGGCTTCCTAGATCCAAACAAAGACAATTAGTGTTTCATTTTCTCTCTGGTCCAATGAATATTTTAATCAAACACAAGGAATAAGAGCCAGCAAGAAAAATTAAAAAATCAGCCAGCATACATTCTTAAAGTACCTCAGTACTTTGATTACTTTTTCCACACTCAGCTTCTTCATGAAAAGCTAATGTTGCAGGGTTTTTTGAAACAGATATAATTTTTTGTGTAAAATTGTTTTCTGGCCAGCACTGCTACTAAGTTACAGCTTCCTAAATTTACTTTAAGATGAAGTAATCTTTAACACTGCCTTATCCCAATGTCAGCAAGAAGAAATATGAGTTAGTTATCCAGTGAATCTTAATATGCTTTTCTAGAAAATGCATTTTTTTCATATGCAAAGACATGTTTTTTTAGCCATGTATGGCATCTACCAAGGCCACACAGTGACTGACATGCAGAGTGCTTTCCTCATCTTCTCAATGAAATGGCTGTAACAAAAGTCTTGTTAGACAGCATATATAGACATAACATTAATTATTCTAAACCAGTATTCTGTGCAAAACCAGTGGAACTCAGATGACCAAAAATACACTTATGCACTCTCCTTAATTAAGCATTCTATTATTATTATTATTATTATTATTGTTATTGTTATTATTATTATTACAATCTATTGTTAATTATTACATCTTTTTAAACACAGCTCATCTGCTAATTTGACCTTGAATTTCTGTACACTGATCTTTTTTGCAATTTCTGGGGTTTCCAAATCATCACATTGAGCATAGACATTGACTATTATTTTTACTTCACCATATACCATGTAGTACATTTCATCATATTCAGTGAATGCCATGGCCTCAGTATGCATTGACCAAAGCTAGAGTAATTGGCCCTGTGCTTCTTCCATTCCTTTCATTCTCCCAGGGCAGATCTATTTCTCTACATCTCCTGATAACTACAGCTGCGGGGAATAAGTAAGCTTTTGTATGACAGCTGTTTGTTAGTGAAAGTCACTTATTTCATCCACTAAACTATTGGTTTTAAACATATGAACCTTTAACTGAGCTATAGAAAATTATATCAGTACTGATTTTTCATGGTCTCAAAACAAAAAGTACTGTTTTTTCATAGAGTTTATTCTTTGTGGCATTAAGAAACAGGGGAATTTGCTCTTAGATCTTAAATAACAGGCCTGACCAAAACATTTGATCTATTTCTAATTCTGTTCTTTGTTTATATTTCTGAGACTTTTTAAACTCTTGTCTTCAGTGACACTCGGCAAGTGAATGTATTCAGGAATATCAGACCCTTGGTTTCACATTTTTAGAAGCTTATTGAGACACTTAATTCTTCCTGTGAATATCTTCAAAAGTGCAACCTTGTTGTAATGCATTTAGAAAAATGGTATAACCCAAGATGTACCTCTGAAATGTAGAATGTTAGCTCCACCCTCCTTATCTCTTCCTTCACAGTTTTCCTTATGGGTTGTAAGAATGTAACCCTTCCCCTTCCAGTCTTCAAAAAGAAGTGTGTCATCAATTTTCTCTTTCCCCACACGATCCCTGGAATAAAGCTGCAATACCATCTAAGCAATGGAGAGAGCCTCGATATAGTACCTCAGGTCCATGCTATAATATTGTCCCTGCCTCCCTGACTACTGCGGGGCGGACAATGGCAATAGAGAGGAAGGGAACATATAGAAAATATAGCAGATTGGTGCCCTGTGTGAGGAGTTTTAGAACTCCCCACAAGCGACTGGAATTCCATAACTGGGGTTCAAACAAGTCTATTGACTCCTATAGGTAATCAATTACCTTGGGAGACACATGCTGTTTTCGGCTGCTGTGGTCTCGAGGGAGGACTCGATAGCCTTTTGAATTGACAGAAGGTCGGATCGAGAGCAGAGGAGATTTTCTTGCACCGTAAACGAGTAAGTAACGCAGTGGGTTTCGAACCGGAGGCCGCAAAACGCGCCGAGCTATGCGCCCCACCCCGCCACCGCCGGCTGCCGCTGCCACTAATCCCGTTTCCGTCCCAGTGCGGAGGCAGGAAGCGCAGTGCATTTTGGTCCCGTGAGCCACGGTGTGTTCGGGCAGGGCGGTGGGGCCGGGGCCGAGTGTGGCCTGCAGTGGCAAACAAAAGGGGGGAAGAGCCCCCTCACAAACAGCAGCGGCAGGCACAGAGCCTGGGCGGCAGCAAGGCGCGGAGCCGGCAGCTGCGGCGGGAAACAGCCCCTGGCCATAGGAGTGGCGAGCCGTGGCGCAGGGGACGGGTGGCAGCGTTTCTTCCCCACGCAGGCCGGATCGTGGCGCCGGTGAGCGGTGTTCCCCCACTCCCCCACAGCTCGGCCACATGTTTTTAGTGGCTCGGCAAGAACCTCTGCGGGGCTTAGCAGTTTGTGCCTTACCGCAGAAAGAGAGTGGGGGGGTTGAACTGAGATAAGCCTGCCTGGCTTTGCTCCTTTTGCGGTGTAAAGAAGAAAAAAAAAAACAAAAACACAAAAAAACCCCAACAACAAAAACCAAAAAACTAAACTGAGTTTGTGCAAACAGCTTTTAACAACAAAAAATGGGATCAAAGCTATCTTCACCCCAACGAAATACAGAATCCAAACTGCAAGAATTTTTAAGTACCACAGATGTTAAGATCTCTAGAAAAAAGTTGAAACATTTTATCTCATGGCTGTCCCGTAACACTCCACAGTTTAACATGCTAGATGTAGTCTATCCCTGCATGGGATAGAATTGGCAATTTTTTAACACTTAAAGTGGAGGAGGGAGACAAATTTGCTTCAAAGTATCTCCCGCTTTTTCATATAATTCCAAAAGAATTGATTTACAAAGAAAGAGAAATGAAACAGCCGCTGCAGTTTCCATTGGTTCCCCCTAACCCTTTCCCTGAACTCTCTGCTCCTGAGCTGAAAAAGACATATAGAACAGATCCAGAAACTCAGGAAATGCATCTTGACAATGCCATTCCTCGTTCCAGGAGTCTCATTCAGCCCCCTGTCTCTGATAGTGTCATGCAAGCTATCAAAGAGCTCTACCTGTACCCTCATATTCCAACTGTTAAACTCCACTACCCCCACATGGCTGGTATCCAAAATGGTGCTGGCCATGTGCCAGATAGCCATGTGGTGAAACCTCCCTCGTATTTCTCTTCCCCTTCCCATAACCCCCTCCACCCACCTGTCTCCACCCAGTTCCCCTACTCCTCCCATAATCCCTCCCCTCCCTCACACATTTCCCTTCCTCCTACCTCCTACCCTGCTCAGGCATGACATCACCTTGCAACCCCGCCTCCAAATGTTGCAACCCTGCTCCCCATGCTCCCGCCCCCTGTCCCCAAGGGGGGGGGGGGGGGGGGATGGGAGGGATAGCCCTACCCCCTGCTCCCGTGGAGGTGGGGGGGAAGGAGTGTCCTGGCCCTGCCCCCCAGGGGTGGGAGATGGGTCCCTGCCCAGACCCTGTTGGGAGTGGAGCTGGGTCCCTCCATGGACCCGGTGGTGAGGCAGGGCCCCCTGGGCCCAGTGGGGGTGGGCAGGGAAACCCCAGAGATACTTGCTCTGGGGAAGATAAGGATATGCCTACAGCTGCCCCTGTGATATTTACTGGTAAAAAAAAGAACTAATAGACAATACCAACCTTTCTCTTACCACAATATCTGGGAAATTTGTAAGATCCAACATGAATTCGGCAAGCATAGTGAAATATTATAAAGAATGATTAAAGCTACATTAAAATCTCAGGAGTTAGTTCCTGCTAACCTCAAAGACTTCTTCAGGTGTCTCCTAACCCCCACCGAGTTTGATTTTTGGGAAAGCTCATGGAAGAAGTCCTTAAAGGACCTCCTAGAGGAGCTCAAGCAAAGCATTCAGGATGCAAAAGATGCAGAAAATAATAAAATTACTTTAAAGCATCTATGCAGGGAGGGGAGGAGCTCCAAGCCTGACGACCAGGCACAGATTCTATTTTAGAAAAATAGATTTTGCACAAAATCTATTTTAGATAAGATCTGTGATGTAGTAGAAAAAGCTTATAACAAATTACCAACACTTGAAACCCAAGTCAGTTATGTTAATATTAAACAGTTTCCATCAGAAAGTTTTTTGCAGTTTATAGACTGGCTTAGAGGACAAATACAAAAGCAGGTGGAAGGACCAGTGGCACAGGCAGAACTGATTAAGGAAGTGACTCGAATAAATGCCATCGAGACCTGCCACAGAGTGATTCTAAATCTGCCCATCGGTCCTCCACCCACTATAGCAGACATGATCGAAGCATGTGCCAAGAAAGCAGATCTGTACAGTGCACATGACAGGAAGCTGGGACCGATAAACCCAAGGACTGTGGCAGCTGCAACACCAGGAATGAACCGGCCACAGATGTCATCAGAACAGCTGCAGCATATCATCTGCTTCCAGTGTAAGAAGCCAGGACATTTCACAAAGAATTGTCCTCAAAACCAGCAACAAAGGAAACACCAGAAAAAAGCTGTAACCAATCAACAAAAAAACTAGAGAAAAAGCGCTATTCCGTCAAGTGCCAAGATACAAAAGTGATGGACCTGAAACAGGAAAAAGACTCTATTTTAATAAAACAGGGGGAAAGGGGGAGTGGGATGGGGGACTGCAGAAACATAATTGTGATGAACGCATGCCTAATGATATCTGGCAGCCACAAAAGCAATCCAGACTTGTAACCGCTGAAGCTTTAAATTTCAGATCTGACCATTGGACAGTCATTGGAGTGGACCTGCAGGACAATTCACAAGACCTGGCAGGACTGGATAGTAGGTAGTTTGTTATTGGAGACACAGCACACACCCCCCTAGAAATTGAAGTAGCTCCCATGACAATTAAGGAAGAACTAACACATCTCACTCTTCTAGCACAATGTCCACAACCACCCTTCTATTTGATCAAGGGGCAAATTATAGCCCAAGTGATCCCTGTACCAACAGAGGTCCCAGCAGATGATAAGGCACCAGGAGTTTACTGGGCAGAAGTGGTTGGCGAGGACAAACCCATTATGGGGTGCAACCTGACCCATGGATCAGAGCATCTCCATGTGGAAGGGTTAATTGACACTGGGGCAGATGTGACTATCATACCTGAAAGGGTGTGGCCTTCACATTGGGAATTGCAACCCATGGCAGGCAAAATACAGGGTGTTGGATTGGTGAAATTGGCAAAAATCTCTCAGAGCATTGTTCAGATCGAGGGCTCAGATGTAAGATTGGCTAGTGTCCGTTTGTCACTGACTACAAGTGCCCCCTGTCGGGGAGAGACAACATGTCCCAGTGGGGAGTCAAACTAACCATTCCTGAGACCCCCAAGGATTTTTAGAGGGGGCCACTATAGAGCGTCCTAAAGTTAATGTGGCTGGGTGACAATCCAGTGTGAGTGAACCAGTGGCATCTAAGTAAGCAAAAGCTCAGGGCGCTGGAAGACCTGGTAGAGGAACAATTAGCCAAAGGCCACATAGTAGAAACAACCAGCCCTTGGAATTCCCTGGTCTTTGTAATAAAAAAGCCAGGGAAAAATAACTGGCACCTCCTTCAGGACTTGAGAGAAATAAACAAAAAGATTGAAGACATGGGGTCTCTCCAACCAGGGATGCCCTCTCCGACGGTGCTCCCAAAAATTGGCAACTGGCAGTTCTGGACATTAAAGACTGTTTCTTCCAAATTCCACTACACCCAGCAGATGCACCATGGTTTGCTTTTTCAATCCCCATGGTTAACTGGGAAGCCTCAGTGAAACAATACCACTGGAAAGTATTACCTCAGGGGATGAAGGCCAGCCCCTTCATCTGCCATTGTTATGTGGCTTCATTGTTATCTCCTGTTCATGCTGAAAAAAGAGATGCTATCATCCTGCACTACATGGATGATGTGCTTGTGTGCTGTTCCAATGACAACATGCTGCAAGACACACTTGACTCTGCTGGATTCCAAATGCAGGAAGACAAAATTCAAAAGATGTCACCTTGGAAATGCCTTGGAAATACCTGGGCCTGGAGATCACCGTGGGTCAGCAGAAATTGGAAATCATTAGTAATCCTAAAACCCTAGTGGATCTCCATTCCCTGTGTGGGTCCTTGAACTGGGTCAGACCCTGGCTAGGTCTCACTAACAAAGACCTGAGTCCCCTGCTCAATTTATTGAAAGGGGAGAGAGAGTTGCTTTCTCCCAGGGAACTGACTCCAGAAGCAAAAACTGCTATTGAAAAAGCACAAAGGGCCTTGACAGTAAGACAGGCACATTGCTTCAAGCCTGAACTGCCTTTCAAATTTATTGTCCTGAGGAAATTACCACACCTACATGGGTTAAAATTCCAGTGGGCTGAGGGGCAGAGAGATGCACTCTTAATCATAGAGTGATTCTCTATCCATCACTCTCCCATCAATGACCCAAAACCATCACCAAGCCACAAGAGCTGATGGCTCAGCTGATTGAAAAGGCCAGGGTGAGGCTGTGGGAACTGGCTGGTTGTGACTTTATGTGTATTCACGTTCTGGTTAGACTTTCTGGAGAAGGAAAACACTCTCCTGAGAAACTGACCAGAGAGTTGTATGAGCACCTGCTGCAGAGTAATGCTAATCTCCAGTTAGCTCTGGACAGCTACAGTGGGCAAATATCGGTCCATGCACCATTGCACAAATTGTTTCATGAGGAATTCCACCTCATTCCTTGTGAGAAAAGGAGCCGAAGGCCACTCAAAGCTCTTACAGTGTTCACTGATGCATAAGTGAACATATGCATCACTCCCATAAGTGGGTGATGACTTGGAGAAATACTCAGACTCAGAATTGGGAAGCTGATGTTGAGTTTGTAGAAGGATCAGCCCAGATAGCTGAACTGGCTGCAGCCATAAGAGCCTTTGAGAAGTTTTCAGAACCGATAAATTTGGTTATTGACTCAGACTACGTAGCAGGGGTGGTGTCCAGAGCAGAGCAGGCAGTTCTCAAGGACATTGAGAACAAACAACTCTTTAGGTTGCCCTCAAAACTGATTTATTTGGTTTCAACTCGAGAACAGCCTTTCTATGCATGTAAGGTCTCATACCAATTTACCAGGTGAAATCACTGAGGAGAACCTTAAAGCTGATTCCCTAGCCGTCCTAGTCGAAAAGGTTCATCTTCCAGATGTATTCCAGCAGGCTAAGCTGAGCCACTAACAATACCATCAAAATGTGCCAGGACTGATCTGTCAGTTCCAGCTGACACGGGATCATGCTAAAGCCATTGGTGGCCACCTGTCCCAGTTGCCAGCTCCAGGCAGTGCCATCGCTAGGCGTTGGGGTTAATCCCCGAGCCCTTGGAAGCTGTGAAGTGTGGCAGACAGACATCACACACATTCCTAGTTTTGGTTGCCTTAAGTATGTACACGTGAGTATTGATACATACTCAGGAGAAGTGTATGCTTCAGCTCATGCAGGAGAAAAATCTGTACATGCCAAACAACACCTAATACAAGCCTTTTCAGTGCTGGGGATCCCTAGGGAAATTAAAACTGATAATGGCCCAGCGTAAAACTCCAAGGAGTTCCTGGAATTTGTCCAGCAGTGGGGAGTGGACCACAAAACTGGCATCCCCCACTCCCACACAAGTCAAGCTGTGATTAAGCGTACCCACCAAATGCTCAAACAAGTCCTAGCCAGGCAGAGCAGTGGGACAGTGTGGATGTCTCCACAACAAAAGCTTTGCAAAGCCATGTTTACCATCAATTTCCTGAACTGTTCATTTGAAAACATGAGTCCTCCAGTGGCTCAGCATTTTAACAGTGGTGATCAATTTAAATTGTCACAGCATCCACCATCTTAATCAGGGACCCTGAAACCTGGCAAACCAAGGGTTCCTATGAACTTGTCACCTGGGGGCGTGGTTACTCGTGTGTCCACCCCTACAGGTCTCCGATGGATACCTCAGAAATGGGTAAAGCCTTCTGTTCCCAAAAACCCAGCCCCAGTAGAAAAGGAGGAGAGACAAGTGGCAGTTGCTTCCAAAAGAAGATACCGCTGGAAAATGCAAGAAGCAACCTTCCTAATCTCTGGTTACTCTGTGACCTGCACACCTTGACTGTGAATATGCTTTAAAAATGTTTCTTTTCTTTTAGAGAAAACGTACCTCACACTCAAACCCATGATGAGCCTTACCTCAGCTGTCATCCTGCTAGTGCTGAGCAGCCTGGCAGCTGCCTGGATTGTCCCTCAGCCATGACAGAACATCTGGGTGACCCTGGCACAAACACTTCAGCAAGATAATATCTGCTTATCCACTGCAGCAGCAAAAGACCCTATGTCCACCTGTCTGATAGGGATCCCACTGCAGGCTGGAGACTTTCCAGCCAGCTTTAGTGCTCCCAAGTTTATTACAATTCCTAAAACACACAGCGCCCAGCCACATGAAAACCGTAAGTGGCAGGCTGTGGCAGTGAAGAACCCTGTGGAAAAGTGGTTACCAATACTGCCTAAAGCAAATAAGGAGCCCCAAGAATTGGAGTTAATTGGCTCCTCCCCTGCACCCTTTTGTGTTCACTTCATTTACAACTCACTGTCAGATCCAAAACTATATCACCACATAATCCAGTATCAGAAAGAATTCAAAGCAAAACAATGCGCTAAGTCAAGTCTTAGAGGACAATCCTCTCCTCTCGCATCCAAGAAGCCTCCCTAAAGGTGTATTTCTGATATGCAGAGATTTGCCTGGGCAGGAATCCCATCACACCTTTGAGGAGGACCTTGTACTTTTGGGCGGCTGTCCCTGTTTGCACCCAACCAAACCCAAATTATTAAATGGAATTGAAAAGACAATTCAACCCATGAAATCCACAAAAGAGGCACTGATATTTTAGAATCAAATTGCTATCCAGATATCTTTCATAGGGCAAAATCAAAAAGGGTTGCTGCATCCATATTTCTTCCATGGGTTGCAGTTGCTAAGGCACTAGATGAATTAGGACACCTAGAGTGCTGGGTAGTTAGACAGGCCAACTTAACATCCACTGCCTTCAGCTCCCTCCTCAAAGAAGAAAATATTACCAGGCAGGCCACACTCCAAAATCGAGCAGCCATAGATTTTCTTCTGCTGCTTCATGGACACGAATGCCAGGAATCTGAAGGACTTTGCTGCCTAAACCTGACCTCGAGAACTCCCAATATCCACGTAGCCCTCCGAGAGATGATGAACTTGATTGGACAAGTGAAGCAAGAAGCCGAGGACTGGTTTAGTGAGCTGTTTAAAGGCTGGGGACTCACAAGATGGTGGACTTTGATAGTCAAAACAATCTTGTTGTTTTTTGTTGTTCTGTTTGTAATTGTGCTAGCATTTGGGATTGTTCATTGTTCAGTTTTAAAAGCTCTCAGTAATTTAGTCTCTACTACCTCAGAAATCAATCACATGGAACTAGCGGACTGGAAGCAACCTAACTGGCCCACCAATCTCAAGCAGTGGACAAACTCGTGTTCTGTATCAAGATAAGCTCACAACCCTTAAAAATTTTTTTATATAATTGTCTTGTTTCTAGAAGACAGGTGTCTGCTAGAGAGGGCAGGAGCTTCCCTTGGAATGAAAGAATGTAGATCCTCTCCCTCCGAATTATTATAATTTTGAAATCAAGGGGCTTTTAGGCAGAGATCTGGGGATAGGAATAACAGTTCTTTACTAGTATAACCAGGCAAACAAACAACAATAACTGTTATAAATGCAATGGCAAATTAGGGTTAATATAAAAAGCGATTTATTATAAAACAATTTCAAACACAAGCAACGGGAGAAAAACCACAATAAAATAAATCAGCACAGTGCCGGGTGGATAGGGGTCTGCACCCAGAGGTACAGATTTTCCCAAATCCACGAAGGAGGGGTTGCAGTCCGGGGTTTTTATAAGGATTTTTGTATCCTGAGGCAAAACCCGGGATGGGCACAGTCCAACAAAGAGTCTAGATGTGTGGGTGAATAAACTTCCCAGATCCTTCGAGCTGAGTCAATGGTCGACGACGGGGCAGAGTCCTTTCACATGCGAATGGCTCTGAGTGTCTTCTGATTGCATCTCCTGGGGTGGAGTGGCCAGTTTGGGTGCAGAGCAGTTGGATATCTCGACCAGGCTACTCTTATTGTCCGGTTTGATTGCCTGTGTCCTGCTCTTTATTTCGTGCTGATAAGCGTCGCCGTCGATCGTTACTGTCCGACTCGGGAAGGAATCTCTGGATTATTTTACATTTTGTATCTTTACAGTATTACAAATATAACATATAATTCTTTATTCTCCTTCACGAATTTTTATCCAATGCTATATTTATCACAGTCCCCCGCCTAATAATTTATCACATTAAAAATTCGTGTTATCTCATTTATTCTCAATGGGGAGGACCGGGGACTTTTAACAATATTCGTCCTCCTCCCAATCTTTTAGAGAATCCTCACAGTACCCTTGAAAAGAGTAATTTTCTTCAAATTTCTTTAAGGCTTCAACTGCCTTCTCGTTTTCTCCTTTTTCTTCTAACTTCATTAGTTTAGATATTTGGGAGAAAGGAGTAGGCTTCCCTTGGGCATTTTCTGGATCAATGGGGAGGGCAGCGATCTGCATCCCCTGAACAACGGAATGTATTAACCTGATGAAACAGGGAATCAGGTATGGGAGAAAAATGATTCCTGCAATTGAGCAAGTTATAAAGAACACCAACTTCTTCCACCAAGCTCCCTGTCCAAATATTTGGTCCCACCAAGAGGCTTGTAGAATAGAATTCCGCTTTTGGACTGGCACATGTGCTACTTTCTTTATTTCAGCAGCTAGTCCCCTTATTGTCTCCCCATAGTCATCTATCTCCATACAACATTCTGATTCATTGTACTTACCACACACTCCTCCTTCCTCAGCTAATAAGTAGTCGGGGGCTAATCTGTTTTGATATACAAAAGCCCTCATTTGCGAATGTTGTTTTGCCAGAAGCTCTAAGGCTTCTGAGGTGTGGTTGGAAACTACTTCCACCACTGCCTGCAACCTGATGAGTCTGTTGAGGAGGTAAATAGGTGTTCTATATCCCCAGCTGCCATCATTTGCCCAAGTGGCAGGCCCATAATACTTAATGATTCTTTCAGCAGGCCACTCTTCTTCTCCCCATTTTTGACTGCCTCCGGCCATTGGTAATTCTCGTTTTAATTCCCTTTTATGTCTATTCAATGTCTCAAAGAGGGGAGCTCCTAGCAATTTGCTTTCTGTTCTAGGTAAGGTGAAGAAAAAGGGCCTGATTATTCCTAGGGTGCAGGACCCCTTCCACTTCCTGGGGAGCCCGCTGTATGCTTTCTTCCCACATATCCAGTAAATACCGTCGGGGGCTTTCCAACCTATGTTCGTTTTCGCAGGATCATCCCAATATTCTTTTAGGCCTTCTAGTGCATGGAAGGGATTGGCCCCGGAGTTTTTGTACCAGCATAATTTAATTAATTCAACCCATTCGCAATGATTCCCCCGGGTGCGACTCCAATAGCCCGCGGGTGGTTCAGGTTGCCAGATCTTTGATTTAGTGTCCGAATTCACTGTGAGTGTGTTTATACATGGGGTATATCCCACCAAATCAGTGAATTCCCTCCCCTCTCTGCTAATACAGACAGTGCCAATTATTCTCTGGTCTATTACCCATCCCTCAGATCTTTGTGTCGTTTTCGACGTTTTTGATCCCTCCCATTTTAGGATTTGTTCTAGGGTGACTCCTTCTCCCTTCCAAAGCCACCTTTCGGCTGATTTTAAATCAGCTGCCACAGATCCAACAGTTAGACAAACCTAATTCCGTTGCTATTTCTTGCATTAGATCAATAAAGAGATTTTGGTTGGGGGTTGGTAATCCCCAATCACTGTATTGTTTTTCTAACTGTTCATAGTGTTCGCTAAGAGACTTTAGTCTCTCTTGTTCTAACCTCTTTTTCCAGATTTCTACTTCTCGCCTTTTTAACTCTTGGGTCAGTTGTTTTATTTTACTTTCAGGATCCATCCCTTCCTCATCTTTTGAAAAGCAGAATATTTGGTCGAATTGTAAACAAATTTGATCATCACCACTTTTTAATAAATCAAGGATTATCGGTTCATTGTCAAAGGATGCTTTTTCCTCATGTTTCAGATTTCTGCCTTCCCAGTACAATTTTCCCCCCATAGTACACGTTTTTAATTTTGCTTTATCATAACACAAAGGGTTGACCTTATAGTATGCCAGAAAAGTAGATTGTCTTTTTCCTCCCATCCATACAGTTTTATTACATTGGCCACAAGTTGGGATCAGAGGAAGTATTCCAGCTTCTCTCTTATGTATGAAGTGGGAAGCTTTGGTCTTTCCTCCTGTAGGAGTCTTTGACTGCCCGTCCTTAAGACCTGCCCCTGAGTGGTAACACCAGACCTCCCCCTTCAATTCACAGAGACCATACCGAGTACCGTTAGACAAGCAGAACCCTTTTTGTTGTCCCAGAGGACAGTCAATTATTAGTCCGGTATCTGTGGCAGTCAGGCACTGCTCACACTTCCCCAGGGGACGCTCCCCCGGAGGTATCTCAGGAATTATTCCCTTGGTCAAGCATACGGCTAGACTCAGGACAATCAGGATTCCCCACCGGTGTATCCCTCTGCCTTGCCCTTCGCCCGTACAGAAATATACGGCGGGGACTACCATCTTCTCGGCAGCAAGGATATGGGCCCTTGTAGTCCTAATGGCATACCTTCTTTTGAAAGTAGCCCACCGAGACAATTTAATTGTATCTGTCCCACACGGTACCTTGACTGTCTTTCGGCACTCGATCGCTAGTGCTTCTGCTTTGGCGTCTAATTTTCCCTTTATCCCCTTTTGGTAAATCAGGTACCACTCAGGAGAGTCAAGTTCTAAAAACCCCGCCCGGGTGGCAAGTATTAAGAGACGGCTAGTCACCTCATGTTCCTTAGTCAGACAACCGGTACACAATCCCTTAGGCCTGTACCCTCCCCAACAGTGGGTTACCCAAATTCGTTTACAATAAGCACACTTAAAATGTATAAAAGGAAAACAATCACAATCTGGGTTGATGCAACTTATCTGGTTGTCACTGGTCATTTGTGGTGACGCTGAAGCTTAATTTTCAGCTCTCCCGGAGGGGTGGTGACTTTCCACTCAGAGGTGTTGGAATCCTCGACCTTTTTCACTCGAGATGAATGTGTCCAGCCCCTTTCTGCAGTCCAAACAGCTGTGTCAGTGGTGAGGAGAACGAGGAATGGTCCTTCCCAGTGTGGGGTGAGGGGAAGCTCTTTCCAAGCTTTGATGAGGACTTTATCCCCAGGCTGTATCTGGTGTATCGCGAATCCCAGAGTGGTGCTTTGGGGAATAAGCCCTTGCTTTCGAAGGTCCTGTAAATTTTTGTTGATAGCAATGAGATATGGTTGTATT
Source organism: Pseudopodoces humilis (assembly GCF_049639895.1). Classification (NCBI taxonomy): domain Eukaryota; kingdom Metazoa; phylum Chordata; class Aves; order Passeriformes; family Paridae; genus Pseudopodoces; species Pseudopodoces humilis. The sequence goes on along the minus strand of NC_142200.1, from coordinate 70,604,492 downwards.
TGCACATCCTCCACTTGGGGGTGTCCCACCGGCATTCCATGTTTGTATGGCATCCCATACAACATTTCAAAAGGGGACAGACCCGTCTCAGAGTGGGGCATTGTTCTTATATTTAGCAGAGCAAGGGGGAGACATTTAATCCAGGACATTTTTGTTTCTAGCATGAGTTTAGACAATTGGGATTTCAGTGTTTGGTTCATCCTTTCCACCTGTCCTGAACTCTGAGGATGCCAAGGGGTGTGGTATTGCCACCTAATACCCAGAGCTTCTGAAATTTGTTTAATAATTTTTGAAGTGAAATGAGTTCCTTGATCCGAATCAATACAATCTACTATCCCATACCTAGGGATGATCTCTTCTAATAAAATTTTAGACACCGTTTGGGCTGTGGCCCTTGCCCTGGGAAAGGCTTCCACCCAGTGTGTTAGTTTATCAACTATTACCAATAAAAATTTATATCTACCGATTTTTGGTAATTCGGTGAAATCCACTTGGATCCTTTCAAATGGTCTGTATGAGAGAGGACGACCTCCCCAAACAGTTTTTTTAGACCTGGATCGATTCACCTTTTGGCAAACCACACACCCCTGTACCTCTTGTTTAGCAATTTCAAAGATCCCCTTGCACCCGAAAAATTTCAGGAACTGATCGGCCAGTGCCCGAGTTCCCCACTGGGTCTGTTTGTGTAACCTTTGCAATATCTTCCTTGCCGCTCCCCTCGGAATTAATTCCCTCCCATCAGGTAACCACCATTTTCCCTGTTTCAGGACTCCCCCTATCTTCCTGAATTCCCCAATCTCCCTCTCTGAAGGGAGCACGGGGATTTCAGGCGATTCCTCCGGAGTCACCTCGGGAATGCTTACGGTGAGCAGAGCTGCTCGTTTTGCCTCTTTATCAGCTAAGTTGTTACTCGGGTTTGAAACTGCAACCCCGTCTGGTGTCCTTTTACATGGACAACTGATATTTCTTTTGGTTCTCGGACAGCCTCTAGAATCTGTCGGATTATTTCCCCATGAATTAGGTCTTTTCCCTTAGTATTTATCAATCCTCTTTCTTCCCAAATCTTCCCAAAAGTGTGTACCACCCCAAAGGCATACCGTGAGTCTGTGTAGATGGTCTCTCTCCTTCCTTTCAGCCTCCGGAGGGCTCTCAGGAGAGCATAGAGCTCGCAAGCTTGTGTGGACCAGCTTGCTTTCAAGGGACCTGATTCTACAACTTCCCCAGATGCACCATTTATTATCGCATATCCTGACTTTCTCTTTCCCTCAATAACTTTCGAAGATCCATCTATAAACCACTTCTCTCCCCCTTCTAACTCCTGATCCTCTAAGTCCGGTCTTATTCTGGTCTGCAGCCCCACGATCTCAGTACAATCGTGTAGTAATTTTTCTGGAGGTTCACCGAACAGGAACTGAGCAGGATTTTGTGTAGAAGTGGTTTTTAATTCTAAACCAGGTGAGCTGATTAAGATGGCTTCATATTGCAGAAGCCTGGAATCAGTCAGCCACTTCTCTGCTTTTTGCTGCAAGATGTTTCTCACATCGTGGGGAGTGTAAACTACCAGGGGAGCCCCAAAAGTTATTTTCTTAGCTTCTCCCACCAACAGAGCCACTGCTACAATTGCCTGTAAACACGTAGGCCAACCCCGACTAACAGGATCTAAGATCTTTGAGAGAAACCCTATAGGCTTCCTCTTGCCTGCCCATTCCTGGGTCAGGACTCCCTGTGCTGTTTGTCCACTCACATCTACAAACAACTGAAGTTCTTTATTTGTATCTGGTAGAGTTAGTATGGGGGCAGTCATAAGAACATTTTTCAATTTCTGGAAATTAGACTCATCCTGTTCAGTCTACTTCAGCCTGTCAGTGTTCAACCTTTCATACAAAAACTTCACTTTTTCACTGAAACCCTCAATCCACTGCCTGCAATATCCCAAGAACCCTAAAACTTGTCTAATTTGTCTTCTTGTTCTCGGTGCAGGCAACGCAAGGATGCCTGCCACCCTCTCAGGGTCCAATTTCTTTTTCCCTTGAGATATCAAATGTCCTAGGTATTTTATTTCAGGCTCTGTGAATTGCAGCTTGGATTTTGAGACTTTCAAACCTTTCTTTCCTAGAAAGTTCAACAAGGCAATCGTGCTTTTCCTCACGCTTTCCTCAGTTGGTCCAGCTATCAACAAGTCATCTACATACTGCAAAAGCTTTGTCCCGTCCTCAAGAATAAATTGGGTTAGCAACTGTTCTAAAGCTTGCCCGAAAAGGTTCGGAGACTCCACGAACCCCTGGGGGAGGACCGTCCACCTTAGCTGTTGCTTCCGGTTTGTATCTGGGTCCTCCCACTGAAATGCAAAATAATTTCTACTCCTTTCATCCAGAGGGCAAGTCCAAAAAGCATCTTTCAAATCAATCACACTGTACCACACATCTTCAGGTGAGAGTCTATTTAGCAAGGTATAGGGGTTGGCCACCACCGGGAACCTAGTCTGGGTCCTAGCGTTTACCGCTCTTAGGTCCTGGACCAATCGGAAACTGCCATCCGCCTTTCTTACAGCCAGGATGGGGGTGTTATGTTGAGATATGCAAGGCTCTAAAGTACCTCCTTTTAGGAGGTCATCAATTATTTGTTTCAACCCCCTTCTCCCCTCCATCGGGATGGGATATTGTTTAACCCTTATAGGGTCCTCAGGGTTCTCGATTTCTATTTTGATAAGTTTCATATCTAGCTTTCCTACTTCTGCCTTTGAATGCCATACTTCAGGGTTTATTTTCTCCTCATCCTTAGGAGTCAACTTAAATATTTTCACCACCAATTCAGAATTTTTAATCATGATATTAATTCTTAAAGCGACAATCATGTCCCTTCCTAACAAATTGTAATCTGTTTCTTCCACTAATAGTAAATTCCCTAAGCAAATTTTGTTTTCAGATTCTATTTCCACATCCTTTATTAGGGGCACTTCAAAGGGGTCCCCCTTTGCACCGATTACAAAAACTTTTTCTCTGCTAGCCACACATCTGTACGGCAATTTCTGCAGGGTACTTCTCTCCGCCCCAGTATCCACAAGAAAACTTACCTCCTGTCGTTGGGGGCCCACTTTTAATTTTATCAAGGGCTCCTTGGATGTTCCGGTCCCCAAATTGAAGAGCCCCCGACACCCCTAAACCTCCTGAAAAATTTTCTCGTCTTTTATTCTTTGTTTACAATTCCGCTGAAGGTGTCCTACCTGTTTACAGTAGTAGCATTCAGGGGGTTCTCTCCGTGGGACCAGGGCTGCCCGGTGAGAACCTCGGGGTTTTCTGGGCAGTGTTTTAAACTTACCTTGTGCCTGCTCCTGTTTCTGGACCTCCTTTACTGCAGCTACTAAAACTTTAGCCTGCAATTTCTGCTTCTCATCCTCCCTCCTCATGTATACCTTTTGAGCTTCCCTTAGGAGCTCCTGGAGGCTTTTATCTTGCCACCCCTCAATCTTTTCTAATTTTCTCCTAATGTCCTCCCAAGATTTAGCAACAAATTGTGTTTTTAACAGAACCTCCCCCACAGGAGAGTTCGGGTCAGTTCCAGAGTAAATCTGTAAACTTCGCCGTAATCTTTCGATCCATTCAGTGGGTGATTCCTCTTTCCCTTGACACTCTCCAAAAACTTTGCTAATATTCTGGCCCCTAGGGACCGCTTCTCTTATACCTTGTACAATTATGCTCCTCAAATCTATCATGTTCCGTCTGCCTTCCTCCGTCTGTGCATTCCAGCTCGGGCTTACGCTAGGCCATTTCTGGTTACCTGGCATCCCCTGTGGATTGCGTCTGTCCCAGTTTCTGATACCGGCTTCTTTAATCATTTCTCTTTCCTCCTGATTAAGCAATGATCTTAGGATTGCCATAAGATCGTCAAAGATCGTATAAATACTACTCTCTAGAAATTCGTCCAACCTCTCAGCCACACCAAAAGGATCATCCAACAACCACCCCATCTCTTTCTTAAATGCCCTTATGTCTCCGGTGTTAAGGGGTACATTCACAAATCCAATCACTCCCGGGGCCGTCAGTACTTCCCTGAGAGGGAACAACCGGTGCCCTTCTTCACTCTCTCCCCACTCATCACCCATCATTCTCACTCTCAAACGGGTTCTACTTGCAGGAGGGGAGCTGGTGATTGTGAGTTGTTTCCCCATTATCAATTGTGGGAACTCCGCCGCCACCCAGTTGACGGGAGGGATCCCCTCCGTTATATGGGGGGGTCCCGGTTGTGGCGGCTGGACCGGCAAGGACAGATAGAGTGATCCCCAGCCTTGTCCAGGAGAAACCTCCGAAGAGGCTACTGTGGCTATGGTGTTTGCAGGCGGGGACAGGGGAAGGGCTGCCGGCATAGCTACCGGTGCCAAGTCTCCCGCTCAGGATGTATGCATCTCAGTGGGTTGGTCTTGGGGGCCCAAAGGTGCTGAAGGCATCACTTGATCTATAGAGGAAGGCCCAGCCGGTCCATGATATGGGGGTGGTAAGTGGTCGAGGGGTTCCCAGGATTCAGCTCTCGACTCACGTTTTTCTTTTTGTTTCATTGGGAATAGCCCTACTCTGGCATTTAACCAGAGTTTAGCATATTCCTTCTCCTCGGGATCTGAGGGGACTTTGTTCTCCACATAGGAGAATAATTTATTACACATCCATTTTTTGAATGTGCCTAACACTGGCCAAGTGAGGTGACTTCTCAACTCTTGTCCTCCCCAAACCTCCATACAATAATGTATCAATTTTGCCTTGGATTTTCCCTTTCTCTGGGGACAATCTTCCCAGTGTTTTAACATCCAACCCAAGGGACTTTCCAGCGGGATGTCTAGTGATCCCTCCCCCTGATCGGAGGGGCTTTTCTCTGTGGTCTTTTTGTGAAGCTTACTCTTTTTCTGCCCCATATTTCACAAATATATTTTTTCTTACCTGTCTTTGACTCCTCTGTGAGTCTGTTTCTGTCTCTGCATTGTGCGCTTACCCAAGGAATCAAACTTTGCCGATACTCACCCTTCAGTGAGCTGAGCTGAGGTCTCTTGTAATCGGTACTTTTTGATCCTCTTCCGGACCTATACCTTGATCCATTAACTAAAAGGGTTTACCAGTTCCCGAGCTCGACAGGACGTATCCTTCCCCTTTTAGTCCCTTGTGATCAGTCCCCCGAGCTGCCCTTTCGTCTCAGGTTTTTACAAGTGTGTCGAGAAAAAGCTTTCACTCTGGATCGCTTCCTTCGCTGCCGGCCAATTCCCTCGTGGGAGGATGGAAACGCGGCCTTGAAGTCCACACTCGCCCCGTGATCAGATCACGTCTCACACACTCGCCCGATCACCCACTCAACCAGCAGTACTTACAGCTATTTTCCTGCCTGGATGTCTTTGTGCACAACAGACGTTTTACGAGCGAAACAAGCCGCGGCTTCCCGAAGGCTCCGTGCCTTCCCGAGCTCTCTGCTCTGGATCCGTTTCCCTTTTATTGTGGTTTATCTCAGCCTAAATTTAGTTCGGATGTCGGAACGAGCTACGGGGGTTCTCAACTCACCAGGCCGCCAAAATCAGCGGGGGTACCCTTCCTGGGCAGTGAGATTCCCCGCAGTTTTCTCCAATCCGAGTCACGGCACCAAATCTGTTATAAATGCAATGGCAATTTAGGGTTAATATAAACAGTGATTTATTATAAAACAATTTCAAACACAAGCAACGGGAGAAAAACCACAATAAAATAAATCAGTGCAGCGCCGGGTGGATTGGGGTCTGCACCCAGAGGTACAGATTTTCCCAAATCCACGAGGAAGGGACTGCGGTCCGGGGTTTTTATAAGGATTTTTGTATCCTGAGGCAAAACCCGGGATGGGCACAGTCCAACAAAGAGTCTAGATGTGTGGGTGAATAAACTTCCCGGATCCTTCGAGCTGAGTCAATGGTCGACGGGGCAGAGTCCTTTCACATGCGAATGGCTCTGAGTGTCTTCTGATTGCATCTCCTGGGGTGGAGTGGCCAGTTTGGGTGCAGAGCAGATGGATATCTCGACCGGGCTACTCTTATTGTCCGGTTTGATTGCCTGTGTCCTGCTCTTTATTTCGTGCTGATAAGCGTCGCTGTAGATCGTTACTGTCCGACTCGGGAAGGAATCTCTGGATTATTTTACATTTTGTATCTTTACAGTATTACAAATATAACATATAATTCTTTATTTTCCTTCACGAATTTTTATCCAATGCTATATTTATCACAATAACTACAGCATTAGCAAGAAAACAGAACCAGGGAGCCCATGACAGCCTTCTCAGCTGAGACGGGATGGAGGAGAGGCTTTGTTTCACAAACCCCTCAGGCAGTCAGTGCCGGTGCTCCTGCAGGGCTCTGAGGAACACTCAGCTGGAATAGCAGGGATGAGCAGAGATCCTGGGCTGGTGGCTGAGGTGTATCAGCAGCTCTGCAGCGGTGGCTGGCACTGCCACACGTCCCAACAGGACAGGGGGTGTGAGGCCACCAACGAAGAGGGAAGAAGGAGAAGAAGCAGCAGCTCTGTCTGGGTGATGGCGAAATTCCCTTCTTTCTACCGCAACAGCTCCACGCCCAAAAAATGTCTTTCTTCGAAGCTGAAGAAAAGCCAGCCAAACTGTCCCCACCCTCCTTTTTCCTGCCCCACTTCCCCCCCTGGGCCCGGTCACTCTTTGTCTTTTGTCAAGCACCCACCAAGTGCCCACAGTTAGGTTGTCCCCGCAACTAATGGGTAAAAATTCCACGGGCAAGCCAGAACAAAAAAAAGGACACCTAACCCCCAACAATAATAAGAAAGGGTGAGGTGTTGTAATGCATTTAGAAAAATGGTATAACCCAAGATGTACCTCTGAAATGTAGAATGTTAGCTCCACCCTCCTTATCTCTTCCTCCCCAGTTTTCCTTATGGGTTGTAAGAATGTAACCCTTCCCCTTCCCCTATCTTCAAAAAGAAGCGTGTTATCAATTTTCTCTCTCTTTCCCCACACGATCCCTGGAATCAAGCTGCAATACCATCTCAGTAATGGAGAGAGCCTCGATATAGTACCTCAGGTCCATGCTATAATATTGTCCCTGCCTCCCTGGCTACTGCGGGGCGGACAGTGGCAATAGAGAGGCAGGGAACACATAGAAAATGAAGCACAACCTGTACTACTGATCCACTTGTTACTATATGCTTGATGCACATCATGGTAAAAATCATAACTTCAAGACAAAGGCACTTCAGTGTAGAGAGAGCTGGTGTTTCCCTGGTAGAAAATTTTCTTGAAAACATTTTCTAAAGCTCATGTACAGTATTATCTCTGCTACCGTCATAACCTGCCCATCATCACAGTCCAGTAATGCCCATCACCTCCTTCATTCAGACCGTTCACTGAAACATCTCCTGGGAACATGACAACACAGTGGAGAGCCAAGGTAGGAACCTGTGCAATTTGGTTGAGGTACTGGAGGCAGTATAGATATAGTGACAATTACTGCCTGAGAGAAGTTGCAGGACTGCCCCAAGAGTAGGATAATAATTCTGCCTCTTTAGAGTAATGACCTACTTAATCACTGGTGCTTCTCCCACCCCTTAGACTGCCTTCTTTCTTGTACTTTCATTTCATTTGACTATAAATCCTTGATCCAAACCCTTTGCTGAGCTTTGCAGTAAAGTTCATGGATTTGTTGTTAATTGCAGAGATTTTTTTATCCAGATCCATGCCCTAGATTTGGGCCCAGTCATGCTTTTAATATTTGAAAGCTGAATCTTCTCTATCCTTTTTAGCAAAATACATCTCAGTGGGAAGCCCATGTACAGAAAACTCCTCTTACACTCTATCATACACAGGAGGTGAACACATTGTAACTGGACATTCAGCATTCACCACAGGTGAATATTCTGTATTCAGAGTTCTACAGGACTCTTAGACTCTGTGCACTCTGTAGTTCAGGTGTAGGTTTTACTTTGCATTTATCCTTCTCTCGAACACCTGCATTAATTATTCCAGTCCCACATTCCCCATGAACTTAAGCAAAGAAGGGTGAAATGCAACTCTGCATCTGAACTCCTTGTTGCCAATCTGCAGTCGAGAATGGAAAACACTGACTGAAAAAGCCCATGCAAACCTGAGGGGCAGATCGCACCCATAATGGAACATTGTCTTGCATATGTGGTTTTGCTCCAGAGGTTTTTGTTGGGGACAGTGAGCCAGCCCATGGTACAACCATCCCTCTTTGGAGGGAAGAGAGCTTTTAGGAGCCACCTGCCCCCAGCAGGTTTCCCGTTTCATGTGAAGTTTGTTTCTCATTGGTTATCTCCTTGGATCTGCCCTGACCTGCAGGGAATGAAAGGTCAGCTTCTCTGTAAGCCCCTTGGCATTCGTTCACAGACTTCTTGAGGCAAAGAGCTGGATTAAAAGCCTCCAAGAGATCAGATATGAAGCCTCATCTCTTTCCTCTGCGTTGCTCTGAAGAGCTGATTTTCACTCAAAACAGCCTTGTTAAAGGCTCAGACCAGAAATCACAATCACAGCTAGGTGAGGTGCAGGATCTCTGCATCCCACCAACTCCCCAGAAGTGATAGGTTTTCTATGTTTTCCCTGAAGTAAGACTGTTAATTTACTGCCTGTATTACTTCAAAGGCTAAGAATAAACCACACTCTTCTAAATGGGCTGCAATCTGAAATTCAGTATGGAAGAGCCACAGCTGAGAATTTTTACCCTTCACAAAGATAATTTCACTCTTCCTTCATCTCTCTGCTTGCAAACACACTCCCTTCCCCAAATATAATGGGTTTTCATCATCTTCCCTCAGTATTCCATCAGCTTGTCCCAATATTAAGAGTAGTGCCCCCAAAGACAACAAGCAGCTCTATGACAAGTACTTCTTTGAGTTGCAAAGGCAGCACTGGAGTGACATGGATGTCATCTCTACTGGGCCCTGTTTTCTTACCTCAGTGAGTCACAAATTCATCAAATATTTCTGTAAATCTGTCATGCTATTTGCTATTCTTTGGTAATCTTCTAAGGTATGTCTGGGACGACTACAAAGAACAGTGAGATCTGAAGCCTGATTCATGAATTATTGGGTGGTAAGTTGAAAGAACTCCATACTTCCAAAGCTAGGCTGGCTTCTTAACAAGGCCTGTCATAACAGTGCCCTGACAGCAGCAGTTATGTCCTCTGAGAAAAAATAAAGAACAACAAATCCCAACATATTTTTGGATGCATTTATTGATTCCTCTTTCCTCTTGCACTGTGTTTTTCCTATTATTTTCCATACAGTTCGCTAAGATGTCTAGGATGTTGCTTTAGGCAAGACAGACCATTCTTCCCAGAGTTAGTCCCTCAGTGACTTCAGAACTTCCATGAATTTTTCTTCACCACTTTCAGGGCAAGAGCTCTACCAGTTTCTATTAAAAATACTAAGATTCTCCTGCCACCATCTAAGCTCAGGAATTAAAGCCTGATGTATGGGAATGAGCCAATGCTTTTATTTCACAATGATTGCATCGCATGCAGTTCCACCCATCCCTATTATTTTCTGAGTTCTGAAGATATTGTTTTGGTCTCTGTACTTCATGTTCCAAGGCTTGGTTGGCTCCCTGCAGTAGACATAGTCTGCTAAGAAGACATTCTAGGAAAGTGAAATGCAGCATTGAGGAAGCTTGAGATACCTGGCTTTTGGGGTGTTATAAAGACTGCCATGTCCTAATCATATGAAAAAAAAAAATAAAAATTGTAAGGCTGTGAGAATTTGAGAGATAAACAGGCAGAGGAACTTTTCTTAAGCCTTTTCTTTTACATGTCTGCAATATTCAGACCATTGGAAGCAGATTTCTCTGGAAAAATTCAGAAGCTATAGTAATGTAGTAACAAAATATTAATAATAATTGAAAAAATGAGAGAAACTGAGCATAGAAGATGTAGTTACCAGTTTCCTGGTAAAAGAAACCTGGTGATTGACTTTTTTCAGTGACATCCCTCCCATGATGTTCTTAGAAAGAATTCATTTGTTCCATTTACACAATGTTTATCACAAGGTACTGCTGTGCTAATAAATCTCTGCCTTTCAAAGAAGATAAGATATATCTGTCATACAAATAGTACTTGAAGTGAGTTAAAGAAACTTTCACTTTTTTTAACAGGAGGTTAAAAAAGGAAGGGAAAGTCAAGGGTAAACTAAAAGCTCAAGAACAGCAAATCAGCATCATACTCATTGTATATTTGAGTAAAAATTGATAAAATTGAAAAGAGGCTGTGGATTTGGCTTTTTCCTGCCAGATTTACTGTAAACAAGTTTTGAAAAATATATTGCTGCTGGCAACAACAGCAAATGATATTTTGTTTTGTTGTTAAAGCTGCTGTGTTGCAGTCAGTGCAATGAACAATATTTTTTCTTTCAGTGCACAATGTTTTTAACTCTGTGGTATATGACTACAAGAGCAGGAATTGCATATCTCTTTGTGTGTGTGTATGAAAGCAGGTGAGTCTGCTTTTGGGGTATGGTAGGCACAAATGACCTCTCTCACATAGCCAGGTTATGTAACAAAAATATGGTCTCAACTGCAATAGAGAGGTACCAAATTCTATGCTTGTCAGTGTTGTATAATAGAAGTGGACAGTTATCTAGTTCATCTGTCCTCAAAACATAAATGGGAATAGCATAATGCAATTCTCATCTTTCTCTGCCAAAATATCCTGGTTCTTAAGTTTCCAGTTCCTGAAAGCACAAACCTTCAAGTTTTCCCATTTCAAGTTCCCCAAATTTAAACTTCCATACTGCAACTTTTCTCCTAGAGTCCCAAGATTCATAGTCACCAAAGGGACCTTGTCAGGGACATCTAGAGTTCATCTTGTCCAACCTCCTGTTCAAGAAAGGTCCCCCGCAGGTTGCTCAGGACCATGTCCAGACACCTTTTGAATATCACCACATTTGGAAAGTCCACAATCTCTCTGGGCAACCTCTGCCAGTGCTTGGTCATCTTCACAGTGAAAAAGTGTTTCCTGATGTTCAGAGGGAACCTCCTATGTTTCAGTTAGTGCTCATAGTTTCTGGTCTTGCCACTGGGCACCAGTGAAAAGAATCCGGTTCTATCTTCTTTGCACCCTTCCTTCAGGTATTTATATACATTAATGAAATCCTCCCTGAGCCTTCTCTTTCCAAGTCTGAGAAATCCCATGTTTCTCAGCCTTTCCTTATATAAATAATATTCTGTCATCACGAGACTCGCTCCAGTACTTCAGTCACTCTCTCATTCTGGGGAGTCCAGAACTGAATGCAGGATTTCAGGTGTGGCCTCAGCAGTGCTGAGGAGAGGAGAAGGATCAACTTCCTTGGCCTGCTGGCAACAATCCCCCTGCAGCCCAGGATACTGTTGGTCATCTTTACCCCATGGGCACATTGCTGGCTTATATTCAACTTGTTGTCCACCAGACTCTCAGGTCCTTTCTTTACAGCTGTTTTCTATCTGGTCAGCTCCGAGCATGTACTGGTACACACCCCTCTGACCACATGGCTGCATCCTCTTCCTCATCACAGTCCCCACATTCATCCCATTATCTTGTCTCACCCCTCAGCTTCTGCTCCTACACAGTCTTCCCGTCTCCCCTTCACTCTCAGCCCCCATTCTCAGCCCATGTGTCTACTGTCTGCAGTTGCTCTGTAAATCTCTTTATATTTTTAAACAGCTGACAATTTTTCCTTCCTCCCCCACCCCTGGACTTGGATTACCCTCCAGTGTCCATTTGTCATCAATTCCACCTCCATTCCTGACTTTCCCCACAGGAAAAACAAAAGCTGGATCCAGGCTGCAGCTATCAGAAATCTGCCTGGATGTATTCAGAGCAAAAATAAAGACCGGCTGTCTGAGAAAAAAAAAAGGAAGATGTATGATACTCTGTATTATATAAGCAGGCTTTTTTTTTTTTTTGTGAACTTATAATTATTGTCATCAAGGCAGAATCTGTACAGAACTGACTGGAACTCTTTGTTAGGAATGAATGCCAACTCAAAGTCTGAAACACTCAGAGATTTAATATGATTTTATTTCTTTTGTCCTGTATCCATTCCTACAAAAAATTATTAATGCACTTGGACAAAAGTGGGAAACACTGCAGTATTTTTAACCAGCTTTTCTTCTAGTCTGAAGCAAACCCTCTCAGTCTCCTAAGTAGGGCTAGCAGATTTACTGTGTTACCTGCCTCTTTGCCAAATGAGCAAAGCTCTCATCCCTGCAATTCACTTCTCCAGCAGTCTGCCCAAGAATATTGCTTTTAACATGAAAGCAAAGCATTCATAACAGCAAGTCAAACACTTCTAAAGTTTAGGATTCTTTAGTTTCATTACACATCCCAAAAAATACAGATACTTTTCACTCAGCTGGTATGTTGCTTCCATTTCAGTTTAAAGACAGGATGCTTTTCCAGACAAAAATAATCTCTCTTAAGCCAATTGCCTTAAAAAATTTAAAATACAGAATTCAGAAAAAGTATGTTGCACATGGCTGTGATTAGAAAAGAGCTTTTAAATGAAATTCTATTAAAATATATAATGGTGGGCACAAAACTTTCAAGGATGAAACAACCAAGGAAATTCCAGAAAATCAGCTAATTTCACAGAAAAGTGCTGTCAGATCACAAGACTGTGAGTGAATTATATTATATAATGAAAGGGCTGTTTGAGTCTTTCTCTTTTTGTGTTTTTCTTCTTTTGTGCAGGCCTAAGGAATGCAGAAGGCAATATAGAAAGCAGAGGAGAGAACAGGCAGGAACAGATACGATGGTTTAGCAAATGTCTGCAGATGGAGTTCACAGCAAACCCTCAGAGCAGAGTGAGAAAGAGGCAGTGACTGGGAAAAGGCTGAGGGACAAGATAAGCTTGTAGCTGACAAATATATAGGACTTAGGCTTATGTGGTGACTGAAATCAAGCAAGTGGATAAAATCAACAGATGATATGCAGATGAGGAAGAGATGAGAGAACTTCAGAAGACTTGACAGAATAGAGAAAATAATACAGAGGTTGGGGTCTGGTTGCAGAGGCACAAAAAGTCCAGAAGCAAAAAGACCAAACAGAAATTAATATATGTAACTTCCTTCATAAAGTCGCAGAAAAAAAAAATTACTGACTTTTATAGGAGACTAAAGCACCTTCATTAGATGAAAATGCATTGATTTTTTTTTTGTAATATTTTACTTTATGTGTGCTTTTCTGCCCTTATTTTTAGATTGTCATTGAAAATGTTTACAAGGTGTTTCTTTGTCTTCCATATTTTCATGTCTTCTTTCATTATGTAAACTCCACAGAAAAGAGATCTTTCAGCAAAGAAAATACTGTTGCCTTTTTGGCATGAAGAAAGTAGTTATTGAAGCAAACTGGTTACAGTATTTGATTCATCCTAAATCAATAGGTAAACGTGATTATTTAAAAAAAAATACCTTTTGATTTCTAGTTACTCTCCATGTCCCTCACATCTATTTAACTTTATATCATGGATGCAGACTGAACTTTGCATTATGAATGCCTGTCATCAATCTGGATGATGCTCTCTTCTTTTCTGACACTCTACTTTTAAAATGGAAAGAGTTAAAATTGGGAAGAAGTAAGCAATTCCAGGAATCATAGACTCCAAAAATCTCATGTCACAAAATCAATGCCAGTACCATCCACAAACATATATAATCAGCACAATGACTGTACACATGGCCATTTTAAAATTTGAAGGTTTGTGTGTGTTTGGTGCTTGTGAAAATGAGTGCTGAAAGTGTTGGACAGCTTCCATTTCTCAATAGAAGGGTTGCATGATAGGAGATTGAGCACAGGAGCCTTAACAGTGACTGACCGGTTCTTGAATGTTGATTTCCTGCTGTTCCCATCTTGCAAACAAGATCACCTTCAAACTGAGGCTACAAAGACAGGTCTTTCATTTCCACAAATATTGGACATGTGAGTCTCCTCATGGATGGTCCCAGAGCTGCAGGCCTGCTGTGGTGATCCAAGCCCCATGCTGTAACACAGCTGTCCAGAATAGATAAGGAACAATAGTAACAGAACTCCGGAATATACAGCACCCCTTATGTATTTCCTCACCACCACAATAGTGTGCTTTGCTAGTGTGATAGTGATTGAGAATATATCCTGTATACATGATGCTTGGGGGATTCCTGTAACTGGACACAGACTTCTATACATGTTGATTTACAGTCTCAATATAATTCTTTGGGCAAGGAAGGGACAAATCTTCAGCTTCTTGAACATTTGTGTCTTCTGTCCTCTGGCCTTGTGAGGAAACATACTGACTCCTTGGAGAGAGAAATTCTGTGCTTGCACAGGAGTCATGCTAGGGGAAACTGATTAGAGATCACCACTCCTTGTGAGTGGCATACAGCCCAGAAGCATAGATGCAGGACTTAAACACACCCACAGCCTCTAAAGGCTTTGAAAACTAACCTGCTTCTTCCTCCTCAGAAAAAGGTTTAAGGGAAAGGTAATGAATTACAAACAGAAAAGGAGATAAACAAAAGGGGACAACATAACATTTTTTAAGGTGATGCTTTTCTCATGATGATGATTTGATACCCAGATTTGGGAGCAACATTCAGCACATCTCTTTGCTGCCCGCTGCATTTTTTCCACAATTACAGCTTTCTGCTGAAGAACTGCTGATGTGTGCTTCATTTTTGCCACTACTTCATTTCTATGAGGACACATGAATATTTGAAATATTCATGTGAATGTTAGGAGGTTAAAAAAAGAGTGAGTTTGCTATTTGTCAGCAAGCAGAATTGAAGGAAGCAGTCCTATCCATAGTTTTTCATTCCTCTTCTTCAACTCTCTCAGTTGTGATTCAAGATGTCATACCTAGCAACTGAAAAAAATACTTACTTTAAAGTATAAACAGTCAGGGATTCAAAACTATGAAATAATGTGTCATACTGTAGGGGATAAAAAAAAAAAGTGGATATATCTGGAAACCTAATGTTTTAAGCTGTTTGACAAAATACTGAAGAAATATTTAAACTGGGACATGAAACTTGACGCTTGAGTGCCAAATTAATTTCATTTCTGTTTCTTCTGTTTCTTCTGTTACATAGTTTTGGATCTTTTCTTGTTTCATAAGAGTGTTTTTGAATGCCTGTTCAATGGACTGTATTACTGTGAAAGTTGCTGGAACAGTCCCACTGCTTTGCTCATATTTCATTTATGCACACTGTGTGGTATGTCCTACTATAAAGATTGCATTTCTGTTTCAAAGCAAGAGGGTCTCTTTGCCTTTTAGTGGCTGCCTTGCTCCAGATTGAGCAGAAGCCTCCACAGAGGAGGATACACAGCTTCCCTCAGAGCTACACAGCACACAAAGCACAGGGAGATTCCCAGCTTATTGGAAAGGACATGACCTTCAACACCACAGAGGTGGTGGGAGCCTGGAGAGAATGGAGAGAGGAAGGGGGGTAAAGTCTCTTCTCTACAGCAAAAGTCAAGCTCAGGCCAAGCTTAAGAGCTGACTGTAAAGAGGTGCTCTTAAAAATGCAGAAGTGGTTCTGCATGGAGTGCTCAACCCAGTGAGCTACTGGAGAGGAGCTAGATGGCAAAACACAGCAGGAAGGGCATCCCCAGCACAAAGAATGCCAGAGGAGAAGCTGAGTTCTGTGCCAGGCAACCAAGCAGAGCGGTGTTTAATATTTTTTTTCTCTAATGAAATCTGACTTCAAAGTTCAGAGGAATGTGACTTTTAGGTAACACATTTATGGGAATGCTTCTGCCTCAAATTGATGCTCTATCATGGCTAATTTACTTTCTGCTCCTGGTGTGCATACTTATGAAACTGCATCTACATTATTGAGAGTACACTAATAGGAAAATTTACTTGTCAGTTGAACAAAGTCAAGGGATTCAATGGCTTTGAAACTTAGCATGTTGTAAATGTAAATAAGGGCTGCAGAGGTTTGATACACTGCTGGCATTTTGGACCTAGACAGATGTAGCCATGAAGAGAATATTTGGGCAGAAGTACTATATTCAGAATACAAAATTAAATCTGAATGCATTTGTCCTAAAAAAATTAAATATACTCCTCTTATTTTCTTTGCCATAAAATTGTGAGGGACAATTCTGCCTCTGAGAAGCTGAGTTCCCTAAATGTCAGGAAAGGAAGCCAGGCTAAATGAGTTCAGAAAGTGTAAACTATTTTATCAATGGAGAGGATGGAGGGAAAGCAGCAGCTGTAGGCAGCAGGAAAACATGGTGCTGTGAAAGGACAGATTTGATGCATGTAAACACAGATAGGAAGAGGCTTGTATACATGCTCACTGTAGAGTGTCCCTCGCTCTATATTCAAGAACTGTCTGGACACCATCCTGTGCCACGTGCTCAGGATGATCCTGCTTGAGCAGGCAGGGTTGTTGTCCCTTCCAACCTGACCCAGGCTGTGATTCTGTGCTTCTGTGATTTGTATTTGCTGGCATGTCAAAAGGGGTGTGAATAGTGGAGGGGTAGCAGTGACATAGTTACATCTGTGTGCTTGGAGGACAGTGTGCAATTGCTCATTGCCATTTGTGATAATTTCAATTAAGCTTTCCTTAGAGGTCAGGGTAACTTAAAGTAAACCCCCACAATTATGGAGTTCAGCACAAAGGATCCTGAAATGGGATGCTCCTAGAGACTTTTGAAAAGCAAATCACTGCACTAGTTCATCAAAACTGAAACAATGTAATGAAAAACCATACATTTGCAAAAATTTCCCTGGTAGAGTACAGCAAATTATGCATTTTGCTATGTCTTCTGACAGCACTACTGTCTTTGTCACAGAATTATTAGGGGGCAATGAATTTTGGAATAAGGAACTAAGATGAAAAGCTGTGTATTAAAATACCTCCTCCTTTAAAAATATGAAATAAATTGTGATCTGACAGGACATTAGAAAATGATTTGCAGAATCTGCAGTAACCACTCATATTTATATTCCTACCTAAAGGGACTCAGGGCTTAAATTCTTTATGCTACAATAATATTTTATTTGCTTTAACAAATTATTTCTCTATAGGGTCAAGAACATCTTTTCCCTGTCTGTAGTAACGCTAAGGATGCCAAAAAGACAGCTGCATTTTCCAGGTTCCATTCTCATGTTCTTTATGAAGATAGCAAAGGACAGAAGAATGTAAGTTAAATATTTGGCATCAGACAACATGTTAGGGAAAATGGGGAACCTTTAACAGACAAAACTCAATCACTCCACAAGAACAATGATTTTTTTATTCAGAGGTGCACAGATTTCTCATTTATTTTATTACTCAAACATAGAGTTGCAGAGCCATAGAAGAATTTAATTTGAAAGGATCTCTGGAGGTGTCTAGACCCATTCTACTTTTGAATAGAACGAAATGAAAAAACTACATGAGGTAGCTTAAAGCCTTGCTCCAGTGACTTTTGAAACATTCTAAGAATGGTGACTGCAAAAACTCTGGATGACCTGACTGTTACAAAGATACAGAAATTCAGAAGAAGCAATACAGAAAAAGATTCCTTATTTACATGAAATGGAATAAATTATGCCACCATTTTATTATTTTTCTGATTCTTATTATTTAGCTAAGCATAATATTATTATGGTATCTGAAAAAAAATGAAGATTAAAACTGAAGCTATAGTTTTTTTCTCTTTTACATTAATTAGATGTATCTGTGCCTTAGCTTTTACAAGTCTTCAGCTCTGCTTGGAAGAAAATTTTCCTTATAGTGGCATAAGTCCAGTGACTGATGAGCACTTTTTGAACAGTCTCAGCTTCTCTAGACATTTTAGCCAAGTTGCAAGCTCTTTTTCTTGCTGATGGTTCTGATAGACTATCATTTGTCCTTGTTTATGCTCTTCATGTTCAGTTTTTTCTGAACAAGGGGCGAAGTGTTCAGTCAGTTTCTTCCACCCTAGCCTATAAATAAAACATTTGTCCAGTTATCTGGAAAATTTTGACATTGTAACTTATTTTATTTCAATAACGTATCTTACACTTCTTCTGGTTTTTTTCTGCATTGATTTTATAGATATATCTGTCAACACAAACACAGAGATGAGAGGATACCATACACCCATGATAGATGGCTTCTCTCCTGTTTATTTGTAGACATTCAAATACAACTCTTGAAGAGATCTTCCATTTTATAGATGATCAAGACAGGCTTTTGTCCTATCAGAAAATCCTTTGCAGCTATAGCTCTCAGCTGAAATTCCCCTTCCTGTCAGAAAGAGTGGTGTCTAGAATGAGAAACACTCCTTCAGAGTCTGTCTGAGATCCCAAGGGAAGATTTCCAGGTGTATGCTGACCTGAATGTGCCATGATTTGAGCTGGAAGGATTTGCATGGTGTATGACTACTTTCCCAATTTAAAAAAACCAATCAAGCCTCAGCTGGGCATAGTCTGTTGAGTTATAGATTAGTTATACAATCTCATTTTCATAGTGAACAAAATTACCATACAGAGTTATCTGTGATTTTCTTTTTCAGGTAGGTAATTTTGAAAGTACTTCATGATCCTGACACAAAGATTGAACTGTAAATTGACACAAAATGTTACCACACACAATTGGATACAAGATGGCTTCTGGTCATTAGGCTGTGAATTCCAGACACTCTTTGTGACATCTGTCATAATAATGTGTTCAACCTGAGCTGCATATGATCTGTTGAGCGGTGTTAAAAGGGCCTGAGAGCTGGCAGCTGCAGGCACCTTAAGTAACAGGGAAAATTAAGTCAATAAAGCTAACAATGTTTTATTCCTATAAAAATTAGGCTACTAATGAAAAAAACTTTGTGAAAATGCATGTTGTTGAAGTTAATGTTTTTCTGTGCTAATCTGACTCAAATAAATCATTGACAATTCTGGGGGTTTATGACCTGATGTCTATATTCCATGTAAAAACATATTTGTTCATGAAGGTCACTATGTTCTCTTTTCTCAGAATTAAGAATAAATTGTTCTGTTTACACTTCCTTGCTCCTCCTTTAGCTAAGAACTGCTACTGATGCATATTCTTTCTCTTCAGACAATTGATCTCCATGTGGTGTCTCTGTCTCATACATTTATCACTGTTCTCTACCGTTGTGAGAGATGAGTTTCCTCATCTTCCTCAGACCCTGTCAACGTTTAGACTGAGAAAATGCAGATTCTGCTAGTGCATCAGGTTAGAAAACTTTATTTTGACAGAACAATCAAGTTGTATAATTTTTGAAGAAGACAAGTGCTGTCCCACTTGTCCACCTACGTTTTGGCAGAAATCCTGATGTCAAACAGGATTTTGTTTCAAGATTTGTGTCAAGATAGTTGTTTGCTTTGTACCATATGGAGAAAATACAAATAATTTTACTTTGTAGTCCAAGATGGTTCCTACATATCTTGAAATACTGATTCAGTGCTGGAAAAAATGCCTAAATAAAATTTTAAAGGGGAAAACGTACATAATTATTTGAGTTCTATTATCTGTTATTAACATAGTCCTGTCTTTTCTTTCCTCTTTTTGAATGCTATTTAAAATATTCTGCATTTAAAAAGCAGATTAATCTTGGTTTTTGTTCTGTTAGTAGAAAAACTGTGAAAAACTACTGATCACACCTGTTGAGATTACATTTTCCATGACATATTTTACAAATATGCACTGTAATAATTAATATCGATTTTCAACTAGATTAAGAGGAAAAATAATAAAAAAAAAACTGGCAGAAAAAGTTCTGCAGTACTCTATTCCACAGAATTTTAATGAAAATTTTAATTTTCAATTAGTTCTTTATTATAATGCTTCTAATATCCTAATCCTTCAAAAGGAAATAAAGATACATAAATACCATTAAGATAAAGTTCTTTTTTCTTTGAAAAAAAATCCATTTTACAATAAAATCAAGCAAGCTCTAAATGATAAAATTAATCTTTACATAAATGCTTAAAATCAATTTGGTTAGATGATGCACAACCAAAAATATATGCACATGTTTCTATGTACAGAACTGTAGAACTCACAGGTCCAATGATATCTTTCTTGACATAACTTGATATCTCAAGTTCTGGTGTTAGGATTTTTTTATTTTAATCATCTATGAAAACCTTCCTTCTGTAATACAATAAT
Organism: Pseudopodoces humilis; assembly: GCF_049639895.1. Lineage (NCBI taxonomy): Eukaryota > Metazoa > Chordata > Aves > Passeriformes > Paridae > Pseudopodoces > Pseudopodoces humilis. The sequence goes on along the minus strand of NC_142200.1, from coordinate 70,584,398 downwards.
TTCAGAGAAGGGGTCTGCAGAATCAGGACAATTGGACAGTTATGAGACACATGCAGCTCAATTTTGTTTAGCCACTCTTTTGTACTTACTTGTTGGGAGACTCAGGCTCTGGTCTGACAAAAAATATGCGCTCAAAGAAACCAGTCTTTGAGCTCTTCTGTTTTCTAGTGGCAACAGTGGTTCACAGGGACTGTTCTGGCCGACAGGACCATTGAAACACAGTACATGTCAGTCATCATTTATTCCTACCCCACTTTATTTGAAGAGTTCATTGATTAAAATGAGTTCAAAAGCAGATGATAAAGAGCCAACAGCCTCCTTATATACAGCACCTGGAAGTGTTGCTTCTATAGAGGAGTCCATTGTTGACTCTTCAGGACAATTACAATTTTTTATATGCTGCTGAGCATACAAGGTACAACTGAGGAAGAATAGAGACAGGTTCATGGCTGGTTGTTAATATAACTGTTTGAAAGGTTTGTGCTTTGCATTACACAATGCATCTATAAAGTACGCCTTGAGAAAACATATTCCACAAAAAGACTTTTACTAATAAAAGCTGAAGGATGTAAAAATAACAACACTGCTCCTCCAGTAAGCAAACAGCCAAATACAAACCCCTCATTTCCTAGCTTTTGTATAGTCCATTCCCCCTTCTGCCTCTTTCCATTCCCCCTTCTGCCTCTTTCCTTTTTTCTGCTGCAGTATTCAGTGTGGTGCTATATAGCATATAGCACCCTTTTCTCATGGGTCTCCCGAAATGGAATCTTCCCTAATCAGATTTCTCAGCTCTCCCAACAGATGTCTAAATCCTTGTAGACCTAATTGTCTTAAGTTTAGAGAGAGTTCTGCAATTTAGATGACATAAATATTATTGCTTTTGTTATTAATGTCAGACAGCTGAATGACATCACACTACCTAGAAAGTCATGCAGTTGTCTTCTGTCAAGAAGAAATTATTTTCATTCCCTTACCAGAAATCATAGAATATTCTTACCTGGAAGGGAACCAAAAGGATCATCAAAGTCCAGTTCCTGGCTCTGCAAAGGACAGCCTCAAGAATCATAGCATGTCACTGAGAGTGTTGTCCAAATGCTTTGTGAACTCTCTCAGGCTTAGTGCTGTGATCACTCCTCTGGGTAGCCTGTTCCAGTATTCAGCCTCAGGTGAAAAATTTCTTCCTGATATCCAGTCTAAACCTCCCTGACACAACTGCAGGTCATTCCCTGAGATCGTTTCACTGGGCACCACAAAGATAAGTGTCTTCCCCTCCTCTCATGAGGCAGTTGTAACTGCAATGAGGTCTCCCCTCAGTCTCTTTCAGGCTGAACAGAACTAGTGACCTCAGCTCCTCCTCATACAGCTTCCCTTCAAGACCCTTCACCATCTTCACAGCTCACCTTTGGATGCTCTGTAATAACTTAATGTGTTTTTATATTGTGACACCCAAAACTGCACACAGCTTTTGAGGTGAGGCTGCACCAGTGTGGAGCAGAGTGGGACAATACCCTCCTGTATTAATTTAGATTTGCCAATTTCATTTCTCAGTCAATGCGAGAATAATGTGGTGGTTAAATGCACTAGCTAAAAAATCACTTGAAAACTTACTTATTTTTTGCTGTGAGATATGGACTAGGAGAAGGGCAAAACAGGTTCAAAACTTAAAATGAATAAAGAAAGTTCATTAACAGACTTACAAGAATAAGAAAGCACAATAAAACCTCCAGAAACCCTTCTTCCCCACCTCCCAACCATTCTCTTGTCCAACTGACAACATAGAGACAAAACTTGGTGGTTAAAACAGTACCAACCATATAATAATCTTTTCATTAGTCTTTGTAGAGAAAGGAGTTTTCTTTTGTCATTTCATGGAGAGTTGTCCACAAGAAAGCAGGTTTTTTTGGTAGCTTTTCATTTCCATGATAGCAGCTGCCTGGAAGAAAACTCTCAGTCATCATGCCCTCATTTTCACAGCACTTTGAGGTGTGTCCATGGGCCATGAACTCATGGAGTATAATTTTAAGAATGAGTTATTCAAAGGCAAAGGTCTTCATCTGTCTTAATCTTCACCTTCATCTGTCTCTGTGATCATCTCTGGGAACAGAAGTTTTCTCCATTTTTCCCTGGGGGTCAAGCGTCTCCATCAACTCTCACTTCTCATTCTCTGTTCCAGAGAAAGATCTCATGGGATCACAACTACTCTACTATCTGCTCCACTATATCAGTGGATACTTTTGCTCAGATTTACACTTTGAAATACTTCATTCCTCCCCAAATACTCTTTCATGAATTAAAGGAGTTTTTTAGAACATTATTGTCTATCCATGGCTTTAGTAAAAGAGTATTTCAGCTTAAACATCTCTTCATTCTCTTCCCATCTGAAGCTCGATTCCTTCTTTCACTGACTTTGATAGTTTATGTTTTTTCTTTACATGTTGATCAGTCTCGCTTTTTTCTCTCTGGAGAAAGGATTAAATCTGCAAGTCTCATTTGGGTAGTGAAAGGTTAAAATCTGGCTCAAGCCACGGCAGGTATTTATGGTGTCAGATTTCAGCTCAGCAGTGCCTAGGGCCGGGCCCCCCACCCCGGGAAAGGCTTCAAGCCACCCCGCTGGAACAGGACCTGGAGGCTTCCCGGGAGGGCGGCAGCAGAGCCTGGCCCGGGCCTGGGGCCAGGTGAAGTTGCACAGTCTCCATCCCCCGCCCGGGAGTCATGGCAGGCCGAGCCCAGCCCCTGCCGGGCTGCATGTGCCTGGGGAGGGGAACAGGAGCCAGATGGAGTTCTGTTACTTTTCAACGCCGGAAACAAAGAGAGCTAGAAGCTCCTGGGCTTAGGGTTAAAAAGTGTAATTCACAGAGTTGATCTCACTTTTTCAATGGTCTACAATACTGTCAATTCTGAGAAATGGCCTGCTATTGGCCAGGTCTCAATCAGAAACGAAACTCCCAGCAGCCTCCAGCAGCCTCTCTTAGAACCTTAACTTTCGTTGGTGTGATGAACAGCCCAGGAGACCAGCTCCTTTTTAAAAAGGACAGCTCTGGGGTGGGGGCCCGAGGGGTCACACACACCTCCATTGCTCCCACTGGGACACCACAGAAGAGGAGGAGCCATGCAGCTTTGTCACTTGGAGCAGAGCTCAGCCTTCCTTCCTCACAGGAGTCCCCAGAAAGACTCATTCTCTTGGCCTCATAATCTAGGGTGTCATCCTAGTCGAGTCCCCTCGAGGTTATGTCAGCCTCTGGAGGGAAGTCAGGGGACTCCTCTGGGTCTTCCTTGTTAGATGGTACTGTTTTTATTCCTTCCCTTTTGTGTGGCTCGTTGTTTCAGGGTTTTTTCCAGTCTGGGTGTGTCCCATGAATCTCTGGTCTCTCTCGTTTTACATAAAAGTCTTTATGTCATCCTCCTCCTCAGGGCCCAACTGAACAAGGTACAGCAACTTGGGGCAGGGGTACAATGTTGCCATGTGGGAGTCTAGGAGCAGTGGGGGTAGAGCCTGGCTGAACACGAACAAGAAGCACAGGGTACAGCAACTTGGGAGAGGGGGCAGGGCCTGGCTGAACAAGGAACAAGAAACATGGGGTACAGTAATTTGGGACAGGGGTACAAGGTAAGTAAACCTGGGACAGGGGTACAAGGTAAGTAAGGGGTTTACAAACAGTAACAGTAACATATTATTCTTAACAGTGGGTGTTCCTCACTTTTTGTTAAATGCCAATCCATCACACCTCCCTTGCCCAGCTGGTGATGCTTTGCCTGTTGTACCTCAGGGCATAGTCCTGAGCAACCTTGCATAGCTATGAAGCTGGTTCTGTTTAGAGTAAATTTAGACTAGAAAACCTACAGAGGTCGTTTTCTACATGAATTTTTCTATAATTTCTACCATACAATCTTAACATGGAAGGCAGACACTGTATATGTGACATTAACATCATGCAAAACAGCAGTGTGGAGGGGGAGGACTGTTAAAGGGCTTTGACAACTGCACAGGAATTGTACCAACTGTGCAGGCCTCTCTTTTTAAGTGTGTTGAGATACAATTCAGTTGCTTTTGCTGATGTTATTGTGTTTCTGGTATAGACATAACTATATTAAGTCTTAGAGTTAGGAAACTGCAAGAGACTAATGCAAACCTTTGCAACTGCAGCATTCAGAATAATCTACTGGTTTATAAATACCGAGGTAAGCAATTTGCCTTTTTTCAAATATTTTCAGCGACAATGAAAAGCACATAAGCAAAAGAAAGTAGCTGAAGCTTTGAAGCCAGCAACCCCTACGTACAGCACTTGTTTGATGCAAAGAAACATATTGCTTCTCTAAAACAGATGCTATGGAGGGAAAAAAATAATAAAAATATTCTCAGATGAGCAATAGGAGAGCACTAGCATTGTGTGTTTGAGACAAAAATTAACATCACAAACACGCAATATCCCCTTAACATTATGATCTTCATTGTATAATTCATTGTAAATGAGGTTAGAACATTAATTTTATATATGAATAGGGACAACTAAGACAGGTTCAACCCTAACCATCACTAATAATTATTAGGCAATCTTTTTGATACTTGAATGCCAATTGCAGAGCACATATTTGGCAGTAACTCTTTATCTGGAGTTTACAGATGCTCTACATTATCTTTCCTTAAAAGGATGCTAGGAGGATAGCAGGGTTTCTTTCTCTGGAAATTTTATCTAGAGTTGGGAGTCTGCAGCACAGTGTACACTAAGAAACTGCTGGAAAACAGGGCTGTTTCTTACAGACCCAGAAGGGGTCAGACCCAGTGTTGTCTACAACTGGAAATCTGATTAAATCTGTCTGAGCAGGACTGAAAAGGTTAGTGAAAAGAGACAGTAGGTAGAGGGGAGGCAGCTTTGTAGAGCTTTTTGTTTAAAAGTTACTTTTCTCTAACTAGAGACTAGCCCTTGTACTAGCCTAGCATCTATAAGTACTGTAGGTGTTCAGAGGAAGAAAATGGGGAATGTCAGAAGTCAGGCCAGTTCATACACAAGTAAGAAACCGTGTCAATCCCTAACAAAGCTGTGTTCCACTGGATTTCCCCGGAGCACTGTGTAGTGCCTTACCAGTGGGAAAATCCCATTTGTACTGCACTCCACCATATCCATGTGAATACTTCAACATGTTGCTTTTGTGACTAGTGAGAAGGTAACAAAATGCACGAGCAGGAATGCAGTATTTGTGTGAACTTGTCCACATCCTCCAAGAAGCATGTTCAACCCAGCCTGCAGGGCAAAATTTATCACCTTTTCTGATGTAGTAAACTTTACCTTTAAATCTGCCTATGACATAAATGTTAGTGAAATTGTGTTTGAATTATTACTTGATGGATAGTACATTTCTCCATGCAACTAAGCGGAAAGAGCAAAGAATCAGATTGGATGTCTGTCTCCATTAGAAAGACACATCACTAAACCTAAAGCTTCTTTCCTTCCTTGTTCCTGAAAAGCAGGATAAACCTCCAAAGGACCTCACTAATATATGAGGTATTCAAAGACTTCATCCTCTGAGAAACCATTTGCATATGGAATACACAGAAACATCATCTTGCTGTGCCTCCTTTGGACTCTCTTCAACAGGTCCATGCCCTTCCTGTGCTGGAGACCCCAAAGATGGATGCAGTGTTCCAGGTGGGGTCTCACTGGACTAAGAAAAAGGATCTTTTGTGTGTAGATGTGCTGCAGCAAAAGAGTTACAAATGTAAATAGAAACCTTCAATTTTGTATGAAAAGCACCCAAGGAGTTTATGGCCTGATATGATAGAGAAAAAAAATCCTAAAGAGAATAACATTTTAAAGAGTAAAATACCAGTGCTTCATATGTCAATTGGTTTACTGATACAGAACAGAAGGATTACTGAGCAGGAGTCAGCTGAAACTGTGAGCAAACTGAGTTATTTTCATTCTCTCCTAGGATTTTCCTCTACAGCCTTGGGAGCAGCTATGCTTTTTTATCTCTATATATATCTTGCAGATGTAAATATGTGGTGGGCTAGTTTTAGTTAACAACCAAACTCTCGTCCAGCTGCTCACTTATTTCAGCACTATGCTCCCTGTGGGATGAAAAGAGAAAATAAGAAAAAAATTCAAAAATTAGGAATGAGAAAACTCATGGGTAGTGATAAACACAGGGACTTTGCTTTCCAATTATTGGCACAGACAAAACAGACTTAACTTGCCAAGAATTAATTTCTTGTCAATCTATTTTACAGATTGGGGTGGTAAGAATCCAAACCCCAAATACTGAAAAACCCTTCCTCTCTTCTTTCCCAAGAAGGTCTTTATTCCTTTAGACCCCTTCATTCCTTTACACTTATCTACCCCACCCAGAAGCACAGAGAGATGTGAAGGATGCACAGGGGGATGCTATGTGCAGTCAGTAAATAGCAGTAGATCTACCCACTCCTTCCTCTTCACTCTCTCCCCCTGCTCCGGATTGCAGTGCTCCACAGACTGACATGTGGCTTTGTGTTCCACTCTAGAGCTTCTCTTTCTCATCCCTGCCACACCTGGAGCCCCCAGCTACTAACAACTCAACATCTACATGCAATACAAAATATCAAGGACATAGAGAATGCTGTTTAAGAAACCAAGACAGAATGAAGGGTAATTGTGGGTTGAGCAGAAGTCAAACTCTGTGATGAAGAGAAGCTGCCTGAAAATTGTTCTGGAAATTTGTATATCAGCCCTCTGACTGCCTCCAGCAGAGAGCAATACCTTGTCGATAAGTTGTGCATTTCTCATAAACTGACTGCATTCCCCACGGCTTTGCTTCAAGCTCTCAGGGGTGAAAAAAAGAGGTTTGGGGATATTTGGTACACATTTGGCCATATTAATCAGGCAAAATCTTACTACTGGGAGAGGGCTCTGTGTCCATCACTGGTGTAATCACTGTTGCAAATACAACAACAAGTCACCACCTCTATGGTGATGCCATACCTGGCATTGCTTAGCTGTGTGGCTCTGAAATAATGGAATCATGCACCTCTACTCTATCACAGTATTGTCACAGTACAGCTGGCCTGGACTGGACAAAGTGAATCTGGCCATAACATGAAGTCCAGTTCAGCTAGCCTAGCTCACGCCTGAACATGTCCTCAGGTAAGTTACAGAGTACCCTCACCCAACCCCATTCAAGCTGAGAAGTAAGTACACCACTGGCCAGGAAGCTGGGCAAGGAGAGCAATCTCAGCCAATGGCTGTACAGCCCGGGAAATTTGAAATGAGTATTTAAGTGAGCTCTGAATAATAAATTCTGCTGTTGTCTCATGAGCACCTGGAGCACAAGTATGAATTTTTGTCTCCCCACCCACGACCAACGCGTTACACTACTCTATTTGGGAAATCACTGTTTATAGCAATTGCCTTCCATTCTATTGTTCTTCTGCTGAAAAACTGCAGAAGGCAGGATTGTGCTGTGAGACTTCTGGTTGTGCTTGGGTCAATGGGTGCAGATCTTGCCAGCATCATGTGGTCCCGAAGACATGGGATTACTTCAATGTCACACAGTTGGGTTTTACTTTTAGCTGTCTTGCTCTTGGAGTGGGAGCTACAGCCTCAAGTCAGTTCCCTGACACCAAGTCAGAGGCCTTAATTTAGCATGTTAGGCAATCAGTCACGTTCTCTGGGATAGACACAGGCTGTCTCTTCAAATTTCTTCTCTAAGTCTGAAAACAAGATGAAAGAAAAATAATTTATAGGTTATGACAGAGAATAAATGAGATACAGTAACTGAGTTGCTCAGTAGTTGATAGTCCTTGGGTTCCGTCAGACCCTAGAGGATTTTCTAATGCATTGGGCTGGAGCTTATCTGGCTTTACCACATCGGCCTGTGACAGGAGTTGGTCACACTCCAGCAGCAGGATAACCCGAGGTGAGACTACAGCACTTGCTCTACAGCTTTTTGTTGGCTGTCAGTCTGCACTCTGAGGAGGCAAGAACTAGAGGGAGGTCTTTATTGCTCTGGGGAATCTTAGGGGCAAAAGACAGAAAATGTGAGCATGCAACAGCTGAAATGTGGAGTTGGTTTAAAGCTAATCAGAGATATCTTGGGGTAAAAGGCAAGGTTCACAAAATCATCATCCAATGAGGGAGATAAGGGGGGGGAAATTGGGTCACATGGACTAATCAAACGTTGAAGTTTAGGGGATTTCCAAAGTGGAATTCCAAGCATGTGGTGGGCCTAAGGTAGGATTGACAGGAGACTCGGTAGATTGACAACATGGGGTGGGAGGGTCTCATTTGGACCAAACCATCAACTTGGGCAATAACAGAACATATCATTAACAGGAAACACACTGCAACAATTTTCCTGGTGACAATTTAGTTATCAGTGGACTTGAATTTGCAAGTAGTGGTAAGAAATAAAAGGAATTCTTAAAAACCTTTAGCATTAAAAGCTTTTTCCTAGCAAGGCGGTCAGCCACCCAATATCTTTCAACAACACAAAATAAATTCTGACTTCTCTCTGTATTTGGAAAAGTTAGTTCTATACTTCATAACAGTGATGCAGAGGTGTACCTTATTGTATTTACTGTGGTCTCAAATAGTCACTGGTGGATACTACAGTATTATGTTCAGTAAGAAGCATACAATTTATGTCTTAGAATGAAAATTGTTAGGGCAAAATGCTTGAATTGCTTCAAGACATTTAACACAGGCTTACCTGTTGCCCTGCTAAAACAATGTTGTACACAGTCAGCATATAAGTAGTTAAATAATGGTCTGCAAAAATAAATGTGAATTAGAAACAGCCACTTGACAACAGTGGTTCTAGTCAAATCTTGCAGAGGTATGTTTAGTAGGTCTTCTTGAGTCCTGGCCTTGCCTTGCATAAGCACAAATCTCACAATCTTCCTCCCAAGCAATTGAAATTTTATTTGTAAAAGGAATAAGTCTTTGGAACAGACAAATCTTCTTTTAGAAAGGCGGCTTAGGATTTCAGTTCTCTGATTCTTGCTCTTTTGCATCTTTTGCATCCAGGTACAGTTGCATATAGACTGCTTTTATCCATTTGCTTTTGCTGTAGTTTTATCATTTTGATTTTCTCTCCTTCTGGTATTAAATACTCTCCTCTACTTATAGAAAGAAATTGTTTCAGTTAAGTTCTAATTTTGCAACATTAGGAAAAAAAGTTCCTTTAGTCTCCTTTAAAGGAGTTTTTTTCCAGATTCACTTGTGTCACTCAGCAGGATTTTATTCTGTGTTGAGGTGAAATCTGGATGTACATCCATCTGTTTTCCTCCATTTCCTGAAAATAAAAAGTTCTTGACTTAGGTAAGCACTACTCAGCAACAACCAAAACATCATTGTGTTATCTGCATTATTCTCCTCAATTCAAAACACAGCACTGTTTGGGAACACTATTGGGAAGAAAATTAGCTCTACTCGAGCTGAAACCAGGACATCACGCAAAGAAAATCAGGGCACAAAAGTGAATTAAAGTATCAATAACCTCCAACTAATTACTCTTTTAGTGAGATGTAAGGATAAAATACAGTGGGGTGCCTATATCCATAGCTTAGATATGGTTTTGTAGTTCTCTGTACATGTTCTGCATTTGTATTTTTCAGCATAGATATTCAGGAATTTATCTTGTCTTCCTGATGGACTTTACCACTATTTGTTATGATGATGTTAATATTTCCCTTTCTTTCTTTGAAATATTTCCTCATACATAATAGAATTGCATTTGCCTTCCTTGGTGCTTAATCTTGATAGCTTGTAATAAACCTGTAGCTAATTCATTGAGATTACAGGTCCCATGGTTTATCAGTTATTTCCAAGCAAGAACTCCTAATTTACACTAAGATCTACAGTATTTTTTCAAGTGCATTGCCTCAAATGTAGCAATACTTATTTTATTCTCATCTTCATTATTTCAGTCCTGGTCATTCAGTTATTGCAGTCCTTTTTTATGAGGACTCTCTCATGCAATCCTCTTTTATTCATCCTGGCCTGGCACATTCTGTATGCTTTATAGGGCATGCATTTTATGACAACATCATTAATGAAAATATTGGAAAATATTAGTTTCAGGAAAAATGCTTTAAAAACTCCACCAATCACCATCTGCTGACATGGTATTTATACTTTCAGCAGTACCTGTTGTAGTCACCCTTCTATCAAGCATGTTACTTACCCTGCAGCTCTTGTACTAACTCTCTGTTACTCATTAAGATCTTTTTGAAACAGGCTGCCTCAAGTGAGACACAGATCCATCTTGTATTTGGTACTTCTGGGAAAAAAAAAGAGGGGGAAGCATGTCAATGACCATAGAAGATAGACAGATGTCTGCCAACCACTGAGTTGAAATCAGCTGTATAAATGAATAATCTTTGAAATCCTGTTTTGTCTAAATTACTTCCATTTTTTTTTTCTGACAATGAATTAATTCCATAGCTTTAATTCTATGTTGTATTTAAAGATATTTTTAATGTTAACTGCACTATCTTTTAATATAAAAAATTTAAATATTAAATTTAATTACTATAAAATTTCATATTCAGTATATCATGAGCACTTTTCTCTACATCATCATTCATAAAACAGATTGTTTATCTCCCATATAAACTGACATCCACAACTGAAAAATTTTCAGTCCAGAAAATCATAGATAATTCTAGGAGTCTTTCACAAATAAGGGACCTATAGAAGAGGTCCTTACAATCCTTACAAAAGAGATGCTGACAATCACTATTGTCAGTGTTTTTTTTCAAAAGATAGTATGTAACTTGTTTTTTTTATTTTTCAGAATTCTGATCTTAATGTGCATGTAGTTGGTGGCCCCTTTAAATCAGGAGACACTTATGTAAACTTCAAAATTAAAGAATATAAATATTTTTGGATATTCACACTTTTTTTTCTCAGAGTGATGTAAATTGATGAAAGAAAATATGTCAAAACACTGTTCATAATCAACCTGTGCACCTGCTGCTAAAAAATAAATAAATCCTTTACTGAGATGAGGAGCTTTAGTGAATTCAATGTTGGCACATGTGGAGGGTGGTGAGCTGACCAGCGATGTGGCTGCTCTTCCCTGGAGGGGAAGCCCTTAGGATTCAGCTTGCCACCCTCCCCCCTGGGGGAGAAACCCTGGCTGGTGACCCCTGCAGTTGTGGTGGGCAAAAGAAGTCACATCCCGGCATGCTTGCAGTCCACGTAGATTCTAGGTATCTCATTGGTTCTTCCCCTTTGCCCTGCCCCAAGCCATCAGGGATATAAACCTCTGTTTTCTCTGAATCCCTAGCTATTCATTCTGGGAGGAAAGAGCTGATTAAAAACCTCTTGAGACATCCAATAAGAAAGCTCTGTTCCTTTCTTCTGTGTCGCCTCAAAGAGCTGAATCTCACTCAAAAGCCCTCCTCAGGGCTCAGAGCTGGAATCACAGAAGTGGCTGCAGAGGTGTCATGATCCACAAGGTGGGATTCGTGATGTGGTTCTTTTAGTTGGTCTGAGAGTACAAAAGATTATCAGCAAACCAAGGACTTAAACAGCAAAACACACTTTACTCAGTGCTCATCAGCACTAATATGCGATAGACAGAAAAGAGGAGAAAGCAAAACATAAGGAAAAGAGAGTAAGGGGATTATAGCTACCAACGTCGAATTCCACTCAGCCATCCAACGACGCAGAGTCTTCTGTCCGTTGGGGAGATCTCAAAGGAAGGTAAGTTTGGGGTATAATTTTATAGTCTTTTGCAAAGCGAGGGGCGCAGGGCCAAAAACAGAGGAGATTGATAATCATTGTGATGAATTCCATTGCGTGGGGGGCAGGTGTAGGGTACAGAGCAAACCACATCTTGCAAGTCTTTGCTCACCAGCAGGAACAAGGACAAGGTGTTGTGGAAAACCCATTGCACAGGGTACCACGCACAAGCCTCTGCTCACCAGCAGGAACGAGAGCCATGAGTCGTGGAAAACCTGTTGCGCAGGTTACCACGCACAAGCCTCTCTGCTCACCAGCAGGAACGAGAGCAGTGTACTGTGCAACTGCAAACAATCACTTAGCAAACATCCATCTCAGCTAGGCCCAAATCCCCAAACCAAGTCCCTTGTGATATTCAGGATCTCAGTCTCTGTCCTTGAGACGGTTGTGAGACAGATGAGGGAATCTTTGGACTGTCTCTTACAAGAGGTTCCTGGGCTTCCAGGACACCCTCTTATTGGGATGCTCTGTAAGAAAGTTGTGGTACCAACCACTGCACCCCAGCCGCATCAAGCACATATCTGTGAATTCATGTGACCCCTCTCAAATTTTCACTTCATGAAGTCAAAATTCTTAACTCCGCTAATGTTTTATATCAATCTGAGTTGCTCAACTAAATAGAAATAATACCTTAATGGTTTTTCTGACTTCCCTCTCCATATCCCAGCTATCTCTGACAGGCTCTTTAGAAGGCTTTAAATTTTAAAATTGCTTCTTAAACAATGAATGACGCAGGAATTTGGATGGTCAGCTATCTCACACTCTTTTCTCTAGTGGCCAGTCTATTTCTAAAGCAGTTAACATCACACACAGAACATCTCAAAATCATTTCACAATTTGTAAAAATGCCTGAGAAAAGTGAGTGCACGGAGAAATAGGCATATTCCCTAACATGTCATGATACAGCACATCATGCCACCATTTCAGAATTGCAATACATCCAGTTTGCCTTGGGGAATAGAGGGGAGCCCAGAGAAGATTATCATATTATGCAAATGGATCTGGAAATACTTTCTAACCAGTTTCCAAAGGTATAATTTTTTAGTATACAGCCAAGGCACTAAACAACTTAATCTTATTTTACCTGCCCTCAATATTGTTTGGATTTGTAAAAACATTATTTGTGACTAACAGATGTTCATGCCCAAAGTCATCAGAGAGATGTCCCAGGGTCCTGCCTGCCAAAGAAAAATGTGTTTGGTAGTATTGACTAAATACATTTCATTTAAATGGATTGGAAAGCATTTAACTTCTTTATTTGTATTGGCTTTATTTGTTCTAGTAGCATGGCTAAAGCAAATTTGAGATAATGTTACTTCCAATATGTAACCATTACATCCAGCATATTAAAGTTAATCTATTATCATTGGTTTTGGTTCTGTGTGACACGGGGGAGCACATTAGTCACCATTTCAGAAAGTATGACACACTTCTTTGGTTTCATTTAAAGATCTTCTCTCAAAATTGTATGTATCCATATTATTTTTCTTTCCTTAGCTCACCACTGCTTTACTTAAGATTCAGTTAATTATATAAGAAAAACACATCCAAATTTATCTTAGACTCATATAGATAAAGGTACAGGAAGCTGTTTCTTAACAAAGAAAGGAAGAAAATATTTTCTTGCAATTGCATACCAATACAAAATAAAATATTAATTTAACAGGTAGTGAAGCGTACCTGCTGCATCTTTCCTGTACTCCTGATAAAATGCCCACTGCTTTTGTCTTCTCATTCTTTCTCATTGTCTTGGGTTGCAATGCAAGAGGTAAACAAAAGCATGTATTCTATTACCATCTGTTAAAACCAGGTAGGACAGTGTTCTTTATCTCTTCCATGACCTTCCATATCCCTCATTACTCCAGAGGAATATCTTCTGTTAATGGGCCAGCTGTTAAAACCAGGTGTGGCAGCGGTCTTCATCTGTTCCACAACCCATCCTCCCTCCAGGGACATATCTTCTGTTAATGGGCCATTGAGTCACTCTGCATGACTGATAAAATTACATTATCCCATTGTGAGATGCTCCACACAGGGGGGAGGAGCCAAACATTCCTATCTGGATATAGGAACACCACAGGCAGCCTTTCTCCACTGGATTCCCTGAGGAAAGAGTGGACCCATCTACACCACCAAATCTTCAGAGGAAAACTACACCTTTCTATGGGATCATTGCTTCAACAGAATCATATCTGTCACTAATGGCGGACTACTATCATCTAATCAGACTGGTACCAACATCCTGACCAACAGGGTGTCAGATTGTATTCTGACTATAAATGGGTAGTTTTTTTGGGGTTCTTTTTTTGTACTACTGCCTTTTTATTTTAATTTTCCTAGCAAAAGAACTGTTATTCCTATTCCCATATCATTGCCTAAGAGTCCTTTGATTTCAAGATTATAATAATTTGGGGGGGGGGGGGGGGGGGTGTGCGCGGTGGTGGTGGTTTACATTTTTTCCATTTCAAGGGAGGTTTTTAATCTTCCTTAGCAGATACCTGCCTTTTCAAACCAAGACACTCATGTTGATCTGAGCTGCAATATTTTGGCTGTGTAAGACAGACACAAAAAAAAAATCAATATTTTGATTCTACGAAACCCTGAGCTGCTATAGCAGGTAGAACTTGAGAAATTGGTTAGAGCTTACAAAATCATTAACAACTGTTTATTAGGCCTACAGTGCCTTCCTTATTCTGCTAACAAACAGCATCTCAGAGCTTCGGGGAGATAAAAAATTGAAAATGGATATTGAGAAACCACTCAGTCTATTCACAAGTCTTCACGGAAGTATAGTGAATGCCGTTTATTTCTACCTTTAGCACACCTTTTATAGGGTTTGACAGGGTCTGTGGGCTTAGCAAGCTTCTATTGGTTAATACATATGGTTTACATTCTTTCTCCCATACATGAGGATATTATTTTTCTTTCATTCTCTCTGCTTCAGGAGAGTTTCCAGGACACTACCTTTAATATCACTGCTTATACCAAAGGCTGTCTTGTGCAGACAGGCTTTTACTAAAATCTCATGCTTTTACTCTGTTAAAATGTTTTCCTACAAATGGATAGTGCTTTTCCTGCTGTATTTTAGAAGCCCGTTTTAGCAAGTCTTTTACATGTATGTGATCAGACAAGAAGCCTGGTAGTAGAGCTGAGCATGGAGGAGAAAACTGTTGCTATTTAAAGCCCAAACTAGAATTCTTGGTATTGCTTGTAGCTTCCCTGAGGAATAGTCAGTTTCTCTTGCTTCAGAAAGCCAAATGGAATGACTATTTTTTGGGGGGAATCAAAAAAGTCATCTCTCACTGATTTTTTTTGACCATTCTGGTAAAATGTGTTTGAAAAACTAATTGTGATCTGTGTTTACTAAAAATTACATTCTTTCATTACCACACCCAACGGCAGGAAAAATCCAGCCAATGAGCTCTTCACTGCAGATGACTCCAGGAAGGCTGTCAGTATTCAACACTAGTCTGAGTTCCTTCACCCACTCCAGTTTCTCTGTGTGTGATTCTTTATGAGCTAATATGAATCTGTCATGAACAATACATCAGACTTATCTCAGAAGAGCTTGTGTCTCAGTTGCAGGGTGTGTCTTCACTTTCACATTAAAAATAACAGTTCTGGTGGGCTGCAGCACAGCCTTTGTTTTGTTACTACCAGTGTTGCAATGCCATGGTACAACAGACAGGCTAATAGAGACAAGGTCCACAGAAGATACGGTTAGAGTCCTCTAGAAGGAGGTAAGACTTGTGGGCCCACTTAGACAAGGGCCATTGTCTCCCCCTGAAACTGATGCATTTAGCACTGAGAACAGAACAGAGGCCTGTATCCTACATCTCTGAAGTGATCCCATCACCTGGGCCACTCCAAACTATACATTTCTTGATGTCCATCCTTTAGAAATGGCTAAGACTTCAAGCTTCCAAGCTGTCTGCCCTCAAAAATATTAGCACTGAAACCTGAAAGATCGACAGTGACTTTGGCTGAATCAACACACATACTCATTAGAGCTCACAAACTATGGATCCTGGATTCAAGAAAACATATGGGCCTTTACACATATGCCAGCACTCTTTTCAACAGAAATAGTATCTCAGGCAAAAAACTCTGAGGTTCTTGATATTCAATGTTACTGCAAGAATTATAAAGCTATGTTTGAACCTGAGTTCAGAAAATATTTCTGACTTTAAAAAATTAAGATCTAAAATATTCCAGAATATTTGTATGTGTCATGAAGGTTCCATTATATAAGAGTTATAGTTCTTGCTATCATAGATGGGTTAGGCTGGGCTCAGGGAGGTAGGAGGTGAGTAGTTGTTAAACACATAATTCTAAGATACGTGTGCAATAACCATCTTTTAAAGAACATTTCACCTTGTCAATTAATAAATAAGCTATTATGTTGCTCTTGCTGATGTATCTTTGCCTTGTATATATCCTTGACATCAAAGGCCACATTATGATGTTCAAAAGCAAAAAATTTAAAATAATTAATCAGTAAGTTATATTTGGTCAAGTGTTTTCATTGGGGTGCTCTTGAAATGCTTTTTTGCCTAATCACATTTCCTCTTTGTTTATTTGATTTAATCATGCATAAGTTGCTCCAGAATTGCTCACTGGATCTTTGACAAATGGCTTTTATTATTAAAAAAATTATTTGAAAGTTAGAAAAAAAAAATTCTGAAGAGTTTCAAAATTTCTTTTCATGACTTCCCAACTTGGTTTCATAATAGTTTTCTGAGATGCAGCAAGAAAGGATAATGTTTATTTTACTGATAGGGGAACTATAAAAAGTTTATATATATATGTATGATGTATATGCACTAATGTATACACTATGTAAAGTTTCAATGTTCAAGCTTTAATGACAAAGGCCAGGTACGTAAAAATCAAGTGATCTTATTTTTCAGGAACTAAGCACAGTTTTCTGGACTTCAGTAATACCTGCTTTAATTAAAAAGAGATCACACACTGCAACTTTGGTCGCCATCCTTAATATATTCAGATAATTACATTTGCACAAGTTTTAGCAGAGTCAATGGCAGAGAAATTTCATAACTAGTAAAGCTCCTAAGTCCGGTTGCAGATACTTATTTCAGCAGTCATAGTGAAAGCTGTTAAAAATTCAGCACTTCTGAAAATCAAGTCGGGTATATGTCTAATTCTTGCATACAGAATGATTTTTTTGTCAAGGTAGAGTCACTGGCTTAAGTGAAGTTACACTACCAGAAAATGTGTTTGCTATGAATTTAACTGTCTGAGTGTTTAGTGCTGTGCATTCCCACAGAGTGTTGTCATGTCACTAAACCTCAACCTGTATTTCTCTGAAGAAAAACTTTTGTATTGATGGGACTATCTAGTCAAAGCAGCATTTCTCATTGATAGCAGGACTTTTACATAGAAATTGCAATACTGCATAAACAAGTAATCTAGGCCTAACTTCACTTCTGATTTCTTTACCTCCTCCACCCAAGTGGAACAGGAGAATAGGAGTAGGGGTTGTGGTCCATTCATCACACACTGTCCCTTCTGCTTCTTCCTCTTCAGACTCTCCCTATTCCAGTGTGGGGTCCATCCCATGGATTGTGGTCTTTCAAGTTCCATTATAGGGTCACAAGCCTATGGGGTCACAAGCCCTGCCAGCAAATCTTCTCCATGGTACTCCATGGGCTGCATAGAGAGCCTTTCTCACAATGACCTTCACCACAGTTTGCAGGGGCCTCTCTCCTGCAGCACTTGGAGCACATCCTCCATCTCCTTCTCCACTGACCTTGGTGTCTGCAGGGCTGCTTCTCTCATATATTCTCACTTCTTTCTCTGGATGAAATTGTGCAGCTTTCTTTTCACACCTTCTAAAATACATTTTCTCAGGGGTGCTAGCTCTGTCACTGATGGACTCAGCCTCAGCCAGCAGTAGTTCCACCTTGGAGTCATCTGTCATTGGCTCTGTTTGACGTGGATGAAGCTTCTCGCAGCTTCTTACACAGTAATGGAGTCATTTGGATTGAAAAAGACCCTGAAGGTCATCAAGTCCTGCCTTTAACCCAGCATTGTCAGTTCCACTACTAAACCATGTCCCCAAGTGCCACATCTGGACATCTTTTAATAGCCTCCAGGGATGGTGACTCAAGCATTCCCTTGGGCAGCCTGTTCCAGTGCTTGACACCTATTTTGGTGTCACTTATTTCTTATCCGAAAATCCAATCCAAATCTCTCCTGATGCAACTTGAGGGCATTTTCTCTTGTCTTATTGCTTATTACTTGAGAGAAGAGAGACCCATGCCTGACTAGCTACATTTGTTGAGAGCAACAAGGTCTCCCCAGAGCCTTCACTTCTCCAATCTAAGCCACCTCTCAGCCCCTGCACTACCAAAATCTTTCCACATAAAACTGATACAGCCAAGAATAAGTCAGATGTGCTGTACATGTTAACTGCACACAAAACCAGATTTACTACTGCTGAAAATCATCTTTGCCATGCTGTTTTAATTTTACTGACTCTAGCTGAACATTTAATGTCAGATTGAAAAATTACTTCTGTGATCTAAAGTTATATCAAGCCTTGTTGATACACACTCAGAATCATAGTTTCATCTATCTTTCCAGAAATGCCAATTTGTTGACTCAAGTGTAGTATAACATCTGCTGTACTTCCAGAGAAATGAATTCCATCATCTTGTGATTTTTGCATTTCTATCTCAGAATGTTCTGTACATCCTTACTAGATGCATAACAGTGGCAGATGCATTTTTAAAAATCAAGGGTTTCTGTGATACTTCCTGCATATTTATTCTGTATATAACTACTTAAAATGAAGTAAGATTTGCTTGTGGTTTATTTCTGTATATTAGTGATGTATGCCATTCAGCACTCTAAAATTATCATATAACTTGTCAAATTTAACATGAGATCACAGCTTTTGAAAAATACCCATCACTGTCAAAATCTTTTTATTTGAAACCCCTAAAGGTTATAAAACTGTGTTTATGTCTTGTGTTAGTTCTCTGAATTAAGGTTATTTCTTTGATACATTCTAATTGTGCTTAGGAACTAGATACATGTCAAACTAGCAGAAACTAAAATTTGTGAAATTTTACAGCTTTAGAGGCAGAGACTAGGAAATCATTACCAGGAAGAAAAGTACAGGACTGCTCTTTTTTATCTACAAAAGCTCAAAGGAAGACACATAAATGAAGACTGATCCTGAAAATGTGGCTGATGCTTTCATTTCAACTATAGTCATCCATTAACCACCATGCAAGGGTTTCAGATAGATGCAGACAGTCTTTCATAGTTTCAGATTCTAAGTCCATCCAAATCTGATAGAAGACTTTAGGATACATAGGCAAGTATACTGCTTAAGGTTGTTAGAGATGAAGCAATCAAACAGCATTTTTTAGATTCTATGGGAAAAGAGAGGAAAAGTAGGTTTAGTTGATACCATTTGCTCAAACCATGTGATGAAAAAACTTTTGAGTGTTCCAAACCCCAGACAGTGTAAATGGGAGCAAGGGTGCAGGTAGGAAAGAAAAGTTATCAAGGCTCTTTCATTCTTCCCCCATGATTCTATAGGGCATGATCTTTGTGAAGGAGACATTAGTAATTTCCTTAAGAAATTACTGCTAAAGTAGGTTGTTTACTCCTTATAAGGTCTATTTTGTTTAGGTTGAGTTGCCCTCATAATTATCAATTAAAATGATAAAAAAGAAGAGTATCTTTCATTAACAGTTGTGGATATAGCCTATGTCTCTATCACAGAGATTGGGTATATCTAAACACTACAGTGCATATTTGTAGCATTAAAAAATGTATTTTTCCTTCAAAAATATCTGAATTAACTAATTTTTTTCCTTGCCTGTCTGCTAACAAAATCTGTGGGGTTTTTCCCCACCATTTATTTCAAGTCTAAGTAATCCACCATGTTTTATTCAGCATTGCATAAGCAGACATGTCCTTCTTAGTGATTCTGTTGGAGCTGGGTCTGGGGGTCTGTCCGACCCCCAGTTCTGCCAACAACAATCACAGAATCCCAAGAAGGAGTTGCCCCTTGGGGAGTTCCAGGCAGTTTCCATCCAGGGGTAACTCTTAGGAGCGTGGCCAGAGGCTTCAAGTGATCTGCTCTTTTAGTAAGTAATTTCTGCTTTTGCAGTGACCAGCTCAGATCAGCCCAGCCAGCTCTGTTCAGGGGTTACCCCAGCCGATGCACAGACAAGAGATGGGAGATCATGTGGCGTTCTACAGGAGTTCTTTAATGCAGGCTTCAGTAAAGGGGGCCGGTGATGATCTACCCCTGATCTGGGCAAAGGTTGGGGTTTTTATAGGGAAGAAAAGAATTGGGAAGGGGACCAATGGTCTGAGACTGGGATAAGATAACCAATAGTTAACAGGGAGATACCATGGGGTCCCGAAGCAGGAAGGGGTCCACAGCTTAGTCACCATGACTAGGCAGTTTTGTCTTATCTTAGGGGGCAGATCTCCAGGGAGGAGGCCTGCCAGAGGACTGGACTTCTTCCACATGATTCTACAATGGGAGAAATAATAGCAACAATGCTTGGACTAGATGGCTATTTTTGTTGCATAGTTGTACAAAGAAGATATTAAATGACCATCCAATTCAGACATGCTTCAGGCCTATACATGTGAACAATTTCTCAGTTTTTGAGATTGTTCCTGGGTTCATACTGTCCCTAAAAAATATGTTTTTTGAGAGGATAAGAGTCTTTTAAATAGCACATTTGGTGAGATCTTCTAAATCTTCTTCTTCTCTTTTTTTAGTGGTTGTTGTTTATCTTAGCCTGTGCAAGTATCTGTCATTTCCTGATGAGTGTGGGATTCAAAGTGTCAGAACAGAGTTAGACAAGTCAGGTAGCAGTAAGAACTCAGAATTTTGCCATATCTCTCCTAGATGTTTCTAAAGTTGAGAAAAAAATTAAAAGGAAAATCAAGTTCCTGCAACTTTATTCTCATGGGAAGTGGGTTTATTTGCAGTATTTTCTGTAATAACAATGTCCTTCAGTGCTTACCATTTTTTTAGGTTTAATTGATTTGAACTATTACAACTTTTGAGTAACCCTTTGTTCACTGTGTATCTTGTCTTCTAACATTTTATGACCTTCTAAAATTTTAATCACTAAAATTCGGGAGGAAAGAACCATCTTGGCACCACCTTAGATAAGGTGTGATCTGTGGGTCCAGGCAAGGATCAAGGCTCGCTTCAATTGCTTTTCTGTAGCTTTCACACACAGAGCTGCACTTAGACACCCTCACAGCTCTTCCTCATGGACAGTTTCACCAGCTCAGTGGCTAGCTTGGATTCACCTTCACTGGTCACCTCTCCCTCACCAGCACACACTTCCATTGCCAAGCTCTGTGGACATACCCACATGCTATTTTAAAATCCCCCTGCTCCTCTGAGACTGCACCTGCCCAGCCGTGGTCCAGAGAAGACAGGTGTTAATACAGCAAGGACTAGGGATGCAAGGAGGCTCTTTCCTGGTGGGACAGAGTCACAGCTTTAATCAGAAGGTGTCCAGGGCAGGAAAAGAGGAAGAATCATGTCCCGTGTTGGCTTTTGAAGTGAGGGGAAGGGGGTAGGGAGGGCAGAGTACAAACCAATAGGGAAGAATCAAAGGGGAGGGGTGACAGGGTAAGAACTAACATCTTACAGATCAGAGTGTTATAAATTTGTATTGTGATATTGGTTTTTGCAGATGAATCTTATATGTTAAATACTTTTTAGCTATGTATGTACTTTTTTTCTTGCTAACAAGTCCTAAGCTTAAAAGAATTTCCTAGGTACAAGGCAAGGAAACCCCAGAGGGCAAGGACAGTGGGGCCCAAGCTGTTATCAGGAGAACAATAGAGCCCAAACTGTTATCAGCAGAAGATATGAAGCCCAGCTGCCCTCAGGGGAAGGATGACGGGCCTGGACTGTTATCAATACTTACCATTTGCAAGAAGAAAGGAAACCAAACTCCAAAATAATGCTCATCAGCAAGAATAATGATGACCAGCAAAAATAAATGCTGACCAGCAGAAAATAAAAATTGTACAAAAGCATGATCTAAGAAGGCGGAACCAGGGAGGGGACGCTTTGAATATGCATTAAACCTTCACAGCAGAGGGGGATAAAAAGAGTGTTCCCGAGCTACCAGGTGTGTTCCTGGCAACCCGCCAGGGCACCTGGCCGTTTTAACCCTTTGCTTTATTTCTTTTGTCTCCTAATTGTCTTTTTGTTTATATTAAATTCTTTTTTTATAATTTATTAAGTGAATCTCGTTTTTAAGAAGAGGGAGAGCCCCAGGAATATACCATGTATCTTAACACAATGCAACACCCACAGTCTGACCTGTGGCCGCATTCACGCATCACAAGGGCACGCACACACACACACACAGACACACAAACACACGTGCCCATGGCACACACACTTCTCACCCAAGATGCAGGTGGAGAGGTATTTAATGGTAGGACAATGAATATTCCTCTTTTTCTCTTGATCCAGAGTACAATAAAATCTGTAGGCTTAACTTATATCTAAAAGAAAGTACACGGGTCAAATTATAATGGGCTCTTTGCAAAATGAGGCAATATGTAGTGTTTCAATACAGCAAGCACTGTTGAATTGCTATGCTAGGTTTTATAATAATACTTCTGATACTTGAAAAATGGAGGAAGAGGGCAAAAAACATTTAAGCTGTGAAGTTCTTTAAGTGTCATTTAAAATAACACACACACACTCTATTGCCTTTTTTTCTTGACTCTACCATCCAACTTGTATTTTTCTAAGTGAATGAAATTTACAGTTTGGAAAAAAAAAAAGACTCTTCATTTTTAAGGTGCTGTCTCTCTTTATTTACATTTTTTAACCCAGCTCCTGTTTTAAAATGAATTCTGTGGTGATCAAAAAACCCCAGGCACATACATAGACACCTGCACTTCCAGAGGGCAGGAGACTGAGGTGTGGCATGGGAAACAGGAAGGGAATGCAAAAAAGAATGGGTACATTTGTCTAAATCAGACTAAAATCAGACTTTATTGAATTGGGACATGGGCCTACATAAGCAAAAGACGAAGACTTTTTTGAAGAGTGATGTTATTCTTTTCATTCTTACTGCTTTGTTGATCTACGCTCCATCTATTTGTTCTCATACCTGTTTTTTTTTCCTACAAAATTGAGTTTCATTGGAGTTCAAGCTGCATGAATGAGAGGCTCCACAACTTTACTGCTCATTCATGTCTTGGAAATGGAAGACAGCTGCATACTGTATAAACAGTAGCAATTAAAAACTACTATTTTATATGTTATGTATATTGAGTATAATGATTGTGGCACAATTGTGACATAATGACTAATTTAATTAACAACATGTTCAAAGCTAATTGTTTTTTGAGTCAAAAAAGTACTGGAATCAGCAGCTACAGAAATTACTGTACCCCTGCACCAAGCTGCTCCAATCAGAACCCTAAAGCATTGTAAGCAATTATAGAAATATCTTGTGTACAAGAAGTGACATCAGAATACTGTTAAAATCCATAAGCAAAGCTTTGTCTCTCATCTTTTCAAGACTTGATATCATGACCTTCCACTGAAAACCTTTAAAGGGTCAGAGCAGATTAGATTTGGTGCCTTATGAAAAAACCTTGGACGAGAGTGAACGTGCCAAATTTATGTTTGTGAGAATAACAGGCATTGAGACTGTTTGACTGGTACAGTAGAGGAATGGTATTTTATCCTGAGCAGCAGTTGAATGAACTGAAAATGTAGCTGAAACCTTTTTAAATGTAGTTGAAAAATACCCCTTTTCTGCTATGTTTCAGCTCAGTTTCTGTTTAAAACTCATTGATGTCTATGAAGGTAAATGACACATGGAAATGTCATCTTAATAGACTAGAATAACCTACATCATCCTCTGAAAAAATATAGAGGCAATTTCATCACCTGAAACATCAGTTTTTCTACAAATGTTATTTATTATTTCCGTTAATTCAACTTACAGGATGTGGTTGGAAAACTAAACAGTGAATTTTCTGCAATTCTATTGATTCAGACCTAAATTTTAAAAGGTTTTGTTACTCAACCTGCCTTTTATAGGGTAAATAGAAGGCCATTGGAGGGATTTCAGTAGCAATTAAAGGTCTTTTCTTTCCTTTTTGTTTTGTGAGAATCTTTTTTTCGTTTTCTTTCCAATTTTCATTCCTTTTCAGGCTTCTCTAGGAACTTTATCACCATTTAAATTATTGGAGTAATCATCTAAGTAAGTATATTCTAGATCCATTCCATCCAACTTATATCTGAAATCCAAAGTGAATTTTTCTTTCTGCCAGAATTGGAGCATGTTGGCAAGTGTTGAGGATTAGGTGTCCTTTTTTTTTTTTTTGGTTTTGTCGTTCTGGCCTGCCTGTGGAATTTTTACCCATTAGCTGCAGAGACAACCTAACTGTGGGTATTTAGTGGGTGATTGATAAAGGACAAAGAGTGGCCGGGCCCAGGGGGGGAAGGGGGCAGGAAAGGAGGGTGGGGACAGTTTTTGGCTGGTTTTTCTTCGGCTTCGGGAAAAAACATTCGTTTTGCTGGGTCACGGAGCTGCTGCAGTGGGGAGAAGGGAATTTTCACCATCACCCAGACGGAGCTGCTGCTTCTTCTCCTTCTTCCCTCTTTGTTGGTGGCCTCGCACCCCCTGTTCTGCCGGGACGTGTGGCAGTGCCAGCCACCACTGCGGAGCTGCTGGTACACTTCATCCACCAGCCCAGGATCTCAGCTCATCCCTGCTGTTCCAGCCGACCGTTCCACAGAGCCCCGCAGGAGCACCGGGACTGCCCGCCCGAGGGGTTTGTGAAAACAAAGCCTCTCCTCCATCCCGCCTCAGCCGAGAAAGCTGTCATGGGGTCCTTGTTTCTGTTTTCTTGTTAATGCTGTAGTTATTGTTGTTTGTTTGCCTGGTTATACTAGTAAAGACCTGTTATTCCTATCCGCAGATCTCTGCCTGAAAGCCCCTTGATTTCAAAATTATAATAATTCGGAGGGGGGGGGGGGGGTCTACATTCTTTCATCCCAAGGGAAGCTCCTGCTTTCCCTAGCAGACACCTGTCTTCTAGAACCAAGACAGCAAGCCTTCCAAAGCATGCAGAGCATCCAGGAGTAATGCAAAACTTGCACAATGATGAGCTGTAGACACTCTGGTTTGTCAGTCCAGCTGACACAAATTAAGAACATATAACATGATGTGATAAATGTAACCTTGGATAAAAATTCGTGAAAGAATAAATAAGTATATAACTAGATTTGTAACAATGTAAAAATTATATAAAATATAGTGTGGCCGAAGAATTTCCCCAAACCCAGCAGTAACTACCCATTCAGGCGGTAACGACCCTAGGCGACGTTCATCAGCCTGAAAGAAAGAGCAGGACACGAACAATTAAGCTAAACAAAGAAAGGAGCCAGGCCGAGATGCCCATCGACTCCACACCGCACCTGGGCACCCCTTCCTGCAAGCCCCGACTGAAGATGCAATCAGGCCAGACAATAAGTGGAAGCCCAGCCGAGATATCCGTCAACTCCGCACCGGACTTGGACACTTCACCCTGAGAGCCCAACCGAAGATACAATCAAGAAGCACTCAGAACCTTTCACATGCAAGAGGACTCTGCCCAGTCGTCTATTGATTCAGTTCCACAGTTCCAGGAAATTCATTCAACCAGCCATCTAAACTCTTTGTTGAACAGTAACTGCTCAGAGTTTTGGCCTCAGGACACAAAATCCCTATAAAAAACCCGGACAGTCTACCCTCCTTCGTGGATTTGGGTAAATCTGTACCTCCGGGTATAGACGTCTCCCTGTCCACCCAGCGCTGCGCTGATTTATTGTGGTTTTTTTCTCTCGTTGTTTGTGATTAAAATTGTTTTATAATAAATCGCTTTTTGTATTAACCCTATTTTGCCATTGCATTTATAACAATGATATAGTAGATATCTTCCCTTTCAGGACATGAAACATAGTTATTCCTTTTACTGACAGTGAAAGCATACCAGTAGGTTACTGGATGTGTCCTTGATAAAGTTTTTAACATGCAAAAAACCTCAAGTTCCAGCCTACAAAGAGATGTTTTGGCAAAGGAAGAATAAAAGTTGGATTTGGTTAAGGCAATAGGTAATCACAGCCTTCTTATTCAATTTGTTAAAAACCAAAACATACATCTGCCCAGGTCACAAATATTGCCCTAGGTATTATGTGTAGAAAAAAAGAAAATAATAAAAGTTTGGCTGAATTGTTATAGAATTTGATTTTTTGTGTAAATACGCTACGCAATACCCAAAGACCAGAGTGACAAATGCCAGGGCAATTCTAAGCATGTTTGCCTTTGGAAACCATAGTTTGCCCAAAGAATTGACTATCTCAAGCCATGGAGCACTCCACTACACACAGCACAGTTGCACAAGCCCTACACATTACATGGTCACAGTGGCATGTATCTCACCCTCCTTGCAGCAGAATGACACAACAGAAAAGCCAAAAGAAACGCAGGAGCTCACTCTCCCTCCTCCTGTCAGTCAACAATGCTGAGCTCAGAATCCATCTCATACTTTTATTGGGAAGTAGTAAATACATTTTAGTGCAAAACTTGCATCTTTTTCATGGGTCCTGGACCAAATCTAAAGTCCTGGTAGAACCAGTTACTCTTCATCCACATCAGTAAGAGCTTGAAGGGCTGCACAAAACTGCTAAAATTTTTTTACAAGGATGAAGAGCGGCAGTTAATATATCACATTTTATATCAATTAGATACATCTATATTGACATAATTTAATTTATTGATGGAAATTTTTCTCTGCATACAAAAGAAACACTCCCAGCCTCTGAACCCATGGAATAAGGAGGAATAAAAGGTATATTGTTACCACAAAACAAAAGTGTAAATAGAGAAGAAAAGGTTCTATATCACACCATGTATTCATATTATGCTTATACAAGCTGTAATCCTTCTGAGAGTCATCATCTCCCAAGAGGAGATGCCTGTGTGGAACTGCCATTCATCTTTGCTATGACAGATATCTTGTTTCCTTGTTTATGCCATAGGAGGCTTCAAAGGCTTCTGGGCTTATTGAGAGAGTGATTAAGCTCACTGACTTTCTACAAGGCCTAGAGAGGTCTTCATATCCAAAGTAATCTCACCACACCCCATTTGTGCATCTGTAACTGGCACTCACAATGCTCTAAAAATTCCCCCACATTTGTTATTAGGATAAGGTGATGAATTAAGCAACACCCCAGTGATAAAAGGACTCCTGGGACAGTAGGTTCACAGCTTTCCATACTAAGGAAGAGTCTGCTGAGGATAGTAGGTCCAACATGCTGCCTTTGTCCCCAATACAAGCCATGAAGGTAGCAAATAAAAGAAGCCATTATCTTGGCACAGAGTCTTTATCTAGTCAGAGCACCAAGAATCCCATCCTGCTTGGTGTACTTCAGATGAATCACAGCCTGGAACTACTATCTTATACACTTAATCAAATGAATAATTCCTAAAAATTTATCAATCCGAAATGAAGTTGAACTATCTCTTTTACTTATTTATACATTGTTCATAAAATTAATTTTAGAAACAGAAAGTTGTATTACTCATTAATCTAAAATATTCTGCTCAAAGTAATTTGGGATCATCTGTAGCTAGTTGTATTTCATTCTTTCTATGGTCAAACCTCAGTATAGATTCAGTAAGAACATTGTGAATATAGTACACTTAACACCAACTTTTGATATAAAGCAACATGGTACAATATTTTCCTCTTCTATTTTCTTTCTTTTAAGCTAGCTTTTCACTAATTTTTGAACAGCATGAGGGGCATTGTCTTTATATAGATTGTCCTGAAACTGATGTTCATATAAACAAGCAAAGATCACCCTCCTTGGGTAGAGGCTTCAGGATAATGCATATAAAAGTGACAAATCAAAATTGACACATCAGATGTAAAATGGAAATTAGACCTTCCTGGGCTAGCTTAAAAATCTTGCCATTCCACTTAAAATGTGGTCCACAGGATGTTTATTTGTTTTTAATTTCGCCATACTTCTTCCTTTTCTAGGTCATGCATTTCATTATTTCCTAGCTTTTTTGCTCATTTCTGCCTGCTTTGATTATGTAAGGAAGTAAGACTGATGTCACACATCAAGGGCAGAATTAAAAGCACTTCTGTGGTTTTAACAAGCAGATCCCCTTTATCAAAATGCTTGCAGTTATTGTAGTGTCTTCTTTCATATCAGTTCTAATACAAGGATGACATAAATCATATTATAGAAGAGCAATCAAATATATTATTTGAGTTAAAGGTACTTTAACCAGAAGTATAAGCTGAAGTAAAACAACGTTCACAAGTTCCTGGAACACACTGAGTCCAAAAGACACAAAAATGGCAAGAATTAAAATAACAGTGGCATTCAAATGAGTATATTTGGGGACAACAGGAGAAGTGTATGTGTGTATCTTGAAGTTTCTGAATGTATTTGAGCATACAGACAAGCAGCATAAACTGTCATGAGATCAGAGGGACAAAATGCAACTATGTCAAGCTGGTCTTCATCTCTGTTGGTAAAACTATTCCTACGAAGAGACCTGGAGGTATCATAGCAGATTCTTGTCAGTATTCAGTGATGTTAAAGATTATTTGTCCTGTTGATACTAGACTGTGCACATTGTATTTCAGTGGCATTATTTTTTGCTTTATGGAATGGTTCTGGTCAGGCAAAGAAGAGATGTTGGTCTACATACAGCCAAAACAACGTTTGAGGCAGATTATGTCTCTAGACCAGCTCAGCTGTGAAGCAGGAACCTGTCATGCTCCTTCTCAGCACCCCCAATCAGTCTGACATAAACAGGAATTGTGATTTAGCATGCAGAATACATTTAATAGTTGCCCTTCCGTCTGCTGTGGCCACCACAGTTGTTCTGGTTGGACTAGCAGAAAACAGCTGTAGAGAAAGATACCTTCTATTCCCTTCATCTCAAGCAAAATCTGTACACAACAAACAGTGGTCACAAGCCTGAATCTGCTTACATGTCATGCAACTTTTATACCGATATTGTTGGTTATTTGAAATGTCAGATAATTTGATCTCCATGTATGCTACTCTGCAATACATGGGATATAGCTTTTCTCAGGGATATAGAGAACAGCTGGAAAAAATGTTTACTAAGGCTTATTTGTGTAAAGAGAGCGAGTTATGCTTAGAAAATTATTAGACTTCATATTTCTAGTTTCTCCTCCATGAAACAGCGGACTTGCTGACTTCTGTAGCTGAAAAACAGACTCAAATTAAGCCCCAAGACTTGAGTGTAATTTAAAACTTTTTAGCTACACTCCTGTGATAGATTGGCATTTAAGAAAACAAAGAGAAACACCTAAGGAAGTTAAAACTGCTGGAGGCTGATGGGAGTCTTTTCTCCTAGCCAACAGCTGGCCATTTCTAAGAACTGACAGCAGTTTTAACCATTGAAAAGTGAGATCAACCTGTGAACACCACCTTAAGACTTAAGCCTGGGAATTTCTGTCTCTTTGTTTCCTGGCTGTGAAGGGTAACTGAGCTTTAGCTGGCTTCCCGTCCCCTGCCCAGGCCATGTGGCGCAGGCAGGGGCAGGGCTGGGCCTGCCACGGCTCCCAGCCAGGAGATGGGGCCTGCGAGGCTTGCCCCGGGCTCTGGCAGGGCCAGGCGGGTCCCTGGCTCAGCTGCAGCTTTTGCTGTGACTGAATTCACCAGAGACTGCCGAGTAAAAAAAGAAAAAAAGCTCTTGACCTGCGGTGGGCTGAGACAGTGACCACACTCTCCAGAGCAGCCATGAAGAATCTTCCATCACAGACAGCTCCAGCTGCTGCTCCAGCAGAGATCACAGAACATCTGCAGCTTTCCAAGACTTTAACTCTTTTACTACCTAGATGAGACTTAAAGATTACTCCTTTTTCCCAGAGAGACAATTAACATGAAGAAGACATCATAAAACCATCAAAGACAGTGAAGAGTTAAGTTTTAGATAGGAAAGAGAGAATAAGGAGATGCTTTATAAGCTGAAATATTTTTCTGTTAAAGCTATGGAGATGAACAACAGTGTTCTGAAAAAGCTCCTTTAATTCCTGACAGAGTATATAGGGACGAATGGAGTGCTCAAAGTGTGGATTTTGAGCAAAAGGTGGAGTAGTTGTGATACAGTGAGGTGCTGGAACAGAAAGAGAGAAGTAATAGTTGAAGATTTGAGGCCGCTTGAGGCAAAGAGAAAACTTCTGTTTCCAGGGAGGATCACAGAGACAGATGAAGAGAACTTTTGCCTTTTAATAACTCATCCTTAAAAATGACATCCCTAGACTCATGACCCATAACACACCTCAGAGTGATGGGAAATGGGAAGAGAAAATCTGATGACAGATTTCTGGGCAGCTGGCATCAGAGAAATAGAAAGCTATAACAGAAATAGTTTTCATGTGAAAAACTCCATAGATTAGCAGAAGACTTCTGTTTCTCTACAGAGACTGATGAAAAGATTCTAGCAGGAACTGGGGACTGTTTAAACACCAAAGTTCCAAAGTTTTTTGTCTCTATGTTGTCATGTGAACAAAGGAATGGTTGGGTAGTGGGGGAAAAAAGGGTTTTCTGGAAGTTTTATTCTAGTGTTCTTATTCGTGTAGTTTTGATAATAAACTTTCTTTATTCCTTTTAAGTTTTAAGCCTGTTTTGCTCTTGTTCTAATCCACATCTCACAGCAAGAAATAAGTAAGTTTTCTAGTAATTTTTTATTACTGCTTTAAAACCATGACAACTCCCCATCTTTCCCCTTCAAAACACAAGTTCTGTAATGTCTAAAATATGGTCAGGAAACTCACCTGATCACAGCCTGGGTGGGTAGCACTGCTACCATTTTATTTTGTGAAAGGTAAAGGAATTTGAGCCTTTGGGCTACTCCTACAAAAATATGTGCTTTCACTTCTGGCAACTGGTGATGTATTCAGCAGTCCAGAGAGGGAAAACAGCCCAATGAGCTGAACTACATTTTACTTTGTTAAGTGTCCTTTCCTGCTGAGTACTGAATCATAGTGCAGAGACATGTGGAACTTTGTGGTGTTGTTTTGCATTAACTGTTTTTTTCTACAGAGAAGGCTAGTCCCAAATTTTTTCAAGTTGTCATTGATGCGACCAATAAATTTGATACACACAAAAGGAACTTAGAAAATTATACCATTATTTTAAAACAGACTGATATCTAGGTGTTCTGGAGCTTTACTCTTTTAGTGCAGCCTGGATCAGTTTATGGTAGATGGTGGGGCTGTGTTTTTACTCTTGGGGCAGCCAGTTCTAAGTATACTGCATGCCCCTCCAGGTGAAGGTAAACTGAGGCTTGCATTCTGCTGCCAGAGGAATGGAGAAAAATGCATTGGTAATGTTAACAGTGGCATACCACTTTGCTGTCTTGGACTCCAGCTCATACTGGAGCTCCAGCATCTCTGGCACAGCAGCTCTCAGTGATGGAGTCACTTCATTTAAGCCACGATAGTCTACAGTCAATTTTTATTTTCTCTCAGATTTGCGCACAGGCCAAATGGGACTGTTGAAGGGTGAGTGGGTTTTGCTGACTACTCTTTGACTTTTCAGCTCACAGATCATCTTGTCGATGGGGATCACAGTATTTTGATTCGTCTGATACTGCCGGCGGTGCACCGTTGAGGTGGCAATTGGTACTTGCTGTTCTTTCACTTCCAGGAGTCCTACTGCAAATGGGTTTTCTGATAGTCTAGGTAAGATGTTCAATTGCTTGGTGCTTTTTGTCTCTACAGCTGTTATCTTAAATGTCTACTTGAGTCTCTTTGGGTCTTTAAAATACTTGCTTCAGAGGAAGTTTATGCTTAAAATGCATGGGGCGTCTGGGCCAGTCACAATAGGGTGTTTCTTTTACTCACTTTTAGTCAGGCTCACATCAGCTTCTACTAATGTCAAGTCCTGTGATTTCTTTGTCACACTAGCAATAGAAACAGATTCTGCCTTTATATGTTTTGATGAGATTAATGTGCACTGTGCACCAGTGTCAACTAAGGCTTCATATTTCATAGTTTTGATGTGTCAGGCTAAAGAATTTGTACAGTTCAAAAGACACGATTTTCCCTAACTTTTACTTGGTTAGAGGCAGGGCCCCTCTAAGCTTGATTATCTTTCTTTTTCTGCGCATTTGTCTTGGAGGTTCTTTCAAGGGGATTAGACATGTTGTTATTATTATCATACCTGGCAGTTTGGCTACAGGCTACTGGAGTGGCTTTTTTTTTGGTGGAACTTCCCCTCTGAGTCTTGCTGTCTTCTAATTCAAGCATCCATTTTGCCAGAGCAGCAGTAGATTTCCCATCTCATCTCTTCATGTTTTCTCCACAGTCACGCAGGAAAAGCCACAGCTCAGCTCGTAGCTTTCTCTCCCTATCTGAAGAACTTTTGCGTTGAGTACTAGGGCGCCTGGTCTGTATTGCTGAGACTGGAAGAAGGTTTTCCCTGAGTTTTTTGAGGTTCTCTTTTATCTTCTTTTTGAATTTCTGCAGACGTGTTTTCACAGCTGCAATTCTTGCATGTATGGGGCTATGCATGGTATCTGCATACGCTCAGAGCTTTTTTGCTATATCCAGTATGGTCTCCTCTGTTATCTCACCTCATCATTGCTAAAGCAGAAGCGTACTCTTGTGGCCCAAGTCAAACAAGTTTTTGCTACATCAGGGATGTACATGGTACTAAGTCTGGATTTTTAGTGTTTAGGTCATCTATGAAGACAATCTTTACTACTGCTATTTCTCTCAAGTGCTGAATCTTCTGTTCTATGTTTCTTTAATGAGTTTGTTGTACATAGAGATCATCTGCACACAGATATCTTTGTGCCACACTTCTCAGGACCTGTTCCCAGAGACTATAAAGGTCAGCCTTCTTCATTATTCTTTGATTGATAACCGGATCATGTGATAGGGACCCCAGATGCCTTGCTTCAGTACTGTCTAGAACTGTAGTCTCACCTGCAGCATCCCACAGACAGACTAACCAACTAATTATAGATTCATCAGGTCGTCAAGAGTAATTTTTTCTTAGGCCACAAAGGTTTTTCAGGGAGAAGGGCTTACTAGCGCTTACTGATTTTTGGTTAGTTGGTGGTCTTGAGGGTCCTTCCTCCACATGACCATTATCATTATCTACTGGCTGATTTGTTTTGGTTTTGAATTTCATGCCTTTCATGGTAGGAGCAACAGACATTGGCTTAGGCTCACTGTCTGGTTCAGCTGCTGGTTTGGGCTCACTGGTTTAGCTGCTGGCTTGGCTGCAGCCTGAGTGACTGGGCTAGCTGCTGATTTATTTCCCTGCCTTACAGTATCTAGCAGCATGTGGTAAGTATACCACATATATAGGGCTCAGCTTATTGCAATGAGATTTTTTCTTCTTAGAATCATCATAGCAATTCTCTTCTAGATATTTCCCTACTTTATCTGGGTTCTGAATTTGTTCACGTGAAAATTCCCAGGCTGCGGGATCAGAAAATTTCTTCAGAGTTTGACTCATTCTCTCTTATTTTTTACACTACCCAGGATTTCTTACACCTGGGTCTACTTCTGGGGCAGGGGTCTCATTAGCTCTTCTGCATATTTCAGCCTTCACTCTAGACAAGCTGCAAACTATATACAGGAAGCCTACTAGATTAAATACTAGGAAAGTGATATCTTTAACACTCAGGGGAAACTGAATATTCTCAAAAAGGGACATAACATTCAAAAGAAGGAAAGTAAAGGCTGAAAAGCCTCATTCTCTGCTCTTCCTCTGACAAACTGGGTGCAATTACTAATAAACTCCTAAAATGTGCTAGTGGGACTGGGAGGCAGGGTCGGACAAAGAAACCATAAGCCAAACATACTTGGCAGAAACTTTAGTACTTTTATGAACTTCTTATAAATCATTATCACTGAGCTCAGCAAAATAATTATTTTAATTCCTGCTCTTCTACTGTAAAAGAGGTAAAAGACAGGTATTAAAACCTCAAAAAAATCTAAGGACCAGAAACACATGAAGGTGTCCACTCTGAGAGACATTATGCATTCAAACAACATGACTACTGACTGCTTTATTTCAATACAGAGTAAGTACAACTAAAATACAATTAGTAATTAGTACAGGTTTTTTCTGCATTCTCAAGCTGCATGTTGGGTGCCAAGAACTGTATTTGTCTTAGTTTAGGGCAAATATGGGAGAGAACCTCCAAATGGGATTCTCTCAGAAAAGCAAAATTCAAACAGCCCTTCTCTCTAACTGGTTCAGGAAAAAAAATAACTTCTTTCGAGAGAAGTGGAAAAAACCTATTTATTTAACAGAAATCAAATAATATTAAACAATAAAACTTCTCGCTGTTCAATGAAATGGCAAATTCAGGAAAAAGTCTTTTTCATGTGATGTAGCTTGGCCCGCTCAGGTTTTTATCAGTCCCTCCGGTGCCAGAAAGTGCTGAGGCCCAGGCCCCAGTGGGCAACAGGTGTGAGCTCCCGGGGTTTGTCTGGGTGTTTTTCAGTTCAGAGCAGGTTTAAACAGATCTAAGAAAAAAGGAAGAAAAAAGTCTAGGGAACTCATAAAAAAGAAGCTCTGTCCTGCTGTCTGTCGGTGCTGCAGACACCACAGTCCAGGAGCAGGATGCGGGGGAGTGATGTTTTTCTTCAACACAAACTGCGCGCTTCTTCTTTCTCGCCTTTCACTCTCAGTCTTAAAGGTGCAGAACTTAATATATAGCATACACCAGGCGACTGGGGATCAGTATCATAAAGTCACTCCAGGATAGTAGGTAAAATACTTTGAGAGCAAAGCCAATATGAAGATGCTGTAAAAGTGGGTTACTAAATTACATTGGTTGTATATGGAGGAAAAGTATGTTTTCTTTTAGCCTTTTCCACTACGGTAAAGAATAATCATTAGTTCATTAGTCTCTGTGGCATGAACTATTGCAATGCTAATGAATCAGAAGTTTAATGAATCACTAGTTTAAGATTAGTTTAAGATTGTTTCTCATAGAAAACAACAGAGCCATTTTAGGGGCTTCTGTTCTTCTTCCATCCTTCCATATTGCTTCTCATTTTTGCTTTCTATCTCAAATTATGTTGCTGCAATTCAGGGCCAATGGTGTGTTTTCATCATTATCCGTCATGAAATGTTCATTGCATTATGGCCTTAACAAAACAGTAAAACAAGAAGCAGAACTAACCAGGATTCTTATCTAAGATGCCAACAAACACAGAGGAAAAAGTAATTGGTAAGCAAAGATGTTAAAAGATTAGCACGACACTGCATAAGTTCTTAAACTAAACCCCATTTTATTTCAAGGCTGTCTTGTTTCTTAAACACATGAAAAAGTACAGCAAGACGATTCTGAAATTAATTGTTTTATAAAGCTAGAGGGTTTTTTGTAGCTAAAATTAGGGTAGAACCCTGAAGACATAAACAGCAAGCATTTTAAGAAACAGGTAAGAGATGGAGACTTTAATGTAAGTGCATCAAGCTGCCCTGCAGGGTGTCAGAGTAATGAAATTGTACTGATTTTCCGTAGCAGTAAAGAATGTCATTGTATGTTACTGCTCTGACTAAGACAGTCCCTGTAATGTTTTTCTGCAGTAATTTGCTCTGGAAGAGACAGAACTTTGATTTTTATATCGGGACAATGTGGCACATGCAGTTCAAATCTTTTTGCATGGTTTAATTCCTTGCCATACACTACACTGCAATTACATAGTCTAATAAAAACTACTTGTAATTAATTGTGCATGTAATAATATTTGAACAACCATCTAGCATTTTATTAAACTTCTTTATGTTTTTCATCCAAATATTAAGTTATATCTAAAGCATATAATCTCAAATCATTCCCTGCAGTTTTTGTAGTGTTTGTTCACTCATGGTACTTGTGTTTGTGCAATTAATTTAAAGGAAAATACTATTTTCACTCAATTTTTAAATCATGCGAACAAAAAAAAAATCTTTTCTTCTAAGTGCTTTAGATTTCCTCAGACATGAATTGAAGGTGCTACCAACAAGAGATTTCTAGCCATATGTACTGACTGCAAAAGCCTTTTAAAATAACTGGAACAAACAGGCTGTAGAATTATTATTATTATTATTATTATTATTATTATTATTATTATTATTACTACTACTATTATTACTATTACTATTGTTATACATGTTAAATTCTATCAAGTGCATATTTCATATATGTAAGCCATTTTCAAGTGAGCACAAGGATCTTTCTTGTTAATTTGACAAGGTTCTTTTGTTAAATGTGTGTCTGAACATGATAGATAACCTGTTAAATTTAGCACGGCCAGAGGTTCAGGACTGTTCACAAACATGTGTTGATCAATTTGTGTTTCCAGGAAGCCCGTGACAATTTCTAGCTCAGCTACAGCCTGAGCTGCATGTCCTGTTGACTCAGTATGCCTGCTCCCCAGGAGTGGGAGTAAGTGATTAAGGGGAGACAAGGAACAAAAAGAAAAATACACCCTTGGCATAAGGAAGACGCTGGATGGATCAGGAGAGGAATGGGAGCATCCCAAACCTCCCCAGCATGGAGGGAAAGAGCAGGGTGAAGAGCAAGAATTCACTGAACCTACAGAACAAAGGAGCTTATGAGGGAAGTTAATGGTATGGAAGAAAATCCAGGACTCAGGTGGGTTAAGCAACCTCTTCCCAAGCTGGCCTAGTCCCAGAGCTGGGTGGAGCAGGGATCTGGATAGAACCCCAGGCTGGGGGTGCTCCAGGGGCTGCAGCATGGAGCAAGATGCTGTCAAGCACACCACTGGTCTCATGGCCCACTGCCTCGCATCCATGTAAGTTTTTAGGTGCCATTGTTGGGTGCAACAACATTGCCCATCAGCTGCATCCCTCTGGGTTCAGGAGGGGATTTTCAAAAGAAGACGGGCAGAAAATTAATTCTTAAGTTGCCATATGTAAAGACCTACTCTCAGCATTTTCTCTAATAACTTAATTCTTATAATCAAATTCCCAAACTGTAAAAAAGACCAAACTTTGGCCTAGGATGAAAACCTAGATTCACAGGCATAATGCACAATTAATAGCTGACAAATCTGTCTAGCACTGTGAAGAATTTCAATCCTAGGTCTAAGGTTCCCACTGAAGCACATTGGATTTTAATGCTAACTGAAGCTAGAATATGAATCTAATTATTTGCATCCACTTAGATATGAATTCCCACACAGGATTCAGAATTCTTATTAACAGAGGACTTGTAAGAACCTAATTTTTTCATATAATAATATTATGCTTATTAATACAGCTCCAAGTAAAAAGAGGCAGCACTCTAATTACAGATTTTTATACTGTATGTTGGTACATGTTTGTACTAAATGCTTTAGAAATTAGTATATTAGTTTATTATATTGTGTACAATGAGGACCAAGAAGCTTGATCACTATATAAATAATAGACATAAAAATAATACTGGAGCATCAGATCTTCCATTAATGACCATATGATTTTGCTTAAATAATCCCCAAACTAAGACATAAAAGGAAGTTACTAGCTGAATAATATAGAATTGAAGGAAAAAATAAAATTCAAGATTATTAGGAGAGAGAGAAGCATTGAAGGAAATGCAACTAAACTATTTTGAAATTCAATTAAGAGAACAGTTTTAAGAGTTGCCCTAAGAAATTAATTAGATATTTGAATTATGTTTTCACCTTAAAAGCAAGGGCTAAAATTTAAAGGTATGAAAATAGACATAGTGATTTTGTTGATACTGTGAGTTGCTAAGCAAAAAAGGAAATAAAATAAAGAAATTCAATTATTTCAACATAAAATTTGTGAAAATTTCTCCAGAACCTATTAAAGGAATATTTTAAATCCTGTTATTAAAGATTTTAGCATGTACTCGGTATTTGAATAGACCCCATTTTATCTGTACTGAATTCTCTATTCTTCTCCAAGGCCTGCACAAAGAATTGAGGAATAACATTTCCTTAAATTTTCATGACTATGACTGTTAGTGGTTTCTTTTACACAACAGTAAGTCCAAGAAATCCAAATTGAGACTGTCACCAATGTGCTGGTTTTGCATAAAATATAAAATCAGAGGCTTGGCTGCCTTTGTAGAAAACTCACTACCCAAATAGTCACACCTCTCATCACTGTTCTGTCTACTTTATGTCTCTTATGTGGACCTCCACATTAGTTTATAAAGACTCTGTTTCTGTTCTTTAGAAACAGACAATTTAAGAGACATTTTTAAAGTTCCTGAGAGATGCTGAGGTTTTCCTGTACTTACTTTCATTTGGTTTGGGTTTTGAACTGAAATACTGAAGGCAAAAATTCTACATTTGACATTGCTGCGTAGCAAAGTTAAAATCAGTTAATACCGCCAGCCATGCCTCTCCATAGTATCCTCCAGCATAACAGATCTAGATTTCATACTATAACAAACTTTGTTCTTCCTGAAAATTAAACCTAAGCATTCAAAAAAAGCATCACACTAAAACAAACCTAAGCATTTGTAAGTAGGAAAAGAAACAATTGACAAAAAACAGATACGTCTTTAAAAATCTCCATTTTTGTATAGTGTGTGAAACAAGTGTGAGTAGGCAAATGAGCTTAAGGTGTTATATCCTGATTTTTATGTCCATTTAAAATGTATTCTGCTTGAACATCAGCAGTCAGAAATGTGTTGTATCTATTTCATGAGTTTTGGATGCTGCTGTGATTTTGGATTCTGCTGATAGAGCCTAAAAAAGGCTCATTTTTCATTTTTTGGCTATTTACCACCAGCAATTGACAGCATTTTGAGCCTGCTCCAAAATCAGTCAGAACCATGAATAATACATCTCCTTTCTCAGTCAATAGCTTATTCCCTTTCTCCTCTCTTACACTAAGTCATATGCAAGCCAGAGTAGTGGGGTTACTTCAGAAGCAGCAACAACAGCACCAAGAGGTGGCTCATGTGAGTTCTAGTCACCTCCAGATAACACTTGGAAAGGGCATCCTCTAACCCTACTCTCCAGTGTCTCTAAACATCAGAACTGGAAGCAGACACAATGTAAGAAAGTATTCAGCTTCTTTCTATCCAAGCTGTTAATGGAAGCTGAAGAAAAGCTAAAGGGCAAGGAGAAGCAAAAAGTATAAGGTTCTCTCAGCAGACCAACCTGGCCAAGGAGAACAGAGAGAAGAAATGCCCCCTGATAGCCCCAGGAAGACCTGTGAGCAGAACTTCAGACATCTGATCTGGCAAAGGGTTTTTTTATGGCTGAAGATTTGAGGATGCTTTTCAACAATTTCTTCTAAATCCTAGCCTGCAGCATTTGTAGCAACTGAAATCCTGTTCCTGTGTCAGGAGCTTTTCTTTAAGATCCTTTGGAATGCATTACCATCCTTTCTGTTGTTGACAGATCTGCCAAGTTCTGTGTGGCTCCACGTGGGACAGTTTCTCAAGCTCATTGAGGCATGTTGCAGATTGGTATGTGCCAAGTGTTAGCCTTTAATTAACTTCACCTGCAAGTGTAGTGTTAGGGTAGGATTCAGAGCATGCCCATATGTGTGGAACAGGAAAGGTGGTAGCTGCCTTCCTTGGAGAAATTGTCAGACATATGGGGAGTGGACAAATATGTAGTTGGTATCCTGAGTTGCTACAGGTGTGGGATGTATCTAGCTGTGGGAGGCAATCTTTGCTAGGCTTGCTTGGTAGCTGTAGGACAAAGATAACTTGGAGTAACTGAATGCTCTGGGAATGGGAAAAATCTTCTGGAGGGACTGGGTGCTGCATTTGTTTGGCTTCTGGAGATCTTGGAGGTGGTGAGAAGAAGTATTACTTTTGCAGCTCAGGTAGTATTACAACCACTACTACTAAGACTGCTCCTGCCTCATGTTGCCCCTTTGCAGCTGGGAACCACAAGAAAAATGTCACTTTTGAAAAAATCAGCAATTAAAAAACAATGCTGCAGCCCAGCATATGAGTTAAGATGTATGGCAGGTCCTGTCTGTCACTTGAACATGGCAGCAGGAACAGCATTGCTGCCAGTTCCTGAGCTGCAAAAAGCAGAAATTGAGAGTCTTGTTGACACCTGTCCCTCTCTACAGGCATAACAG
Organism: Pseudopodoces humilis; assembly: GCF_049639895.1. Classification (NCBI taxonomy): domain Eukaryota; kingdom Metazoa; phylum Chordata; class Aves; order Passeriformes; family Paridae; genus Pseudopodoces; species Pseudopodoces humilis. The sequence continues at coordinate 70,544,546 of NC_142200.1, read as the reverse complement.
GTTTCTTCTCTTGCTGCACAGAGACAAATGCATGCAGTGCCGCATCAATATTTTTGGCTCTTTTCCTGAATATTTATAAAACATATCTGAATGTTAGGTTCTATTTTGCTTTAGAAAACATGTAGTCATCTCTTGTTTTGAAACCAGTACACAATTTCCCTATTTTGTGCCAGTTGTTTTTTTTCCTGAATAAATCAGGATCATGGTTTGATATATTATACAATTAGTTTCTCTTTTTTTTCCTTCTTGAGGGCTTCAAATCAGAGTCAAAATCTTGATAGACAATTCTTTGCACCCACTTAGCTTTGTCAAGAGTCTTCCCATCTTGTGCAGTTTGCAAGTTTAAGTCCAGCGTTTGAATTTTTGATTGGAATAAGGTGGCAAGTAGAATTGAAAGGCACAGACACTGTGTGTCTTTAGCCCTAAATTAGATCTCTGGCATAGAATGAGCTCTAACCCATGCAAATCTCTCCAGGGTCCCTCCAGTGTTGCAGAGGCTTTCTAGCCAGAAGCTTTCCTCTGCCAAAATCCCTATGCAGTGCTGGAAGGACTTTAAGAAAATTATTCTAGAGCCCTGAGATATGACCTGTAACGGAACTGCTGAATCTACAGTGTGATGGACTGGCATTTAAGAAACAAAGGGAAACACCCAAGGAAGTTAAGGCTGCTGGAGGCTGAGGGGAATTTTTTCTCCTGGCCAATAAGTGGCCATTTCTGAGAATTGACAGTAGTTTTGACCATCGAAAAGTGAGATCAACCTGTGAACACCACCTTAAGACCTAAGCCTGGGAATTTCTTTTTCTCTCTGGTTTCCAGCTTTGAAGAGGTAACAGAGCTCCGGTTCATCCTCATCCCTCCCAGGTTGGACAAAGCCACAGGGGGAGCGGGGCTGGCCAGAGTTCTGCGGATCCTAGGTGGGGACAGAGACTGTGAAGTGATAGGAGCCTCTTCCCAGAGGGGCTGAGCCCTCGGGGGGCTCACTGGGCCTTGTACAGAGGGGCTGCTGGGCCAGGCCAGTCCCTGGCTCATCTGCTGTTTCTGCTGCTGCTGAGTTTCACCAGAGACTGCCGAGTAAGGGGAGGGAAAGCCATTGACCTGCGGCATGCTGAGATAGTGGCCACACTCCCCAGAGCAACCATGGAAAATCTTCTATCGCAGACAGCTCCAGCTGCTGCCCTGGCAGAGATCATGAGACCATCCACAAGGCCTGGGCAAGATTTTAACCCTTTCACTACCCAGATGAGACTTGCAGATTAATCCTTTTTCCAGAGAGAGCAGAAGAGAGAGTGATCAACATGTAAAGAAACAGCATAAGCTATCAAAGACAGTGAAGAAAGGAATTAAGCTTCAGATGGGGGAGAGAAATAAGGAGATGCCTTAATAAGCTGAAATATTCTTTTGTTAAAGCTATGGAGATGGACAATAAGGTTCTGAAAAAACTCCTTTAATTCATGACAGAGTATTTTGGGGGTAATGGAGTATTAAGTGTGGATCTAAGCAAATAGTGGAATAGTTGTGATCCTATGAGATGTTGGAACAGAAAAGGAGAAGTGAAAGTTGTTGAAGATGTGTGGCCCTTAAGAGACAAAGAGAAAACTTCTGTTTCCAGAGATGATCACAGAGACAGATGAAGAGAACTTTTGCCTTTGAATAACTCATCCTTAAAATGACACCCCATTTTGACTCATGGCCCATGAACACACCTCAGAGTGGTGTGAAATGGAGGAAAGGACTGATGGCAGAGTTTTCCGGGCAGCTGGCATCAGAAAAATAGAAAACCATGAGAAAATGGTTTACTTGTGAAAAACTCCATAGATTGGCAAAAGAGAACTTCTTTTTCTCTACAAAGACTGATGAAAAGACTATATCAAAGTTGGGACTGTTTTAACCACCAAGTTTTTTTGTCTCTATGTTGTCAATTAAACAAGGGAATGGTTAAGTAGTGGGGAAAAAGAGTTTCTGGAAGTTTTATTCTGGTTTCTTATTCTTGTAGTTTTGTTAATAAACTTTCTTTATTCTTTTTAAGTTTTAAACCTGTTTTGCCCTTCTTCTAATCCATATTTCACAACAAGAAATGAATACGTTTTCTAGCGATTTTTTTAGCTAATTCTTTAAAACTATGACATACAGATATACTATCTTTAAAGTAACAGTGATTTTTTTTTATATGCATTTATCTTTTGGATAGGCTAATATGGAAGCTTCTGAGCATTTTGGAAAGAAAGAAATTAACTTCAATAAACCTCTTCTTTTATCTTCTCCCCAAGCAGTAATGGCTTTATTTAATGGGGGAAAAAGGTAATTTTTAATTTATGTACATGAGACATTTTTATTGATAGGCAAATTTTCAGACTTGCAATTTAAACCAAATGAGCAAAATGAGACTGTAGTCAGTACTGCTGCAAGTGAGCACTTACTATAATATTACAGTCTTGATTTATTATTTATCTATCATAGTGGGTAGAAATGTTCTTATAGAAAAGTATTTCCTAGAACTTTAAATCCTTAATGCAGTCGTTGCTCATTGTGAATGATTGTGCTGCAATTGTTTCTTTTTCTTGGCGCTTGTGTCACACAGTGTAAAAGTTAGCATCTGAGTCTCATATTGTTTTTCAGATCTCAATTGGCTTGGTGTATTCTGATTTTAGACTAATGTATTACTCCACTCACTTTAGGAAATGCCTGTTTAAGTCTCCTTTTCCAGCAGAATAAGTGGCTATATTGCATAATTTTCCATTATAATTTCTCTTGTGCCAATTTAGACATAATTTATCTGTAGGTGTTATGTGCAGATGGGATGGCTCAGCCCTACAAATCAGGTGTAAAATGTAAAAACGTAAGTGAAAAAAACAAACCAAAAAATCCTCAACAAATTCTTCAGAAACAGTAAGATTTGCTTAAAATTAGGAAAAAAAACAACAATAAAAATCAAATACTTTATGGATTTGTAATCCTTTTTATAGTGAGGAAATGCTTTTCATTTGGAAGATCTAACCAAGTTCCTCAAGCAAGAAAAGCATTTAATCCTATTGGAAGGCTTCTGTTAATGCAGGCAGTAATTGCATTTTCCCGATTTCCCAAATCCTGTGCAAATAATTTTCTGTTGTCCTCACCTGCTGCAGTCAAGGGTTAAAAGGGTTAAAAAACTGCACAGGTCTTTATATATGCTTTCCCAGCATTTGCCAAGAGTTTTCTCCCTCTTTCCCCTTGCAGATCTCATGCTACAGAGGTGGATTAGATGAGCATTATTCACAGAAGATGGTCAGCTCTGCCTTCACCTCCACTGCTCTGAATCTTTTTTCTTGACATGTGCTGCTCTCTATTTTAAAGTGCTCTAGGAAGAAAAAATGTTTTGAAGACAACCTTTCAGATCAGATTCTCCTCCTATAAATACAACAAATTTCTGTGGGGGAATCTAAAGAACTTGATGAAAATTTCTGAAAAGTTTAAGGCAAGAAATGTCAGCAATTTCACTTCAAAGCATTTCAAAAATCCTTCAGATTGAACTACTTCCTGCTGACTTGGTAAAATGACCTGAAGTGCTTAATTTCAAGCTATTTTAATATTAGTGTTAATTTAAATTTAATATTCATCTGTAACTTCCCTTGGTGCAACGTTACCCTTCAGAACCAAGAGGATTACTGGATGAAAATAGAGATTCCCAATGTTTCCAGATATCATGGCCAGGCATTCATAGTGTAGCATTCACTATGCACCAAGAATCCCACCACAGTCCTGCAATGCTCTAAAAATGTTGTAGTCCTACCCCAAGAAAAGACCAGAAGGTAGAAGTACAGGACTCAAGGCAACACAGAAAGCATTCTGATTAGAATCAAATCAAGCTGAAACGAAGTATTTAGCTGTCAGCTTTCTGATAGAAGATCAGGACTTCAAAAATTTACCAGGATGTACCATATTGGGTACAAACAGCTGGTTGCATCAGTATATTTCAGCAGAAAATCTGAACTGGCTCTGATCACATCTGCTACATAGATTTTCCTTGCTTTCCTCAAACACAAATTAAACTGTTTATAAGGAGATGGACTGCTAAGTGTGTTTAGGAATTTTAGAGGACAACTGGAAGACATTTCTGCATTAGTAATGGCTAAAATAGTTTAGAAAATGCAGATTAAACATTGAGCCCTTTAGTCTATGTTTAGGTTTTTATTTGGTCTGCATTTAGGCACATTACTGCAGAATCCAATTTTCTGTATATGGTGGATGAACATTAAGTTGCTTTTACTAAGGCTTCAGGCATGTGTTTCATTAAAATATTGTTTATAATTTTTTTTCTTTTTGGTAGGTCAGAAAGAATTCCTGCTTAAAAAATACTTTGTATTTCTCATCACTGTAAACAATTGTTTATTACAATCCATTCCCAATGAAATTATATTTCCATAATTGATAAATAATTAGTCATAACACAATATAAAATTTATTAAATACAATATAAGTGTTCCTTGCTTCATTGTCACAACTCTTCCTGAAAATGGAATAGAAATTAAATGCTTTTTTACTAAATTGCTGGCTTTTAAAAATCTGTGTCATTTTAATGAAGAGAATAGAAATTTTTTTAGTACAGTTAACATTTGATAGCATTGATGACCTAACATATATGCTTGAGAATTACCTGTATGTTACCAAGAAATAAATTGTAGAAATTGTTTTCTACAATTCTACATTGTAATTCTACAATTGCTAAATTGTAGAATTACCATAATTTCAGAAACATAAATATTTGTATTGTCCAGAAATTCAAGTGTCATAGTAGACTGTTTGGATTCACAGCTAGCACAACCACAGCTATTTGAATGAAAACTAGAGACAAAGAAACAGTTTGTAAACTTGCCACATTTTGTAGGGTTTTTTTAAGAGAATTGTTCTCAAAATAGCGAAATAAATGATATCAAATTTACTTCAATTTAAGTGGACTGAGACAAATCAGCTCCAGAAATAATAACTAAATGTATCAAATGTAGAATTTAAGACTCTCACAAGTCTTTTTACATGTCTAACTGTGCCTGTATTTATCATGTCTGCTCTTTTTCAAGTAAAAAATACATCAGATTTGAACTGTAATTTTTTTTCTTATTCTGCTCTAAGAGAAATAAAACACAGATGTAGTTCTGTGCAGAGCCACTCTCCGGGGCCAGGTCATTAGTATTCACAAGAAAAGAATTAGTCTTTTTCTTCTGACAAGGCAACCTGATAAGAAACATTCCAGTAAAGGAAAGACTAAAATAAACGAAGGAGAAAAGATTAGACGATGACATTTCTTCTTTGAAAGCTGCATATTTTTACAGGGTAGTTATTATCATTGAATTAAACCCAAACAGGAACAGCTATTAACAAAAACACTGAAAGTTTTATGAAAAGCTATGGAGAGCTTAATTTAGCAAAAGTAGTATGCAGTTCTTCTCAAGCCAAAGGAACAGTGATCTGGGAGGGATATAATGGGACAGAGGGAGGGAGAGCTGTGCAGAAGCACCTCTCCTCTCCTGCACTGTAAAAATCACAGTGCATTACCTTCTAAAATAGGGCCTTGCAGTGACAGAAATAGAAATAAAAAGCAGAAGAGAGAATAGGCAGAGCTTTTACTGAGCCGGAATGAGAGATTCAGTTGCAGCTGGTTTGAATGTTAGAATACTGGAAAAAAAAAGGAGACACTGGCATTTCAGCACACCAGAGCTTTCCAAGACGTCTGTTTACTACATCACTTGTGCTGCCAGTAAAATACTCAGATGCTGACAGGAACTAATGTTTCCTGAGCAAATACACACTGTTGACACAGTGAATATATCATGGACTAGTAAGACTGGTAAACACCCTGGCAGTCATAAGCTTCTTTATTACAGCATAGGTGTATTTATGCCTCCAAAACAAGTATATATTAATATTTCATTTTGTTGTGTTTTTTTTTTTTTCTCACTATGAACAATGTATATTTCACAATAAAACAAAAATTTCATTTATATTAATGTCCAGGTAAAACCTGGTCTCTAAATATTAGTTTACACTTCAGATGTAATTTTACTAACATATGAAAAATCGCACCTTATAATCAGAACTTCATCAGCTCATTACTGAGACGAAGGACTTTAAACTTTTTTATGTGTTAATTGCCAACTTTATAACATCTGGTATTTGTCTTAATGCCTGGGTTAAATGAGTGCCTGAAAATATCCACTTTTGCAGGTGGGGGTGAATCTTTAAATTGGAATTCCACAGATTTTGGAGGATGAGTATGTATATTAAATCTTTGGAAAAAAAATATTATCAGGTAAACAAAAAAAAAAGATCTTGTTGTTACAAAAATTCAGCTTTAATTGTAATTTAAGAAAAAATAATTTTAATTAAAATTCTGGTATTTCTTGAAATAAAATTGTGGTCATGGGTGCTCCAGACTGTGAGAAAAGAGCAACCTAAAAATTATTTTGAGACAAGCTTTCTCCAGGTCACTCACAAAGCAAGATTTGTTCAAAGGTGACTAAGAGAAAATGAAGAACTTGACTGTTCAAATTTTTTTATCTTCTGTCTGTAGTATAAATAGAAGTGGTGACTTTTCAACACCAGTTAAGAAACATTTTATCATTCTGTGTAAGATGTTTAATGAAAATTGATAGTAACAGTCATATTTAATCAACTTAAAAATTTATTTTTGTACCACAGGGATGGCACAATTTTTCAGTTGATTTTATTTTTGATGCATTCAATTCTTATGAAGAAAGAAGTTATGTAAGAGAACAAAACATATCTAGCTGTACACTTAGACCTAGCCATTCCTTGGAATTTTTGTTGCTCCCAGTGGTGAGTCATTTCCTGAATATATGTGTGGTTGATAGGTCACACTGTATGTTCCTTCAGTCCAGGATCGTTTGGCAACCTTTTTCATTTATTCCAGCTGCTGTTACCTCACAGATGCTGCAAATGGAAAAAATTCTCAGTGTAGCTATTTCTATGACAAAGCCTTCTTCATGACCTGAGGATAACTTTTCAAAGTTTTTGTTTTGGCAACTAATGTGCTAAGTGACATTAGCTGTGACTCACAGGCTCAGATGAAGAGCCACGAAGGAGTGCAGGTAATTGTGGGGTCTGACCTGCAGCAGCACTATATGATTTGAATGCAAGCCTGGTTTCCTTTTTAAGATGATCTGATAGTTCAAACTGATCAAAAGATCTAAACAGGGTTCACAAAGTCTGTGAGTATTTATACGTCTGCACAGAAGTAGAGACGTCCAATGTCTTGATCACCTTAAACAACATGCAGAAGCTAACAAGGGACTTCAGAATTGCTGTTGTGCTTGACTTGTCTCTGACTATGGTATTCTTAAAGGGTTAAATTTTAACTCTTAATGAAGATAATAAGATTTTACCACTCACTTTAGAAGAAAAATGATCTAAATATCTGAAAAGATTATTCACATTTCTTCACTTGTTTATTTTTAAGAAATCTTACATGCTTTCTCTGTGATCTAATTCTAGCAGGTTTTACCAATTTTGAAGCTGTTAGCTGGTCACATTCTGCTCTTCCAGGTGTTATAATGTGTTTTCCTGTACATGTTTAAACCAGAGTAGTGTGAATCGCATCCTGGAGTAGATGTATATTTTGATTTGGGACATAATAGAGAAGAAAGAAAATTCAAAGCAGATCAACAAGGGAAACCATTAGATAAATGTAGTAAATTTTTTTCACCTCATTTGGAGAACATACAAAACATTTCAAACATTAAAAAATAAATCAAACCTGGCAAACACCAATTATTACATTTGTTGAAATAAAATTCTAAAACTGCATCTAGAATTTAAAAGAAGTGTAACATACTGACAACAGCAACATGAAGCTTTCTCCAGTTCTCCACCTGAAACAAGTTATTTTTCACTTCAAACTTATGGTTTCTATGTAGTGACTGTCCATATCTTGCACCAGACACAGGAATCTTGCGACCTCTTCTGCTCTGGTTTGGTTTCAGCTGCAGGAGCTGAAGACTGGCTCTGGTCCTTCTGTGGCACCCCAGATCTTGGTGCAGTGCAAGGGGCACACAAGAAGGAGATGTAAATTTTTCTGGGATCTCCCATTAGTTTGGGAGCTGCAGTTAGGCTCAGGCCCCAAGCTATGTTGCAGCTGTACCTGTATACCTTTCTATCCCTGCCTTGGTGGCATGATGTCCTGGCTTCACTTGGCTGTGTCTGGTTGCTACAGCCTTGTACTGCAGTCACAGGTCTGTCAGCTGAACCTTGTCACTGCTTTTGCATGTGCTTTGCAGTGCTGGTTGGTGTGGGACACATTCCTGTAAGTGAGGGGATGTCTTGGTTTTGGAAGACAGGTGTCTGCTAGGGAGGGCAGGAGACTCCCTTGGAATGCAAATGTAGACCCCCTCCCTTTGAATTACTTTAATTTTGAAATCAAGGGTCTCTCAGGCAGAGATCTGGGGATAGGAATAACAATTCTTTACTAGTATATATAACAAGGCAAACAAACAACAATAACTACATCATTAACAGCAAAACAGAACCAGGGACCCCATTACAGCCTTCTCGGCCGAGATGGGAAAGGATGGAAGAGAGGCTTTGTTTCACAAACCCCCTCCAGCAGTTAATCCCAGGCTCCTGCAGGGCTCTGTGGAACAGCCAGCTGGAATGGCGGAAATGAGCAGAGATCCCGGGCCAGTGGACGAGGTATATCAGAAGCTCTGCAGCAGTGGCTGGCCCTGTTGCATATCCCAGAAGGAAGGACATGGGGTGCAAGGCCCACAAAAAAGAAGAAGGAGAAGAAGAACAACAACAGGAACAACAAGCAGAAGAAGACGAGGAAGAAGATGAAGAAGAAGAAGAGGAAGACAAAGAAGATGAAGAAGAAGAAGAGGAAGACAAAGAAGAAGAAGAATAAGAATAAGAATAAGAAGAAGAAGAAGAACAAGAAGAAGAAGAAGAAGAAGAACAAGAACAAGAGCAAGAACAAGAACAAGAACAAGAACAAGAACAAGAACAAGAACAAGAACAAGAACAAGAACAAGAACAAGAACAAGAACAAGAACAAGAACAAGCAGCAGCAGCTCCATCTGGGTGATGGTGATGGTGAATTCCCTTCTCCAAGCCACAACAGCTCTGAGGGAGTGGCTTGCTTTCAAACCCATGAAACCAGCCAGCCCCCAGCTGCCCCCGACCTTCCCCTCCCTTCCACCCCTTCTCCCCCGGGCCCAGCCAAACTCCCTGTGTTTCTCAAGCATCCAACAAGCACCAGCAATCAGGTTGCCCCACAACCAATGGACAAAAAGTTCCATAGGTGAGAAGGAACAAAAAGAAGGACATCGAACCCCCAACAGGGGACTACATCTATGATACTGATTTGCTGCCTGTCACCCTCGGCTCACAGCTTGCCTTCCTCTGTGGAACAGCCCCACTCTTGCTGCTTCTCAAAGTGAGTGTGAAAAACGATATTCACTGTTCTTGTACATTTTAAAAGGTTTAATAAAAAAAGACAATAGAAGACAAAGACAATAAAGCAAAGGGTTAAAACGGCTGGGCATTTGGCACTCTGCCAAGAGCACACCTGATGTTTTGGAAACCCCCTTTATATACCATTTCTATTGTGTCAACTTGATGCATATTCATAGACTTTATGCATATTCAAACTTCTCTATTAAATAGTTTGCATTCTGCAGGAACTTCGTAGCATGGCCACTCCTTGGGTCTGCCTTTTTAAAGCATGCACATTTCTTGGCTTGCGGTTTTAATTTTCTTCTTATAATCTTTTAATTTGGGCTTTTGCTCTTTCTTTCCACAGGCGGTAAATGTTGATAGCAGCCAGGTCCTCATCGTCTGTTCACTGGAGGTTGATTATCCTAACCAGCAGGCAGTTCAAATATACTCCATTGACTATTATTGCTTATGCCTAAATTTTTGTTAATAGCAGGACAGAAAAAAACTACATTCACACAGCAAAGCCATTTTAATATTATGCATATAACATTCATCCTAATAGCCAATATTATAATATGTATTTATAACATGAGGTTTGTCTGTTTACATTGGGATTAATACATTTATGCATTAGCCTACATTTCTCGATGTTGGAAGATGAAAGTCAGTGAAATGCAGTCCACCACTTCCTCATGAGGGGAGGAGGAGGGGCAGACACTGATCTCTCTGGTGACCAGTGACAGGACCCAAAGGAATGGCCTGAATTTGTGTCAGGGGTGGTTTGGGTTGGACATTAGAGAGAAACTCTTCATCCAGAGGTGGTTGCATGTGGAGGAAGCCCAGTCTTCTGACAGGCTTCCTACCTGGAGATCTGCCCCCTAGATAAGACAAAACTGCCTAGTCATGGTGACTAAGCTGTGGACCCCTTCCTGCTTCGGGACCCCATGTTATCTTCCTGTTAACTATTGGTCATCTTATCCCAGTCTCAGACCATTGGCCCCTTCTCCAATTCTCCCCTTCCCTATAAAAACCCTAGCTTTTGCCCAGATCAGGGGTAGATCATCACTGGCCCCCCTTGCTGAAGATTAAAGAACTCCTGCAGAAGACCACATCGTCTCCCTTCTCTTGTCTACATGCGGCTGGGGTAACCCCTGAACGGAGCTGGCTGGGCAGATCTGAGCTGGTCACTGCAAGAGCAGAAATCACTTCTAAAAGGGCTCTTCACTTAAGCATCTGCCCATGCTCCTAAGGGTTACCGCTGGCTGGAAACTGCATGAAACCCCCCAGACAGTGGCTCTTCCGGAACATCTATCTGGGATTTGTTGCCAGTAGAACTGGGGGTTGGACAGACCCCCAGACCCAGCCCACAACAGAGTGGCACACCAAACTCCACGTTGGACCCTTGCAACCAGCAGAGTCCTGGGAAAGAGCGCTGTCCCGCAGAGCACAGCTTCAGGACTGAAGCGCCATTGGATCATCACCCATCTGAAGACACTGTCTGTGTTCTAGCAGAGAGTATCTGATGAGGCAATTCCAACACCCTCACATTCACCACCTGGGAGAACAAGCCCTGAGGACTGGAAAAAAAGCTGAGCACCCACCCAGCAGCTTTATTTTAACCCAACAAGCTGAGAGTTTTAAGTTAACCAGTCTTTTTCTGTGTACCACTTTATTCCCTGGGTCTTTTTGGTTTGTTTTCTTTCTCTTTTTTCTGCTGGGCTGAGACATGGACTACCAGTATGAGGTTAAAACTATGAAAGTTTCAACGATCCTATACTGAGAAAGAATTATATTCCCGAATTCTACAAGTCCTATCTGCTAAGAGTTTCTCTTTGTCTAAAGGAAACCTCTCTAAAATGAACCTGAAAGTATTTGTCCACTGGATTTCTAAGCATTTTCCTGACTGTAGCGGGAACTCTATCTGTCTCAACTCTTTCTGGAATAGTGTAGGGACTAAAATCTATGCCTGTCAAGCTAACGAAGATTTTTCAGTTACACGGTTTATTCCCCTATTTCACATAACTAAAACTGTAGAAAAAACCCTTCTCACTTTAACACTTCTCCTTCCAACCCCCATCTCTTTCATGTATATTCTCTTACCCCCTCTACAATTGCAAATGTCCCTGACTCTGACTCAGACCTAAAACTTGCAAAACTGGTTCTTCCACATCGATCTCCTCACCTATCTGTCTCCCTGCTCCCTCCAGAGCCAGCTCCTGCCCCCCTCCTCCTCTTCCTCCAGGCACACCTTCCCTCCACCTTGCTCACCAGGCCAGATTAAAAGATGCCTTGGAAAAACAAATATAGAGGCACAAAAAGAACTTTCGAGTAAACTAACTATAAAGAATACTAATGAACAATGTAAAACTGTTCTGAGGGATTTACCCTTGAACACAGAACCTACTATTGAACAAATGGTGGAAAGCTGTACACATTATTTGTCCACTGAATACACAGTTGCCCAGGCAGTTGCTAAAGGCATTGCTGAAGGGGTTTCTGGAGCATTTGCAGTGGTAACTTCCAGAGATAATGCTCACTGTTTCAATTGTGGGGAATTTGGACACTTTATAAAGGACTGCCCAGAGAGGTCACCCACCCAAGACCACCACACTGGCTACCAAAGGCCCCAGAGACCTCAGTGTTACCAGCAGCACTCGTCAAACTCCCAGCATAGCACGGTAAGGCCCCACATGGACAACAAATCAAAAGCCATCTTGCTCCATCCCAGCTGTGAGATTCACATTGGACAGCCAGGACCAGGAAGGTGGGAAGCATCACAGGGCATCATCCCGGGAGATCCCAAGCCACACGTGAGGAGGATCCAACACACGGAAAGATAACAATGGGAACCTGGCACCAGCTGGTAACTGCACTGTTCATTGACTTTACAGATGAAAGTGTTTACCATATCCCCACAGGAAAGCATGGACTGAAAGATAGTCCTGAGACATCCTAATTACAGGTGACAATTTCCATAGTCCAAAGGAAATTTTTGTTTTTCCAGAAGTACAAACAGTACCCTGGACAAGGAATCTTTGTCCAGCTGTGCTGCACAGACACAACCTTTTACCTTTCACAGGGAACCCCAATTAAACAAGTTTTTCTACTCCCACTAAACTGCATGGAATGGCTTCCCCTCAACCCCACAATAATGTGGACACAGACTAGGAGCTCAAATAAGCCAACCATCTAGTGTGGCCTATTCTGTAAGGGACAGAAGATCTACTGACCAGCGATCCTGGACACTGGCACAGATGTGACAATCATCGCCCACTCAGAGTGGCCAGCAAACTGGGAACTGCAGCTGGTGGCAGGCTTGATTTCAGGGTTTGGTGGAGTAACAGTGTCTGTGTGCTGTAAGCAGAATGTCTTTGTCAAAGGACTTGAAGGCAAGCTGGCAACCATCTGGCCATTTGTGGTGAGGGTCCCCATCACCCTATGGGGTAGGGACCTTCTATCCCAGTGGGGGGCTTCCTTACGCATTCCCAGCCGTAATTTCTGATTTGGGCCACTGAGGACTGTGCACTGCCATCTACCCCTCGGCTCACCTGGAAATGTGAGGACCCAGTCTGGGTTGAGCAGTGGCCCCTCCCAAAAATAAAATTGCGTGCACTACAAGACATAGTTGAAGAGCAGCTTGCCAAAGGCCACATCATCGAGACCACCAGCCCCTGGAACTCCCCAATCTTTGTGCTGAAAAAGCCTGGAAAGGACAGATGGAGACTTCTACGTGATCTTCACAAGATCAATGAGGTCATTGAGGACACGGGTCCCCTTCAGCCTGGCCTGCCCTCACCATCGATGCTGCCTTGAAACTGGATTCTTGCCATCATAGACATCAAAGACTGTTTCTTCAGCATCCCGCTGCACCCCCAAGATGCCCCCTGCTTTATCTCCTCTGTCCCCTCTCTTAATAGAGAGGCTCCACTCAAAAGATATCATTGGCTTTATCTACCTCAAGGCCTCAAGAACAGTCCAACTATATGCCAGTGGTATGTCGCTCACATTCTGTCTCCTATCCGGAAGTTATTCCCGGATGCAATCATCCACCACTATATGGACGATATCCTGGTCTGTGCATCAGAAAAAACTTAGACAAGGCAGTTAAAAAGACCATTGAGACCATAGAAAAATCTGGATTCGAAATTCGAGAAGACAAAGTGCCATGGATTAGCCCATGGACTTATCTCGGATTCCAAATCTGTGAAAGAACCATTGTATCGCAGTAGCTTGCCATCCGAGACGACCCAAAAACCCTGAGAGACTTGCACAGTTTATGTAAGTCCATCAACTGGATATGTCCCCTGACAGGAATTACAAAAGAGAACCTTGCCCTCCTGTTCCGTCTTCTCTGTGGCAGCTGAATCATGGACTCTCCATGTGCCCTCACACCTGAAGCCTGAGATACCATCACCAAAATCCAAGAATCCCTGTCTTTATGTCAAGCTCATCGCTTCAATCCCAGCCTGCCTTTCCAGTTTATCATTCTGGGAAAGGCCCCCTATTTCCATGGATTGATTTTCCAATGGCACCCTCAACTCAGAGACCCTCTATTGATAGTTGAATGAATCTTTACAAACAACCAAGCTACAAAAACAATTACCACCTTTCAAGAAATCATGGCACATCTAATTTAAAAAGCCAGGATTCGCCTCTGCTCTCTTGCAGGGTGTGTGTTCACATGCATATACCTGCCACTGACTACTGGAGACCTGGAGCATTTGCTCCAGACCAGTGAAAAACTCCAGTTTGCCCTGGATAGCTATACAGGACACATTTCCATCCACATACCAAAACACACTTTTTAATGCAACCTTTAATCAGACCCCAAAATTAGTCCAAAGCAGGACACCTCTCAAAGCTCTGACTGTTTTTACAGATGGCTCAGGGTCATCCCACAAGTCTGTAATGATCTTGAAGGATCCCAAGACCCAAAAGTGGGAATCTGATGTCCAAATAGTGGAAGGATCCCTACAGATAGCTAAGTTAGCAGCTATCATCAGAGCCTTTGAGAAATTCAAAGATGAACCCTTTAATTTGGTCACAGATTCAGCTTATGTTGCTGGTATAGCTATGAGGGCAAAATACACTTTTCTCAAAGATGTTTCCAATCCAAAACTACACCAACTGATCTCTGCATTAACTTGTTTAATAGCCCACAGAAAACAACCTTACCATATTATGCATGTGAGGTCACACACCGACCTGCTAGGTGCTATTGCAGAAGAGAACAGGAAAGCAGAGTGTCATGAGGTGACTTTACCTTTAAGGTGGTTGTGAGAGCTGAAGGAAGTTGAAGTTGCTGGGGACTGAAAGGAGTCCCTTCTCCTGACCAATTATTGGTCATTACTGGGAATTGACAGCATTTTTAACCATTGAAAAGGGAGATCAACTTGTGAACCCTACCTTAAGATGTAAAGTCAGGGCACTTTGGGTCTCTTTGTTTCCTGGCTGTGAAAGGTAGCAGACCTCCGGCTGGCCTCCCGTTCTCTGCCTGGCCATGCGGCCCGGGCGGGGGCTGGGCTGGGCTGAGCCTGCCACGTCTCCCGGCCGGGAGATGGGGGCTGGCGGGGCTTGCCCTGGGCTCTGGCTGGGCTGGGCCGGTTCCTGGCTCGGCTGCAGTGACGGAGTTCACCAGGGACTGCCGAGTAAAGAAAGAGAAAAAAGCTCTGGACCTGCAGCGGGCTAAAGCGGCGACTACACTTTCCAGAACAGCTATGAAGAATCTTCTATCGAAGACAGCTCCAGCTCCTGCACCAGCAGAGGTCACAGAGCCATCTACAAAGCCTGGGCAAGATTTTAAACTTTTCATTTTCCAGATGAGACTTGCAGATTAATCCTTTTATTCAGAGAGAGAAAAAGAGAGTTATCAACATGTAAAGAGACTTTACAAAACTATCAGAGACAAGAAAGAAAAGAAGCTTCAGGAAAGGTAGAGAATTAAGAAGATGCTTTAATTAAGATGAAATATTTTTCTGTTAAAGCTATGGAGATGGACAATAAAGTCCTGAAAGAACTCCTTTAATTCATGACTGTATATAGGGAGGAATAGAGTGTTCAAAGTGAAAATTTCGAGTAAAAAGTAGAGTGATTGTGATACAGTGAAGTGCTGGAAACAGTGAAGCGAAAATTTGAAGCCTTGGGGGGCAATGAGAAAAACTGTTTTCTGGTGAAGCTCACAGAAACAGATGAAGAAGACTTTTGCTTTTGAATAACTCATCCTTAAAATGCCATCCCTAGACTCATGGCCCATACACACCTCAGAGTGATGTGAAATGGGAGGAGTGAGCTCTGATAACAGCAGCTCTGAGCAGCTAACATCTGGGCAATGGAAAACTATAACAAAAAAGTAGTTTTCTTGTGAGAAACTCCATAAATTAACAGAAAGAAACTTCTGTTTCTCTACAAAGACTGGTGAAAAGACTCTAGCAGGAATTGGGACTGTTTTAACCACCAAAGTTCCAAAGTTTTTGTCTCTGTTGTCATGTGAACAAGGGAATAGTGGGTAGATAGGGGATAAAAAAGGTTTTTCTGGAAGTTTATTCCGGTGTTCTTATTATTGTAGTTTGTCAATAAACTTTTTTTATTCCTTTTAAGTTTTATGCCTGTTTTGCTCTTGTTCTAATCCCTATCTCACAGCAAGAAATAAGTAATTTTTTTTTGTTATTGGTTTAAAACCACAACACAGAGGTATTGGCCATGCCAGTAGAAACTGCTAATATCCCTGAAATCTTTGCTCAAGCAAAGTTGTCACATACATTTTATCATCAAAATGTACCTGCCCTCATTAGAATGTTCAAGCTCTCAAAAGATCAAGCAGAAGCTATTATCACAACATGCCCAAACTGCCAAAATTACCAGATACCATCTATGGGTACTGGGGTCAATCTCCAAGGCCTGAACAGCTGTCAGTTGTGGCAGACTGACGTGAGTCATTTTCCATCTTTTGGAAGGTCTAAATATGTGCATGTGTCAGTTGACATGTTTTCTGGAGCAGTATTTGTATCAGCTCACATAGGAGAGAATGCCACTCACACCATCAAGCATTTTCTTCTTGCATTTTCCACTCTGGAAGTCCCTAAAAACATCAAAACAGACAATGGACATGCCTATGCCTCTTGTAGGCTGAAAGAGTTCTTCAGCGAGTGAGGAACAGAACACAATACAGGTATACCTGCAAATCCCACAGGGCAATCCATTGTAGAAAGGACTCATCAAACCCTCAAAAGAGTCCTCCATCAACAACAGAGAGAAGCAGAAATTACATTCCCTGTCGAGGGACTTTGTAAGGCCCTATATGTCATTAACTTCCTAAACTGTACAACATCTGAGCCTGACCCTCCAATCCTTCATCATTTCTCAAATTCAACCCATGCTAAGCTCACTGAGAAGCCACTAGTGCTAGTAAAGGACCCAGAGACACATCAGGTTTTTGGGCCTTTCCCGTTGATTACCTCGGGAAGAGGCTATGCATGTGTTTCACTACCATCTGGCCCTAGATGGCTCCCAGGAAAAAACATCAAACAATATCTAGGCACTGCAAACACTGTCCTTATGGACACTAACAAGAATTCTCCTGAGCCAAATACAAGACACCCACAATACCAGACCAGCTCTGCATGGAGATGATGGCATCACCGAATGTCCACAAACCAGAGAGAAGACTGTCCCATCACATGACAGCAGACAAAACTGAGAACTGAGCAAGATGCTGCTGCATCAGTCAAGCCACAGGCCAGACACAGTCTGGTCACAAATTACTCCCTAGTTTATATGTTGTTACCACTTTTTCCCTAAAAATCCTCATGTCCCCCTCCATCAACCCTTGCCAGAACCTGCCTAGAACCCCATACCTACCTCCCCCATCCTCAGTTTCTAGTAAATAGAAAAAAGGAGGGAGAGAACAGAAGAAAGGGATGAGGGAGTAAACTGTAAACCTCCCCCACCCCAGATCATAAATTTTGCTTATACTCCCTATCAGAAGCCCCATCCCTGTCCAAAGATGAAAATTATGTCTGTTGGTGCTATCCTCACTGCTGCCTGGATGCTCTTGACTATGCCACACACCTTCGGTTGGATTAGTCCACAGCCTACCCACAATGTTTGGGTGACCTTTGCAAGGACAAGGGAACAAGATAACATGTGCCTATCAATGGGTAGCATTGACAACCCACTTTCCTCATGTCTGGTAGGGATTCCCTTGGTAGCAAATGACTGGCCCGTCTATAATTCAGAGCTCCTCTGCACCAGAGGTAAGAGGCCCAATTCGGTAGACACTTGGGATAAGTGGACAAAGATTCTGCCACATGCTCCAGAGGAACCCCAAGAACTGGACCTGCTGGGGTCCTCCAAAGAAACATACTGTGTCAAATTTTACTTTAAATGACCAAATCAACATTGGCCAGAAACTGACCAGGCAAAAAACACATAGAGAAAAGATATATCACAAATTAACAAAGCTTACAATAATTTGAATTTGTGTAATTACACCAGCTGCATACTTTCTGTGTTCTCTCTCCACCCCAAAGTGTTGCTCCGGGGAATTTTTCTTATCTGTGGTGACTGAGTATGGGCTGGGATCCCCTCACATCTCCAGGGGGATCCCTGTAGCCTTGGCAAGCTTTCTATCCTCACTCCAAATATCACGTTATTACATAATTTGAAACAAAAAAACTAATTTGCAAGCCAAAAAGATCCTATTCTGAATTTGATGAAAATTCTAATAGCCAAATTTACAATTGGAACCTAGGAAAGTGAGTCGTGGCCTCCCTGTTTTACCCATGGGTAGTCACAGCTAAAGCCTTTGGTGACATAAATTACCTGGAGTGTTGGCTTAGCAAGCAGGCCAATGCAACATCTGCTGCCCTGAGCATTCTTTTAAAAGATGAGGAGATCGCAAGACATGCATCTCTACAGAACTGAGCAGGAATCAACCTCTTACTATTCGCCCACAAACATGGCTGCGAAGACTTTGAAGGGATGTGCTGCTTCAACTCCTCTTCGCATTTAAAATCCATCCACATAGACATGCAGAAACTGAAGGAACTAGTGAAGGACTTAAAAGTGGAAAACACCCCAGGCTGGGTCAATGACCTTCTCGGTCAATGGGGACTAATGGGATGGGTGTCATCCTTAGTTAACGGAATTTTGTGGATTTTTATTGTAATTGTTCTTGCATTAGCTACATTCTCATGCCTTCTTCATTGCCTCAAAAGAGCTATTTGCGATGACTTTTTACTAAATACAGAGAGGGGAGTTGTGGACGAAGCCCAGTCTTCTGACAGGCTTCCTACCTGGAGATCTGCCCCCTAGATAAGACAAAACTGCCTAGTCATGGTGACTAAGCTGTGGACCCCTTCTTGCTTTGGGACCCCATGTTATTTCCCTGTTAACTATTGGTCATCAGATGATCCCAGTCTCAGACCATTGACACCTTTTCCAAATCTCCCCTTCCCTATAAAAACCCTAGCTTTTGCCCAGATCAGGGATAGATCATCACTGGCCCCTGTCACGATCCGCCAGCCAAGCGGGAGTCGTGAGAGGTTTGTTTGATCTCAGAGTGCAAAAAGGACACCAAGGGATTTCAGTTTAAATCACAGCAGCAACAATGCATCTTTATTTTAGTGCTAACAACATGGGTTATGCGATAGATGAGAAGGAGAGAAAGGGAGAGAGAAAGAGAGAAATAGAGAGACAAAGTAAAGAGAGAGAAAAAGGGGGGGCTATAGCTACCAATGGATGAGGTGAGATTGACAGTGTTTTATTCCGTGGGGAGATCTCTCTCAAATAAACTAACTTAGAAAGCCACTTTTATAGTCTCTTTCAAAGCAAGGGACAGTTGGCCAAGAGGTGGGGAGATTCACAGGCCATTGTGATGAGACCCATTGCTCTTTGAAGCAGGTATGAGTTATAAAACAGGCCACTCCTCACCAGTCCCTGCTCAGCAGCAGGAACGAAGGCAGTGTACCGTGGCAGCACAGCAAACACCCGCAAACAATCACTTTTGTGGTGTAGGTCGAGCACACCTTCAAACAATCACTTAGCAAGCATCCACCTCAACCAGGCCAAAACCCCGGCACAAAAGTCCCCTGGGGTCTTCAGGGTCTTAGTCTCTGTTCTTGCAATGGTCATGAGGCAGATGAGGGAAACTTCAGACCATCTCTTACAGCCCCCTTCGCTGAAGACTGCATTAACAAACTCCTGCGGAATGCCACATGGTCTCCCGTCTCTTGTCTACACATGGCTGGGGTAACCCATGAACGGAGCTGTCTGGGCTGATCTGAGCTGATCACTGCAAGAGATTAAATCACTTCTAAAAGAGCTGTTCGCTTAAGCCTCTGCCCATGCTCCTGAGGGTTACCCCTGGCTGGAAACTACCTGGAACTCCCCGGATGGCAGTTCCTTTCCTGGGACATCTATCTGGGATTTGTTGCAGGCAGAATGGGGGGACAGACAGACCCCCAGACCCAGCTGCAACAGTTGGGCACTGGAACAGGCTCCGTAGGGAAGCGGTCACAGCACCAGTCTGACAGAGTTAAGAAGTGTTTGGAAAATACTCTTGGGCACATGGTCTGACTCTTGGGAATGGTGCTGTGCAGGGCCAGGAGTTAGACTCGATCCTTGTGAATCTCTTCCAACTCAGCTTATTCCATGATTTTGTGGTTCTGTGAAATCAGTTCTGCTCTACATCTCAAAATGATAAAGTAGAAACTGTAAAAAGGCTATACAGTTGATCAAAGGTGTGGAGTAGTTTCTATAAAGGAACAGCTGAAAATCCTGGAAAGGATCCTTTATCCTTGTTATAGATACATAGTACAATATTGCCTTTTCACAAGTATTAATACGAATGCTATATGTATATTGTTAAAATGGCTTTGCTGTAATAGTCAATATAGTATGTTTGAACTGTCTGCTTAGTTAGGATAACATTCAATGAACAGATGATGGGGACCCTACTGATTATAAATACTCACCGCCTGTGGAAAGAAGGAGCCAAAGCCCAAATTAAAAGGTGATAAGGAGAGAATTAAAACCACAAGCCAAGAAACATGCATGCTCTAAAAAGATGGACCTAAAGAGTGACCATGCTACAAAGTTCCTGGAAAATGCAAACTAGTTAATAGAAAAGTTTGAATATGCATGAAGTTTATGAATATGCATCAAGTTGATGCAACAGAAATGGTATTTAAAGGGTGTTTCCAAAACACCAGGTGTGCAGAGTGCCAAGCACCCAGCCGTTCAACCCTTCACTTTATTGTCTTTGTCTCCTATTGTCTTTTTTATTAAACCTTTTAAAATTTACCAGAATAGTCAACATTGTTTTTCACATCCTGGAAAGGAAATGACTGATATGAAACTTCAAGTAATGAATGACCCAGAGACCTCCAAATAAATGTAGTGTTGATGGATTTAAAAGACATAGAATGACAAGGTTCATGACACATCATGCCACCTGGTTGTGGAAATACTTGACAATAGGTTGTGGAATCTGAAAGCTTATTCAAAAGAAAACAAACTATGAAAAAAAGAGCTGGAAAAAACTCTACCAACACTCACTTATTTACTTACAAGACAATTTTTTCAATGATAAAAATATCTCCGCAAAAAAATCACTTGATGTTTGAAGCATCATTATAAGCTTCTGTTCTCATACACTTTCTTAGGCATCTGCTGAGGCACTGCCAGACAGGATGCTGGGCTAGATTGATGTCTACTCTGACCCAATACAATTATTCTAATGTTCTTAGCACCCCTGATTGACACAAAGGAGTCATCTGTGCCATCAGGATTTGCCAGTGAAAAAAGGACTTACTGTTTTATATCTCTGGGGGGAAAATAGGAAGTGTCTTTTCCCATAAAGAGTTCTTCCCAGCTTCTTTCAGGTCTGCAGTACCTTGGGGTAAAATGCAGAGGACTCTTTTTAAACTCTTACCTATTGACTGGGGGCATGGGGGTTAATATAAGTTTTAAGATGGATATTCTCAACACTTCAATTTTCAAAAATGATTAATATTTTTGAGTAATTTATATATATATGAAGGCATTTACAAAATTTTCCATCAATGACCTCAAATCTATCCAGGGTTCACACTATATGGAGTATCTGAGGTCTGGAAAAGGAGCATAGATTTTGTATTGAGGTAGCACTTGCTCTTGGCTCTTTCTCTGGAGTTCCAGTACTTTACTGGGCAGACTGGACAGAGGATGAGGGCTGAGCTGCTCCAGCATATTTGTCACTTAATTATTTCAATGTGTCCCTGCCCACATAGGAAACAGAAGAGACAGTGCCTGTAGAGAGGTGAGAATGAGAACTACCAGCTGTGTTGTCATCACTCCATTTTCTATTCTTTGAGTGGAGTGGAATACAAACTCCCAGCTTCCTTTTTTTTCAACTGAGCCATCCATACCTGTGAGAGATGACATGAACATTTATAAGGTTGGGCAAAACTCATTTGTAGAGATTATTAGAGACCAGATGCCAGAAAAATATTTCAGGGGGAAGGGAAAATTATAAAAATAGAGCAAGCTACCCAGGCCACTGTAACAAATATAATGTACAGAAAGAGGCAGAGAAGAGGAAGAAGGCAAAAGAGCAGTGTGTGTTAATTTAAATGAGCTTTTAAAAACATTTAGAACAGTTCTTGCAACATGACATCAACAAGATGATGCCTACAATGTTACTCAAATCCAGAATAACGTTTTCATATTTACCATACAACTTTCCTTTAAATTTTCTCTGTTTGCATTCTGTAGCTTAGCAAGGTCAGATTTTCTCATTACAAAGTTTTTTAATCGCCCTGAGGCTTCTATATTCTGCCTTTTGCCTTTACACCATTGCTGATAAAGAGCACAAACTATGTGTAAAAGGAGAATTTTAAGTTGCAGTGGAAAGTTTTATGAAAATATATCACTCCTCCAGAAAACTGAGAAGAACCCAAAAGAAAGTTCCTTATCATGATGTTAGGACAGGCTTAGGAGATGGTTATGGATAAAGAAACAGCTGTACTGCTTTAGACTAGCAGAGTGTCCAGCTCAGAATGGTTTAAATATACTGGTTTGTGTATTCAAAGTGTAAGAGCTTGATTAGCTGTACTTCCCATTCACAAATAAAGACAGCCTACCTGAATATGTAACAGGTAACCTGAACTTGTGGTTGTAGCTCAGACATCTGTACTCCTTTCTATAAAGACAAAAAGAAAGATAACACCTATCATTAAGTAGTATACACACACACTCCACACACTGTTTAATTAAAAAACCTCAACTTGACATAAATTCTGTAATCCAGTTCCACTGGGTATTATTGCAGCTGGAAATTTCATCAGCCAGTGTCTGCCATCTCCACTCTAAGTAGTGATGTCACATCAGTCTTTCTGGTTAAAAAGAAATGGACAATTACAAGCAGAGAAGTATAAAAAACCTTACTAGATACTGTGGCAAGGAGACATATTTAAAAGAGCTGCATGGATTTCCATTGAGTAAACAACAGTAGGAAAAACTCTAAGTGAGAAAAAGATGCTAGTAAAAGAAATTGTGATGATGAAAAATATGAGGAAGAGAGAAAAGAAGCCCGAAACAGCCAAATGCTGAGAAAACAAATGTGCAAAAGCATCAATCTTGAAACCCAATGGGGCACAGCATGGCAATTCTACCATGTTTGAGAGCATCAGTTTAATACCTGAAAATTAAGTATAAACTGAGTATGAGTCAGTTCAGTACAGCTGCCTCATGCAAAGGCTACATCCCAGTCCTCAGAGAAAGACTAGGTAGGAAATTGTTCATTTTAGAAGAAAATAAACAGAAACATGGGGAGGAAAACAGGATTCAGAAAGCCCAGACTTATGTGCTGGTTTTGGAGCCTGAATCCCAGTGTGGGAGAAGCATGTCCAGCTCAGCACAGCTCAGTCCTGACTCCAGGCCAGGCAATGTGCATCAGTGGCACCGCGACATGTGCAGATGCCAGCAGCCACACAGTCAATATGCTTGACCTGTGCTCAGACAAGGAGCCACCTTCTGTAAGGATCTGAGCCTCATTAGGCATCTTTGATTTACCCTCCTAACTCGGTGTATCAGGTGTTTGCTGTTGAGAGCAAGTGTCAGCTGACACTATATTGCAAGTTCAGACTTGAATGTAGAAGGCAATTCTGTGAAATACTCTGGATTTCCCTGCACCCAGTGGAGAGTTCATGCTGGAGCAGGGTAATGTGTGAGGAGAAAGGAGCAGCAGAGAGGAGCTATTATGGGCTGACCACAGCCCCCCATTCCCCATCCCCTGTACTGCTTGGAGAGGAGAAAGTAGAAGAGTTGTGAATGAAGGGATGAAGCTGGCCCTGGGAAGAAGGAAAAGGGTGGGGGAAGGTGTTCTTGTCTTTGCATCTCACCATCCTGATCTATTTTTCATTTGCAATAAAGTACATTTTTTTCTTGTCCCAAGTCTAGTCAGTTTTTCCAGTGACAGAGACTGGTCTTTATCTCATCCCATAAGCTTTTCCATCTTATGTTCTCCCACGTAGTGTTCAAGAGGTGGAGTAAGAGAGCAACTGGGTGGGGTCTGGAAGCCAGCCAACATCAACTCGCCCCAGTAATACTAAATTAACACCATATTTATCATGTCTGGGTTTATCACATCTATCTCAGATTCTGAGCATAACTCAGAATTTGTTGAAGGGAAGCATGAGGAAGCTCATTTTTCATTGGACTCTTTCTCATTGTTGCATTGACACCTAAGAGGTAGTAGAACAACATTTAGAAAACTGTTTGCTGAGAGTCATGGAGAAGCTGCTTTGCTCACAGAATACAGGGTTTAACCATAGTAGGGTACGTAACGTAGTGTTACATGGCACACCAATGTGGCATTCCCTGGCAGAACTATTAGTGTGTATTACCAGGCAGAAGTGCTGTGATAGTCATAATGCTTCAGTCACGTTTTCACTTTCTTTGCTTCTAAGCCTGTTAATGGCAAGGCAAAGTTAGCACAGCCCTACCTGCAATCAGAACAGGAAACAGTTTACTGAGGAAACATGTTAATTTAAAGAAGTTGTTCATAGTTTCCTTTTCTCGTACGCTCACTTGTTGCTCACTCACCAACTGAATGAGTCATGACAGCCATGAAAGCCAGTTAGAATCAAGAGTTAGTGTTAAAATGCTTTGGCATTTCCACTTCAACATCTCATACATTTGCAATGGGAATGATACGTTTGCTCATCCCTTTTTCTCAAGTTACTTCAAAATCTGTCTTAACTATACTACAATATGACATCAGATTACTCATGGGCACTGGTCTGACAGGCTGATGGCTGATACAGAGGAAATAAATCTTAGGGAGTAACTTACTTTATTTTATTTTTTTTTCAAGTTTAATTTGCCAGAGATGACAGAGAAATTATTTCTGCTCAGGAAAATCTCAGATAATGAGGAAAGGCCTGTGGCGTTTAAACACAGCACCTCTACTTCCCTCAATGAAATTGATAGCAATGGTAAATTTCTGTCAAGTGGTTCCTTGCAGGAATGCCATTGACTTGCTTTACAAGGCAAAATTTCTAAGTCTGGAGGTGGTTTATTTAATTTCTAAGGCATTTTAAAATAATTAATAAAAACCCTTTAAGTAATTAATAAATAATTGAACAGTTGAATCGTTAAATAATTAAATAATTAATATAACAAGTAGTTCATCAGGTTCTGTTTTTAGCACTGATTCCTGCTCCTGACTAGAAACCTATATCTTCTCAGCAAAAGCATCAGCAGATCCTGCTGAGGTCCCACCAGCAAGATAGGAAATGTCTTTGCAAGAAGTCCTGAGCTTGCCCTGTGGGTGCAGGAGCTTAGGACTTCTGATCAATGAACCAGTATGATTTTGCAGAAGCAGTTTATTGTTTACATTATGCACTTATTCATAGATTCTAAAACTACTGTTCACATGATCATGCATTACTTGAATGGTGCCTCTATCTTGTCCATGCTCTCAGCACGCACTCCTCAGGTTTTGTGATTGGTCATGGTGCAGGTGTTCAAATGCCCTCCATTATCTGGTTCTTGTGGTCTTGTTTTTCTGTTTCTCAATGTCTTCTTTCTTATTTTAGAACAATTTATGTTTCAGCAACCTTGAGGAATTCCAGAAGGTCTGATAAGAAATTCTACAGACAGTTTGGCTGGGGCATACTATCCCTAAGTTTTTCATATACGTTGCTACATGTGGGCTATCAAAAAGTACCCCGTATTGGTATAACTCTGGGCTAGGATACTAAAGCAGGTACAGGCAATCCCGTGTAGAACTGTGTGTCATCCAGATATGAGCTGTTTCACACTTGGAAGAGATGTGTTTTATGGTGTGCTCATAAAGACTATCCTCAAGTATCTCTCTGAGGGACACGGAAAAATGTACCTCTTTTGAAATTCAGAGGGGAAAAAAAAGAAAGGGAAAGGGAAAGGGAAAGGGAAAGGGAAAGGGAAAGGGAAAGGGAAAGGGAAAGGGAAAGGGAAAGGGAAAGGGAAAGGGAAAGGGAAAGGGAAAGGGAAAGGGAAAGGGAAAGGGAAAGGGAAAGGGAAAGGGAAAGGGAAAGGGAAAGGGAAAGGGAAAGGGAAAGGAGGGAAAGAAGGAATATATTGGAAGGAAAGGAAAGGGAACTTATATTTCTACAAGGTAATACTGTAGGATTTTGCTATCAAATGCACAAAAATTTTAAAAGTTGTAGAAAATCTCTAAAAATAATAGAAAAAGACATAATTTTGTTTCTTTAGGAACAAGATTGGTTTATTATAAAATTTAAATGCATGTAAGATGTGGAAACACATTTCCCCAAGCTTCTTTAAGTCATAAAACACACTCCATTTTTGTAATTCATTTTCTGTACTCTCTTGAATAGATTGAAAATTGACATTTCAGTCAGTTTTGGCTTTCAATACTTGATGTCAGGAAAAAAAGAGTTGTCTCAAATAAAAGACATGAGATGAAAGAAGTGAATCAGGAGTGAGGTCCTTTAGATACATGACCTTTCAACTTATTACAGACATGATTATTATTTAATTGGCAAAAATAATAGATTATGAATATTTAATCGATAAAACTGCAGTGGAAACCAGAGCCTGAAACAGAGACATTGTGATGATACTCTTTTTTCTCCTATTAGAACTCTACTCCATACTCTTTTGTTGTGTTTCTACTGATGGTAATTGTAGTTTGGCTTTTTCTATGGAAATTTGATTTACATTTTGTAATGTCTTATGCTTTAACCATTCATCTCTTGTAGATCCCAGCCCACATATTTTGAATTCAATCCATTTTTTGAGTGTTATAAGTCTGTTGGAGTGGCTATAGCTGGAGTTATATCCCCGTACATTTGATTACACTATCAAAGTTTTCTCGATAAAACTAATAATTCAGCACAAGTTTCTTTAAAACAGTGGAAGAAGAAAAGGATTAATTTGTAAGATGGAAAACCCTTATGCAGGTAACATTTCTTTCTTATCTATTCTGTTATAGTAAACTAATCTCTAACTCCACATAAAACTTCATGCTAGCCTGCTATCAAACAACAATTAAAACATTTCTGGAGTTGTCTCACCAACAACTGATATTGTTGTGTAGAGTCCTTTTTCATGTAAATTAGCCAGACATTTCAACATTTAAAAATTAAACAGCACAACAAGGAACATAAGATAGCACTACAAGGGGCATCAAAAATTTGTTTTCAGTTCATAACAGATATGTTAGGCTTCAGAAAACTGACATCTTGCTCTTACTGATTGACCTACTCAACAACCATCTTTAAAGGTATTGGGCTGCCTCTGTTTTCTTCTGTGATATCTGTCAGCTGCTTGTATGTTTGATCAAATAAATGGTGAAGCCTTCCAACTGTTTTCCTAGGATTTTTGTATAGTAATGTGCTGCTTCAGAAATCTCACACATGGGACAGAATCACTCTGCAGTAATACAGGCTGGGCACCAGCTGGATGTTTGCAGAAAGCAGGTGGGGAATCCTGATGTACAAAAAAGACTTTAAGTAAACACGGGTGAGCAGTCTGCCTCTGCATGGAATGCCCAACAGCTGTGGTAGCAAGAGTGTAGCCAGCAAGCCAAAGGAGGTTTAGTGCTCCCGTCTGTTTAGCACTAGGGTTTCACAGCTGGACTGGTGTCCAGCCTGACTGTGGGCTTCCCAGTGCAAGAAATACATCACTGTCCTAGTGCAAGTCCAGTGGAGGGTTATCAGGAACTGAGAGGACTGTAGCATATGGAGTATGAGGAGAAATGATGCAGCAATTTCGGGTAACAAAGTAGGCAGGGTACTGTATTAAAATCAAAACAACAGCCCATGATGGAAAGCAAAATTTTCAAAGGAGTTCCTTTCATCTTTATCATGGTTAGAAAAGCTTTATTTTATGACACCTTAAGAACATTTATCCAAGTTCTGGAGTTTCTGCTATTACTTCACTCAAATCTCAAGTATCAGTATAAGCACAGATGTTAAACAAACTTGGCTTTGGATTTATTTAAGAACTGTCTGGGTGCAATCCTGTGCCATGTGCTCTAGGATGCCCCTGCTTGAGCAGGGAGATTGTACCAGATGAGTCCACTAGTGGTCTCTTTCAATCTTACCCATTCTGTGATTCTGTGTTCCTGTGAGAGGCTGTGAATAAGAGCTGCTCATGAAAATATCTAGAACCCAGAACTTCTGTGCCTTTAAGTGTGTGGAGACAAAGGTAAACAAAAAAACCCATGAAAAACCAAAAAAAGAAAACACCAAAATGAGGGTTTGAGTACACTATTGTATGGGCAACTTGTATTTAAAACCTTGAGATAGGTTGCTGACGGGATTGCAGAATTCCAGATTAGTTCACTGCAGTATTTAAATACAGTAATAATTACATGTGACTTGAAGCCACACATTTTCTAGAGAAAGACAAAGCTTGTCTTGATCCTTGTAATTCACAGGAAGAAATTACAAAAAAAGCAAAGATACAGTGCTTGGCATTCTGAATGTTCTGGAATTACATATCACACCACCCTGGGTGGAAGAGATGATTTATATAAACCTATTTCACTGGTTATGGTCAGTTACTGTCTGCCATAGCCTTAGACAAAGAATGCTGTGACATTGAGTGGAAAATTTCAAAATAGGATGATATATACAGAAGGAAGGAGTCAAAATACATATATTTCATGGTTGCAGGAGTTTTAACAGTTTACTTATGTTTATTAAGATATAAAACTTGGAATCAAACAATAAACAATATTGGAATATTGCTGCAGAAAACCCAGGAAACAGCAATCTTGTTGCCATAAGCATTAGTTCAATACATCATGGTTTAATTGCTTGCACAGTGAATGAATATGATCTCTAATATTTTTTTTTTAATTGCAATAAAATTGCTTTTATTATTATATGTTGCAGCTCCAATGTTCCTATATTTAAAAGTGATAATATTACTGGTTTACTTGTATCTATGCAAATAATATTTCATACATAGTTATGCTTTCAAATGATTTTATTAAAAGTCTCCCGTGACTTTTAATGAAATGCCAGACTGAGAGACAGAGAAGGCTGGGATGAAGGCTGAACCACTGCTGGCAAAACATGACTCGAAACAGTCTAAGCCACAGTGGCATGAGAAACATTCAGAGCATTTATAAATGATTCAGTCATATTATAAAGTACAAGATTTAGCTGCCTACAGTTATTCTAAACAATCCCCACAAAGTTGCCACTGAGGCAAAATTAGTGAATGATTAGATAGCAAAGTGGTTAAAAAGTTCTCTGGAAAAAGAAATTTGGATGGAGACATTGACAACTTACTGCATTTTATTTTTTTTTTTGTACATTTTCTACAGAGATATGAACATTTCAGAGTGAAAGACAGACTGTGAAAAGACTAATATAAAATCCTGGATGCTTTTGCATGAATGAAGGGACACCAGCATTGGAAAGACAGTAAAACATAAGAAAAGGCAATTAAAATTATGGAAATAATTTACTATGTTTCAGAATAACAGGAACAAAAGCAAGATATATTTCTCTCAGAGCAGTTTTTTCAGTATTTGAAACATATAATAGAAAAATGCAGTCAGTTATGATATTGTGCACACTTTATCAGCTGCTGTTGAACATTTCACAAAGAAAATTAATCTCCTTTGGGACATATAAGTTTTAGTTTATGACAACAGCATAATTTCATTTGCTGGCACTTGATCTGTTCGTCTTTAAGAAGAGGCACCTGGCTGAGGAGACTACTGGAGGCTGTCTGGAGCTGGGAGTGTCTTGGTCTGCTTCCCAGGGATCCCAGAGCTGCCAGGGCTGGGAGAGAGGCAACAAGTAGCTGGGAATTTGTAACCCACACAAGCTGCCCATTGGTAGACCCTTACAGGTATGTGTCAGGTTTATTCAGAGCTGAAGCTTGCGCTGCTTTCTACTTCTATTCATCCTGACTTCACAACTTTCCTTTGGGCTAGGTAGTCAGCCTAAATAATTGTCACTTTTACAGCTGGCCATATAGCACAAAAATTGTGTCTGTGGAAGTCAGTGTCATCTATAAGAGTTTCCCATGGTTTTACCATTTTTCCGCAAAATGTTAGCAACAGTTGGAAATTGAACAGCACAGGTTTCCAGAGCTTTTTGTGAAAACAAAGGGAGTCTGAATAGTTCTATTGCATGAGAACACCGAGCCCATTTGATTACTGATTCTCTCTTAGTCTCCCATGTGCCTTGGATATAATTGTGGAAAGCTTAGGGAAGGGAGTGATTCTGGACAAAACAGCAGAAAGAAATGAATGAAAATAACTGTGGAGGTGAAATCCCAAGGAAGTCCCAAACTAGAGATCTCCTTCCTCATGATTTGTAGACAATGTGTTTTTGCTGTTCTGATTCACCAAAAAATTATAACACTTCTCTCCTCCAGGGTGTTGTTGTAAGACTCTGTTTGCTGCTCATTATGTTACTTGAGTTCTGCTCATTACAAATCGGTTCTAGGTGAGACAGAAAATAATACAAGAACTAAAGCTTTGGGAAAGAAGAAATGGCACTTCACATCTTATTTTCTCCACTGCCTCATATTGTTTGCTAGCTGCAAAACAGGGTCCTTTAAGAATCCAACAATATTATCTACATACAGAAGTCTTTATACTGTGATTTACATGATGCTAAATGTTTTCAGCTAGAAATAGCAGAAATTTAAGAGTGGTCTTTGAACATTTTTTCATAACTCAGCCATAAATCTACATCCCCAAATGTTGAGTAACTCTTGTTGAGTAACTTTTGTTGAAGCAAAACTCTTAGTCAGTATGCCCTGTACACAGACTGCAAGCACTACCAGCTTTAACATATGACTGAGTGCTTAACTTGCATTAAGATCTTTCACCAAAATGCATTCATTTGCAAGTAAAAAGGAAAAAGTATAAAATACCTTTCTGGAATATTTAATATTCTGATCTAAATATCATATGATTTTCTGCAAATTACCAGAACTAGTGAATTTGACAGCTATTTCCTTTGACAAGGAACATGGGAAAAATGTTTCTCCCCCATGCCCCCAAGAACAGGCAACAGAAAAAGAAAGATTTGCCAAATTTGTCAGCCATCCTAGTAGTCTTTGAAAGGTTTTGGGAAAAATTTCTTAATCTTTTTGGAAAATAAATATGTTCTTTTCCTTTAAAACTCTCATTCCTACCAATGAAATATGAAACAAAGACTACACATAAAAATCATTATTCTACCCTCAAATAGTTGGCAAAATTCCTTATTTTCTCTTTGAAGGTATTCCTGTGTTCATTCAACCTCAATTTAATAGATAATGAATCAAAGAAATAAGCGTCTGAAATTTATACAGAAAGATAAATAAAACTTTCTTCCCCCATACCTCATCACGCTTCAAAGATTAAATAGACAAATGCAGTGCATAATGAGCATCTTTAGTTTTTGTATGTGAGTTGCAGAGAGGAAAAAAATGGGAGGGGAGGAAGGGACAAAAATACAGAACTTCTTTTGTCTGAATTTAAAATTCTGCTAGAATAAACGGAAAAGACAAAAACTGTGGGTTTTCTCCTCACTCCTCCAAGCCCTTTTTGAATTCATGACTTCTTCCTTTGACCCTTTTTGTCTCCTTAAGCATGCAACTCTGTAAAAAAATTTTGTTTAACATGTCTCAAAATGTGGAACTACACTTGATGAAGTTGTGGAAAACAATATGTGCTTTTAGAAACTTTTAAGAGAAAAGAAAGTTGATTTTGGACTGAGTCTTATACAGATCACCTACCTAAACCTTTATTAGTATTCAGGTGGCTGAAACAAAAATTGATGGTGTCTAGTATGTGTCATTATTTTCTATTTTCAGACAATATCTAAAGAAAAATAAGTGCAAAAGTGCTGCTGTTTCACAAAACTAGTACACTAGGAAAAATCTTGATGCAAAACAAAGATCTTTGGTTAAGAGCCTATGATACACCACTCCGCAGAATGTACTGCAGTGAAAGGTCTGTTCCCAGAAAGAAGACACCCTTTAGTTTGCTAGTAAAGAGATCCTCTTAAAGATTTTTCTCTGTATTTTCCTTATGCCCCTTTTTTATATATATTGCAGAAAACATGTGCAGTAAAAAACTGCTCTGTGCAGTATTTTAGCATTTGATATTAGTAGCTTTTCTGCAATTTTTACTTTGTTTTTGTTTATATGCATATTACAACTCTGTACATTTTTTAAAGAGGCAAGTATTTTCTTATTTATTCCTAATAGAATAAAACAATATTTTTTCTAAAAATGAGGAAAATATATGTGTTGTAGTCTAGAGCATAGCGGAGCAGAAGAATTCAGGATGTAATGGAAAGTTAGCAGACCCCCCTCTCTGTTAGGATAGTAAGGCCTTCTGCAATTAGCCAATAGCACCTAACGATGACAAAAGCAGATGGGAGTAACACAATGACCCTAGGTTATAGAATGTTAAATTCCCCTGCAATAAACACCATATTCGCCATCCATCACATTGATGCTGTGGGTTGTGGTCCGTGCGGCTGAAGATAGCCACCGTGCTGGCTCTGGCCAGGGTGCCTGCCTTGCTTGAAAACCATCATATGGTGCCTAAAACCCAGGAAGAAAAGTGGGAAGAAACGTGGCAAGAAACCCAGAAAGCAAGGATTCTCTGGATCACCGAGCAGCGGCCAAGATAGCTGGACTAATCTTGGCGAGAAAGATCCTGGGCCCAGAAGGAAGATAGAATCATTGATAAAGGTCATATCTGAATTATATAAGCAGTGGGGGGTAGATTGTAAATCTAAGGATTTTATGCTTGCTGTTACACAGCTTTTACAAATTGGAGTTATAGAGCAGCCAGTGGACATTCTTCACCCTGAGGTGTGGGAGAAATGTACCAGAGCTCTGGCTAATGAAACTGTAGATTCTGGTAATATGAAACATTTTAAGTCATGGGGTAAGGTCATTAAGGCCTTGAAAAAAGCTAGACAAAAGCAAGAAACCTGGATGGCAGCAAAAGACTGTCTCTTGGTCACCCCAAAACTCGGAGTCAGTGCTACAACACAAACTTTAGAGCCTCCAGATGAGAGCAGCTCAGCTGAGCAGAAGGGGACACAGGAGGATGATATGCCC
This sequence comes from Pseudopodoces humilis, assembly GCF_049639895.1. Lineage (NCBI taxonomy): Eukaryota > Metazoa > Chordata > Aves > Passeriformes > Paridae > Pseudopodoces > Pseudopodoces humilis. The sequence continues at coordinate 70,511,543 of NC_142200.1, read as the reverse complement.
CCTAAAACCCCAAACCCTGAGCTGCCCTCAGAGGGGCAACAGAAAGCAAGAGATTTTTGGAGAAAGTTAATGGAGGAAGCCAGAAATGTAGCAAGGAGGGTAGGGGGAGAAGCATCCCCCCAAGGACTTAAAGATGGCGCTGAGAAAAAAGTTATAGAGCGGGAAAAAAAAAAGTCTTTAACAAAGAACAAAAGCTGGCCTTGGAAGATGAGCATGGTCGGGGGGTTGAGAGAGATAAGAAATGTGGAGAAGAAAGTGGGGGATGGGTACAGAATGATTGGAATGCAAAGGGAGGAGGAAGAAGGGAGAACAGGGGGCAGAACAGAGCCCAGAGTGAGGGGCGGAGGGAAAGGTGGAGTGATAGGTGGAGTGGAGGGTGAAACGAAAGGCATGGAGTACCAGGAGGGAGGGAACAGCCCGCCCACGGGGGTGGCAGGCGGGGCCGGAGCCCAAGAAAAAGGCATGGGAAACAGGAAGTAGCCAGCCAGTCGAGCTCTGACTCTGATCTTAATACGAGTGACGAAGGGTCAGAGCCCAAGTCCTCAGAAGAGGAAACAATAAAGATAAACAAGAACATCCCCCCCCCACATTAAAAAAGAACTGAGAGAGGACACCCCTCTCACAGACTGGGTACAGATAAGAGCAGAATGTGCCACCTGGGTTGCCCCAGATGTGTTAGTATTCCCAGTCAGGGTGTCTGACGGGGGGCAGAGGGTTTAATCACCAATAAATCCTAAAGAAGTTAAAACGATTGTTAAAGCAGTTTCAGAAAAAGGGCTTAATTCAGCCATGGTCACCTCCCTTACCGATGGTCTTTTTGGAGGTGACGACCTGCTCCCTTTTGATATAAAACACATTTGCAGAATGCTTTTTGATGGAGCAGGGATAATTGTTTTTAAACAAGAATGGGAAGACACCTGTGCCAGATACCTAGCCCAAATAAATGGAGCAGACCATCTACTACATGGTTCCAGCTTGCCACGGTTAATGGGCACAGACCCAGCCATGACTACACCTCAGGCACAAGCCCAGGGTATGCGAGCCTATGAAGTTATGACAACCACTCATGCGGCCAGAGAGTGACCTCACGCTCGGCCTCTAGAGTTGTTGCTAAGCCATCACCATGGGCTACCATAAAGCAAAAAGAAAGTGAGAGCTTTACACAATTTGTAGACCGCCTTCAGGTAGCTGTTGACTCCTCTTCCCTGCCCCCAGAGGCAAAAGGCCCAGTCATGGCAGACTGCTTACGACAGCAATGCAATTTGACAACCAAGGAAATCCTCCAATCACTACCGGCAGGGGCAAATATCGCAGAGATGATTAAACATGTCGCGAGGGAGGAACAGGCAGTTTCGATTCAAACTGCAATCTGCACAGCAGTTGCTAACGTGCTGGCGTGTTTCAAATGCGGTCAGGCAGGTCATGTTGCTGCAAATTGCAGAAAGGGGGGGCCCTGGCAGCGCCCACCTCACAGCAGAACCAGTTTAAAGGACCATGCTGGGCTTGTGGGAAAAAGGGGCACCTTGCCAGAGAATGCAGATCCAAGGCTCAGGGAAACGGGAGGGGGAGAGGACAGCAGGGCCGCATCCAGTTCTCTCCCACTTGGGATGCGAGGCGGCCCAGCTATGCCAATCCTGCAAGAATCGAGCTGCTCCTGAACCCATTACCCCCCCGAGAGGCAACCACTTTTGTAACCCAGCCAGTTGCTCAGCCAACCCTGCCTTATCTGCACAGGGACAGCAGGGATCACATTTGGGGGACAGGACCCCTGGGTGGCCCTGGCAGTAAGGTGTGACAACCCACCGGTGGTATGGGGGATCTGCACTCCTTATGACACCTCAGGTGATCAAAGTATCCCCTCTGGGTCCATCAGTGTTCCTTTTCTAATTGGTACAGGGGCAGATGTCACAGTCATTCCGGAGACAAATTGGCCTCCTCTCTGGAAACTAGAAGATGCCCCCATGGTGGGCGGGGTTGGAGGGCTGTCACGAGCTCGGAGAAGCACACGGCTAATAGCCATTACACTCCACACAGAAAAAGGGCCAGAAAAAACTATTGCCCTCTTCCCGTATGTCATGACAGGAATCCCAGCATTGCTGGGGAGAGACGCCCTAGCCTTGCTAAAAGCCAGGGTGACAGATTTACCCTAAGGGCCGCTGCTGTGCACCCGCTGCCACCAATCAAGCTTTCTTGGAAATCATCTGACCCAGTGTGGGTCGAGCAGTGGCCCCTGTCCAAGCCTCGATTAGATGCCCTTCTTGAGTTAGTTAACCATGAATTACAACAAGGTCATATAGAGCCATCTACTAGCCCGTGGAATACTCCTGTTTTCGTAATCCCTAAGCGATCCAGAGAAGGATTTCGCCTCCTCCACGATTTACGTGAAGTGAATAAGAAAATTCAACCCATGGGACCTGTTCAAACATTGTTACCTATGAACTCTATGGTACCAGAGGGCCAACCCTGTGCTGTTCTTGATATCAAAGACTGTTTCTTTTCTATACCCCTACATGAAGAAGACAGGGAGTGGTTTGCTTTCTCCGTGGTGTTTCCAAACAGCCAGTGCCCCAACCTACGCTTTCAGTGGAAAGTGCTGCCTCAGGGGATGGTCAACTTACCTACAATCTGCCAAATCACAGTCGACCGAGCGCTGGCACTGATCCGTCATAGCAACTCGACTGCGACCATCATCCAGTACATGGACGACATCCTGATTGCCGCACCCTTGGGAGATAAAGATCCGTCGGGACATCAAAACACTCCATGACGTGCAGCAGCTGGTGGGATCCCTGCAATGGCTCCGCAACATCGTCCTAATCCCACCTGAGAAGATGACCCCCCTGTATGATCTCCTGAGAGGGAAAAATCCATGGGAACACAAAGCCCTGACAGCAGAAGCAATGAACTCTCTTGACTTTATCTAACAGCAGGTATCTTTTAAGTTCTCTCGCCAGGTGGAAGCCCCAGATACCACTCGATCTATACATGCACTTCACAAAGGGAGGGGGGGGTAGGAGCACTGTCTCAAAGCCCCCCAGAAAAAGCTCACCCAATACAGTGGATAGTCCTGGGAAAACATACACGTGCATTTTCCCCAGGATCTGAATACCTCAACAGCCTTATTATAAAAGGCAGAAAACTTGCCCTGAAACATTTTGGCATTGAACCAGCCAGAATATTCTTGCCTTTCCGCAAGCAACTCTCTACACAGTCAACAGTGATGTCAGAATACCTGGCGACAGCCCTGGTTGGGTTCGGTGGAGAGATTCAGTATTCTGCAAAGCCCCCTTGGACTCAGATGCTGGCTGTTGTCGACATAGACCTACCACAAAAGGTCATGGACCGGCCCCAGCCAGGACCAACAGTCTTCACAGATGCATCCTTGACAACCTCCACTGCAGCTGCAATGTGGCAATCAGAGGACGAGTGGCACTGCGTCAAAGCGACTGATCGTACTCTCTCAGTCCAGCAACTGGAAGTAGCAGCTGTAGTACTGGCATGTGGACTGTTCCAAACAGAGCATCTTAACATCGTAACTGATTCAATGTTTGCAGCCAAGCTTTGCCTGGCTATGTCAGGACCCGGCATATCGACATCTACAGCAGCTCTAATGCTAGAAGAAGTGCTCTCCTCTCGAAAAGGTACCATATCAGTCATCCATGTTAACAGCCACAGTCCAATCAAAGGGTTCTTCCAAGTCGGCAACGACAAAGCAGATGCTGCCGCAAAAGGATTGTGGACCCTACAAGAAGCTCGTCAGCTACACGAAACCCTGCACATCGGAGCCAAAGCACTAGCAAAGAGATGTGAAATCTCAGTTGCTGATGCAAAACATGTAGTAGCTTCCTGCCCCCACTGCCAAAAAGCACCACTGTGGTCCTGTGGAATCAACCCCAGAGACCTAAAAGCCTCAGAGATATGGCAAACAGGCTTTACATTGTGCCAGCTGTTAAAACCCCAAGCATGGCTTGCAGTAACAGTAGATACGTACAGCGGAATGATTATAGCCACGCAGCACCTGAAAACCAACTCCAAAGCAACTATCCAGCATTGGCTAACAGCCATGGCTTGGCTCGGCATCCCCAAGCAAATCAAAATGGACAATGGTGCAAATTTTATCTCAAAGCCGAGCCAGGAATTCGCCTCCAAATGGGGAATCACTCTAGTGCAAGGCATCCTGTACAATAGCACAGGACAAGCCATCGTTGAGCGAGCAAACCAAACCGTAAAAGCCAAACTGGAAGTGTTGGCAAAGTCAGAAAGCTTTAACAATTCCATTCCCCAGGCAGACCAGGCGTGCTTGCTAGCAACTGCACTGTTAGCACTGAACCAATTCCCTAGAGGAAATGAAATAAACAGTCCCTCCCAAAAACACTGGGCCACTCGAGCTCTAGAAGAGGGCCTGCAGGTCATAATCAGAAATGAGTTAGTGGAGTGGGAGCAAGGTTGGAGATTAGTACTCTCAGGGCGAGGTTACGCTGCAGTGAAAAGAGATGGTAAAGTGGTGTCCACTTAAGTCAATAAAACCAGACCTTAAAAATGAAACTGACAAGAACTCTGAAGTTTTGTTTGCAGGACCTGATCATTGGGTGCCCGCGTGATGCATATGTTCCACTGCCAGAAAGAGGCGATGAACCACCAGACAACCCGAAGACGCCCAAAACTCCTGAGCCTGTGAAACCCAAGTGACAACAACTTTTGTGTGTAATCTTGTTTTTAGCACTTGTTAACAGCGAGCAGGTTGGTGCAGAATATAACCCCCATCAACCATTCAGGTGGATCTTACGCCGTGCCTCGAATGAAGTGATCAAAGAAGTAGTCACAGCAGGCACCCCAAAGTTCTTTGTGCTCATTCGAGACATTTTTCCTGGTATTGTAACTCATAACACCCACCCTCGCTTTGAGCTGTACCAGTCATACTGGTGCTCAGCCACCAACCCAGGCAAAGACTACTGCCACCAACCAGGGTATTGGTTTTGTGGCTATTGGGGATGTGAAACAATAGTCCTGAGTAACAGGTGGGCACCACCAAAAGCAGACGAGTTTCTGCAGGTAGCCTGCGGTCTGGCAGGCTGTATGCATCCCAGTTTCAGCTCTATAGGGCAAGTGTTTTATGGCTTTTATGATGACCAATTTAAAGTCTGTCATCAAATGATCATGCAGGTTCTGCAGCCAGCAGATGTGGGCTGGATCACCGGAAGAATGTGGTCGGTATTCTTGCACAAACCTGGTAAAAATCCTGGTGAAGTAGTACAAATTATCCAGCTCCCAGTTATAACACCTGAAGCAGTTGGCCCCAACCTTGTAGTACAAGCTGAGAACCCACGATCTAATAGTCTATACCCACTGCATAAGCAAGAAGCTTCTCCCCAAAGATCTGAAGCCGCTGCTTTCAATTTGCTCTATCGAATGTTAGATGCCACCTTTTTACCTCTAAATCAATCCAACCCTAATGCCACAGAATCCTGCTGGCTGTGTTATGACACACAGCCCCCTTACTATGAGGCTGTGGCCCTTAATAACCGGCCGCTGTGGGTTAATGCAGAAGCCCCAGTGCAGTGCCACAGTGAGTCACCTTCTCGCAGAATCACCATCAGCCACATGACAGGGCAAGGGTTTTGCGTGGGCAAAGCCACTGTTGTTGACAAAAAAGTTTGTGCGACCACCGTGCAAGTGGACAGGTCCAAGAGATGGGCAATCGCCCCCCCTGTCTGGCATATGGGTTTGCAACTGCAGTGGGCTAAGCCCTTGCATTTATACCCAAAGCTTTAACTCCTCTGTTGACTTTTGTGTATTAGCTGCTATCATCCCCAGGGTCCTATACCACTCCAAAGAAGAAGTGAACCAGTACCTTGAACAAGCAGACCGCCTCCAGAAAAGAGAGCTGTTGACAGGACTGTCAATAGCAATGCTGCTTGGCTTGGGAGCGACCGGTGCAGCCACAGGTGTCTCTGCCCTGGTAACCCAGAGTCAGAGTCTCTCTCAGCTACAAATGACTGTAGATGAAGATATACAGAGAATTGAGAAATCCATATCCTTTCTAGAAAAATCAGTCTCCTCACTCTCTAAAGTTGTTTTGCAGAACAGGCGAGGTCTCGACCTTCTATTCATGCAGCAAGGAGGCCTCTGCATCGCCCTGAAAGAAGAGTGCTGCTTCTACGCAGACCACACCAGAGTAGTGAGAGACACCATGGCAGAGCTACGAGACAGGCTGTCTCAATGGAAAGCAGAGAGAGAAGCTCAGCAAAGCTGGTTCCAATCCTGGTTCGATCAATCTCTGTGGCTAACCACCCTGGTGTCTACCCTGATTGGACCAGTTGTGATGATTTTACTCGTGCTAATCTTTGGACCATGTATTTTAAATAAGCTTGTGTCCTTTGTTAAAAGCCGACTAGAAAAAGTTAACATTTTGTTTATAGAAAGGCAACAGATGCTTTAAAAATATACTTAGTCATTGCATGTGCTTTATATTTACTAATGAAAATTGTAGTATCTATTTTATAAGCTTTTAGCTTTTTAGTTAAGTATAATGTATCCTATATTTTACTCAATTTTATATTATCCATTTTTAAAACTTTTATAATATAGATAAGTTAGACAAAGTGTTTAGAAATATGTATATAGAAAATAACATTATAATTTTTTAAGACTAATATACCTTATATTTTAGCAAATTAGTTATTTATAGAGAGAGGGGAATATGTTGTAGTCTAGAGCATAGCGGAGCAGAAGAATTCAGGATGTAACGGAAAGTTAGCAGACCCCCCTCTCTGTTAGGATAGTAAGGCCTTCTGCAATTAGCCAATAGCACCTAACGATGACAAAAGCAGATGGGAGTAACACAATGACCCTAGGTTATAGAATGTTAAATTCCCCTGCAATAAACACCATATTTGCCATCCATCACATTGATGCTGTGGGTTGTGGTCCGTGCGGCTGAAGATAGCCGCCATGCTGGCTCTGGCCAGGGTGCCTGCCTTGCTTGAAAACCATCAATATATGTACTATATTTTGTTGTTCCTTCACTGTTCTCATAGACCTTTGTCATTCACTGCCCTAAACAACTATGTCCTTTTCAAATCCATGAAAATAACCCCTTCACACTGCTGCATATATTTCAGTAATTTACTAGGCTGTCCTTATTTGTTCAGCATTATCTCATTTGTTCAAAGGCTGTCAATTATTTTTAACTGTAGCCAACCCAGTACATTGATTTAACTTCTTGAGTGTAAAGGCTTAAGACAGTTTCCTTTCACAGTGAAACAAGGCTCTGCTGCTTCCAGTGTTCAACACCTATTTCATCTGAGGCAGATTTTTGGAGCCTGTGAGTAATGCTTCCTTTTACTTGAATGCATTTAATTTAACAATCTTTCACAGTAGTTTAATTCATTCCAGCTAGTTAGTGAACATTCATAGCACCAGTATAGTTTTCCTATAAAAATCAGTAAATTTAATATAATGAAAATTATTTCACCAACACTTGCCTCTAAGAGTCTTCAATGGAATTTGAAAATAAGTTTGTGAATGAGCTCATGTTCAGAACCAATATAAAAAAGAAAGTACTTTATAGCAAAACATATCAGTCAGCAAAATCTGAAACAAAAGGAGACGACTACAGAGTAGAGGAAACTCTAGATAGTAATATTTGTAATATTTGTTTTTAATATGCTGCTCAGTCTGCATGTGACAGTCTCACTTAGGTTCTCTTCCAACAAAATTTTGAAATTCCATATCCATTATTCATTGTTCAGTGTTTTTTAACAGAACATTGATGACTGCCATACTTTTTTTCAGCAATACAGCACAGCTCAATTTACTGAAGTATGGGTTGTGCAAACAGCCTTTTGGGACACAGATTTTTTGAGCAGGGATGGAGATCTTGGTGATCCCAAGGATGGGTGTTCTACCTCAAGTGTAGGAGACAGGTTCGGGAATCAAGAGACGACCCAATGTGAGTTAGCTGCTTGTTCCAAATTTATTACAACCTTAGCTACATTTTTATAGTATTTTGAAAATGTAACATGCTATCTATATTCTATTATGATTGGATAATTGCTATTTTTCACGCGTTAATTTCGACATTTCCATTGGTCCAGCTCATAACACCCGAGCTCTATAAGATACTTTTTAGGAAAACTTATTAAGATACATTTAGCAGATTTCTCATCCTAAAATTCTTATTTTTCATTGTCTTATTAACAATTAGTCTTCTTCATTTCTTTGATACAATATTCTGCCAAGGACTTATGCTAGCTCAAAATCAGGGCTGTGCAGGCCTTCCAAGGAGCTATGGCCTCGAGAAACAAGCCATTCTTCAACACTCAAGGACATCTGTGACACAAGCTCCCCACTGGGCAAGCACAGCTTCTGCTGGGAAATGCTTGCTGAATTTCAGAAAGAAGGACTTGGCAGTGTTCATATCTGTATAATCACTGGGTCATTCTCTGAGGAATACCCCACTATCAAATACCTAAAATTATTCTTCAGACAAATTACACTAAGACAAAGGAAAGTTAAAGATCTTTAGACTGCTCTGACTTCTGCATCTGTCAAAGTCAACATTGTAACTGGAAACATCTCACATTATTAGTGAAGTAAAGGGAGACAAAAAGAAAAGGAAACTACTTAAAGTAAGATTATATATGAGGTTTTTTCTCATTCTGTTGTTTCTGCCTTTCACACCTCAGGGATTTCCAGTCTGTCCTGTGATATGCTAGGAAGAAATTCCCCCTGATAAGGAAAACCATATTAGCTTTCTATAGCCAATGTCAGCTCTGCTATTGTTGCAGTCAGAGGCACAGGGTGTGTGCCCTTATCTTTGATACCTGGCTCTGACATCCAAGAAAGCACTGAATTTTATATAACACCATAGAAACAACTGTTAAAGTTAAATAGAAAAACTAAGAGTGCAAGTGTGTAAATAAGAGAGTTTTCTTAAGTCACTGGGTGAGAAAATCAAACTTTATGGTTTAAGCTAGTTTAGAAAATAAGAAGCAAGATGGAGCAATTAAGGCGTGGTCTCGTTTCCTTCTTCCTTCTTCATCTTCTTCTTCTAGAGGTTTTTGGGTAGTAGTAAGTGATTGGATAGAAAATGCTGCAGTGCAGTACACAGGCATTGGGGTCATTGGGTCACTAAGAAAAATAATTTGCTTGACATTTGTTAATTGGTTAAACAGACATATAAAAACCTTGAAGAAGACCTTCGTTAGCCATTTTGCACCTTTCTATCTTAGTGCATGTAGCTCCCTTGTACCTTGTATGCATGTAATGCAGATAAAAGAAGAATAAACAGCCAAGTCCGAACAAGAGAAAACTGCCTCTCTCTCATCAGTGTTCAGTCCAAGGAGGAAAAAGAACCCTGTTGATATATTTTATATATTAATAAAGGCCTGTCTGCACAAACCAGTCTTTGAAATAAATCGTGTTATTAAAGGCTAAAGTCCTTGAAACCTTCCTGCAGAAGAGAGAGTAAAGCAAAACAATATCCTTGTGTGTAGGAGAAAAAATGTAAACCTGTGTGTGTTAGCCAATAGTAGCTTGCTCTGCCCGCAGACCCTGTAAAACCCTATAAAAGGTGTGCTAAAGATAGAAATAAATGGTGTTCACATTTACTTCTGTGAAGGCTGGTGAATAAGCTGGCGGACTCTCAACAGAACCCGACTGCAAATGTTACAATCAGGACATGATATAGCATCCAGACATGTAATCTTTCTTTATGAAGCTAGTTGTTCTTCCTTGTCCATGACATGGCTTTGCCCTAGTAAGACAAGATTTAACTGATATGACTAATATGTTTTATTTATAAGTTTATAAGTATTCATTTATAAGTGTTGTGGGGCAGGAACTATCAAAAGAGGAAGGATGAATCTGGAGCAAGATACATGCCTTTGCTGCCATACTACACCTTATTAAATACCTTTCTGGGTTAAAATATGGTCTTGGTGGAAACATCTAACCAAAGTAACTTTGTGGTTCACTATCTGCAACTAGCTGCAGTTAAAATAATCATCAATTATCTGTCTTAAAATTATGGTGTGATTAAAATAGAATAGGACAGGCTATTTCATTTGGAGTGATATACAACAATAATCCAGTCCAACTGCATGACTACATCAGGGCTGACCAAAGTTTTATAGCAGGTTATTAAGGGCACTGTCCAAATGCCTCTTAAACACTGACAGGCTTTGGGTTTCAACCACCTCAGCAGGAAGCCTGTTCCAATGTTTGACCACCCTCTCAGTAAAGAAATGCTTCCTATTGCCATCTGAACCTCTCTTTGTGCAATTCTGAACCATTGCCAGAAGTCCTATCACTGAATCCCAGGCAGAAGAGCTCAATATCTCCCTCTCCCCTCTGCAGGGAGCTGTAGAGAGCAATGATATCACCACTCAGAATCCTTTTCTCCAAACTACACAAGCTCAAAGTCCTCAGCTGCTCCTCACAGCACATTCCTTCCAGTCTTATCACCAGCTTTATTGTCCTTCTCTGGGAACACTCAAGGACCTTTACAGCCTTCTTAAATGGTGGGGGCCAGCACTGTACCCAGTCAGCACCATCACTGAGTAAATCAAGATAATCATGTTATCTTGGCCCTGCTAGTGATGCTGTGTGTGATGCTCCCCAGGAGGGGATTTGGGCTCTGGGTTGCCACAGAATGTACTGCTGACTCACACTGAGCTGCTGCTGCTGACCAGCACCCTCAGATCTCCCTTCCTAGGAAGATCTAGGAAGGCTGCTCTTCAGGCTTTCCTCTCTCAATTTATAGCTGTGTCTGGTGTTACTCAGTCCTAGGTGAAGGATCCAGCATTTTGACTTGTTAAATTTAATCCCATTTATCAGATAGTCCAGTGTGTCAATCTACCTAGATCCCTCTGCATCTTGTCCCTTAAGACAGCCAAGGGCACCTCCCAGTTTGGTCTCATGAGCAAACTTCCTAATGGTGTGTCGAACTCCTGCTCCCAGATTGTTCATTAGCTTATTGGGCACTGGCCCAAGAGTGGAACCCAGAGGAACACTGCTGGTGACTGAGTGCCACACAGATGCAGCCCCATGAACTACAACTGTCAGTTGTAGATCCATGCACTGTGATCCCACTCATCCCAGAGCTGGATAACTTGCTCAGAAGGATGCTATGAGGGACAAATAAAGTTATTAAAGTCAGAAAAACTACATCTACTGCCTTATCTTCACCCACTAAGACTTATCATAGAATGATATAAAATTAGTTAAATATTATGTTCCTGTTGTGAGCCCATGTTGACTTTTATTGCTGGTGGCTGGCTCAACACCACTTTTCTAAGCACTCCATAACACATTCTTTGCAGTTGATCTGGTGAACCTGGACTTGCACTCAGAATTCCAATGATGATGTTTTTTCAATCTGGCAGCAAGAGCAAGTTGATGAGTTATTCAGGCTTTTTCTACCTCTCAGTTCATAACACTAAATTGTGTTTTTTAACATGTGCTTATCTCTGATTATTTAAAAAAAAGGGAGGAAGAAGGAGCATATGGCACCTATTTTTGTAGCTAATCAAAATAAGAAATATGTAGCAAGAAGTATGCAGTGAAAAAGAGATTCATAAGGACAAACAAAATGTTATACAGGCACCACACTTCCAAAACTTCAGTAAGAGATCTCATTCTATGTGACTGAGCCAGATGCAAAATACTGTTAATTAAAAGGGAAACATAAGCTATCTTGATAGATCCAACATAAGGAATATACATTGAAGGAGCATAAATGGTAAAACTCCTCTGAAACACAGATTCTAGTTCTCATTTGTTCTTCATGGTGTTGTTGAGTTATAACTATGTACTCATGTATTTCGTTATTTAGTCAAGTAAAATAAATAAAATTTCATACCATTTCCTAATCACTACTCATCTTTTACCTTATGAAATTTCTATAGTGGGCATGAATTACAGGAAGAGTTTAATGGTGGTATGATGTTACTGCTTTTCAAGCCAAACCTATTTATTTGTTGGAGTTTTAATTCTTTCTATTTCTGGATTAATGCCATCTTATAAAAACAGATACTCAATTATTTCAAGATAACTGAGATTTTTTTTTTTAATTCATGCTTCTGTATGGTACTTTGACTATCACCTGTCACACACCAGCTGCTGATTTCTTGGTATTTTGTAGTGGCACAGTTATTTGGAGGACTTAGAAGTTAAATCTACTAGACAAATTTTTAACATTTTCTACTTAAGTCACAATTTCAAGGTATTTCTTATGTCTGATTTATTGCATTTCTTTTGCATCTTTTGCTCAGCAGACAGCTCTTTGCTGAAAAGTAATTTTGCTTATTTACATTTCCTTGACAGTGTTGAAAATGTCATTAATTTTACACCATTGCTCTCCTGTTAGAGCTCCTTTTGATAGCTCTGCCTTCTTGGGTTCAGGTTAACCTCTCACATGCAAGATAAAAGCTGAGCTGTGAGCTGTGACTACTTCTGTGAGATTGTTCTGATCCTGTAGCTGTTTCACAAGCAGAATGTCAGTGGGCTAGGAGAAGGGAAAGAGGAATATAACTTTTTGTTGTTATTGCCAGTATATAAAACCATTTATTCAATCCAACAGTTTATTGCCAACAGTACCCAACACTTGCCACACTGGATCACATACATGGCAGCACTCTGTTTGATTGGAAAGGGTGGCTTTCAGGGAACCATTCACAAACAGTATTAGCAATTGGAAAAAGTAGCATTCAAACTTGTTCAGTTTACCTTCAGAATTAAAATGTTCTTGGTTTTTACACTAAATTGCTTATATAAACATACATGTATTTGAAATGTATGTTATGCAACAACATTATACCACTATTAGGAAAATGGCCTAAGGGTCAAAATATAGCCAGAGTAGTAGAATGGAGATCTCCCATAATCTGAGGAGAAGGTAATTACAATACTGCTAGGTTCTTTTTAAAAGCATGTATCCTCCTGTGCCTTAGTCTATTCCCAGTAGAGTTTTACAGTTTTTTGCAGCTTGACTCTTCCACAGCAACACCGCATGAAATTCTTCTGGATAATCTCAAATATATGTTTGGGAATTAATTATTTTAAATGAAAATGAAGATATCTTTAAAGAGTAATTTTAAGATATAAAGGTCCCATTTTGCACCTACTGTTTCAGGTTTCAATATTGTATTTGACTTAACTTACAGTGGTTGCTAGAGAAATCTACAATTTTAAAATAAACATTCTTCCCCAAATCTTTATGAATTTGCACCCAATATTCCTTTGGTCAATAGTATACTTTCTCTGCTGCAGAGCCTTGAGGGAAGAATCTCTACACAAAAAGAAGCAGATTGCAGTTAATTTCTGTATAGGTATTTACAGTAATTTCTGTATATTTTTAGTAGTTATTATATCATGACCAAACCAGTTTAAACAGTATTTTTTTACTTACAGTTACTCTTACGATATTTCCATTTCTTTCTTGTCATTGTACAATTCATATTATTGCAAAAACTAGCCCTGTAAAAGGATCCTTTTTGCTAGAATAATAATAAGAAAAAGACTTAATAAGAAATAAGTTATTGTGAAATTCAGGTTAACTTCTTGATCCCTTGGGATAATTTTGCTTGCAGTAGGCTTGTATATTTTGAATTACTGTTTTCTGAAGTGCAAGGCTGTTCTGCAGAAACCAAAGTATAATAATGAAGCACTGCACTTGAAGCATTACCAGCTTTAAAAGATAGGCTACTCTCTGCTTTCACCCAGCTGCTGATAGTTGCTGCATGGTATTTACCATGTGAAGCATGAAGTTTATTTTGTTCATGTTCCCCAGAGAATATCACTATGAAAATGTACTATTTTATTACCAGGTCTCAAAACTTTCTGCCACTTCTCATAAATTGCAAATTGAGATTCTAAATCTGAAAGATAAAAAACCCACAAAGAGGTGTGCAAAGTTTTTCTGCAGAAGTGAAAGCAAACTTTTGAGCATCATGTATAAAAGATTTTAAATAACAAATTAGAAATATTCAACAATGTTACTTGTGGGGAAAAAAATCACCTTTAATGAAAGATAATTTTTGATACCTTTTCTTTGTATAAATATGCTTAAAATAATTTCATACAATAGATTCTGTCTACATGTGTGTTATATTTCCAAGCACCTGATGCCTCTTATTCTTTGGAAATCCTTGTGAATTATTATACTTATTAATTACTTTTGAAGATCACATGTTGACAAATGTGATTAAAATGTGGTTTTTGTTCTTTTATAGAGACTTCTTTCACTGGCCTATAGTTAATTTACTCTTCAGCCTCATGCAACTGCAAGTATTGGTTTCCTCTGTGCAGAGAATCATTGGAAGCAGCCTCATCTATTCCATTACTGCCATAAAGTACTTTTGTGCTTGTACTTATGTCACTCCTGACAGATGCCTGTTGATCTTGATCTGAAAGGACTTTAACAAGGAAGATTTTACACCTACTCTATCCCACACTTATGCTGTTCTTGGCAGTTCAATTATTTCCTGAATATCTAATCACAATATCCTCCGCAAAAGTCCACCATTTCTTGCTCTATGTCGTGGTTTTAAAGCAGTAACTAAAAAATTACTTATTTCTTGCTGTGAGATATGGATTAGAACAAGAGCAAAACAGGCTTCAAACTTAAAAGGAATAAAGAAAGTTTATTAACAAACTACAAGAATAAGAACACCAGAATAAACTTCCAGAATACTCTTTTATCCCCCACTACCTGACCATTCTTTTGTACACGTGACAATATAGAGACAGAAAAACTTTAGAACTTTGGTGGTTAAAACAGTCCTAATTCTTGCTAGTCTTTTCATCAGCCTTTGTAGAGAAACAGAAGTTTTCTTCTGCTGATTTATAGTTTCTCACGAGAAAACTATTTCTGTTATAGTTTTTTATTTCTCTGATGCCAGCTGCCCGGAAATCTTGTTATCAGAGTTCACTCCTCCCATTTCACATCACTCTGAGGTGTGTATGGGCCATGAGTCTAGGGATGGCATTTTAAGGATGAGTTATTCAAAGGCAAAAGTTCTCTTCATCTGTTTCTGTGAGCTTCTTTGGAAACAGTTTTCTCATTGGCTCTCAAGGCCTCAACTCTTAAACTATTACTTCTCTCTTTCTGTTCCAGCACCTCACTGTATCATAATTATTCCACCTTTTGCTCAAAATCCAAACTTTGAACACTCCATTCCTCCCTATATACTCTGTCATGAATTAAAGGAGTTTTTTTCAAGACTCTATTGTCCATCTCTATAGCTTTAACAGAAAAATATTTCAGCTTATAAAGCATCTCCTTATTCTCTACCTTTTCTGAAGCTTCTTTTCTTTACTGTCTCTGATAGTTTATAAAGTCTCTTTACATGTTATTACTCTCTTTTTCTCTCTCTGGATAAAAGGATTAATCTGCAAGTCTCATCTAGGTAATGAAAAGGTTAAAATCTTGCCCAGGCTTTGTAGATAGTTCTGTGATCTCTGCCGGAGCAGCAGCTGGAGCTGTCTGCGATGGAAGATTCTTCATGGCTGCTCTGGAGAGTGTGGTCGCTGTCTCAGCCTGCCGCAGGTCAAGAGCTTTTTTTTCCTTTCTTTACTCGTCAGTCTCTGGTGAATTCAGTCACAGCAAAAACTGCAGCCGAGCCAGGGACTGGCCTGGCCCAGCCAGAGCCCGGGGCAAGCCCCGCAGGCCCCCATCTCCCGGCCGGGAGCCGCTGGGCCCAGCCCAGCCCCTGCCCGGGCCGCATGGCCTGGGCAGGGACCAGGAGGCCAGCTGAAGCTCTGTTACCTTTCACAGCCAGGAAACAAAAAGAGCAAGAAATTCTCAGGCTTAGGTCTTAAGGTGGTGTTCACAGGTTGATCTCACTGTTCAATGGTCAAAACTGCTGTCAATTCTTAGAAATGACTGATAATTGGTCAGGAGAAAAGACTCCCATCAGTCACCAGCAGCTTCAACTTCCTTAGCTCTCAAAACCACCTTAAAGGTAAAGCCACCCCATGACACTCTATTTGGACAAAGAAGAAGCTACAAATTTTGCTTGCTCTGGCTGCACTGAATCTTTTTAAAAGAAAAAAAAATTACAAAATTACTGAAAGAAAATTGTGAAATAAATTAAATTCAGCAGAAGGAGATGTCAAGTAATCCTATGCAGGAAAGATAAACATCCTAAAGATTGGACGGGATGAGTTGAAGTGTTTCCCTAGCAATTATGCAGAAAAACATACAAGAGACTATGGAGGATAATGACAAAACTGTGACATAACAGTGTCAGGATAGTGTGAAAAGGGATAAACATCACTCTGGCGAATATAAATAGACAGGAAAGCATAAACATAAAACCTAGACTATCTTACTCTACTAGGAAAGCTTTATTTCCCAGAAAGATGTAAAACAATTAATGGAACTTTGATGATAAAAATGAAAAGCAGCTGAAGTTTTGTATATATAATCTGAAAAGGTTAAACAAGTTGGGACTTCCTAGCTTAAAGAGGAGAAAGCTTAAGAGGAAGATGACAGCCTTCATGTAATAGATGGAACAGAAGCAAAAAAATATATGATTATTTGAAGAGGTTGCTGTTTTTCTCTTATCTTTTCCTAACATATTTTGCATCAGGCTACAATCATAAAAGTGTTTTCTGGGAGTTGGTCACATATCAGGAGTGTCAGGACAGAGTTTGAGGTTGGCTTGCCATCCTGGACATATACATTGACCTGCTTTGAGGGTGTCCTCAGAGTTGCCAAGACTTGGGTGAGTCCACTTCCCTGCAACCATCTCCCCTAGGACATGCCCAAGTTTAGCCCTCTTGTGCCCTCAGGCATTTCCAGTGGCCTGCTCTGAATTCTGAAACCAGAATCCTCAACTGGATTGTCAGTGGCACTGAGCTGTTGACTGACTCACACTGACACAAATTATTCCATTATTTGTTGACTTGTTGTGAATATAGTTTCTTTCTCTCCAAAGCTGTGACCCTGGCCTCACTAGGATGAACAGCTTTCAATAACACATCAGACTAAACAGAGATGCTGGAGCAAAGCTTCTTCAGCTTCTATACAGACAAGTGAATGTACCGTGCATTCTCACTGGATTGCTATGAAAATCAGTGTCCAGCATATGTGCTGATCATTGCAATGCTAGAAACTACTAAAAATTATACAAAGAGAAATTAAAATCAATTTGTTTTAAATTAATATTGATAAATTCTTTGAAACTTTCTACAGTGTAGAGTTGTCATGAGATTTATATCACCTGCATTGTGTTCTCTCATTAAAACACTTTTTATATGTAGGACCTGGGATAGGATATTCTTTCACTTTTTGTGTGTGGATGCCCTGTCATAATTTAAGGAAGGCATGAGGTAATATAGAATAACCTCAGGGTCCTGGCCATGCCCCTCCCAGCTACTGCAAAAATTAACCCTGTTCTGGCTGGCACCAGGACTCAGGTTATAGGAGAAAAATGCCCTGTATAACAGTATGAAATGTAATTTTTTACTTGGCTTGTTCTTTATATTATTTCACTGTATCTAGAGAAACCACCACTGAAATAAGGAAAAAAATCTTTAATTTAGTAGATGAAACATCATGAGGAGGCATTAGGGATTAATTTCAACCATTAATTTTCATACTATTACTGTCGTTCTAATTAGGAACGGCGAAAAGAACGACATAGACTCTCAAGGGAGTCAGAACAGGAGAATTCTCTAGTTTATTACTTCAGGCCTGTTTTATAGACAGATACGTGGAAAGTACAGAAAGGAAACTCTTATTGGTTAGCAAATCAACACATCACCATCATTGGTCAGTGGGGCACAACACCCCCTGACTTTCTCTTGCAAGGAAAACAAGAGGACAGATAAACAGCACCTGGCAGTTGTTTTCTGTCTCTGAGGATTGTTTTGAAATCCTCCTATGAATTTCCCAGGCTAGCTCTCAGGCAGGACTGAGAGGCCATGGGGCCTGCAGCTTGCTCCAAAGCTAGCATCCATATATTACCATAATTAATGACAGCTAACTATTACTATAACTAATGAGAGCTTGCTAATTGAAGATAAATATTGTAACAACAAAACATCCATGTTGGTCTTTCTTAATTTTAAAGCAATGATATAATTCTCAACAAGTAAGATTTGATTCTCTTATATACTTCCCAGATGAGCAAGCTGCTGAGTGAGGACACTACAAGGGCCAGAGATTTGAAAGAAATCTTAGATAATAGACACTGGAAGGGGTGCAGAGAGCTCATACTGTTCATCCCCATATGCATATCTAATATCACTGCTGTGAGTAATTCTGAGAAATTAAGTGGAGGAACTCACCTGAGTAAATAAAAGGATATATTTCTATAGGTCTGAGAACACATTTTTAGTTATTAAGCCACAATTTTAAATTTTTTTTATGTAGGTTAATTTGCTGATTTAAGGAACTCTGAACTGGGCAACCATGTAAAAAGCAAGAAATTCTGCATATTAATCAGTAAAAATTATAATAGAAAGTGAAAAAAACCCAACAAACTGTTTCAAATAGTGGTTTTGTGCATTTAAATAACAAGCATTAAGACAACCACAAATGCAAACAAATTAATAGCAGAGCATTTTTTAGGGCAAGATTTATCTGCCTGGAACTTTTCAAATACTTCCCAATTGCTCAGCTGGATAATTATTCGCATATTTATTGCTGGATCTAGCTCTTAAGGCAAAGTCAGCTCTAAAGCAAGTGAGAATTGCCATTATTGATTGCTTTGATATTATTCTTTCATCTAATAGCTCTATATTTGAGCTATCATTAGCACAAGCGTATGTAAAAAGCTATATATTAGAATGATTTCACTTGTCAGTGAGACATTTGCCTTACTCAAACACTTCAAATTGAATAGATGTTCATATATACCATTTCTATTTTATAGCATGTTTAGTATCAGGGCAGGATTGCTAATTCTTCTCTTATTCTGGTCAACAATAATCTACAAAAGAAAGCCCACTAGGTGCAGTAAATTTTTTGTGACACTTTCTTAGGGGTCTGGTAAATCCTGTGTAAAATCCTGTACAAAGAGTGTGGCACTGGATTTGAAGCACTCTAAACCACCTTAACATTTGAGAAAAACATCTGAAAAATAATCAAAGTAAACCAATTAACACTCCAATACCTCCAAAATTCTAAATTCTTATGGTGACATTGACCATCACAGAAAGAAACTATTTCCTATTTAAAATAACAGGAGACTGCTCAGAAACAGCATTTTGGGTGCATTTGGGTTAGGATTTTCAGGATTTTCTTGATGTAAAAATTTCTCACCTCTTTCAAACCACATAAAACCATTGACCAGGCATTTAATTTCAACCTTGAAATTTAAGTTATTTTTCTTCTATGAGGACTCTTTATCTTTTGTCCATCAATTGATCTTTAACTGACTCAATGTGTAATTCTTGAAACCTTTCTGACAGCTTGCAGTTGTTTTTCTAGCCTGCTTTGAATGTGAGAACAACCTTGGCTTGTTGCATATATCCAGATAGTTATTTTTCTACATATATATATATGTATCTATATCTTCTAGAAGAAAACATACAAGAGTTCAAGCAAAAGGGAGATAATACATGAATCATGTTCAGTCAGAAGAGTCATATAATTCACAGAAGTTGCCAATTAGAAAAAACCCCCCATACCTTAACCCTTGCAGGTAAAGAGTTCCACCCATTTAGAAGTTCTTAGTCATACAGCTCATATAAATTAGAAAATCTGTGAAACTCCTCCCTCAGCTAAAGGATTACTCAAAAATCTGTATAATTTATATCCGACTTAAGCAATAGCATGAAAAATTACTTTTAAGCCATTGGATAGTCTTCAATTACTACAGTAATGAACCAGTTGTGACCTTTTAAATATGATATATTTTATTTTACTTTCTCTGTATGCAAAGGAATAAGATAACATTTGCTTATTGTGATAAAATACACAACCAGGAAGATATAATGCCGTCATATATAATACTTTGAATATAGTTAGACACAAGTAGGGGAAAAAGCATGTGTGAGGAGGAGTTAATCAACAAGCACATATTAATTTATATGAAGAAAATATTAAATTTGTCCGATGGCTAAATTGTAAACAGCTAGACATACTAGAGCAATTCTGAAATTAACAAATATATTAGGTGGTAGAAGGACATGGTTATCTCTCAGTCAGAGTTTTCTTTGCAGTGAAATGATATCTCTGATATTATTAATACATTTAATAGCCTACCTTTTACCTTTAAGAAATCAAAAAGCTTCTCTACACTGTTTAACTTGACAAAAGACACAAAGCCTTTAAAATTTTTACTGGATTTACTATTTTATAATGACACTTTCCATAATATTTTTTAGGTTTTAATCTCTGAAAATTTTAGTAGGGTACTGTGCTTCTTTTTTTTTTTTTTTTTTACTTTTTTTCCCATTTTAGAGATTAAATATATGAGTTTGGGTTCCTATAGGGTTTTTAGCTGTTGCCATATTCATCTCTGCAATGCCAGAATTCCAAGGCGTCTGCTACCAAAGTGGGATTTCCAGCCTCCAAGTAGGTTCTAAAAGCTTCCTGAATGACATTTGAGAGCTTGGTGCTGATGTTACAGAATGCTGCAAACTGACTTGGAAATGGTAAACTTGCTGCCATAAAATGAGGACAGAATGAGGGAATGGGGCTCATTCAGCCTGGAGAAGAGAGGTCTGGGAGAACCTAAAATCAGTCTGATGGTTTCCTTGAGGAAGTTATTAGGAAGATGGAGATGAGATGATGACATAAGGCAGGCATAAGTTGAATCAAGACATGTTCAGATCACACATCTGCTATGAGGAGAATTGAGCAGTGAATCTAATTACATAAAAACGTTGTGTGCTGTTTCCAGCCTTGGAAACTTTCATGATCAGACTGGATAAAGCCCTCAGTAACATGGTCTGATCTCAAAGATTACCGTATTCTGTGGTCAGCAGCTTTGACCCTGCAGGAGATGACCTCCTGAGGTCCTCTCCAACCTGAATTATCCTATGATCCTATGATCATTTTTATTTCAAGCTTGTACAGAGAAACACATTGAATATTTATTGATTTGTTTGCTGTCTGTAATTTAAAGGTTAATATGTTTTTAACAAGAAATTTAAAAACTCCATTTCCATCCTAGGTAGAAGTCACAATGTAGATGCAACACTGAGAGATACTCTGTACAACTTGTTACTTGCAAACAAATTTGCCAGAGAGTGGGAAGGCTGAGTTTAAGCTTTGTCTGCATTAATCATGAGATCTTGGCTTTTAAAATCCTCAGAAAACTGAACAAAACAATAGAAAGATCAGAACCATTGACTTCCAGGTGTTGGAATGCAGTTTGTTCAGAGATCCATTTAGCAAAAATTCCATAGGAGATTGATTTAAAGAGCAAAGGAACCCAGGACAGTTGGTAGTTCTTCAAGAGTGTCCTCCTCAAAAAGCAGCACGTCATTCTCTGCACATGCAGAAGGTCAGTGGGAACAAGGACCCCGTGATCAAGCTCAATCATCAGAAGGAGTTACACAACAGGCAGAGATGTGCACAAACTACTCAGCAGGAATATAAAGATGTTACCTAAACAAGCAGTGTTAGAGTTAGGAAAGCCAAAGCTCAGCTGTGGTTGAAATTAAAAACAGATGGAAAGAATGTATGTTCATCAACATACAAGGGAACACATAGGGCTGAGGTACCCAATACCTTTTAACTGTCTGTTTTCATCTACAGTGTCTGCTATCAGGTTTCCTGGGTCACTGAGCCTACTGGCAGAGTCTCTGGGAATATAGCATTATCCATTGTTCAGGAAGTAATTAGGAAGCAATCAAGTCAGCTTTGCATATGCAAATCCACAGCATTAGATGGACTTTTCTTGAGGCTGCTAAGAGAACTGGACACAGTCATTTTAAGGCCATGCTTTATCGTCTTTGGAAGGTAATGGCAAATAAAGGAGGTTCCTTATGAACAGAAAAAACCCAAATATTACACCCATCTTCAGGAAGATCAGGAAGGCACACCCAAATAGTAACAGACCTTCAGTCTAACATCAGTCCACAGAACTGCAAACAAACCCTCCTGGAAGCTCTAGCCAGGAAAATGGCAGGGAAAAGCCAGCATAGATTTAGCACCTATAATAATAACATGCCAGATTCTGTGAGAAGCGAATAGCAAGTACAGGACATTTACCTTGACTTTTGATATAGTATCACACAGTATTCTCTTAGTCCGTTTGGTAAGATAAGAACTAGAAAAGATGGGATCAATACACTGGGTAGGACTGACTGCTATTACGAGTGTGCTTAGTGAGATGGAAGGTAAGTTAAGAGGAAGCTCATGAAGTTTTACAAATACAGATTTATGGTCCAAAAATTTTATGTGGAGTAACTCTGTTGTGTTGGTTTTGCATTAATTGATGTTTGGTGAAGAGAGAAGAAAGCACCCACAGAAATGATTTTTCTGAGAGAAGCTGCTAAGACCTTCCTCTGTGCCTGGGAAAAACTGATAGCTGGCTAGCTTGGAGAACTGACAACCTATTAAACCATTTAGAAGCTGGTTCTGCCTCTGTGACTTCCACATTTTAAAGATGGGCAAGCCTGGGAAAGCTCTCTCTTGCTTCTGGCCTTGAAAGGTAACTGCACTCTGGTGGGGCTGGCCCTGCTCCACCATGGCCTGTGAGGCCTGGCAGGGCTGGGCTGGACCCCAATGGTAGCCAGGTGGGGGACAAGAGACCATGGGGCCCCGGCCAAAGCTGGGCCAGTTCACAACTTACATCTTGCTGACACTAAGTCCTGCCCCTACCATCAGCCTGCACCAAGCTGGGGTTCACCAGACCCTGAGAGCAACTGCAGGCCAGGCCAGGCCCCCTCTGCTGTGCTGGGCCCAGCATGGCCTGAAATCAATCACCATGACTGCTTGGCCATTGCCCATGACCATCTGTAAGCCTGGACAAGATATTAACCCTTTCACTGCACAGATGAGACCTGCAGACCTTGATCCTCTCTCAAGGGAGAGAAAAGGACAGAGTGATGACACAAAGAAAGACAATATGAAGACATCAAGGTTAGTAAAGAAGGAGTCAAGTCCCAGATGGAAGGAGAACGAGGAGATGCCCTAGTATTGAGGCTGAAAGTTCTTTTGGTAAGGCCATAGAGATGGACTATGATCCACTAAAATATCCCCTTTAATTCATGAGAAAATATGGGGGGATGGAGTGTTCAAAGTGTAGATGTGAGCAGAGGCATCCATAATGAAGCAAACTAGATGCTGAAGGGACTGTGATCCCATGAGAAACTTGAACAGAGAGAAAGAATGATGAAGACCCCTTGCCCCCAGGGAGAGAAGAAGACCTCTGTTCCCAGAGATAAAGATGATCGCAGAGACAGATGAAGAGAACCTTTGCCTTTGAACAGCTCATTCTTAAAATAATACCCCGTAAGTTGACATGGCCCATTAACTCAGCTGTGGGAATGATGTGAAAATGGGAGGAGTTTCACGATTGCAGATTTTTTTTCCCCGGGCAGCTGCTATTTCTGGAAATGAAAAGCCATGAGAGAACTATTTCTTGCAGAGAAGTCTCCATGGCATGGCAAGAGAAAACCCCTCTCCCTACAAGAACTGATGAAAGACTACAGCAGAACTGGTAACTGATTTAAAATCCCAGGTTTTGTCTTTATGTTGTCAGTTGGAAAAAAAAGAAGTCAGGCAGGGGGAGGAAAAGTATTCTGGAGGTTGTAGCCTGATGCTTCTTATTCTTTTCGTTATGTTAATAAAGATTTCTTCATACCATTTAAATTTTGAGCCTGTTTTGCTCTCCTTCTAATCTATATCTCACAGCAAGAAATGAATAAGTGCACTGGTGATTTTAGCCAGCACTAAACCCACCACATTATTGGGTGCGTTGGGCAGGAAACTCAAACTGGCAAACCTAAATCACTACACCAGCAATCCAGGCTGGGCACCAACTGGCTAGAAAGAAGCTTTGCAAGAAAGGGGTGAGAAATCCTGGTGTACAAGAAGGATGTAAAATAAACATGGGGCAGCAATGTTTATTTTAGGTGTACCTACAGCAAGGATGGGCAACAGCATAGCAGGAGTATAGCCAGAAGGTCAAGGGTCATGACACTTCCTGTGGGCTATTCACAGCTGGACTGCTTGTGGGCTTCCTAGTACAAGAAGGACATTATTACCCTGGTCCAGTGAGAGTGAGTCCAGTAGAGAATCATCAAAATGCTTATGGGACAGCAGCACACATCATGTGAGAGGTTGCTGAGGAGAACTCTTTTCTTTGACTCTCAAGGGAAAAGAAGGGTGAGGAGACACCTTATTGTTTTGAACTATCCAATAAACACATGTAGAAAAAGCTGTGGCAGATTATTTTCAGAGATAGATGAGGATAGGACAAGCAGCAAATCACAGCAGCACAAATTGCATCTTAAAAATGTTGGCATATCAGAGTGAGTTCAGTGGAGATGATTAGGGCTGGAACGCATGCGGGAGAGAATGAGACAACAGGGTTTTTTACCCTTAAGATGGGAAGTCAAGAGAGTTTCTTACTTATTTTTTAAAGTTCTTAATAGAATGCCATAGAGAAAAAGGAGCCAGGCTCCTCTCAAAAATGCAGAATGCATTGCATAGGGGTAATGGATCTAAATTGCTCACAAAAGACTCTGATTAGATTCAAGGAAAGTGATTTCATATGAAATCTGTTAAGCCCTTGAAGAAATTGTCCATGACCAGAAGAGAGATTGTGGAATCTCCACCCATTCACCTACACAGGGCCCTGGGCAACCTGATCTAGTTTGATCAGAAATCTGTTTGGATAAGTTGACCACTGAAGTTGCTTCTAGATTAGATTTATAGATTCTATGATTTTTTTTTTCATGGTTTTATTGAAAGTTTGTCATAAAATGAGATCATAATGTCCTCATTTTATAAAAGAGAACATTACGAGGACAATATAAACATTTTCTGTACTTAGAAAGAAGAATTATACAGTCTCACAAAGCTTGTTTGGTTTAATTTAAATAAATATAAGGCTTATCTTTGTTATCCATGTAACACAGAACACTTGTGTTGTTGTGCTGTGTAACAAAAATAGTCCCTAAGTGAATTAATCTTAATTGTGCTTTTCATAGTACATTTGCAGAGCATGTGATTAGATATTACAGCTTTATATGAAACAATCATGGATGGCAGCATTCTGCTCAGAGGCTGTATGATCCTTCTGTTGTCATATCCAGGACTTCAAAGGATGGAGAGATCTGTAAAGGAAATACATCTATAAAATATACATACACACAGTTACATTTATATACACATACAGAATTCGCCATATCCTTTACACAGTCCAAAATTAAGCCTGCCAAGCAGCCTTTTAGACAACCCCTCTTTCCACAACTCCTTCAGTTATATCAAAGACTAAATGTAATTCTGCCTCTAGGGGCACCTTTGCAAAACCTACAGATGGTTCCCAAGACTGCCATGTGCCCGGAGGGTAGGGGTAAGGTTTGGAAGGTTATGTGTAACCTTTCACCTGGTGAAATATTTTTAAAGTCTGTATAACACAAGATGTATTAGTAGACAGGACAATAGTCTGTGCAAATCAAGACCATGTTGAACCAAGCTTTGTCCAAAACCAGTGTTTCTATTTATCACATATCTCAGAGCCACTTTAAACATTCCAGGTATTAGAACCAACCATGTAGTACAGAATTTGTAATTACCTGATTTTCATTATTACATCATTGCAGCAGTCGTCATAGGACTAGAAGACTCAAGAGATCATTTAGCCCATCCCGTGGTCCAGAGCAGGATAATTTACAATTGTTCACACACATCCTGTCAGCTGCTCTCTAACTTGTTCCAGTGATGTAAGAATCTTTCTAGACCAGAAAAAAAAAAAAAATAAAAATCCTACAGTTGCTAAAATCTTTCCCATTAAACCTACAGTCCATTACTTCCCTCCCTGTTCATCACATGAACCAACTATTCCCTCAATTTTGAGAGGTTTTTCACTCTCTTTCTCCCAGATGCCTTCAGTGTTTTCCAGTCTTTTATTCAATCTGATTTCTGATATAGATTATTTTTTCTCTGGTTTAGCTCCTCCTGTAACAACAGTGCCAGGCTCTGAACAGGTGCTCTAGCTCTTGCCTTCCCAGTGCTGAATGGGGCACCAACGACCTTTAGATTCCTTTTGCATGTCTGTACCAGACCAGATGTTTGTTGTTTTCTGTGTTAAGTGGATTTCTTGCACCTATAGGCACCACCATGTGTTTCACTCTGCACAGCAGAATTCTACCTTTTTGTATATCCCCAGCAGCTTAAGTTCCATTTTCAGTTCAGATATAACTTGAGTCCTCTTCCTGCTTGATCTCAGTTGCAGATATAATAAACCATTCTCTTCTCTCATCCCCAGGCTACATATGAAAATATGAACCAGACTTGGGACAGACTTGCACAGGATCTTTCTAGATTGCTCCAGTCAATCAGATACTGAATCAGAAATAGCTGCTTCCTCAGTGGAGACTTTTTAAACATTAGCTATCCTGTAACTACTCTATAATAATTTAATTTGTGGATTTTTTTTCTTTTGCATATGGGAATACCATCTGAGATAGATTTAAAAACCTTACTCAACTACTCTTTTTTTTTCTCTGAAGTCTGTTATGCTGTCATGGACAGAAATCAGATATCATCAACCAGTGCCTAAGATGAAATTACATCTAGACCTTCACAGGTCTAGGTGAATTGAAAGCATCTTTTCTACTGAGATATTCCCTCTCTATTACAAAATGGACTTATAATTTTTTCTTATTATCTTTACTTTGATAGCTATCTGATTGCAACTGAATGAAAAAAGTTGTGCCTAATCACTGGGCCCCTCCACAGGGCCTGTCATAGCATCCCTTCATATTCAGTTGGTCTTTGGCTTTGATTTCACAGCTCAAATAATTAAAATAATAATTTTTCATGACAGGTTCTACTGTTACTTTTCCTATATATATTATCATGCTGCATTTTTTTACTCTTCATTTTTCTACTCATCTTTTTAAACAGGTCCATATTTTTCTTCTGTGGTTTTGGTTTTTTTTCCCCAGAGGGAAAATACATTTTCTGTGAATTCATCACAGTTGATCCTCACAAAAAATCTTGTGTGCCTTTTGTTGTTTGGGTTTTTTTCCCAGTGACATGAACTGTATTTTTCCCAGGAATAATTAATTTTTCTGCCTTTTCCTGTAAGTGCCTTCCCAGACACTGGTAAGATGAATATTTACATTACCTACATGTAATATGCAATTCTCAACACTTCTGGGTCTGCCTTTGTTACACAGTGAATTTATGCTTTCTGCCAACAATTTTACAACAAAGCATTGGAGTTTCAGGGTTTACTCTTCCACAACCTAGTAGGCTGCATAGCCCTCCATCTATAATTCACACTGCTGTGGATTTTGATATCAACTATATTTTTTCTTCATACTTTATGCAATTTTATTGCATGTCTCCTTTTTATGCATCTATTCAGCACCAGTCTACAACTTAATTTTTTGCCATTTCAGTTAGAAACCCATGCATAACATGTTTATCTTCTAAAATTTAAAGTGTTCTTCACATATTATGCTAATCTACAATTTTTCTTACACATGGCATGTTTTCTAGATCACACAAATCTATAAACCAAACACACTGAGGAAGAATATATGTTCCATATATAGGTTTGTTATACTAGATAAGATATTCCATTGTTTTATAGTATGTTATGGTTTCCTGGGGATACAAATAAATACCTGGAAGGTGGTTAAAGCTTTCAGCCTTTGCTCTGGCATTTTCTGCACTTGATTTTTCATCTTTGTGATTGCATTAATGCTATTGTCTTGCTTATAATAACAGTAACAATGTTATGGTAATCATATCCACCTATTTAAGCAAAGTAAAACAATATTTTAAATAATAAAAAAAGAAGCAGTTATTTACAGATGAGAGATGAAGAAAAGGCTACATCTGGAAAATATGGCATGAAATATATTATATTAGGAATGCCTGTCTTACCAGGAGAATATATTTATCCAAATAGGATTTCAGTCAGGATAAATATTTGTTCTGAGTTAAACTTTTTGTTTTCAATCCTCACGTGTCCTGAAAAATCAAAATAAGTTTTATTCTCATGCTGAAGACTTAATATACTTAATTTTTAACTTGTGTCCATGCAAAGCCAGGACTTGGTGTAAAAATTCAAAGGGTCTGAAAACCTTCAGACTCAACCATACAAGACATGGTTCCTCCCTTCCCATGTCTGATTTCCTCTAACAATGAGGAGTTACAGGAAGATACTTCCCACTGTGTTACAGGAAGACACTTAGTCCTTATCCACTGGCACTGTACCAGATATATCATTCATTTAATCTTTCTCACAGTTTCTCTGCTACCAATACTTCACCCTAGTTTGCAACATCAGAAAGCATGCAGTGTTAATGAAAACATGTTTACAAGCTCACTTAGTCGCTCCTTAAGCTAATAGGTATTTAGCACATTTTCTGTTACAATGATAGCTAAAGGATAAAGTGTAATTAATATTATCAGCATGTTCTGGGAAGGGGGTGGTGAGTTGGTGCAAATCCTCTATGATCTGTCATAACTAAATTTTTTAAGTCACAGATGCTTTTCTTAAAACACATCTTTATCTCAAAATATGTCCTTATCAGAAAGGGAGAGTGAGTATTAGAGTGTCATCAAGGACTATTTATACCACTCACTGTGTTTCTGCCTTGTAAAATGGTGATGTGTTTTCTCCCAGAAATTTCATGCATTTTAATTTAATCTGTTTAATGACTTTTGACATAAACAGAAGAAAATATTTAATTACCTCTTCCACTTTAATTTCTAAGATTCTCTATTTTATATGGCATTTGTATCTCACAAATGTCATTTTCCTGAAATTCTTTTTCTACCTGTTATCCCACCTGTTACAAATTTCTCAAACTATGTCATTGACATTGGAAATTCAGCTTTACACTCTGCAATGAATGGCTGTGATCACCAAGAGCATATTCTCAGATATTCGATACTTCGCAGTAATATAAATGAACAAAGCTGTTTACCAAGGAACACTCTAGGAGTTTATAAACTGAACGTTACTTAATATAGATGTGACATAAGTCCATTTGTAATGTTCCTGCAGTAGGCTTTCAACTTTTTTTTTGGAAATCAGTATGGCTGAAAGAAATTATGTTTTTATGAAAACATAAAGCCACAGGGATGTGACTTTTCTTTTGATCAGAGGAGTTCCATAAATCACACTCCTAGGAATGCTGGACATCCCTTAAAAATTTTGTATCCCATAAATTATTTAAATCAAGTTGTTTGGCGCTTTGAGGACTGAGACTTATTTCAAAAGATTTATCAGTATTTATACAGATTCAGGAATTGGCCCAAAAATAATAGAAGAATTAACTTATCTTTAAATTATGGTTTCTTGCAGTAATTGTGTAATTTAAATGGTTTCATGTCTAACTAGTTCTTACTTAAAAGTTTCTGGCACAATGCTAAGACAATTATTTTTTTGGTGCTTTTTTATCATTGTTATGGATGTCCATCTTTTTTAGAGAAGAAGGACTGTTCTTGTTGTGATGTAACTGTGCTTGTGCTATTTCTATAAAGGAATCTGGGGGGAGAAGGAGGAAAGGAATATCTGACCTAAAATTTTTTTGGACAACATAGTCCTGTCTTCAGTGGCCAGATGTTGCCTGCAAAGGCAGGTAATTTTTTAGCTTCTGCATGCATTTCACTTCCCTAAATAAGGGCTGTGTTGTTTTGGTTCATCAGTTAACTAACAGGTACTTCTCTAAGTAAAAGAGGGAAAGGATATGACTTTGCAGCTCATTTTGTGTGATGTTTATGTAGTAGTGAATTTATCTTGTTTTTGTGCAGCTGGAGCCTTGGATGAGAGTAGAGCATGGGTGAGAACTTAAATTGCATCCCTTGATCTGTTTGTTGAAAAGATATCTGATTTCTATAACCAGTCTTAATGATTATCCTCTACAATTTCTGAAACAGTCCAGAAACTCCAATTATAATAGCAGGAGCATTACAATGCATGCAGAGTGCTGCTCTACAAGATGAGAAAACTTCAGAATGGTTCTAGGAGAATAGTTTGGCTACTTAATTGAGATAATTCTTTGCAAAGCCACTTCTCAATAAAGGTCCTACTCCTTGGAGTGAGATCCAAGGTCTGCCCATCCCAGGAACCTGTCTCCAACATTGGCCATTGGTACATGCTTAGTACTATGCACTGAAGTTCACAATAAGTAATTAGAGACCACAGTAATTAGAGACCACAACCTGTATGAAGATCCATGACTGGACTTTACTGCTGGTCTAGAACTGTAACAGTCTAGTCAAATTTAGCAACCACTTAGTCCAGTTACAAGCACTTATATTCCATATTTCTTAATTCTACTAAAGATCATTAGTAATATAATAAAATCAAAGTATTTGCTCTTTAGGCTCTTACCCTTCCCATGAATTGTTGTAGGAAATTGTGAGTGACCTGAGTTTTCACTAAGAGGAAAACAGTGTTGAAGGTTCATTCCTTGGGTTTAGTCTGTTATTTTTTCATGTTTCCCAATTTCACTGGGGTTAGTTATACCATGGTTACTTTAGGTTTGGTACATCGTATTGTCATGATACCTTTAAAAGCAGAAGAGCAACTATATAGCTGAAAAAAGCTATGCAATAAATAAGATAAAACAAGGTAAAAATGAGCTAAAACCATATATAAAACAGGATTAAAACTACAGCATATGCAGCAGACATCTGGAAGCCAGTTAATTTGGCTGCTGCAGCTACAAATGTCTGGATGACAGCCATCTGATCAGAGAGCAAAATAACCTTTTTGCATGTTTTTTTTTGTAGCTGTGCTTGAAACCAACTTAAAGCACCAAACCAGGTGGGCTATAAGACTGCAGCAGGAAGATGTATAAAAATTGGACAAAATGTGTATTAGTGTCTCTTTTGATTCCCCTTTCATGCTTTGGTAACTTGTGGCAGTGAAAAACTAATTGCTCAGGAAGTGAGCATGAAGTGGAAGTTGTTTCTGAGCTTAATGGCCAGCATCAGATTTCCTCCATCAGCACATGTATTTCTCATATATTGCTACTTGAACACTTGCAAATATTTAGCTTTCACAGCATCCTGCAACAAAGTTCTCCACTTCGCTTATGCACAATATAACAAAATATCTTGTTTAAATCAGGTCAATTCCTCCAATCTATATTTAATATCAATTTTATAGCTGTTGATTCAGATATGAAAACTGATGTAGATAAAACATATGACCCTGAATGGTCTTTCTCTTCTCCCTACTAAACCCCGTTAGTCTAAAATAAATTGAGTTTAAGATCAAATAGGGTCTTGTGGAAGACTAATATGTTTAGGTCTTGATTTCTGTTATACTGTATCTCCTGTCTTTTTCTATAACTGAGATCATAACCTGTATTGGAAAAAATCAGGTGCAAGTAATTTTTTCCAATCAGAGCTGTGAATTTGGTAGTAAAAGGGACACACACATGACTACTTCAGGGAGAATGGTAGGAAAGCAGCTCCCAAGCTTCTTTAGGCATTGGTAGCAGACAAAACTACACGTGAGCTTCCTAAACCTCATAATGTGGCTATGACTTTTCATAACCAAATATTTGTTCAGCTTTTATAATTTTAATTTTTTCCCAGTCAATGGCTATTTTATTGTCATTGACAATTACTAAACCATATTTTATTTTAAAAGATGAGCTTTTCACAGATCCAGAAAGCTCCTGTATTTCTCCTTTTTTTAAAACATAAAACAACACAGTGTAATAGCAAACCCAGGATTTCTTAGCCTATGAGATAGTAATAATAGCAAAAGATTTTATTCTTCTTTTTTTACTTTTTTTTTTTTTTTTTTTAATTTGAGAGAATTATCATTCTCTGTTCCTTTGGATATTCTCAGATTTTCAGACCAATGCAATCAGTTTATGAATTAGATAAGACTGCATGATTTTTTTTCTTCTTGCTCTAAGTATATCAGCATGGCAATTATGACATTTCATGCTTTGCTTCTGGGAATTCTGATTGTCTTTTGTGATTTCTATTTGCATTTAAACTTCTCTTACAAATTCCACTATTTCCTAAATGTCTCAGCTTCATAGGTAATGGCCAACTTTTGTTTGTTGTTGTTTTTATTAATAAACTTGCTTCACTATGAAGAACCTATTTTATAACTGGATAGTTTCTGTAACTGTATGATTTTATCCTAATTTTATTCATTATTAGATTGCCTTCTAATTCACATCCTTTTCTTTATATGTTGATAATTATCCAAAATACTTCTACACCACTGTCACTGTTGCCTTTGTTTGTTTTCCACTGAATTGTTTAAGCATTCTCTTGTATTTCTTCATCAGTTTATTGTCCTCTTTTGATTTTCCCACTTCGCAGGAGACTGATGCTGGACTTCAGACAAATGTTCCAAGCCAAGTGTCCAACCTAAGGGTATAAAGTCAATTATGCAATTGAAGGATTTGTCTTCAGAGGAAAGCTCAAGACTGTTTAGTCTGGAGAAGAGAAGGTTCAGGCAGATATAAGAGCACATAAATACCTGACCGGGGGCAGAGAACAGAAAAGATAGAGACAGACTCATTGTGCTTCTCATTGAAAGGACAAGAGACAATGGGCACAACATGCAAAAACTAAATACTACTTAGACTTTTTTTAGTGTAAGGATGATCAAATACTGGAACAGGTTGCTCAAGGGTGTTGAATAGTCTGAATTCTTGGAGGTATTCAAAACTCAACTGGACACACTCCGGAGAAACCTGCTCAAGATGACCCTCTTTAGAGCAGGGGGTGTCAGACTAGACAATCTTTGGAGATCCCTTGCTGCCTCAATTGTGAATTATCTTTCAGCCTTAAGGAGTGAGAAAGCTCCTGTGAAATTGATAGATCTCTGGTACTTTACTTTTTTAGATCTTGATCTCAAAAAATTGAAAAATTTATACAAAGAATCTTAGTGATAAGATGGTTCTCAAATATCTGAGAAAGTGCTTTAGCAGCTATTTATAAACTTCCCCTCTAAATACACATGGTGGATATATAGTTGTGTATCCATCAGCTGGTTTGAAGAAAAATTCTGAAGCTGGACTATTTTGTTGATTAATATAAATACCTCTTCTCCAAAGCTACAAGAGAAGCGTTCCCAACATGAGGTAGGATTCACCAGCAAGGCAAATGGCTGGACTGTTTGCTAATGACATTTACTCTACAATTTCTCACTCCTTAGTGAGTGTTAGACTGTGCTGCCAGCCCCCAATCACTATTTAAGTTGTGGTGCCATGCCAGGACCTGATTCAGCCCACACACCCAAAGCCTCCCTTCAGAAAATCTGTCCAACCTCCTGGACTCCAGCACCCCTCATGAGTCTATTACTCATTTAGTACCAGGGGATTTCATGGCCAGAGTGACTCTTATCCTCAGCAGCAGCTCAGTCTCTCCTTCGTCACTCTGGAAATAACACTTTCTCCAAAATCCTGGGATTCATTACTCTTGGCAAAACTCTGTAGACTTGGGTCCTGGAATGTTACCAATTCTTACAACTTTCAGCTGTCAGCTGGGTGCTCTTATCAAATATGCAGCTGAAACCATTACCTCACACAGCTTCACACAATTCTGGAAGCCATCTGTGGTTAACATGTTTTTACTAAGGTCACTAAGTGGTAGAACAGAGGTCTGAAAGCAAGCAATGCCAACTCCATTTCCAAAGGGAGCATGTAGCACTTATCTATCAGAACATGCTGAGGCTGTGAAGAAGGAGAGGAAGAAATGCAGGACCTCTGCAGAAGTGAGAGAGAATATAGCTCTGGCAAGTGGAAAAATGATGAATAAAATTTACCTGTGATCCAAATCTGAAGTGATACTAAACTCTCCTGTAGTTTTGTGCTTAAGTCCAGTCCAATTTAAATATTAACTTGTTGACAACATTTCCTGGAGTTCTTTTCTCAACCTAAGCAAAACTTTGGTCATTAAATAAATAATACCACAATAATTATAAAAACACGAGCCGAGATTGTCTTTCTTGGAGCCAAGTAGACTATAAAATTAAAAGCAGGAAATTTTTCATCTAGGGAAAATACTTGTCATTCCATCTTGCAAAAGCCTATTTTGCTAATTAATTCCAAGCTTTCAAAAAAATCTCACAGAAATTCCTGAATTAATGTTTACACTTTTGTTTGCTTTAAGTATTTTCAGAACTCAGTTCATATCTTGAATTTTGCAGAATTTTGCCATTTATTTGCACTGCCATTTGCAGCTTCTGTTGGGAAGAAGCTTCCTTTAACATGACTATGACAGCCACTGAGGGAAAAATTGAGGCAACACAGAGATTTTGCAAGAAATGGTTTTTGAGATACACATTAATATGGTTTTCTTGGATATTAGTTTACTTACATGCATTTCTCTGTTTCAGTTCCTCATTTTATATTTAGATTTATTTGTTTCTGTCCTGTAGTATGAGTTAACCTGATTAACCTGAATAGGTCAGTAAGTGCCTTGTATCTGATTTAATAATTGGAATTATTTTGAAGCATGTACGCTTATAGGTTTGCTTTAAGTGCCTTATTTTTATTTCTTTTCTTACTTTCAGTGGATTGTGCAGATGCAGTAAAGATCATAATGTCTAGAACCAAAATAGTGTTACTATATATATGCCTTCCTTATTGAAGGAAGAATATGCAGACTGTGTTGTGTGATTCAGTGGGCTTTGAATCAATGGTCTTGCCCTTTATTCAGGAAATGAACATTTCTTTCAGTCAGCTAAATTCATTGGAACACCACTGACCCCAAATGAATGACAACAAAAAATAATCAATGCTAATAACCAGTCTTTGAGAATGGGAAAAAATAAAAAGTAGCCACATCATTATTCAGTAGAAGGTGTAAGAAACCCATTTTGACGGAATCTGCCTTTTGTATTTAATCTCTGTATCTATTGCCTTGCACTGACTAGGCATCACTAATCATTTTCATTAAATGTGAAACAGTAGCATCAATATTGCTTCTAATTTATATTATTGACAATTATCAATCTTATTTTGACAAACATATAAAATCAAATCTGTTTTTTTACCCTGAAATTCTTGTTTTAGAAGCCTCTTACGACAGAGTTCTGTTCTGACAGATTAACTACCACAGTGAAATAACATATGCCACTTACTTATTTTGCATTTCATTCCTTCAGTTTTCAATCTAACCTTTTTCTTAAAAAAAGCAAAATAAAGAAAACAAAAATTCCAAGCAGTCTTTTCTAAAGTAATGTTATATGCATTAGTATGGTTCCTCCTATGTTTTGTTTGTGTAGATAACAGTCCTATACCTCTGCTAAATAGAAGAAACTCTTCGTTGGTTTTGATTAACTGTTCTCTGAAGAATCTGTCTCTAATTCTGCAATGCTGTTTCTGAGGTAGGGTAAGTAGAATAATACAACTCAAGATGAAGGTGTATAGTTGAACAGTATAGAGCTATTGCTGTATGTTCTAAATTATTTATTATCCTATTCTTTATGCATTTGAAAGCTGTAAAAATGTTCTGACTGTAGTTATATATTGAACAAGTCTTTCCTGAGTGCCTATGGTACTTGTCTCTAGTTTGTCCAGTCAATTTATAATTTTATAAAACCACCTGAGCAGTTCCAAATTTCCAAAGTTCTATTGCTTTCTTCCCAGCTTCCCTAGATCTCCCACCTGAAAGCAGGTTATCTGGAAGGGTAGGTGGTTTCCTAAGTAATACCACTAAATGCAAACTGTTCCAATGTGAAAGATAAGGAAGTGTATAAAATTGAAGGCTAATGCCTTATAACAGAAAAAGTATAATGTTATATAGAATTTGTAAACTAAGTCATATTGTAGCAGTGAATGTAAAGAATAATGTGATCAAAATAAGAAAGGCCAAGGTATAAGCAGAGAGAAAACTGATGTATTTCTGGATATTTTTTGTTTGTCACATACTTTTTGAAAGAAGGAGACTTTTGAAATAATTGGCCCACCATTCACCTAATAACAGATGGTCCAAAACCTTTAAAAATCTGATCTATATTTTGCTTCAATCTTTAATAAAAAGGTTATCTATGATTAGATGACCAATGCAGTCACCATCTGCAAGGAAGTTTTGCAAGAAGAGAGGTTACTGAGATACTTTCAGATCTGAATCTCAAGTAGTTCATTCAATAACCTCAGAATTTTTACTAAACGCTCCTAAAAGTTCATAGAGTCTGAGAGAGGCCAAAAGATACATACTGTCTTCAAAAAAAAGGAGGAGGGGAGAAAAATTACCCAAGGAATTACAGAACAGTCAGACTTAATTAGCACCTTAAATAACAATGGTAAACACCTCAGGCAAGTCTATATCTAAAACAAACATGAATTTCACCTGGTTCCAGGTATGTGAAATCCAATATATTTCTGTAGAAAATTTTATCCTCATTTTTTGAGGAGCAACAGTAACACGTAGCTGCAGTTATAAGATTTGAAACAGCAAGTTCTGTTAACAGAACTCAGTAAAATGAATCCAGAAAAATTCAGCACAAAATAGCAGTCTTCAGTCTTAAACAACAACAGCAAGTGATATACGTCTAGTGGACAAGATAATGTTGTTAAGACCCTGCTCACATCAGATGTATTCACACACTGATCTTATGACAGGGATGGTTCTCCAGAGCAACCCTAAGCAGGTCTTGCTGACCTGGGTTTGGCTATGCTGCCACATCCAAGCTCTGGAGTGCCATTGAGGCACTGGCTCATCGTCAAGATGTAAAATCTCACTGGTAGGACAACTTGACTTGCAATCTCAGCTCAGCATGAGGTGCCCTGGTGGAGCTGGGCTATGGCAGTACAGCATCAAGGCTGCAGCAATGGGCAGCTTTAGTGGCCAGCTGCTAAGGAGGCAACCTGACCACCAGTGGACTTGTGGCAAGTGTTTTGGTCAGGCCAGTTGCTATGGCTCTTTTGTGTGCTTGCTATCTAGCAAAACTAGGGGATTCAGCATCTTTCCCTGCAATTTATTTCCCAAGGCTCAGGTTGTCTTACAGCTGAATAGAGTAGCTGAGAACAAAGGATCTATCTCTTCTGAGAGCTAGTCTGTATCCCTGACCAGAAGACTCATGCAGAAGACAACAGAGAATGGAAAGAGAAGGAAAGAGGTGATGGAGATTGAGCCAGAGTGGCAAAGAGAGCAATGTAGGAAACAGAAGGTTCTCCTGTATGTTCTGTTCCTATTTACCTCTCCCTAAGATTTATCACAGATCCCTTGACACTGGAAATAAGCTGTGATAACACAGAATCACAGAACAGTTGAGGCTGGAAGGGACCAAGTTCTCTAAATTAATCTGCTTTTGCAATGTGTAATGCCTCTGGCTCACGGTTGCTTTGAGCTATGGACCTCAACCTTTTGTTCTGCGGTTTTTGCT
Source organism: Pseudopodoces humilis (assembly GCF_049639895.1). Taxonomy (NCBI): domain Eukaryota; kingdom Metazoa; phylum Chordata; class Aves; order Passeriformes; family Paridae; genus Pseudopodoces; species Pseudopodoces humilis. Next base: position 70,474,071 of record NC_142200.1, on the reverse strand, counting down.
TCTCCAGAGGGGTACAACAGACACCAGCTGGCTAAGGAACAGATTCTTTCATGTTGTTGGAGTCCCAATGGTACACAGGAAATAGTTTCTGACAATCTTAAGTGCTAGCTTTGTTTTTGTTCCACATTTAGAGAAATAAGGTAGAATACATGAAGATGTTTTTTTCTGAAGTCCTTTGCTTTTCAACCACAAATTACAGAATTCACTGTACCTTCCTTTTCCCTGGGGCATAGCAAACTCAGGTTGAGCCAAGTAAGGATGTTTATTTTCAGCTACCTAGGGTAATTGGTCTCTAAAAACATATGGCATTTCAACTTTGGCAATGACATAATTGTCATTCAACTGCAATCATGTTTGCTTAATGCATCCTATGGGGAGAAAGAAATGTGTTAATATGTTAAATAAAAAGTAGAGCATTCAAATTAGAAGTTCAAATTCAGATTTGGGTACTGCACAGTTTCAATGTTGCAGTCATTATTTATATGACAGTGTGGGGTTTTTTTCCACTGGACCTTGCCTCTATCTAGAGACCTGATCTAAGAATTGATGAGGGTTTCAGACATTAAGGTGTGGGATGTTTCTAGCTGAAGTATGAAGGATGAATTGAAAGATGTAGGTTTCTAGTTTCGAGAGGGAAAGTAGAGCGGGGGAGTCCATCAGCTGGACAAGAAAACACAAGAGTCCAGTGGAAACATATAATAGAATTGTAAAATTAGAATCGTAGAATATGTTGAGTTGGACACCAGCATGATGTAACCCCATTCACTGTAACTCTTTGTGCCTGATCTGTAAGCCAGTTGCTCACCCATCACTTAACATGGTGATCCAGCTGTATGCTGGATATTTTGTCCAGAAGAATACTGTGAGACAAGACACATCACAGATCTGCTGTGATATTTGCTCATCTCCTTCATGAGATATCAAAAACTTTGCTGAAGTCCAAAAAGATTACATATAATGGCATTTCTAGATGGCGTTTGATGGCATTTGTGGCGAGCTGGGTTACCCTGTCACAAAAGGAAATCGGGTTTCACAAGCATGATTTAAGCTGTGCTGGCTGTGACTGATTACTGCATTGTCCTGTAGGTGTTTTTCAATACTGTCCAGAAAATTATGTTTCATGATTTTATTGGGCACTGAAATGAGACTAAATGGTGTGTAGTTTCTGGGGTCCTCTTTCTTTCCCTTCTTGAAAATCAGGACAACATTCACCAGCTTCCATTCAGATGGGACCTCTCTGGATTCCCAAGACTGCTCAAAAATCATCAAGAGAGGTTTTGGGATGATATCAGCTAGCTCCTTTAGGATTCCCAGATGAATCCTATGAGGCTCCGTAGATTTTTAGGGATTCAGCTGGAGCAGCAGATCCCACACAATTTCAGGGCTGACTGGGATTTGATTATTCTCTCAGTCATGGTCCTTCAGCTCAGGGCACTGAGATTCCCTTTTTCCATTATCCATGCTGAAGACCAAGGCAAAGAATGCATTAAACATTTCTGCCTTCTCCATATCCCTATTTGAGAGGTGACCATCCTCATCCTCTAACAGGCCAATGTTCTTTCTAATCTGTCTATTCCCATAAATATACTCTAAAAAACTTTTATCTATTTCCCCCTACAGTTTTGACCAACTACTACTCTGGAAGTACTGTGAACTTTGGACGCACCAATTTTCTCCCTAGTGGCAAGCAGCATCTTAGTATCCTTTCCATTTCACCTGACCTTGCTTCCATTGGCCATATACCTTCCTTTTTCATCTTACTTCTGAAAAAAGATCCCTGTTCAGCCAAGCTGGCCTTCTGCCTCACACCTTTGACTTGGAACATCTAGGAATTGCCTGCTTCTGTGCCCTTAAGAGGCTGTTTATAAATTACCTTTTTCCTCTTTTACCATGTTAATTTCTCCTGCTCTTCTGTTGAAACACCTTATATCTGGTCTTTCTGAAGAGAGTTATGCTTGTCCCATTGTTTTGGAAAGGCATGAGATACCACTGGACAGCCTTTGAGTTAATTAAATTTTTGCTGTGCAATTATAATTTTATTTCCTGAGAAATTACATGAGAGTAATATAATGAGGAATTAGCTGTTACAGGCTTAAGATCTTTCTGAAATAACAAACGAATGACATGATCATCATGGTAAACTCTTTGGACTGGCCTTTCCTGTTCAGGTTCAGGGAGGTGGAAAGCACTGGAAAGCTATTAAAGCGGAATCAGCAGGGAGAAGATGATAACCACTTCTACCACCAGATATTAAATTAATGTCTAAGTTTCAAATGCTTTTGTGAGGATGGTTGTTGTACACATGGAACAGAGAGCATTATTCATTTTGCCTGTTCAGATCTTTTGCATTTTTCTGAGTACTTACTGGATCATTGAATTATTCTTGAATTTTAAAGAAGTGTATATGTGACACTGGTCTTTCTACCTTTGAGATATGCCTTCAAATACCACATTCTGAGATCTGCTTTTCAAAGAGGTTTGATGTTGTAATTCTGGTTTGGCTCTTGATTTTTTTTTAATTCCCTATTCTCACTATATATGTGTGTGTGACAGTGAGGGTGGCCAACTCCATAATTTTTGAAGTGACTGTAAGTAAAGCCTTTTCATGTTGCAAAAATTCTCACACCCACCTCTACTAACTCCTTCCCAGCAATTAATTCTGCCAGAATGTTCTCCCGACATAGATTTGTGTTCATCCTTCAATCTTATCACTGCTGCTTTTGAGAGTTTTTCACCCTCTCTCTCCCAAAACTGTGGGTGCGGTTGTAACTTTCCACTTCTCTTTTATGTGTTCCTCCTGCCCCAGAAAGCACTTCAGGGGAAGGAAGAACAAGCAGCTTTTCTTCCATCCAGCCAGCTGAGAGGAAAAGGGGGCAGAAAGCTCAAGTCTCATCCCTCTTAAAAATCCAAGGAATCTAAGGGGTGCAAATATATGGACAGGGCTTTGGAGCTGTACTGTTATTGGTTTCTCTGCATTGTGACACTTGTTGAGGACCCATCTCTTCCTTTTCTGGATAGAAAAATCAATGGCACAGAATTTAGGTGTTAAATATAAATTAGTTCACAGTCCATATAGTTTTGGTCTATATCATCCTAGCTACCTGCCTTCTCTTCCACCTGATTAATGGTCAGCCCTCTATTCTATGTCTCATTTATGACAATTTATGACCACTTACGTTGGCTCCAGTTTTTCACCTTTTGTAGTAGCATAGTACTCCCTACTCCCTCTTGCTTCTAACATCACTCCAATCATCAGGAGACACCCTTGGGACATTCAGGCCCATTAGCATCTGTGTTGCTGTGGTCTCTTCCTCTCCTGGGAGCGTTCTGGCAGCTTCTACGAGTTTTCAGGACGAGACAAAGCAACAACAGAGGCTGAGGGCAAATCAGAGAAGGCAGAGACAGACTTAACCTGGCGGGGGGGGGGGGCATTCAGGGAAGCAATGGGCTGGGGATGCAGAACTGCCTGTAAATGCTGTCCAAGACAGATACATAACTTTATTTTGTTAGATATCCAGCATCTTTGCAGTCCCTGCTTTGATAGGTATTAGCCAAATCCTTCGGAACATGTTAAGCTGGGGAAAATGTATGCTATGCTTCTTTCTAACTTGCATGCTCGTTTTGACAAAATCGAAGTATGATTTCTAAAAACGAGATTCCGCCTCCGGAAAAGATACCCAGTGAAACAGTCCTGCAACAGCCCTCCGCCCGTGGGAGTAATTTCAAAGCAATCTCCAAACGTCTCTCCCTCCAGCGCCGGGAGGTGCTGCCACACACCCTGGGGAAGGTAGCGGCGTCCCCGTGGGAGCCGGGCAGGGCCGAGGCCGCCGGGGGCGGGCCGGGAGAGGCATACGCCGCGCTCTCCGCCTCACGGCCGCCGTCGGGACCGGCCCCTGCAGCGGTACCGCGCCCCTCCGGGCGGCGAGGGGTCCTGGCCCCAAGCAGGCGGAGGCCGGGGCAGGTGGTCCGGCGCCAGGGGCATCTTTCGGCGCTGGTGCGGAGGCGCACGAGGCAAGGGCTGCTTTCACGGTCGCCCGCGAAGGCACATCCCACTGCTACCGCCGCCCTGGGGCACTTATTCTGGGCGGGCGCCCGCTGCCCTCGCCGGCGAGGAGGAGCGCACCTACTGCCCCCGCCTCCGGGGGAGCAGGGCAAGGCATGTGCGTGCGGGGTGGCGCCTTCCGGAGGCGCACCAGCCTCGGGCGGGCTGCGCGGCGACCGCGGCATCCCGGCGTACCGTGTCCATGCCGCGGCTCCTCCTCTCCGCCTCCCGCGCGGGAGCGCGCCCCGCTCCACTCCCCGGTTGCTTCTTGCAGCAGCGGCGGCTCTGAGGGAGTTGCGCGGGCTCTGCCCGATGTGTCGGGAAGCGATGATGAGGAGGAGGAGACGCCGCTACCTGCTGGAGCGGGCAGAGCAGGCGGGCGGCGGCTGCGGGGCGAGCGGCGGACAGTCCCGCTCCCGGGACTGGCTCTACGAGTCCTACTACTGCATGAGCCAGCAGCATCCGCTCATCGTCTTCCTGCTTCTCATCGTGATGGGCGCCTGCCTAGCTCTGCTCGCCGTCTTCTTCGCTTCCGGGCTGGTAAGAGACGCCCTCCCGGTCCGGGACCCGCGTTATCCCCAGTTTCCCGGGCATCCCCGCTGCCGCCGCCTGGCATCCCCTCTCCCGCCGCCTTGCCGGCATCGCCGCACCCGCCACTCTCAGCCGAGCCGAGTCGAGCCGGACGGGGCGGCCGAGAGCCCGTGCTGCATCTCCTGCGGCGGAAAGTTGGCAGCGGGAGGCGCCGAGGCGGCGGCGGCGGCAGGGGAACCCCCGCCCGAACTTTGCTGCCCGATATTTGGAGGCGAGGCTGGAGCGGCGGCCGTGCGGCTGATGGAGCGAAAACAGAGTCAACAAGCGCATCGAGTTTAATTCACTTAATTCCTTGGCTCCGCTCTCTTCCAGCTGGCGGCTTGGTCGTGATGGCCTTTGTAGTGGTACAGTTTGAATCGCCGCACAAAAATGCAGCCGATACGTGTATCTGAAGTAATATTTTTTGTGCAAGTAAGGAGGGGCCGCGCCCCTCCTTGTGCTGGCCCCCTCCCTCCCCCATGATAAAATTTTCTAGCATTTGACCTATTTTCTCAATAAAGCTTTTGGGACAGCGCAGCCTTTGTTTTTAAGGAGGGTGAAGTTTGTTTGGTCGGATGTCTTTTCTGTGTGCTCAGTGTGGAGTTTCCAGGCTTTGGGAAGAAAAATGTGTCACAGCAGCAGGTGACTGTTGGTATCAGTTTATCTCCTCTGAAAAGGGTGGCGTTTTGCCCTTGCAAAGGAAAAGCTGCAGAGGGCAGTAAAATTCTTGGTCCTTTACAGAGTTTTTCTGCTGTTAATGATTAAAGGCAGGCTGTTGGCATTACTGTATACTTCTGAAGTAAACGGGTATTTGAGTGGTCTCAGACTCTTCTTCTCCCCCCCTTTCTTTTTTTAAAAAAATTAATATTTTTATGGTCTTCTGGAAAGCTGAATGTTTATTGAATAGAGCTAGTTATCTCTAAAGGCAAGGATGAGCAGGTCAGTATAATCTAATGGATTCTCCTAGAGGCGCTGCTGCTAGTGTTTGCTTATACAGAGAATCCCGCTTTCTTGTTTGGCCAAACTTTTGTCTTAAAACCTGCAGGAACTCCCTGCAGGATTAGCTAAGCTTTGAGTCAGTAGGTGGTTTATTTCCTTTTGGTGTTTGTATTAGTTGTATTTTAAGCTTTTTGTTCAACCATTCCTACTAAATAGAAAGCACATGTAAAAGTGAGGCCAGTAATGGTGGTGCTTCATAATTCAGTTGTTTAATGACCAAGGGTTTAAATTCTGGAGCTCTGTGTGCAAAATACAGGTTTGACCACTTACCTCATTCTAGTATGTTAATGTGGGTGCTTGTCCATCAGGGCCAAAGGGACTCTTGGACGGTGGAATTGGAAGTCTGACTGGCAGTTAGCTGTGGAGATGTACATTGTACTTTCCCACAGTCAGAATTTGGGCTTGACAGTGTTTAGCACTAAATTTTGTACTTTTCAGTCGTGGTATGGTCTATAGCTTGTTTACAAGTTGCATGTGGTTATTTTGGTAATTTCATTTCTTGAGGTAAATTCTTCACAGTAGTGAAGGTGAAGGTGGCATAAAACTGGATGGAAGGACTGCTGAAAGTTATGGAAATAAAACTGTGAGCTGTCTGAATCTTGCCAGGCATTACTTCTTCAGAAAGAGTGAATTTAATAGTTCAGTCTGCGTTTGGAATTCCAGACATACCAGAAGAGGGAAAAAAAATGCTTATAAAATAATTTTCCTGAGCCTTTATCTTCCTGTAACTAACAGCTGGATGGGTGAGGGGAGAAAGAGGAGGGATTCGTCTGAGTTTCCAGTTGACAGATAAAAGTAGCTTCAGACAGAGAGAAAGCTTGCCTATATGGACTTCTAGCCACAGGATGCTGGACAAAATCCTTTGGAGCCCTGCCCAGAATTACACCTAAAAGTGCTTATAGTCTAGTTTCTGTTTGCATTTGTGATTAAAATATTCCTGAAGGTTTAGATGTGTTTCTCTTGCATCTGAATAAAGAATACACATTTTATAGAGCTGTAGAATTTTAGCCATTTTTTTGTTCCTGATGATATGAAAGGGACATGTAGTTAGGAGTATCTGAGCCACAAAAGATGGTATTAATAACCTTATCTTTCGTTTTGCACAACTTGCACATGTGTGATTGTTTTGACTGAAGACTTAATTTTGTAGAGAAGGCCCAGTGGAAGTGAAGCAGGATAGTTCTGTGCAGATCTGTGCTATGCATCTGAAAATAAGGGAAATATTTCTTAACTGTCGTTTCCCTTAGATTTTGTATAAAGCAGTTAAGATTTCACTGAAAATTACTTAAGCTTGTTGTGGAGACAAAAATCCAAAATGACTCACTGTAACACTCAATTTGGATTTCTTGCTTGTGCTTCACAGAACAGCTTAGAATGTGGAACATGGGATTGAACATTGCTAGGATGGATATTCATTAATTGTGAACTATTTTTATGTTCTAGGGGTCTTAAAAAACTTGGAAACCAATGGAAATTAGAGGAGGCTTTCCTTCTATCTTAATGTTCTATTTAGTTGTTAAAATATACCACTGATGTCTGAGATGCCTTTTTTTTTTTTTTTTCTTTTGTGTGGCAGAGTATTCTTACGTATTCCCAAACACAGCCAGCCACACAGGGATGTACTTTACTTACTGAGCTCTTTCAACCCGTCAGAATACAAGCTATAGCCTTCCTGATTTCAGATGAAAAATTTGTGAAAGATGTTGCAAAATTACAGTAAACAAGATTACTTACAAAGTGCGCCTGGAAATCTGATTACTTTTCCTTCGGGCAATATACTGCTATTATTACTGAGAGAGGTTTCTTGGGAGATTTTGCTTTTGTTTCAGAGAACTATTGTGATCTTGACCTTTGGAATTAAACACTCTATCTCCTCAAACACTAGATATAAAACTTCTAGAATCAGCTTGAACGATGACGATTCACAGCTTGCAGTTTTAAATAACATAGTGATAGTATTAACCTCTGAATTTCCTGTGTATCCTCCATATTTCTCTACCTGGCATGAACTGCAAACTGGCAAAATGAGATCAGTCATCCATGTTTAGCTGCTGCTTTAATCAACAGAGAGTAAATTATTTTCCCAAACCTGCGAAAACCTTTCAGGACTTAAAAATACCAAAGGTCAGCTTCATTTTCTTTCTATTGTGTTGTTCTTTCAATGTAATATGTATGAAAAAGTCATTATTTGCCTGTCGCCCTGAAAACTAAAGCCTTCTGATAATGTTTTCATAGTTTTAGTTACTTTCCCATCAAAGTTCTATAAACGTAAGTTGTTTATCACATTCCTTCTAAGAAACATCTTTTGATGGACATTTCGCATGACCAGTGTGATTGAGAAGGTGGTAACTTAATTATCCAATCCCTGGTCATTGTCGAGAATCTATAAATACTGGAGTCAGAGAATAAAGGTTGATTCTTTCCTGTTCTAATGCTGAAAGGTGTTCATGTGAATCATTTGGTGTCCTTTAGCGATATTTGCCCATCTCTCCCTTTTTAGTACTAGAAGCTTATGGCCATTCTTAGTGGTATCTAGAACAGTTTTGTCTCTGACAGGAGCATATCTCTTATAACTACAATTTGCAGGATATTGGGAAAAAAAGCCATTTCTAAATTCAGTGTAAAACATGAGTGTACCTGAAATCTGAAATTGTGATTAATTTCTTACATGATTCAAAAACTCTGAAGACAGGGGTGGTGACAAATTGTACAATTTATTGGAAGGCCATAACTTTCCTTTATCCATTTTTCTAGACTTAAAGAGTGCATAGTTCATAGACAGAGGCTTCTATAAGAACCTAAACTTCAGGGATATAAAAATCTTTTAGCACTTGTGTTGTAAGTGACAGAAGATCTAAACCTGTTGGGATCTTTTTTCTGTTCCTTTTCTGAAAACTTATGGTTCACCAGTCTGCTACCAGATACACGTGTTTTCTTTTAGGCTGGCCTGTTCCCCTTGCTCAGGACCTGTAAGCCTGCTGTGTGTTTTTAATACTAGTTGCAGCCCTTATCTCCCTCCTGAATTCTTGCTGCCACATGTGACCTTGTACAGCTCTTAAGATGTGGTTGCTGGTGTGTAAGCTCTGATGTGTCAGTGCATGTTTCTTGAGGGTGTCCATGGCCAACTGAAGCATGTGTTGAGCAAAAAGTGCTTCTACAATGCAGTATGGTGTTGCCTTCTCTCTTCCAAAGGACTCTGAAATTATGCTGGGTCAGCCACATAAGGACTGTCTGTGGAGCAGAGGTATTAGTTGCCCTCTCAACCAGTTCTTTGAAGTTCCTAAAAAGCTCAGGATCATGCTGGTAGGCTCAGTTTAGACTCCTGAATCTTTTTATGGATTTATAAATTCAAGAAACTAAAGCTTGGCTGCATATCTATTTTACTGGCATACTCAAATACGTTCTGTAGCAAAAAGCGGAGTAGTCAATGGTTCTTAAGGAGGAAATACAGTTAATTAGGTAGATGTACCTGCAGCATGGCAGATGTACATTCTGGATTTCTGGCATCAGACTGAACTTACCATCAGCTGATCATGCATGGAAGAAGAAATTGCTGCCTCATTCTGAAGGAGTACGTGAAACCTTTCTGTCTGCCCACCTGGTTGGCAGAGAGCTGTTTATGTGCAAGGAAAAGATCAGGAGAGTCCTGTAAGCCTCTTGGGGCTTGAAGTGAGGTATGCCTTTTCTTTGGGCCCTTGGTCACAAGGACAGCAAATCTTCCTTACCTCTAACTGGTGTTATTCCTGAAATAAATTCTTGCTGTTTCTGGTTGTCTTGGGTTGCAATGCAAGATGTAACCAAAAGTATGTATTCTATTACCATTTGTTAAAACCAGATGGGACAGTGTTCTTTATCTCTTTCATGACCTATCCCTCATTACTCCAGAGGAATATCTTCTGTTACTGGGCCAGCTGTTAAAACCAGGTGTGGCAGTGTTCTCTATCTCTTTCATGACCCATCCTTCCTCCAGGGGGATATCTTCTGTTAATGGGCAATTGAGTCTCTCTGCATGACTGATAAAATTACATTATCCCATTGTGAGATGCTCCACCCAGGGGGAGGAGCCAGACATTCCTACCTGGATGTAATCTGAGAGTTGGAACACCAGTCAGTTTTTTTCCACTGGATTCCCAGAGGAAGACCACCACTACGCCACCACTGGACCTACAGAGGAAAACTGCACCCTTCTACAGGATCAGAACCATATCTGTCAGTGGACTGGTGGAGTGTAGTCCAGTGGACTGCAGCCACCATTTGATTGGACTGCTACCTGACCAACTGGGTGTCAGGTATTCTGACTCTGTCAGTGTTTTTTGTACTGCTGCATTTTATTTTAATTTTTGTATTAAGTTGTAGGGGTTTTTTTATTTATACATACTAGTAAAGAACTAGTTATTTCTACTCCCATATCTTTGTCTGAGAGCCCCTTAATTTCAAAATTATGATAATTTGGAGGGAGGGGGTTTACATTTTCCATTTCAAGTGAGGCTCCTTCCTTAGCAGACACCTGTCTTTTCAAACCAAGGCACTGGTAAAAGCTGGACATCAGCCAAGCCTTTCCAGGTTTTCATGGTTAATCTCATTGTGAAACGAAGGGAGAAAAGTCTTCCAAGTCCATATGGGAAAAGTAGTTTTAGCAAGGATGTTTCATCATTCTCTAAAAGCATCTGGTGTGTACCTCTGGTAATGTTCTCATCTCATCAGTCTGCCTCTGAAAAATTCATCCATCCACACCAAAGGATCTGATGATATGATTTTATACTGCGTTCTTGAGATGCTCTGTTATAACCTAATTGTACTGAATAATACCGCAATACTATAAGACTATTTGTACTCTCAATTTTAGGCTATCTTTTGATGTCAACCCTATGCAATTTACAGCTTTTTTAGTTTAAGAGCACCAACTGTTTTCCCAAAGTCCAAGAATACCCAAGGTCTGAAAACATTCCTTGGAATCCTTGCAGACTGAAAGTAAGCCAAAGCATGTTATAGTGTTTTCAAACTCCAATATATTAATTCTTGCAAGAAGAAAGCTAAATCACAGCAAAGGTAATGAAGCAAGAAAATTCTCACTAATTGAAGGACAAGCAGAATTTTTTTGTATGCTTGATGCTATGGTGGTTGTGCTCAGGAGGTGTCCTACCTCTCTTTAAACTCTTTCTGCCACACTATTGCTACTACCAACATGAGAAGCAATTCAAAATAAACATCAATGTATTTACAATGCCTTTTTCTTCCGCAATTCCAATTATAATTATATATATATATATAATAATATACGGTTCTGCTTTCAAGTCCCCTATTAAAATGTTCCATGAAAACATCCCTTGTCTCTAAACACCATATAGCAATATATTCTTCTAGCTATAGTTGCTGGTTACTTGATACAGTCTTAGGATGTTGCTGTCCCTGCCAGATGTTCGTTCTGATGTTCTCTGAGAGTAACTTTAAGGCAAGAAGGACCTCTTTAGTCAGGCAGGAAAGGTTGCTGTAGCTTCCTGTCTGAAGCAGGAATTGCCTGGCTTTCTGTCTAATTTCAGTACTGCATGCGTCTGAGCTGCTACATCTTTCATTCACTAATGACACTTGCAGTACATCTGTGGTTACTTTTATTGCTGCTAAGAGCTAGTCTCATTTGCCAGTCCCTAACAAGCCTGGAAACAGAGCCATCAAGTTAATGAGGTGCTGGTGGCAACCTCACTTTGCATGCCTCTGTTTCATCTTTCATATTGAACAGCCTGAATTTTGAATAAGAGTTGGATGAAACTATGGCATATTTGAAAAATACATAGCCTTTCATTGTATTCTTAATAAGTTAATGTTTTATGAATTCCTTGGCAGAAGAGAACTTATTTAATGTTACAGATTGTGACTCAAAATGGTGGATCCACAACTGCTAATCATTACTGCAGCTGACAGAAATAATAAATAACATACTGACTAGAGCTGTTGTTTACTGATGTGCAATGGAAATAAGACAGATGATAGATTGGGCTCTGATTGTCAGCTGTCTTTATCAGCCTAAAGCCAGCTATGTGGATTCACAAATCCTGTACTGGCAACTTCATAGTAGATCTGCCATGGAACTGTGAATACCTGCCTGCTTATCTTCCTTAAATTTTTATAAATTGGTTTCAAGTTCCTTGTTGTGGACAGATATATCCAACCCAGTTGTGGAGATCTTAAAAATCCTACAAAATGGTGAATATTTAGCCTTCAAGAGCTCTTATAGATTAAGAACCTTAATCAGAGGTCACAGTCCCTGTGTTTACACTGTGATTAAGAAAACTTCTTGTTATAACAGTAGTGGTGACTGGAGTCTTCCAGGCTGCTCCATGCATGACTCCAAACTGATGGACATTTCACACAAATAGATGTCTTCTACAAATCTCTTGAGTAGCTGGGTGCTTGCATCATGGGACCAAAGTGCAGCTGAACACCTGTAGTGTTTGATGCTGTGCCTACATCCCCAGTCACAGCTGAGCTGTGATTCCAAATAATTATGTGCTGCTGTAGGAGCTTCTGCATATTTCATAAAGAATTGAATCAGCTCAAGCCATATTGATCTGCAATGATGAGGAGATGCCAACAAATTAAACTTCTGTTTTGGGGGATCTGGATCCAAAAATAAGAGAATTGTCACAGTTTTGCCCTTTTTTCACTGACTTTTTTTTTTTTTATTTGAGCATCAAACCTGATAAAAAAACTTAAAACCCAAAAAAACTCCATGCATTTTCTTATCCATGTCTTTTTATATCTTGAATAAGAAATCTTTAGACACTGGACCTTATTCAGGTGATGCTGAAAATTGATGGGACTATTGCATCATCTGTATGGAGGACTGTGAGGCTATGTCTACACTTACTCTCCCAGTTGTCTGTTTCACCAACCTTTATAGAAACATTTTCTTTATCTCTTCTCTGAACAGAACTCTTGATCTTAGTGGTGCATATATGATATAAAAGCCCCTTGCTGTTTCTGGTGTGACCACATTCCAGGCTTGTGTCTGGGAGAGGCAGAGGAAAAGACCACAAATAATGACATGTCAGTCTGAGCATTCTCTTCTTTCACTATCTATGGTTCTTGTCTTGAAGGTTTTCTTATCTGGAAGGTGTGCTCCAGAGTGCAGGTGCAATGGCTTCTGGTTGCATATATGTCTTAGTTTAGGGCAAATTAGGGAGGAAAACTCTAAATGGAGGTTTCTCCAGGGAAATGCCCCCTCCCCACCAACTGGTCCAGGAAAGGAAAAAAAAAATTCCTTGGAGAGAAGTGGAAAAAGCTGTTTATTTAACAGAAATTGAATAATATTAAATAATAAAACCTCTCGCTGTTCGATGGGATGGCAAGTCTAGGAAGAAAAGTTCTTTTCATGTGGTGTAGCTCGGCTCGCTCAGGTTCTTATCAGTCCTTTCAGCGCTGGAAAGTGCCGAGGCCCAGGCCCCGGTGGGCCAAAGGCGTGATCTCCCGGGGTTTGGTTGGGTGTTCAGTCCAGAGCAGGTTTGCACAGATCCAAGAAAAAAGGGAAAAAACAAAGGTCCAGGGAACTCCTCTGCCTCAGCTAGCTAAAACTAACTAAAAGCCAGAGAGAAGCTCTGTCCTGCTGTCTGTCCGTGCTGCAGACACCACAGTCCAGGAGCAGGATGTGTGGGAATGATGTTTTTCCTTAACACAAACTGCGTGCTTCTTCTTCCCCCCCAACTCGCTCTCAGAGCCAGTCTTAAAGGTGCAGAACTTAATATATAACATAAACCAGACGATTTGGGATACCAGTATCATAAAGTCACCCCAGGACAATATACCAGAGAGCAGCTGGGATGAGAGGTGCTCTGGCCCACCTATCTGTTTCCCAGATAGATTCTCAGAGCTGCTCAGTAAGGTTTGCCAAAGTAGTTAGAACTTACTTTTTTCTACCTGCCTCCTCACAGCTGAGCTGTGTGCTGTGGGACCTTTTAAAGACCCTAAATGCTATGGCTGGCATAGTGGATCTGCTCATTGACTGGATAAATGGGATTGTTGTCCTTTGATTGCAGGTAAAATTTCCACAATCCTTTCTCCAATTTGCTAGTGCTTTGGTCAGTCTGGCAGGAAAATCCTAGGAAGACTAGATTGCCACCAGCTCCTTTTCCAGCAAGACTGATTTCAGGCTGAGGACTTGGACACATTATTTCCTCTCAGAGAAGTGTTAGGGAAAAGGTGCTCTTTGAACTTGGCTGAGCGCTTGCTTGCTAGTGCTCCTGTTCCTGTAGAATTGTTTAGGTTGGAAAGGACCCTTAAGCCCAGTCATTAATCCAGAACTGCCAGGTCCACCATTAAGCTATGTCCCTAAGGGGCGCATCTATATGTGTTTTAAATACCTTCAGGAATGGTAACTTCAGCACTTCCCTGGGTAGCATGTTCTCCCTTTTTGGTGAAGAGATTTTTTTCTCAGTATGCAATCTAAACCTCCCCTGGTGCAATTTGAGGCCATTTTCTCTCTTCCTATTGTTTATTATTGGGTGAAAGAGACCAAGAACCACCGTGCTACAAAGTGTAAAGGTCCCCACTGAACAACTTCTTCCTCAGGCTAGACAGCCTTAGTTCCATTACCTGCTGTTCGTAAGGCACTTCAGTTGCTTCATATACCTTGGCAGGTGGATAGACTGTCTTTCCTTGGTGAAGGTGCTGTGAAGGTCCTTTGTAGCAGCACAGTGGTCTGAGAACTGTCTAGTCTGGTCAAGACCGAGGACATGGTAGCAGAAGTTGTCCAGACCGGTAGCTTGTCCTGTAAACCCCACTGGGGTTCCCCACCCTGCTAACTCATGCCAGAAAACGGGCAAAGATTCTCACTAGGGCTTGTTTTCTGCACCAGTGAGCTCTGGGAATTTTTAAACCTGACTGATAGGTGGTGGGATTTTACAAAGTTAAAGTGATGTGTCATCTGTTTAACAATAAAACAATTTACCAAATTGGTTTTGCTTGCTTTGATTTTTATTATTTTCTTTCCTGTGGTTTAATGAAATAGGGTAATGATATTTAGGAAAAAGCCCTCAACTAACACAAAAATGCCTGTATTTGCAGAATTTATTTTGTTCTATTTCCTGTGATTAAGTCTGAAGTTTTACTCCTGAGATGTTATTTGGCAGTTATATTTAAATGTAATTTAACATGTTTGTAACATTTATTTGAAATTTTATCATAATAGAAATAATAGCCATTGCAGAATGGTCCTGATCATGGAGTCAAAAATGAAATGAGAAATCTTTCCATTTTGAAGTCATTGTGGAAAGTATCCTTAGGAGAGTAAACTTTAAGAACATTGTTGCAATAGTCATAACTGTGTTTAGTATGTAATTGCACAACCTTAGGAAACACTTGAATAGTAATTACAAAATGACACTAGTGCCTTTCAATATTAAATCTATTTTTCATGCGACTCTATTATGGCAATTGGTTAAATCTTAGGAATATTCTTGCAAAATATATTTTTAAAAGATCCGTTAGAGAGAGAAGCCTAAGTGTACCTTTACCTTCATTAAACAGACCCTTAAAATGTGCTCCCTGGTTCAAATTTTGTCATTCTTACTTTTAAGTGAGTTGCATCTTGACACTTTTTCTTGATTACAGCCAGATTCTCAGATTATTATGTCAGGAGAAAAATGGTGAGGGAAAGCCACCTTTCCGCTTCAATTTAAAAGTGACAGCCAAAATACGTGACTGTCAATATTAAATAGCTCAAAGAGTCAAATGAGTACTTCTGACTTACACAAATCTAAATGAGTATTTCAGACTTCCACGAATCTATACGGGTACAAGAAAGGCCATAACTTCACTTTTAATACATGTTACAGTGCTGTTAATCTGAAAAACATGTCTTTGAGTCTTGTGAACTGTTGCATTATCCATAATGTTTAGCTGATGGAACTTTTTCAACAACACGTTTTGAATCTATTTAACTATGAAATATACATTCTTCCTAAGTGTTTTACTCGGTTTATCTTTGATGTACTGTGATTTGTATAAATAGTACTTGCATTTGTTGGAGAGTTTCTTTAAAAATGTTTTCATAATATGAGGAAGGATTTTGAGAATATCTGAAAAACAAGCTAAACTGCATTATTAACCTGCCTTTTTTTGAGAGGAAGTCAGAACCAATGCATGTAAAGTACTCAAGAAAGATATTTTGATCACTTTTTTTATGTATATTAAAAATTAATAAATTATGTGAGTAGGTTCTAATTACCTCTGGAGCATGAAATAGTTTCATCAGCATGCAGATTTTTGCTCACTTTTCTGCTTGTTGTATCCCCCCTCTTCTGAAGGGGACACTTCAGGGAGCCAAATGTAATTAACTGTCCTTGCTCTTTGGGACATGGTTTATCTTCTGTGGCTGCCAGCTACTGCAATTGAGTATGACAATTTTAGAAGTGCATCCAGCTGAGTGTTGTTGCCACTAGTAATTGGGCTTGAGTATCCTGTTTTTATTGTGCTGTTACATGTTTTAAAGTAAAGCTTTTGATAATTGCTAGTCTAAGAGAAGTTTGAGATGTTGTTGGGTGACTGAAAGATATGGCAGTCCTGTTCATATTCCCAGACCCTGTTCCTGGTCCCTCTGAACCCCAGCTTATTAAATACATAGTTGTATGCACTGACAGATTTTATCTGACATGTGGTTAATAAGATGAGAGAACAAAGATCGATGGAAAATAAACCAATAAAAACTGCTGATATGGTAAATGAGGATGTATAAAAAAAACCACTCACTGTTCAGGTTGAGTACATGGTGTTTGTACAGGGCATATATTTGATTATAAAATATAAAGGCTCACACATCCTGGTTCTACTAATTATGTTTTGGCAGGGATAGGTGTCTGTTCTCTATTCCATGGCATATGATACAGTAGGAATGATCACAAGTTCATGAGGTTCTGGCTACACCTTTGCATGCAGATAGCTCCGGTGGAGGTTGTTCTCGTTGACCTGAGATGGACACTACCTTTAAACATCAAAAGAGCTGCACTAAAGGACAGTTGTGCTCACTCCATGCAGAGAAGGAAAACCTTAAAACCAACTGTTACTCCTTCAGAATCTAGCCACTATGTTGGAGCTTTGACTGTTCTTGAAAATTATCTTTTCTTACTTTGCATTCATTTGGAAGTGGTGATTGAACCAGAATTACAGTGTTCATCATGCATTGAGGTAGCATTGTGATGTTCTCTCTTCTTTATTCCTTTTTCCTATGTTCTGCATTTTGAATTGTTTTTTGACTGCTGGTGAGCACATGATGTTTTCGAGGGTCCAGCTATGATAAACACCACGTATCTCTAAGTATTAGCAGCCAGCCAAGAGCTTATCTTATGTATAAAGTTACGACTGCTCTGTCTGAGGTGCATCTCTGCACACACATCTCTGCTGAAATTCATCTGCTATTTTCTTGCTCTTAAATGACTCCTGTGAGATCCTTTTGTGTTTCTTCATAGCTGATCCTAATCTTTGCCGGATTGCTGTTCAGCCCTTTTCTAAACTGTTTATGAATATTCTGAATATACGCCCTAGGATTCCTGAGGACTTTGGTACATTTGTTTTTAACAATTTTTCCTAGGGTAGATGCCAGATATACTGGTGCTTCCCTTAGTCTTTGAGAAGGACCCCAGGAGAAACTAGCATTACATCACATGCCTGTCTTTGAATACTGTGGAACTTTTGAGTGCAGGTTACATGCTACTACAGTTTTAGCTCTTTCTTCTTTGAGTCTTATTGGCCCTATTTGGTGAATCCTGACTTCTTGTGGTGAGTTTTTTTACAGTTCATGTTTCTGCTTTTGTCTGTAATGCCTTACACTAATGCTCCAATTTGAATCAGACTTTCTGATTTACTCCCAATGGATAGATTATTTTGGAGCGAGATTTATCCCACGGTGAACACAGATTAAAACAAACAAACAAATAAACAAAAAACTGAACAACCCAAATCCTTTCTGCTTGTCTGTTCTTCTCTATTTGTTCTTTTTAATACCTGCATCATCTGTTTGGAAGTCCTTTAGCAGGCTTCCAGCTCCTGATTATGTTTCAAAAAGAATTTACTACTTATTTGTATACTCTTAAAAATAATTTCTCAAGCAAGTTCTTTTCTTGGCCTACATTATTGAGTCTTTATATTAATTGATGTTGAGATGAAAAACGGGGGATGGGACCACCATGTTATTTAATACGATTTATTGCTCACGTAAGCTGGATTTCAGTCTTGAAGTCATGAGATTTAGAGAGGAGCAACAAGTCAGCCATAGCTCAAGGTAGACGAGTTTCTTCTTACACAGCAATATATAACATTTGGTCCAACAGACAGTTAACACAAAACTTATTTCTAGTTAATAACCTATCACCTTTGCTTAATTTTGCTGCACTGTGTCTGTCTCTTAGCCACTAAGCTGACAGGTCACATACTCATACACACACCTCTATTATAGTTTCTAGATCCCTAGCCTACTCTATAAGGCACATTATTACAGCTCAAACCTCAAACTATTTTACCTAATATAATTTCTTACTTAAGACATATTCTTACTTACAATGATAGCAATGTAAGTTTATAATTTTTCTACTTAATGTTTATGTACCTTTATCATTACATTAACCCAAGCTCTTTCTAAGGCTGCAGATTGAACCCTTCAGCATCTGTGGAATTTTCTATTTTTCCATTTCCCACAGATTGAGTCTTTATATTAAATCCTTTTTTATAATCCTCTTTCAGGTTTTTCTTTTTTCTTTTTTGTTTTTTTTTCCTCTACAGAAGATAGTTTTTAGAAGCTTTGTTACTTGGATGTTGAGGCATTCTGGTGGTATTTTGATATTTCTCAAGTTGTTTAAGGGAATTGATTAGCGTTTGCCCTGTGCCTCTGAGTTTTATAGTGTCTTCAGGCTATCTACAAAGATTTGAGTCTTAAGCTTATAGCTCCCCCTTTCAATTTTAGTGTTTAGGTTTTGTTTTTGATTTGTTTGCTTAACAAGATTTGTCATTTCCTATAAAGAAGCTCTTTAATAACAATATTTTGTGGACCAGGTTCTTTCCATTTCTTGAGATCAAACTGATGTCAAGATTGTTTTTCTTCTTCTTTGTATGGGTGTGTTTTTTCATGTGTACTTGTTTTGTTTTTCAGCAGTGCATGAGACACAGACTGTGGTCTCAGCTTCCATCTGCTTTTGTGATGCTTAGCAAGTCCATCTGGGAGTCACTAAAGTATCTCTTGACCTGCTGTGTTTTCTTCTTTGACAGCCTTCCTTATATCTGCATGATAACCAGTCCTCTAAGCAATTTATTTTTATGGGGCTTTGCTGTTCAGTCTCTTTTTTGTGGCTCATAGCCACTTTATACTGTTAGTTAATTCTCTTAGACTGTTAATAGAGGCCTTTTTTCAGTCCCTGGTGAACAGTATGGCTTTTAGTCTTTTTCTACTTTTTCATTATTCCACTGATGGTCTTTTTTACACTAAGTTTTCAGTGACTATTGTATAAATAATGCTTCAACAATGAGCATTTTAGTTCTTCCATCTAGCTTCTTAGGCTTGTAGAGAAGAGTGTATTCTTCTATAGGGTCTCTTATTTCTCTGCCAGATTTTAAAAATAGAGTCTGAAACCTTCTTTGCTGAGTTTAATCAACTTCTGTCCTTTCATTTTGTTGAGACTCACTGGTCTCCTTGACATTACTGCTTCTCCTAAACTATGCACTTTCTTTCTATAACAGTCAATCTATAACATTCGATTTGAATGTTTTCCTATGATACTAGAAGTGCTAGCAAACTCATTCTTTGTTGAGCTCAGTTGCCTTCTAGAGACAAAATCCCTATTCCGCAAATATCCCGGTTTCTTTGATTTCCCTTTTGAACACATTTTCTTAGACGCTTATTGAACTTTTGCTTGCCAACCAGTTTGGGGTTTTTTCAGAAGCATTTCTGGGAATGCTACAACAGCTCTCTGCTTTCTTCATTAACAATGAATATTTTACCTCCAGAAGTTTTCTTCCAACTTCTTTTCTTACTCTTATTTACACAGCAGCCATGACACCTCCGAAAGAGCCTTTCCAAACCCTCTGTGAGCTCTGATGTTTTTCACATTAAACAGAGAAGTCTTTGATCTCTAATATGTCAAGACTTTGTGTTCCTGATAATCATTGCTACAACACTGAAGCAGGTGAAGTTCACTTATAGCTATCAGGCATACTTGGAAAAATCTGGATGCAATAATTTTCTACTGACTAATTGAGAAGCTAAATAATATCTATATGTAACTGGACTTACTAAAAAAAAAAACAAACCACTGGCCAAAAGTGCTTGGCTTGGTAGTCAGGCATGTGTATGGTCACATGGGTGTACACAAGACCTGCAGGGTTGGTCACTGTGTTTTCAGTGTTAGCTGTTAGTCTTGTGTGCTCACAAGGACATTGCCTGTAATGACAAAGAACAGTTCTTGTTGGATTGCAGCAGAAGTGCTGCACCATTGCAAATCTGCACACTTCTCATACAGGGAACACATTTACAGCACACATGGTTCATGGCTTTCAAGCCTGGGGAAAGGCTTCAGGTGGCCATAATGTCATTTGAAGGGTTTGAATGAAGTCTTGCTGCTCCAATTATATTCCCATGTAGTAACAAATACAGAATGGTGTGGAGTGTGGCCATGGATGCAGAACTGCTTCTCATGGTTACATACAGCATCACACAGCAGCTGGGCATCTGTAATGCCACGTGATCCATGTGATGTGCAAATGGCTGGACTGACATGCATCTAGTGTGGAGTCAGAAATCTCTGTGCACTAACAGCAAGTGGAGACTGCACATCAGACTCATTAATAGACAGAACTGAATTTCTCAAGACAACAGACATCATGAAACATCTGGCTTTGGGCCTGATGTTGTTGTTGATCTGCTAAGTCAGGGAATGCTGAATCAGAAAAATAATTCAGGCATGCAGTTACATAGGACATTAGTAAAAATGAAAAGCTTTGTTGACACAAACTTCAGGACGGTCTGATTAAAAGTTACAGGTCAGTTAATTTTCTGCTAACGTCCTTGTATACGTTGCACAAAACTCGATGAAAGATTAAAAAAAAAGGACATAAGTAAGCTTCTAACCAGGCAGCTAAGCAAGCATAACAAGCAAAGTTTTATGTTATGAAAGGTAAATGGTGGGCACAAAAGGCAGAGGAGCCTCTCTGAGTTGTGGGTCCAGAAAACATCATATGGTATTGGAAATCGCATCTGGCCTTAAAGACACTGCACAATTTCTGAAGTGGAGATGGACTAATACTAATAGAATTGACAGAAAAGAATCCTGAGGCTGCTGGCAAAAACTCTTCAATTGTTGTCCTAAATGATGAAAACGTACAGCTACTTGGTCAGGAGCAGGGCACAGTACCTCTTAATAAAATGGAGATTTTTCCAGCAGTCTAGTAGATACTACACAGTGCAGTCAGCCATAAGCAAATTCACTAAAATATAAAACCATAGGAGAAGGGTCACAAGGAGCCAGAAGACTTCTTCAGATTTTGTAGAGAAATATTATTTGAGATATTAGAGAATTAAAATGCTGTCCAGTTTTACAAAGAGAAGGGTGATTATGTCTTCTGAAAACCATTGTCTCAAGTCCTGGAAAAGGTTTTACAGGGAAAATGAGCAGTTTTTGCTGCAGAGAAAACTCAACAGATTCTTTCAGTCAATCCTGTTAAAGGAGGATATTTGATTGAGAGGTCAGCCACCTAGTAATCCTTGAGCCCTGTAACATTTCTTCTAGCACTCAACATTTGCAACATCATGCACCTACACTGCAAGAAATTGAAGACACTAAAAATTGAATAGGTGTATGAAATAAAAAAGTGAATCAATGTCTGAAGAACATTAATCACTTGGATTTATATTTATATTTAGAATGTGCTTCATTGATCTCAGCAAAAAAGGATTTTAGTAGGAGTCTAATGTGGTAAATGGTTTGAGTTAATTCAAAGTGTGTGATATTTCAGATCCCAGCAGAAGTCCTCTGTATATAGACTACTGTTGAATTCCATTAAACAAAAAGAATAAAGAAAAAGTGTCAAAAGAATGAGGGATCATGTTAAAAGATTTTATGCTAAAACTGGCATTTTAACTTCATTTTTATGGATTATTTCATCTGACTGTATTTTTATATATAACAGTGAAGTGCTTTACAGCAGCTTTGCTGTTTAAAATTAAATTGAGGGCATGACATCTGGGAAAGAACAGGATGTACGTAGAGAGAAGGTTGTGGATTTTGGAAAGATGATTGAAAGTGACTCTTCAGATTTTACTGGTTGTAACAAGATTATCACACTTGTGAAGAATTTGTGGGGGTTGGAAAAATTTCAACAGTAGACTTTTTAATTTCTTCGGTAATTAAAAGACAGCAAGATAGAAAACACTCAGGGAGACACAGCTGTCAGGTAAGATCCATCTATTGCAGGCTTAGCTGTTATATTCAAAAGTGTCATGCTGATATTTTAATTCCATTACCTCTGGTGTATTTTAATTTCTGAGACTAGCAGGAAAGAAACCCAAAGTGTTTGGTTTTATATTTTTTAATTCTTCCACCCACCTCTTTGGGAAGTGGTTGAGGTAACAGAACATCTAACCTTCAGGATTTTGCAACACCCAACTTGCTAAACACGCTGATAATTGCAAATATCGATCAGGAAGCTGCATGCCCTGCTTTTAAAGTTACAATTCTATAAAGATTTAGTTCCTCTGAAGTAATAGGAAAATATTGTTCAAAGTAGTTTCCAAAGTAAACCTCTGCCTTACAGGGCCTGCTTTTCTTGAGCTGACATTAGCATGTATTTTAAAGGCAGGATTGTGAAAATCCTGCTGTACATATTAAGGCTTTCTTTAAAGGATACAAATTACAATAAAGTTCTGTTTCCTCATGTATTTTATAAATTGTCTAATGTGTACACTATTCTGTCTTTAAATTTCAATTTTAGTTCAGAATTTGTACAGGGTATGGTGTGATGCAAGCAGTTTATGACAGCAGAAGGATGTTGCCTTGTGTCAGCTCAGGGAGGTCACCTATGCTCAGGAGCTGATACTGTGTGGTCTATTTTTTTTTTTTTCCTTAGCATTCATTTAAATCAAAATGTAAAATTGTGAAGTAGGCAACTGTGGAAGGAGAAAAAGCAGAAGTAAAATTTTAGATTTAGTGACCAAAATAGTTCAGCCAAATGTTGAGATCAGTGTAGGCATAAAAAAAATGAAATTGAATAGCTGTAAATTTGGAACAAACATTTTTATCTAATTATAAAATATATATAAATATATGTAGCTGCATGAGCATACACATGCTCTAATCAGGCATCTAAATATTGTTCATCTGTTATGAAGCCAAATCCTCACAGAAAGTACAATATTTTTATTACTTTTTTGCTGATGTGGAGAAGCATGCACTTGAAGTGCATCTGGATTTTCTTGCTAGTATATTTGTAGCCATGATCTTTATCACTGAAATGCCAATTTTCCATCATTTAAATATGTGGTTTTCCACAGTCTTAGCTTACTCCAGGAGTCTGTGGTTTCCTTTGGTGCTGTGACTTGCGCTGCATGACAGATGGTGCAAGGAAGTTGATATTACCCTCTTGCCCGAGACAGCTGTCTCTTGCAACAATAGTTTTGCTATCCCACCTGGAGTTGCAGAAGTCAAAGGTTGAAGTTAAATGCTTTTGGTGTTAACTGAGATGACATTGGTTGTGTTGACAACCAATGTCAATTGACTTACTAAATCAATTAACTGAGACAAGTTTCAGAGATGGGATTGATCAAAAATCACAACATTCAGATATATAAATCAGTAGTTCTTCCTAATAGTAGGTAGGTTTTATATTTTTACTCTTACTGTGCAAGATTTATCTTACTCTATGCAGCTCTATACTCTTGCAGACACTTAACCCTATGCCTAAATTTAAGGCCATAATTTTGTTTTCAGTGTGACTATCCAAGTGTTTGAAGGCCTTTGTGTGTGTATTTGATATTTGTAAGCTTAGTGTTTGCATTTCAAATTTAGCATCACCACTTAAAATTTCCTGACACTTCTTTGCTCATACTGTGATTGTCAGTGTTGCAATAACAATTGCTTAAATGTGTGACTTCATAAATTTAAAAGGGAATTAAAAATAAGGAGAGTTGAAAGATGAGCTGACTTCTGCCAGGCAGGGCAGGATATATTGTGGTGTTTCCCTTGGTTTGGGCCTGCCAGGGTGGTGGCTGCTCCTGAGCTGGAGCTGGGAGCAGCTGGGTGTCACAGTCTGCAGTGCATACAGAAGCAGGGCTGCAAGGAAAATAAAGAAATGGGAACAGTGAAGGAGCAAGTGTCCCTAGATATCAAATTGTAAAACTTACTAGATCAGAGAAAAAAACCAAAATAAATCTGCTGATGGCATTTGTAAATGTTTGTAAATTTACAAATTTATTTGTAAATTTTTAGTTTTGATTTAATTGAAGCAAACCTTTTATACATAAGAAAGGAAAAAAGTCGTATTAAGATACTTCTAAGTAAAACATTACGTATTTATGTTGAAAACCCATCGATAAACATGATTTAACAGGGCACTAAGGAAGCAACTACAAATAAGGGAAAAAGATATGCTTATTTGTGATCAGATGTCTTATAAGTCATCAAGTAAGTACTTTCAGATTCTCTTGATTTCATCATGAGAAATGAATCTGAGGCTTTTCTTCATGAAGTCTGTGGTTATTGTAACAGCAGTAACATTTAGGGCCTGCTTTTGGGAATCCTTGTTGCTGCAAAAGAGGCTGTTAGAATTCATAACAGCTGGGGAATGACTAAAGATCCTGTGACTGCTTCGATATAGTGCTTTTGTAGTTCAAACAGGCTTACTTTTGAGCATGTGCAGCAACAAAAACCAAAATATTTATTTTTTTAATGCACCCATCATTAGATGATTTAATGTTAGTCTAGTAGCTTCCAAGTAAGTTCTGCATATAAATATATAGTAAATATATAATTACATATATATAAATATTGAATATTCTGAATCTTCACATTATATTCTGGTCCTTGCTCTGGGTGTTGTTTTTATATTTCAAAGTAAGCAGTTGCTAGGACATATATCTATACATATAGACATATAAATGTCTATATGTAATCTAGAGTATGTACTTCCAGATAAATACTTTAAACAGAATCAAAACATTTAGTACCTTTCAACTATCACTGTCAAAAAGTATTTTTTACAGAACTATCGATGTCATTGATTTGTGAGGCATTTTTACACCTGCACTGTTCAGGGTGATTTACAGTTTTCTCAGTTTGCTTCAAATAATATTAAATCATAGAGTGCTTAGGGTTAGAAGGGATCTTAAAAATCACCTAGTGCCAATCCTCCTGCAATCCTCCTCTCCAACACTCCTGAGAGTGTTCATGTGAATCATTTTGTGTCCTTTAGCTACAGGCAACAATGGGCTCTGTGAGGCTTGGGAGTCTCTTGGTGACATCCCTGCTATGTGCCCCCAGTAAGCAGCACAGCTCTCAGGAATGTGTCAGAGGCACACCTCTGTACCGCTCACAAAAGAGTCCCTGCTGCTGTCCCCCATCATGTTCTTGTGGTTGCGTTGGCTGTTACAGAGCAGATGGAGCTCCCTGGCTCAGCTCCAGCACCTCTCCTGATGCGATGGGTCTTTTAAGTCTGCAGAGCAAAGAAGAGATTCTGCAAGGGCATGCCAGGCTTCAGGGGAAGTTTCTTTCTCCTGAAGATTCATGCTCTTGCAAGCTCCATTCTTCTGCATTTTGCCCCTCTCTGTTCTGTGTGTGCCAGCAGTGGAGTTGTTGGATGGTTGGCCATGGGCTGTGGGTCCACTGCAGACTGAGCTTTCCAATGCAGCCCCCCTCATGTTGCACACACTTCTCACAGCCTGCTGCAACTCAAAGTAATAGAAGAAGTATTATGCTATTGTGGTTATTATTTACAGTAGTAGTTACAAGGTTGATGCTCCACATAGCAGTTTCTTATCATGAAAGAAATCCTATTTTGATTTAACTCACTTTAGATATCTAGTCATATCTTTCTGGCATCTCCATGTACAATAAGTTTAAAGTATGTTATTGATGTCTGACCTTTATGTACATTTGTTTTTAACTTCCTTTTCATTTTCCTCTGTTTTCAGGAAGTTGAAGACCACATGGCATTTTTAATAACTGTTCCAACAGCCCTAGCAATTTTTTTTGCTATATTTATCCTTGTCTGCGTAGAACCTGTATTTAAGAAGCTGCTTCGTATATTTTCTCTGGTGGTCTGGGTATGTCTTGTTGCCATGGGATATCTCTTTATGTGTTTTGGAGGAATCATCTGTCCCTGGGACCAGGTAAGACTGTCATTATTTCTAATTTTATTTCCATTGGGTACATTTCCAAGAATCATTTTATACAAAAGCATGCACATTCATTTTTGTGGGACAGCTCACAAAATATTTTTGTGACTAAGTGGTTGCATGCTGAGATTCACTTCATCTGTTTTACAAATACCAGAGATGTGCATACTTAAAATACATTAGGAAATATTAGAAGGATTTTGCTTTTATATTTTTTAAGGTAGTTTAATCGTGAATACTTGATTCCAATCACCATCTTCTTTGTAGAGTGACTATTTGATTCTAGTGACCACTTGGTATGGCAGAAATGCTAATTTTGTTCAACACTGCTTATGCTATGTTTTCCAGTTTAAAATGTTTGAACTCTCAGTGTAGGCTTTCCATGGTGTAAAAGGTGTTCTCTAGCAACACATGACAAAAAGGACTGGGAGTCTCCTTACTTGTCTAGAAAAATTGATGAGTAGAGAAGAAGTGAAGTACCCTTCACATTTTTTAAATTTTGTAATGAAGAAAAAGAAGAATACAATTGCAGCCTAATAGCAGCACTTTTGAAACATAATAAATGATGTGCAATATCCAACACTGTGTCTGATCGATTCTTCTGAATTCTGTCACATTATTTTCTTTTCTCCAAACTGCTCTACATGGGAATATGGCTCATATAGTATTTTTTTAACTCTTCAAAGGATGGAAAAAGTATTTTAAACATATAAATAGGTCTTCTGAAGATTTCATGCTGATTCTAAGAGTTTAACCTTTAAGTTGTATTACTCTCTCCAGAATGCCTTCTACATTCTTGAGATAGACTGGAAATAAATTCTCTGACTTTTTATTCAGATCTTGCCAAGACTTGGGGAAATACTGAACTTCCAGTAGTTTCTTTAAACTCTTTAATGTAAATTATTTAAATTACTGATGCATGTTGGTAATACTTTAGGAGCTCTTATCTTTGTGTGTGACTTTATGTTTTCATTTTCTTGGAAGGTCCTGGATTAATTATATAAGAAACCTCCTACCTGGTTTGGGTTTTTTTAAGATTTTATATATTTTCAATAGTTTAAACTACCAAACCAGATTACATTTGCATGTAATAAAAAACAATCAGAACATTAAATAATTTTCTTTAGATATGGATTTCACCCTGGGAGTGTTTGTGTCTTTTTTATACCACATCTAGGTAATTAGATCTTACTTTTTCCATTTGTTTTCACTGGCATTTGTGTCATGTCATGCTAAAATATTTCAGACTTTCAAGCTTAGATGCAAATATTTAGTTAGCCATATTATTTATTAATTGTAAATTATACTTAATTTAGTTTTGGTATTTTGAAAGCTAGGATAATGATTTTCAAAAGCACGTGGACTGAAAGGTATCTGAGAAGGATACTGATGTCTCTGTCCTGTTTAGCTTGTGATGATTTTTTCTGCCTTGCTTTCCTCTTAAGAAAAATGTAGGCATTCCCTCAGCATGCAAGGAATGTGTCTGGCCCCGTGACGAAGGACTGTAGAGCTCTGGGTAATGGTATTGTCTTTCAGTAGGTTGCCAGGACACAACTCCTCTGATATTCAGTCTTCTCATTGCTTTGTGTGAAGAGCTGCTTGGAGAAAAGCTTCTCTTGCTTTGCCAACAGCAGCTGGCTCCAGGCAGCCACCTTGCCGAGTGCTTTGCAGGCTCCATGTGAGAGTGGGCAGGGCTTTTCCAGAACGCCTGGACCCAACGGCAGATGTCTTTGGCATCTGACAGGAGAGGCACTGTGCCAGAGTAGCCCCTGGCCACTTCTAAGAGTCCAAGGCAGTGTGGCTCCTTGTAGTAGGACCCTTAATTTCCCCAAACCTGCTTTTTTTTTTTCTCCTTTGAATAGCAGTGCAGTTTTGTGGACTGCTTTTATAGAAGTAGTTTTGCCTAGTGTCAGTTAAGAGTAAACCGTGGAAATATGGGAATCTTTCTGGGAATATGACACATTACAAAAAAGACTAATTGAAGGTCTGATGTTTTCAAACACTTGCAGAAGCTGTGAGCAATAAAACACTGCCTTGTATTCTTGTGATGCTGGTGTTTTGTTTGCTCTGCATAGAGAATATGTAGGTCAATAATTAGTGTTATCTCTTATGTGGAAACAAATCAGAAAAATCCTTCCTTGGTGATCATTGACAGGTTCTTTGTTGAAATTTTACATTTTGTGAATCTTTAAACCATTTTGCTTGGCATGTTAAAGTGGTTTTGTGATTCCTTTATACTTTTTATGAAAGAAAGGAGACATGATGTAAAATTAAAATTAGTTAGGTTTCAAATGTATCTCTGTCAACATTAACTTAGAAAACTATGAAAATTAAAATTATGAAATTATAAAATTATTAAAATGAAAGAGTTCATGCACAGTTATTACTTACTAAACAAGTGTTTTATTTTAATTTACATCATGTTTATATATATTTATTTTAATTTACTTTTAATTTACTTCAAATTACAGCCTAACTTCTGTTCTGGTCCAGGAGAGTTTTAAAATGTCATAACTTTCATGTCCTCTGAATCAGCTTGTTAAGAATATGGCATTTCTTAAGTGTACTAGTAACTATTGAAAGATAGATCTTCTGCATACCACAGCTACTAGAAAGAGCATGTTATTATGTCATTTGTGGACAGCCCTCTGAGTAACAACCCTGCATCTCCTAAATTTTGGCTTAATGATTTTCTTGGGTCTTTTGGCTGTTTGCAACTGCTTAATGTAGTTTTTCTCTGTTGTCTAAAGGAACCTGAGGTGTAAACTTTTGCGGCTTTTGTTTACAATAAAAATACTATTTGAGGGAGATTATTTTGGTTAGGAACTCAAAATATATTTAATACAGAGAAGTTCTTCCTTAGCCTGCAGACAAATAGCTCAAATAACCCACAATTAGGAGAGTGCTGGAAATGAAGTGGTTGGTCAGGGCCATTGTTTTGGTTTTTCTATTAGAAACCTGTAGGCTGATGTGAGATAAGTGCAAATAGTAATTGGTTTCAGCTACCTTTTTCCCATCCCTGCAGACTGCTTTTATCAGTCTACATTTCCTTGACTCTTCTTTGGCTGCAGGTACAGCAGTGGAGCAAAGGTCTTATCAGGTGGGTATCTGGCCGATGTTTGAAGGAGGAGGACAGTTACTTTGTCCCTTGTGCCAATCTGCCAGCTCCATGCTGGCTCCATAATTGCCTGCTGAAACTGAACAAAGGCTTTTATTGTCACTGGACTGCCTGGGCATCATCACTAACCCATCTAGGAGAGCAGCCACCATATTTGCACTATCAGCCTTAGTAGCTAACTTACCTCTTTAGTTAGTTCAAGCTCCCTTATTCCTTTTTGTCAACAATGAAGAACAGTGAGTACACTAAAAGGGAGATGGAGAGCTCCTTAGGGAAACAGTGGGCGGCTTAACATGAAAAAAATTGAAACAGTGATGGCAAAAGTCTTTGGTACCTGACAATTTTTCTTAAAGAAGTGTGGCAACCCTCCTTTATTTATTTATCAGCCCAAGTTTTTGTGGCATTGGAGCCCCTGGCATTCCTTGGTGGCTAACTTGGATCCTTTGTTAGGACCTTCATGTACTTACAGTTTGCATGAGTCAGAGGGAGACTGGGCTGCCTGCTAGGAGTCATGAGACATCTGGGTTGGTAGGAAAGAAATAGAGCAAAGGTCGTCATGCTGAGGCTCAGAGAGAGACACTGCCTGCTGGCAACTTTCTTCCAAGTCTGAGGTGTGAGCAGTAATGTGTGAAGATGTTTTCATTGAGGAAAGACCCAAGGGCAATGCTTACTTAGCAGGGTCCTTGAGGAAATCTGTGGATGGTGTGTTGGTGGATGGCAAATAATGCAAGGCGGGCAAGCTGAGTAAGGAGTGATGGTTTGGTTTTGGTGTGTTAGAACTCTTCCTTACTAGTGTATGAAGCACCTTTCCTTCCAAAATGTAAATCCAGTACCTGTCTGTAGAGTTTCATGCTGGGGAAAGAATTTAAATTGGTTTTCTCTTGTTTTTCTGTGTCACCCTCTGACATGTCTAATACTTCCTCAGCCTTTTATACATGGTGTATGTAAATATGACATAGCAGATTGATACCAGTGGGTAAAAAGAGCTCCTAAAACTTGCAGTAGATGATATAAAAAAGGGTAATTGTGCAGCATTATACTAGTCTAATGAATTCTATAATTTCAGGATTTTGGTATTCAATTCTATTTAATCATAAATACTTTTATTAACCATAAATACTTTTGCACCACACGTGTTCCTCCTTCTCTATATTCAGTTAAAGCACAGACATTATTTCAAGCGGAATTTGACACTTACGGTTTTAAAAAATATCTAGAGTGATATGCTTAGAATATATATTTTATTATTTTAGCCTAAGTTCTACTTTTTGAGTATTTAAAGTATTTTTTGTTTTGGTTTAATCTGCTGATATAGAATGGTTTGATTTGGGCCCTGGAGCAGTCCTGACTTAAGAAGGGTGGGCAAAATTTTATGCCCTAGTATTTTTGATACTGTCTTAGCACCTGGGGATATCTGTTGTGTGTTGAGGGGTGAGGGTCTGCACAAAGTTTCTATGGTTGTGGTAATCAGCTCCTGTATTAGGCAGTTTGGTGAAACAGTGGGTCTGCAGAAAGGGAAGACTTGTCTTTGTGTGAATTACATTGGGTCTGATTTCCACACCTTGCCTTATCTACAGTCAGCCCTGCCCTAAACTACCAATAGTATGTTTTGTGGTTAAGCAGTATAAAAAAATATATTATTAAAATATATAAATATATAAATATATAAAAAATATATTGTTAGATGTTTTAGGAAGGCAAGGCAGGTGTCAGTGATGTCCCTGCAGCACAGGAAAGTGCTGCAGGAAAGGATGAATTGGTGCTATACTACTTGTTCAGGATGGAGCGTGGGGGAGACTTGAGTTTTTATAAAGTTCAAGATTAATCAGACTCTTAGGAATGAATATCCTGAACAAGGAACCAAATCTTGTAGGAGCATGGTTCAGTATCTTAGAGGTGAATATTCACCTGAAAAGGGACATGAAGAAAATCAGGAGTGTTGTAGAAAAGGGAAAGATACTGCCAAGCAAATGATACTCTCCATTAGGAATAGGTATGACAGAAAAACAAGACCCACCCCCCAGTCCACCAATATATGCCATATTCTCAGTTATAGTCTTGGAAAGAGAATAGATTATTTCTATCTTAATACTTCTTTTATAGATATATAAAGTCACAGGCTTAATAGCAAGACCTTGAAGTGGTTTTATCAAGTCTGGTATGGTTTATATCTCTATAGAAGACATGAAAAAGATGAGCTATTAGACATACCTGCCAGTTATTAAAATCAGTAATACAGATTACTATAATACAATAATGTGCAAGCCCCTGAAGTACCGGCTGGCATAACAAATGTGCCATTATTAACCTTTGCTATGTCATGGCAATGCATTATGAGAACAGTTCATGAAAAAAGAACCAATTATAGCTTTAAATAGGGAACGTATTTTTGAAAGAAAAAATAAATCTATTTTCGTGCCAAATAGGAGACTAGAAGCCCGACTAAAGAAGATGACCATTATTAAGGTAGCTGCACATGTAGGTGAGGGGAGATGGCAGGTAGTGTGACTTTAGAGGGCATCTGGCAGGAGGAAGATTTCTGGCTGGATTTCTCAGAGAGCTCTCTGGAGAATGTTGTCCTTTATTAGTGCTTTTTACTAGTGAAGGGGTGACTGAATGTCACTACTATAATGAAATTTGTTGATGACCCGGTTCAAGGCCTCCTAATACAGCAAAAGATCACAGTGTTATAGGGAAGAAAAGCTTGACCTTGAGGATGGCAGTAATAACAGCTAGATGAAATTTAATAATAGGAAATATGAGATGCCTGCATTTGGGGACTAACGGCAGAAATTACAGCTATAGGCTGAGTTCATCAGTAGAAAAAAAAGCAAGGACAAGCAGAATGAAAAGAGGAAGCCTTAGCTGATCACTGGGTCATTTGGCCATGTGTCCAGTAAAGACTCGTTTATGATGGCAGAGTATCCAGCTAAAGATGAATCCTTGCCTGGATGACTATGTAAACTTTTAGTCGCTTTTATTCAGAAGACCTGCAGGAGAAAGGTGAGTTTTATGAGAGGAGGTGAGAAGAGGTTGGCTTGGGTATAGATCTGCAGAGGAGAACGCTGAAGGTGGTGTGACTGCCATCTACAGATAGTCTGTGGTTGCAGACATCAGATTTGAGGCAAAGCTATGGAAGACAAAGAATTAGTGACACATAAACCTACACCCACACAAAAATAAAAATCATCTGTCTCGTAATAAAAATTAAACTGAAAATTAGAACTTATCCTATAGCCATTGGGGTACTTGGCTTGTGGAGGTTAATATCCTCAGGATAATAAAGATTAAAATAATGAATTGGTTTTACAGTGGGATGCTGTCCTTAGCTGAGTGTCTGTCAGTGTCTTCATTCAGAGAGAATGGACTTCAGTGGTTCGGGGGCATTCCTTTAGTTCTTTATTTCTATGGACCACTGAACATTTGTAAACTACCCACATATCTTAAATGACAATTTCCTTTGACCTGTGCCTGAAGTTCATCTAAAAGCTGAAAACCTGCATTTTCTGAATTTTAAAAGTTCATGGCTTTTTACTATCTAAATATCTTTTATCCATCCAGTGTTCTGGAGAAGTAGTCTCAGAATTTAAAACATCTGGGGATAGTAATTTTTGTCTATTTCTTATCTCTTTAGGCATTCCTTAGAACATTGATGAGTCAGGTTTGATGTAATATGTAAATGATGTAGAAGAGATTGGAAGTGTCCTGGAAATTACTGAAAGTACCTTATGAAATTATTTTTTTCCCTGCTATTTTATTTTCCTTGACTCCATTTATTGAAGTGTGTTTTTCATCTTGGAGGGGACAACTAAGTAAAAAGGCTGAGCTGATTGTAGTTTTCATCAAGATTATTGCATAGTTTACTTTCAGTGTGATAATTGCAGTGCAAGTCATGTGAATGAACTTTGCCAAGGCTAATGCACATATTTGCATACAGTAGAAATGTAAGACTCAGATAAATATGCATGAACTGAATGTGGCAAGTTTTTTCTCTCTGATGGGAAATAACATTTATCAATATGAATATTAATGTTTCAGAGTACTGAAAATAAGCAATGTTCATTTTAAATATCATCATACTCTTCCGATGTTGCTGAAGTTGAGAGACCAAGTGATAAATGAAAGTGAATAATTTAAGCCCTTCATATGGCTTCTTATGTGCTTAATAATTGATTTGACATTAGGAAACAAACATTTAATAATTTCATAGTACACATATAGTTAACAATTACTTGTATTATGGAGCTACGAGAGAACCATTAACGCAGCTCTCCAGTACTTCTTGCTAGCAGATTTAATTTAAGGGAGACATGCAATTCATTGGAATGGTCTTTTACTCAGAAATGTAACAGTTTGTCTGACTTCCAGGAGGAAAGGTTTTGGCATGAATCTGCATTAGTCTGTTGGTTTAAGCTGTTAGACCTTGCATACCTGCCTGCCATGGAAAAGCTTGTACCTATACATTGCATGTAATATTGTATGTTTTTATTTTTGTGAATTGGGTGCTGAAAGGGTATATCATTATAGAGCATGACCTTTGTTCATATTTTTGCCTTTTGTCTCAAATTCGATTTAGTTTGCAGGTTTCTAGTGCTGTAGAAATTTAGCTAGTGAGCTATTGAACAAAGAAATAATAAAACAGATAGTGAAAATGTTTCCTAAAAGCAGCATAAGAAGACTTCAGTTTAGTTGTTTGGGGGTGTTCCCTGTTTCTCTAGATTTTATTAAGTGTTAGGCACAACTGTGATGCTAAATAAATGAATCTGAGTATTTGGATTGTCAGAGGATCACTTCTCTTTTAGTCTAGGAAGCAAATAACAGGATTTTCCCCCCATATCCCTGTTGGCTGTGAAATCCTTAACGTTTCCCTTGGTAGGATGAAAGTTACGCAGGTAATAGAAAACACTGCTTACCTTAAATTAACTAATAAAGAAATTAACTAGATTTATAAGAAGATATTAATTAACTAAAGAAAGAAAAGGATACACTAGTTTGCTGACAAGCAAGGTTCTATGTTTATACAGTTTTACAAATGTGATAAAGAGGTTAAAAATTGATATAGTAGGGCTCACTCAATCCAAGTTCTAGAAGATGTATGTTTAAGTTTTATATATTCGTAGAAAATATAATTAGTAAAATATTTGTAAATTAATTTTTTAAGATATCTTAAATATACAAATGTAATTAGGTCATAGATGGTGTTATTGCATTATTTCAAGGGTGGTGAAACTCAGACTTTTAGGAAAAATGTATAATAGAATATATGTCATATCAATAATTACACATCATAAATTATAAATTCATTGAGAACAAGTAAATAGATGTGCTTTCAAATGATTGTTAGTGTTCATTTAATGACTTTTTTGGTTTATTTTATTATGTAATTTTTTTTGTTACAGAAGCAGTGTAGCTTGCTTGTTTATTGGGAGATAGCTTTGATGTTTATGTTTGTTTAATTCAACAATAGATGGTCTTAAAACTGGAAGGAGAAAAAAAATGGACTGAGATAATAGTCAGTTCTCAGACAACATTTCAGTGTTAATGAAAGATGAGGTATTTATCTTTTCTGATTCTGCCTCCTCTTTAGGTCACATATGATTTGGAGAAGGGCTGAGAACAGGAAGGACAAGAGGACTGTCAAAGAGCAGGTTTCAAAATGAGCAGCTTTTCAGAAAGGAACTTGGGAGATCCATATCAGGGAAAAGGACATAATGTCTCCCAGCTTCAGTAGTGCAGAAAAGCTAAGCCTCCTGGGCTAGTGTCACAGGAAAAGCCTTTTCAATCTGTCAGGGGAGGAAAACACCCCACCCTCTGTCTCTCCACATAACTGCATTCACAGGGCTTCAAAAAATAAATTGTATTTTCATGCAGTGCTGCACCTGCTGTTGTGCCAGCTAGGGAAAAAGTACTTTTCTGTTACTACTCCAAAGCTTCATATTGATTTTATAGCTTAAAATAATAGTTTTGCAAAATAGCACATTTATTGGTTATGCCAATTTTATTTAATAACAAGTTCTTGGATTGTGTTGTTCTGGCAGATTTACTTGGAACAGTTTAGAACCTGAGTATGTATTAATTATGTTGAATTCTAGATTGAATATTTCTTATTTGCTTCTTGTACATAGCATTTTAACTAAGTTATATATGTATATAAATTCTGTATGTTACTTTTCAGGGTATTATCTTTACTTAAATTGCAAAACCTGAATCTCTTCTTAAATATTCTGATTTCTGTAACACTTTACTTAGATTTGTGAATATCTTCATTTCCCAAGAACCAAAATGGCAGATGAAGTGATGACTCAGTAACTGCAGTCACCCTGTCTCATGTGTTTATGTGGCATTGCACAGTAATTTGCATTTTGTAATTTGCATTGCACAGTAATTTGCATTTGAGACTATGCACAGTCTCTTTACACATTAGTGCTTTCTAGATTTCTTTGTTGTAGTATCCCAGCTTGAGATGGCCTCTGTAATTTATCAGTTTGCACATTTGTACTACGAACGTCCTTTACTATTTTTCTGCTTGCTTTGGTTCCTTTACAATTCCTTTGTATTCCTTTTTCAGCTCATACCTTTCCTCCCAAGTTTGCAGCACCTTTTCCTATTTACCACAATAGTTGCTTCCTCTTCCACTTACTAATGAATTCAGCTTTTCCTAACTCTATTATTTGTTACCACTCTGTATTTTTTGCCTTACAACCAGCTGTAGTATGTTGCTGCTGGACACTAAATAGGT
Organism: Pseudopodoces humilis; assembly: GCF_049639895.1. Classification (NCBI taxonomy): domain Eukaryota; kingdom Metazoa; phylum Chordata; class Aves; order Passeriformes; family Paridae; genus Pseudopodoces; species Pseudopodoces humilis. Next base: position 70,438,244 of record NC_142200.1, on the reverse strand, counting down.
CACACGAACACAGCTCGAGGTGTGGTGAAAGGAAGAGCGGTTTATTTCTTCTCTCAGAATTTATAGGTTTCTGACCACGGCCAGGGATTGGATGGTCAGGATAATACCTTCCCAACCACACTGGCCGTGAGAGATGTCCATCAAAGGATGTGTATCAGAAAGAATGTATACATATCTATGTTTACAGTTACTGTCCTGGGAAAGTCTTTAGACACTATGTCAACAAGCTCAGAAAACTGAGTTTTCAGGGTGACATCTCACCCTTTTTGTTTTTAACAAAGAGAAAAAGAAAAGAAAAATGAACAAAGAAGCTAGCAACATTCTAAATAATCAAAAGGAAAAATAATAGGAAAATAAACAATGCTCCATACAATCAGAAGGCTGTAATTTCAGGGTGATATCTCACCCTTTCGTTATTACAAAAAAAATAAAAGTGAACACATGTCTAGCATCAACATCTGCTCGTGAATGGCTCTCAATTTGGTCACGGAAGCAGAATCCATGGCCAAATAGAAAGGTGCCCGGGAAAACATCTGAAATGCCATGACAGCAGCCCATAATTCCACCAGTTGGGCTGACCCAGTCTCACGACTGTCCAAAACCAGCCACTCAGATCCATCCTTCCAGGTAGCAATGGCCTTTCCAGTCCTCCCTGAACCATCAGTAAAGACAGTGGGTCCTTGCACAGGTTCCTGACTATGTCTGGGCTGCGAAGAAAGTCCAGTAAAGTTTGCCACTTGCTGTGGCTGACGGGGCAGGAAGAACCCCTTCCAAGACATGCAAGGGATCGGACCATTCATCATTTCATTGGCCAATGATACCTATGTGATGCAAATCCGGAGTGGTAATGAAAAGACAGCGACATCAATGGAAGGATCAATGCGATAAACTTGATGAGCAGAAACTACTCACTGAACATCCTCCAGCACCTGCTGTGCCTCTGGGGTCAGTGTTGGAGGTGACTTTAAATCAGAGTCCCCCTTTAACCAACCAAACAAGGGAGACAGTTGTGTCGTGGTCAGTCCCAAATAGGGATGCAACCATGTAAAAACATCCACCAATTTTTGGACATCATTCAATGTCTTCACTGAATGCAAAAATCGCACCTCCTGATGCTGGACTGTTCGTCCCAAAAAAATTTTTTTTGACCCTCAAATAACTCCAGGGAGGTTGTTTCTGAACCTTTTCTGGAGCCACTTGTAGCCCATGAGAAGGCAAGGCAGGGAACAGCTGAGGCTTTATCCGCTGAAGTTCATCCTCTGTGGGTGCAGCCATCAAGATGTCATCCATATAAAGACAGAGGCTGCTAGCGAACTCCAGACAGGGCTAGAGCCCCATACCATAGGCAAATGGCCGGTGAATGTCGCATGCCTTGCGGCAAAAGCTTCCATTGATATCTCTGTGTTGGCTCAGCATTACTGATAGCTGGCACCAGAAAGGCAAATTTCGGTCTGTCATCGGGATGCAAAGGAATTGTAAAGAAACAATCCTTCAGATCCACAATGAGGACTAGCCAATCAGCGGGAAGCATGGCAGGTGACGGCATGCCAGCCTGCAACGTCCCCATGCTTTCCATCATAGCATTAACTTTCTGGAGGTGTTGTAGCAATCTCCATTTCCCAGACTCCTTCTAGATACAGAAAAAGGAGTGTTCCAGGGACAGGTTGAAGGCTCCAGATGACCCTGGTCCAACTGTTCCTGTACCAATTCATGGAGGGCGACTAGTCTATCATGAGGGAGGACAACAAAATCTGTTGAACAAAGAGTCAGTCTCAATTTCTTCTTTACGTTGAATGTGTCAGCATTGGGTCCAAGGGTCACTCCAGGGGCCAGTCAGCAAACCTGACAATCGTGATGTCCGCGCCAGTGTCAAGAAGCCCATGGAGGCTGACCTCTGACGGCGTCTCACCATAGATGGACAGGGTGCAGACCCGTTCAGGACGATCCTTGGCCATCAGAACAGCAGTCCAGTGAACCCGAGGCGGCCCAGGGAACCCGAAGCTGCCATCTCCCCGCAGCTGATCTTCCGCTCTGTGAACACAAGATTTAAAAGACACAAGTTGAGCAAATCTGGGTCCCGCAGGGATAGGAACAGGAGGGATGAGCATGGAACCCATGGCAGAAATGCACCCCAGGAAATCTGAATCAATGTTCCCTAGGTGCACAATGATACCCTGAGCAGTGGTACTTGATCCCCCGACAGGAGCACTCATGTCCTCACCCACTGGGCCAAAAGCATCCTGAAGCACACGGAATGCCTGATACCCATTCGGAGGAGCGGCCTTGCCTGCGGCGTCCTGTCTCACAGAGTTCCCTGAGACAGGGCCAGGCACTTGGCTGGAAGACACCACAACTGCGCCCCAAAATCGTGCCTGATCCCACGGCTGCACAGTCATCTGACAGGGGGGGCAAAGTCCACAGGCCAGCCAAAGAGACTCCAGCAGCCTGGAACCCTTTGCCCATGGGGGCCACGAGTTTCGCCCCCGTGGCATCACCACCCGAGCCAATAGTAAATTCCCCAGCCACAGGCTAGGGCGATGCCCGGGAACCCGAGGCGGGGCAGGGTGGAGCCAGCTCGGCACGGCCCACCTCCAGCACAGGGGGGGACCGAGGCACAGGTCCTCCGCAGGGCCTGCGGAGCCACAACACCATCCCTCTCCACTGCCAGGGGACGTCCCGCGCTCACAAGAGGGGAAACCCACACCATGGAGCTGGCAGAAGCTGGCCCGATGTCTGCACTACTTGCAGCACCCGTCCCCACGCCCCACAAATCCGGCACGGGAGGAGCAGCGCTTGGAATTGCTCCTAATAGCGTTTCCTCAGGAGTGCAAAAGCCAAGAATCGGTGCCGGACGCTCCGCGTGGAGCGGTGCCAGCCCCTCCTCTACTGGAACAGTGTGGGTGTGCACAGCCACTGGCACAGAGCCTGGGCCTGTCCCGTCCCCCACCGTGGGGTAGGGCACAGCCCAGCTGCAGCAAGGACACGGGACCATCCCTGATGCCTCTGCCAGGGGCGGCGCCACCCCCGTTCAGACAGCCCCTCATTGGTCTGCACTAGGAGGGCACACAAAGGAGGGCACCCTGCCCCAGGCTTACGCCGCCGAGGCACCAGGCGAGGCAGGGTTACGCCCACTGGTTCCGTGGTGCCCGCTGGCAAGGATCCAACCCTGCCCCAGGCTTACACCTCCGGGGCACCGGGTGAAGCAGGGATACGCCCACCGCCTCCACAGCCCCCCCCGCCCCGTTCAACCCACCAGGGGCCCTGGTGATCCCAGGGGAGCCAACCTCAGAACCCGAGACACAGCTGCCCCCCGGCTCCATACCACCGGGGGAGAGGGAGAGCCCCGCCCCGCTCCCACAGCCAGAGCCAGAGCTAGAGCCAGACCTCTCATCAAGGGCAGAGAATGCAGCTACTGATCCAGCATAAGAGAACACGCAGCTGTTCAAAGTGCGGTCATACTGTCACCAGATCTACAGTAACCGAGCCAGGTGGGGGTCGTAAGCCACCACCATAGCCCGGATCAGGCAATTGCCTAACGCGTCCCAAGCCGGCTTTAGAAAAATCGCCTCAACCACAGGAAAGAAACCTTCAGTTCTCCCATAAGCATACATTTGCTGAAAGTCAGCATCCGAAACATCAATCCGTGTCTGATCAAAAACAGCACACCACACCCCCACAACCAAGGCCTCTGCAGAAGAGACCCCAAAAGCAGCCATGGCCCAGGGCCAGAGAATGCCTCGCAAACCGTCACCTGCAACACACGTCAGGAATCACCAGATGTTGCTGCTGGATACAAAAAAGGTCACATGAACACAGCTTGAGGTGTGGTGAAAGGAAGAGCGAGCTTTATTTCTTCTCTCAGAATTTATAGGTTTCTGACCACAGCCAGGGGTTGGATAGTCAGGATAGTCACCTTCCCAACCACACTGGCTGTGAGAGATGTCCATCAAAGGACGTGTATCAGAAAGAATGTATACATATCTATGTTTACAGTTACTGTCCTGGGAAAGTCTTTAGACACTATGTCAACAAGCTCAGAAAAGTGAGTTTTCAGGGTGACAGTAGTGCTCATAAAAATAGTTCTTGCCTCAGTCGATATGGATGAGTTTTCATAGATGACAATTTTTAGGCATCATTATGATGGTGGTAGTTGCAAGTTCAGATATCTGAGGGCTCAGTCTGAATTTGGTTATATTCCCCTTGACCACACTTGCAGTTCTGCTTCTCTGACAACCCCCAAGCAAAAGGAAAGAAAAAAAACAAGACAAGGTTTTTTTTTCCCTTTTTTAGTAATATAAGCAAGCCAAGTATCATAGCTTTATCTTCCAGATTCTGCAATTCTTTATATTTTTATGATTTTGGATTGAACTGGTCCTAAGTAACTATGGTAGTGATTACTGTATGCATTTTTCTTTAGTATGCTAATGTTAGCTTTAATCATCCTTTTTTTTTTTTTTCCAAATAATGTACAGTTACGAAGGAAATGGATTCATAATCCTTTCATGTAAAGAAAGTGAACATCTAAATAAAACATATGAAACAGACATATATCTGAAAACCTCTACTTTCCGAAAAAACTAAAACAAAAAAGTATTCTATTGCTATTAAACATGGCAGAGATTTGAGTAAGTCTTTATTTCCCATATCACACTCTGATTATCCATTATGACTGCGTATGTTATCTAATGCCAGTTCCTAACAATGTGCACATATTATTTACACACCTGTACAAACAAGTATAAATTGGTGCCTTAAATGACTTTCACATAGAGGAGACTATGGTCTTTGTTAGATAGGTACAGATGCCTTTTATTTTCTTTGCACTAACCTGAATTTTATCACCAGTTAGAAACTTACTTAAGAATATCAGATACAATTTTGGGTCTTTGTTAGGTCTGATGTAGTAGATACAGTGCCAAGTCTACTGGATGACCCAAGGTATTGACAAGAGAAGAAAAGTATGTGGTCTGAATGACATTAATTTGTATATTAGATTCCATTAAAAAGTTGGTTTGGTGTGCAAAAAAAATGAGAAAGGTCATGTTTCCTTGGTCAGATGAAGACTGGAAAGAAATCTTGATTGATGACAAAGCCCCAAAAGCAAAAAATTGCAGTATAGATGCATGTTATAATATGTCAGTCATACTTATTTCTATATTATGATTTCCTCTGGATTAGCCCAAGAGTTCCATGCTCACTGATGATGTGGGAAGACAGGAAATATTTCTCCAGGATGGCTAGTAAGAGAATCTGTGCTTTAGAACCCCTAAATTTCTTTTTTCCTCATGTCTCCTTGTTTGGTTTTAATTGTATTTCAGTAAATACTACTTTTTTCAAGCCATTGAACATTCCAGGAGTGGCGTTTTACAGCATTTCAGGGACATGTGGAAACATGTACAAAAGGAAAGTCTTTCTGGATCCACAGAGTTTGCACAGCGTCTGTGACACATTGTTTAGCTGGTGGTTTTGATCACATAGTAGTGATTTCACATGATGTAGAAATGCAGAACAAAATTTTGCCTCTTGTGCTGTTGCAGAGTTTGTATTCTCTTATTTACCATGCTGAGCAACCACATATCTTACGGATTTATAAGTGCCACTGTGCCTTACTTTACTACTTCTAAATATTCGAGTGCTTCTGAATTCTCATTTTCGTCACATTAGTAAATGCCAGGTTTCTGTTTTCAGTACTTATGCTATTTTGTTGCAAATCTTGCTTACATGAGGGCTTTCTTGGGTGGTGTTTGACACTTTTTAACCTGTTTCCTCAATAGTGAGATTGTCAGGCCAGATGTACTGCTTTGTTCAGGATGGCTGCAGTCTCAGAGGGAGTGGGGGAGGGCTGAAGTCAGGACAGATCCCACCACCACTGTGTCTAGCTTGTACTTCCCACCATTTCTGTAGGATGAGACCGGTGCCCACAGGCCTTTCGGTGTGCATGGGCTGAGCATCAGATGAAGCAGAAATGTTGGGTGAAAGCCACCTACAAATGTGATGAAAGCTGAGCACCTCTGCTTGTGCAGCATGGAGAGCTGGGCATGCAGAAAAATGAGTGTCTCATGTGAAAGTGGTGCCTATTGTTTTTTTAACAGACATTTTTTCATGATACTCTGGTATCCTGAAGTATTTTCCTTCTCTCTGGGAGCTGTGAAAGTTGGTCACACAGCCCTGGACAACAGATGGTTCCAGGCCAGCAACATGGATGGAGAATGACTGAAGGGAAAGGTGAAGAAGGGTTGTGTTAAAACTGAAAGAAATAGAGTCCTTGGATGGGGGTAGGTTAGTAAGCAGACAGTAAATAAAATCCCTGGCTGAGTAGGAGCAGCACGCATTTTGTTTGTACAGAAAATAGACTTTCAACTCTTGTCATTTGTATACTCAGTGGCAGTGGATAGAAATGGAATGGCAAACAACAGGAGCTAAAAAAACTGGAATGATTTTTGAAGTATTGAAGGTCAACAGGATTGCACATTTCAGGCCCCTGTATCTTCCTAAATCATACAACTCTATTAAGGTTTCTTGCTGTTAGGAAAATTGCTTCTTGGATGCCTGAATGCACACACCATCAAGAAGTTTGCATAGGAAAAATTATCTTAAATATATTTAAATTCAATTTAACACTTGAAATACTAATATTAATATAGCTCCCAAGGGGTTTGAAAAAAATAACTAGCAAGAGGGGTTGTGTTTTGAATAGATTCATTTTAATGCAGAATATGCATAAGGATATCATTTTTTTTAGGCATGGTCTGTTGAAGTCATGCAATATGAAGTAATATATTAAACTTGTCACAATTTTGGAATATATTTTAAAGCAAAGAGATTTCTGGGCAAAAAGAATTTGTCTAAAATTGTTCTTGCTTTGAAATATGTAGTTGAAAGTGTTATGGCTTCAGTCTCTTACTGGTAATAAAAGTGAAGTTTTTTGCTTTTTTCCCAGTTTGCTTTTCTGCATTTTGTTATACTCATATTTCAGAAAAAAAAAAAAAAGGGAGAAAAAAAGTTTACAAATCTAACATAATTTGATTTAGTGACTTTTTCAGTATCCCTTTAGGTGGAAAAGTATAATAATCATTGTTGAACTAAAGTAGCAAAATGAACTCCCAACTTTTCTTGTTCAAAACTGCAGTGCTCTAACCCTTCCTTCATCCTGATCAGTTTTATCCTTTAAATCCTCCAAAAGAAGCCACAACGTGAACTGTAACTGCATAATAAAATAGTCATAGCTGTGTCTACACAATTAAAATATTACTCTAGTTAGGTTTCTTCTTACAATTAAGTAAATTGCTAGTTTCAAATACCATTTCTCAGTTCACATACTAGTGATGTTATGCTTTTATCATTGTTTTTTTCCCTGGATGTACTGGAGAATTTTTAAGATTGAATTAATTTTGCAAAACTTTAATATTTAGGGCTATATGTTTTTCACAACTGAAGTCCTGAGTTAGGGAGGAGGCTGCATATGATAGCTGTTGGAGTGAGAAACCACAATAACACTGGTGCCTGAGTAATCCCATAGAAACCCAGGTCCTTGTTATCCAGAAGTATCTCTGCTCCGGAACTCCCACCTGATTTCCTTGAAAGCGCAAATCTCTCACTCCTCCACCACACCCCAATTCCTGTACCCCTATGATGCAGTATTAAGACATAATCACCACTGATTTGTGAGAGCCTCATCCTGACCTGCTGCCTAGTGATATTGTGGTAGGAAGCTCTGTCTGGTTCCGTAAGTTTGGGAATCACTGACAGTGGACCATGTTGACAAAGTACATAAACCTGGTTATAATATCGTAGTACACTGATATGGCCTCTGATACTTGAGGTAGTTTAGATGTAGCTGAAGCATTTTACTGTTTCAATGTGCATTGCAGTGTGCAGGACCTCCCAAAATGGGCCAGGCGTAATGTGGAACTGTGATTGTCTCCAACAATGTATCCAGAGTGGAATCTTTTCTAGAACAGCATTTCTGATCCAACTTGTCTAGCCAGTCTCCTGGTGAAAGGCTTTGTTCTGTTCCCAGTCCAGAAAATGGGCTTAAGATCTACAAAGAAGGTTCCTGTAAGATTGTTCCTGAGGTCTTCATTGCAGTTTAAACCTCTTGCACTGGGAAAATAATGTTGTAAGGTTGTAATTAGACTACTATAGCTAGAAATTCCCAGACAAGGTATTGCCATTGTCCACTTTGACATTTAGTAGTTGTAATATTGACAAACTACCACAGAAGAGCTCAGTTGAGAGTATTTTGCAGTCATTGATCCGTTGTGCTTGGGCAGACACTCTGTCATGATTATCAGAAGGTATTTGCATGATTATAGGAAGAGGTTACACAGCCTCTTCACATTTGGGGTAATGGGCTTTTCAGCTTGCTCTAAGGGAAGGGAGAGAAGCCTAGGTAGCCACTGGAACAATTCCAATGTTTGTCAGGGCCTGAAGTTAAATAGGAAGTTTTTCCTGGAGCATCAGGACCCTCTTCTGAACATTCAAGATTGGCAAGAGTTCAAAGCCCTTCTGTGCAGTATCTCACACTCCTGTTTTGTAATTTTTAAAATTTTTTTATTTTTTAAATTTATTTTCTTAGTATGTAATTTTTTCTGTAATGCAGTATCGAGTTTTGCATTCCATGTGCTTATTTTTATTTTAGATATTTGATTTTGGTTGAATTTTGGAGGCTCCATTATGTACCCCTATATTTAATAGGTCATAATGAAAGTAATGCTAAGCAGGGATCATTAAAGGGGATATTGTGTGGGATGAGTGGAAAGTTATTTTAACCACAAGACTGAAGAGGAGTATCTTCTGTCCTAGTTCCCCAAAAGACAGGAATGACTCATTTCCATTTCAGATGAGATACAGATACCGTCTGTTACCAACTTAATTCAGATTTCTGATGAAGCCTCAACAGATTGCTTTTACATGAATAAAAAAATGACTGGTTATTAAATATATCAACAGTAATGTTTGTTCACCTTCAATTACACTGGATTTTCAAGAGATAACATATGTTGGGAAACTGCATGGTGTATTGAAACTTTTAAAAAAATGTTGTATTTATTCATATTTTTATTTTTCCCTTTAAAAACAGTAAGGGGATGAAAATCCCCCTTGGTCCCAGAAGCCAAGAACTCTTGAATTCTGTGCTTGGTGTTTCAGCTTCTCACTTGAGGTGTTTCAATGTGAGAATCAATTTACCATTTGCAGATTATTAAGCTGAAGAAAGCATTTTCTTTCTTCTCTGGAATAGTGCCCTTTTTCATGTAACATGGAATAGGGAATTACATTATCTGGTATATTTTGTATGTTTGTGTAAAAGAAGAAGTTTTATGGCTAAAAAGTATTGTTTCGTCTATACTGATAGTCAAAAGTGAAGGTTTAACTAATTCAAGCTTATAACAACAGCTGTAATTTTAATGGAGGTGCTGAAAATTCCTCAATGGATCATATTCGTGGATTAGTGGCCGTCAGAAGCATTTACATCTCAAATTTCTCAGGGAGCCCTTGTGAAGCAGAATCGATTGCTTGTCACAGTGGCGTTTTGGCAACATCCTGCTTTATTGCAGTTCAGTAGTGTCTCGGTTCTAGAAGACAGGTGTCTGCTAGGGAGAGCAGGAGCTTCCCTTGGGATGAAAGAATGTAGACCCCCCCCCCTCCGAATTATTATAATTTTGAAATCAAGGGGCTTTCAGGCGGAGATCTGGGGATAGGAATAACAGTTCTTTACTGGTATAACCAGGCAAACAAACAACAATAACTACAGCATTAACAAGAAAACAGAACCAGGGACCCCGTGACAGCTTTCTCGGCTGAGAGGGATGGAGGAGAGGCTTTGTTTTCACAAACCCCTCGGGTGGGCAGTCCCGGTGCTCCTGCGGGGCTCTGTGGAACGGTCGGCTGGAACAGCAGGGATGAGCTGAGATCCTGGTGTGATAAATGTAACCTTAGATAAAAATTCGTGAAAGAATAAATAAGGATATAACTAGATTTGTAACAATGTAAAAAGTATATAAAATATAGTGTGGCCGAAGAATTTCCCCAAACCCAGCAGTAACTACCCATTCAGGTGGTAACGACCCTAGGCGACGTTCATCAGCCTGAAAGAAAAAGCAGGACACGAACGGTTAAGCCAAACAAAGAAAGGAGCCAGGCCGAGATGGCTATCGACTCCACACCGCACCTGGGCACCCCTCCCTGCAAACCCCGACTGAAGATGCAAACAGGCCGGACAATAAGTGGAAGCCCAGCCGAGATATCTGTCGATTCCACACCGGACTTGGATACTTCACTCTGAGAGCCCAAACCGAAAATGAAATCAAAGAACACTCAGAACTTCTTTACATATGAGGAGACTCTGCCCGGACGTCTATTTGACTCTATTCTCCAATGCCAGGAAATCAATTCATCCAACAATCAAGGACCCTTGGTGAATAGTGCCTACCTGGAATTTAGCCTCAGGACACAAAATCCCTATAAAAACCCCAGACAATCTACCCTCCTTCGTGGATTTGGGAACATCTATACCTTTGGGTACAGACCCCTGTCCACCCAGCGCTGCGCTGTTTATTTTATTGTGGTTTTTCCTCATTGTTTATTTTTTTATAAAAATTGTTTTATAATAAATTGTTCTTTTATTTAACCCAAATTTGCCTTTGCATTTATAACAGATTGGTGCCGTGACTCGGATCGGAGAAACTGCGGGGAATCTCACTGCCCAGGACGGGTACCCCCGCTGATTTTGGCGGCCTGGTGAGTTGAGAGCCCCCGTAGTTCATTCCGACATCCGAACCAAATTTAGGCTGAGATAAAAACCACAATAAAAAGGAAAAGGATCCAGATCGGAGAGCTCGGGAAGGCACGGAGCCTTCGGGAAGCCACGGCTTGTTTTGCTCGTAAAACGTCTATTGTGCACAAAGACACCCACGCAGGAAAATAGCTGTAAGTACTGCTGGTTGAGTGGGCGATCGGGCGAGTGTGTGAGACGTGATCTGATCACGAGGCGAGTGTGGACTTCAAGGCCGCGTTTCCATCCTCCCGCGAGGGAATTGGCCGGCCGCGAAGGAAGCGATACAGAGTGAAAGTTTTTTTTCTCTCGACACACACTTGTAAAAACCTGAGGCCAAAGGGTGTCTTGGGGACTGATCGCAAAGAACTAAAAGGGGAAGGATACGTCCTGTCGAGCTCGGGAACTGGTAAACCCTTTTAGTTAACGGACCCCGGTAGAGGTCCAGAAGAGGATCAAAAGTACCGATTACAAGAGACCTCAGCTCAGCTCGCTGAAAGGTGAGTATCGGCAAATTTTGATTCCTAGAGTAAGTACACAACGCAGAAACAGTTACCGACTCCCGGAGAAGTCGAAGAAAGGTAAGAAAATATATTTGCGAAGTATGGGGCAGAAAAAGAGTAAGCTTCAAAGAAGAAGCACAGGGAAAGATTCCTCCGATCAGGGGGAGGAATCACCAGACATCCCACTGGAAAGTCCCTTGGGGTGGATGCTAAAACACTGGGAAGATTGTCCCCAGAGGAAGGGGAAATCAAAGGAATAATTGATACATTATTGTATGGAGGTTTGGGGAGGACAGGAGTTGAGAAGTCACCTCACTTGGCCAGTGTTAGGCACATTTGAAAAATGGACGTGTAATAAGTTATTCTCCTATGTGGAGAACAAGGTCCCCTCAGATCCTGAAGAGAGGGAATATGCTAAGCTCTGGGTAAATGTCAGAGTAGGGCTATTCCCAATGAAACAAAAAGAAAAACGTGAGTCGAGAGCTGAGTCCTGGGAACCCCTCGATCACTTACCACCCCCATATCGTGGACCGGCGGGACCTTCCTCTGCAGATCAAGTGGTGCCTTCAGCACCCTTGGGCCCCCGAGACCAACCCACTGAGATACATGTGTCTCAAGCGGGAGACTCGGGGCCAGCAGCGATGCCGGCAGCCCTTCCCCTTTCCCCGCCTGCAAACACCGTAGCCACAGCAACCTCCTCGGAGGTTTCTCCTGCAGAAGGCTGGGGATCACTCTATCCGTCCTTGCCGGTCCAGCCGCCACAACCGGGACCCTCCCATACAACGGAGGGGATCCCTCCCTTCAGCCGGGTGGCGGCAGAATTCCCACAATTGATAACGGGGAGGCAACCCACAATCACCAACTCCCCTCCCGCAAGTAGAACCCGTTTGAGAGCGAGAATGATGGATAATGAATGGGGAGAGAGTGAAGAGGGGCACCGGTTGTTCCCTCTGAGGGAAGTACCGACGGCCCCGGGAGTGATCGGTTTTGTGAATGTACCCCTTAACTCTGGAGATGTAAGAGCATTTAAAAAGAGATGGGGCGGTTGTTGGATGACCCTTTTGGTGTGGCTGAGAGGTTAGATGAATTTTTAGGGAGTAGTATCTATACCTTTGACGATCTTATGGCAATCCTGAGATCATTGTTTAATCAGGAGGAAAGAGAGATGATTAAACAAGCCGGTATCAGAGACTGGGACAGACGCAATCCACAGGGGACGCCAGGTAACCAGAAATGGCCTAGTGTAAGCCCGAGCTGAAATGCACAGATGGAGGAAGGCAGACGGAACATGATGGATTTAAGGAGCATAATTGTACAAGGTATAAGAGAAGCGGTCCCTAGGGGCCAGAATATTAGCAAAATTTTTAGAGAATGTCAAGGGAAAGAGGAACCACCCACTGAATAGATCGAGAGATTACGGCGAAGTTTACAGATTTACTCTGAGACTGACCCGAACTCTCCTGTGGGGGAGGTTCTGTTAAAAACACAATTCGTTGCTAAATCTTGGGAAGACATTAGGAGAAAATTAGAAAAGATCGAGGAGTGGCAAGATAAAAGCCTTCAGGAGCTCCTAAGGGAAGCTCAAAAAGTATACATGAGGAGAGAAGATGAGAAGCAGAAATTGCAGGCTAAGGTTTTAGTAACTGCAGTGAAAGAGGTCCAAAAACAAGAGCAGATACAGGGTAAGTTTAAAACACTACCCGGAAAAAGTCGAAGTTCTCACTGGGCAGCCCCGGCCCCACGGAGAGAACCCCTTGAATGCTACTACTGTAAACAGGTAGGACACGTTCAGCGGAGTTGTAAACAAAGAATAAAAGATGAAAAAATTTTTCAGGAAGATTAGGGGTGTCAGGGGCTCTTTAATTTGGGGACCAGAACATCCAAGGAGCCCTTGATAAAATTAAAAGTGAGACCCCAACGACAGGAGGTAAGTTTTCTTGTGGATACTGGGGCAGAGAGAAGTACCCTGCAGAAATTGCCATACGGATGTGTGGCTAGCAGAGAAAAAGTTTTTGTAATCGGTGCAAAGGGAGACCCCTTTGAAGTGCCTGTAATAAAAGATGTGGAAATAGAATCTGAAAATAAAATTTGCTTAGGGAATTTACTATTAGTGGAAGAAGCAGATTACAATTTGTTGGGAAGGGACATGATTGTCGCTTTAAGAATTAATATCATGATTAAAAATTCTGAATTGGTGGTGAAAATATTTAAGTTGACTCCTAAAGATGAGGAGAAAATAAACCCTGAAGTATAGCATTCAAAGGGAGAGGTAAGAAAGCTAGATATCAAACCTATCAAAATAGAAATCGAGAACTCTGAAAACCCTATAAGGGTTAAACAATATCCCATCCCGATGGAGGGGAGAAGGGGGTTGAAACAAATAATTGATGACCTCCTAAACGGGGGTACTTTAGAACCTTGCATGTCTCAACACAACACCCCCATCCTGGCTGTAAAGAAGACGGATGGCAGCTTCCGATTGGTCCAGGACCTACGAGCGGTAAACGCTAGGACCCGGACTAGATTCCCGGTGGTGGCCAACCCCTATACTTTACTAAATAGACTCTCACCTGAAGATGTGTGGTATAGTGTAATTGATTTGAAAGATGCTTTTTAGACCTGCCCTCTGGATGAAAAGAGTAGAGATTATTTTGCATTTCAGTGGGAGGACTCATACAAACCATAAGCAACAGCTAAGGTGGACGGTCCTCCCCCAGGGGTTTGTGGAGTCTCCGAACCTTTTCGGATAAGCTTTAGAACAAATGTTAACCCAATTTGCTCTTGAAGACAAGACAAAGCTTTTGCCGTATGTAGATGACTTGCTAATAGCTGGACTGACTGAAGAGAGCGTGAGGAAAAGCACGATTGCCTTGTTAAACTTTCTAGGAAAGAAAGGTTTGAAAGTATCAAAATCCAAGCTGCAATTCACAGAGCCTGAAATAAAATACCTCAGACATTGGATATCTCAAGAGAAAAAAAAAAAAAAAGAATTGGACCCAGAAAGAGTAGCAGGCATCCTTGCATTGCCTGCCCCACAAACAAAAAGGCAAATTAGACAAATTCTAGGGCTCTTAGGACATTGCAGGCAGTAGATTGAGAGTTTCAGTGAAAAAGTGAAGTTTTTGTATGAAAGATTAAACACTGACAGGCTGAAGTGGACTGAACAGGATGAGTCTAATTTCCAGAAATTAAAAACTGTTCTTATGACTGCCCCGGTACTAACTCTACCAGATACAAATAAAGAATTCCAGTTGTTTGTGGATGTGAGTAGACAAACAGCACAGGGAGTCCTGACTCAGGAATGGGCAGACAAAAGGAAGCCTATAGGCTTCAAAGATCTTAGATCCAGTCAGTCGGGGTTGGCCTACATGTTTACAAGCAATTGTAGCAGTGGCTCTGTTAGTGGGAGAAGCGAAGAAAATAACTTTTCCTCCCCTGGTAGTTTACACTCCCCATGACGTGAGAAACATATTGCAGCAAAAAGCAGAGAAGTGGCTGACTGATTCCAGGCTTCTAAAATATGAAGCCATCTTAATCAGCTCACCCGGTTTAAAATTGAAAACCACTGCACAAAAATCCTGCTCAGTTTCTATTCAGAAAAATTAGTACATGATTGTTCTAAGATCGTAGAGCTGCAGACCAGATAAGTTACATCAACGCAAACTGTGATTGTTTTCCATTTATACATTTTAAATGTGCTTATTGTAAACAAATTTGAGTAACCCACTGTTGGGGAGAGTACAAGTCTAAGGGATTGTGTACCGATTGTCTGACTAAAGAACAGGAGCTGACTAGCCGTTTCTTAATACTTGTCACCCGGGCGGGGTTTTTAGAACTTGACTCTCCTGAGTGGTACCTGCTTTTTCAAAAGGGGATTAGAAGTAAACTAGACTCCAAGGCAGAAACTTTAGAAATTGAGTGCCAAAAGACAGTCAAGGTACCGTGCAAGACAGACACAATTAAGTCGTCTCGGTGGGCTGCTTTCAAGAGAAAGTACGCCATTAGGACTACAAGGGCCCCTGAAGAATATCCTTGCTGCCGAGAAGATGGTAATCCCCGCCGTATATTTCTATACGGGCGAAGGGCAAGGCAGAGGGATACACCGGTGGGGAATCCTAACTGTCCTGAGTCTAGCCGTGTGCTTAGCCGAGGGAATGATTCCCGAGGTACCTCCGGGGGAGCGTCTCCTGGGGAAGTGTGAGCAGTGTCAGACTGCCACAGATGCCGGACGAATAATTAACTGTCCTCCGGAACGTTGTTTGTCTAACAGCACTCAGTATAATCTTTGTGAATTAAAGGGGGAGGTCTGGTGTTACCACTCAGGGGCAAGTTTTAAAGACGGGCAGTCTAAAACTCCTATGAGAAAAAAACTAAAGCTACCCACTTCAGGTATAAGAGAGAAGTGGGGATGCTCCCTCCAATTCCAATCTGCAGCCAATGTAACAAAACTGTCTGGATAAGAGGAAAAAGACAGTCCACCTTTTTAGCATATTATAAGGTTAACCCTTTATGTTACAATAAAGCAAACTTAAAAATGTGTACCATAGGGGGGAAAAGTGTATTGAGAAAGTAAAAATTTAAAACATGAAGAAAAAGCCTCTTTTAATAATGAACCGATAATTCTTGATTTGTTAAAAAGTGATGATGACCGAGTATGTTTGCAATTCGACCAAGTGTTCTGCTTCTCCAGAGATGAGGAAGGGATAGACCCTGAAAACAAAATAAACATAACCTGTCACAAGAATATTGTGAAAATTCGTTAACAGACTGAAAAGAAAATGAATGTGAGTGAAAATTATAGTCCTTCCCCCGTAGAATTGAATAAAATAACACGAATTTTTAATGTGATGGATTATTAGGCGGGGGACTGTGATAAATGTAACCTTAGATAAAAATTCGTGAAAGAATAAATAAGGATATAACTAGATTTGTAACAATGTAAAAAGTATATAAAATATAGTGTGGCCGAAGAATTTCCCCAAACCCAGCAGTAACTACCCATTCAGGTGGTAACGACCCTAGGCGACGTTCATCAGCCTGAAAGAAAAAGCAGGACACGAACGGTTAAGCCAAACAAAGAAAGGAGCCAGGCCGAGATGGCTATCGACTCCACACCGCACCTGGGCACCCCTCCCTGCAAACCCCGACTGAAGATGCAAACAGGCCGGACAATAAGTGGAAGCCCAGCCGAGATATCTGTCGATTCCACACCGGACTTGGATACTTCACTCTGAGAGCCCAAACCGAAAATGAAATCAAAGAACACTCAGAACTTCTTTACATATGAGGAGACTCTGCCCGGACGTCTATTTGACTCTATTCTCCAATGCCAGGAAATCAATTCATCCAACAATCAAGGACCCTTGGTGAATAGTGCCTACCTGGAATTTAGCCTCAGGACACAAAATCCCTATAAAAACCCCGGACAGTCTACCCTCCTTCGTGGATTTGGGAACATCTATACCTTTGGGTATAGACCCCTGTCCACCCAGCGCTGCGCTGTTTATTTTATTGTGGTTTTTCCTCATTGTTTATTTTTTTATAAAAATTGTTTTATAATAAATTGTTCTTTTATTTAACCCAAATTTGCCTTTGCATTTATAACACTGGGCTGGTGGATGAGGTGTACCAGCAGCTCCGCAGCGGTGGCTGGCACTGCCACACGTCCCAGCAGAACAGGGGGTGCAAGGCCACCAACAAAGAGGGAAGAAGGAGAAGAAGCAGCAGCTCCGTCTGGGTGATGGCGAAAATTCCCTTCTCCCCACCGCAGCAGCTCCACGACCCAGCAAAAACGAAAATGTCTTTTTCCCGAAGCCGAAGAAAGCCAGCCAAAAACTGTCCCCACCCTCCTTTCCTGCCCCCTTCCCCCCCTGGGCCCGGCCACTCTTTGTCCTTTATCAATCACCCACTAAATACCCACAGTTAGGTTGTCTCCGCAGCTAATGGGTAAAAATTCCCCGGGCAGGCCAGAACGACAAAACAAAAAAAAAAGGACACCTAATCCTCAACAAGTAGCAATATCAAACCTCCAAGGACCATTTCAAAATGGATCAAGGTAATGCTGGGGAGAGAGTGTTCCTGCCAGGTGTTGATTTCCTGTGAGAGTATGCAAGGTGGCAAGCCTAGAGAAAGGATGAAGTGGCAAAGATCGTGTAGATGTGGCGTGAAACAAGCTGGGGAAAGACCCTGTGGTGATGGAGGCATCTGGGAAGTGCTGACAAATTAGCAGTGGCGTTGTACACCTTATATTGCCACTGTTTGCCTGCTAATTTTCTCCAATCCACTGGTCAGAAGCTTGCTCAGGCGGCTCTTCCAGGTGGACATGCCTTTGCAGCCAGATCAGAGATGTGTTCCTGGTGTGATAAATATGGCATTGGATAAAAATTCGTGAAGGAGAATAAAGAAATATATGTTATATTTATAATACTGTAAAGATACAAAATGTAGCATGAACCAGAGATTCCTTCCCGAGTTGGGCGGTAACGATCTACATCGACGCTTATCAGCACGAAATAAAGAGCAGGACACAGGCAGTCAAACCAGACAATGAGAGTAGCCCGGCCAAGATATCCATCGGCTCCGCACCCAACCTGGACACTCCACCCCGGGATATGCAATCAGAAGACACTCAGAGCCATTCGCATGTGAAAGGACTCTGCCCAGTTGATTATTGACTCAGCTCGAAGGATCCGGGAAATCTATTCACCCACACATCTAGACTCTTATAAAAACCCCGGACTGCAACCCCTCCTTCGTGGATTTGGGAAAATTTGTACCTCTGGGTGCAGACCCCTATCCACCCGGCGCTGCGCTGATTTATTTTATTGTGGTTTTTCTCTCGTTGCTTATGATTGAAATTGTTTTATAATAAATCGCTTTTTATATTAACCCTATTTTGCTATTGCGTTTATAACACTGGTATTATCTGAAGTAATTAAATAGTCTAGGAGAAGAAATTGGAGCATTCCCATTTGCATCAGGTTATCACAGGTGTGATTGTTCATGTTCAGCTTCGTTCTGCAGTAGCAGGACATGGCAGTCAGCACACTGGGTAACACACTGGCTTGTGTGATGCACACCCATGCAGATGGTTGACTGGAGGACAGCTGTGATCCATAGGTGTGTGAGACAAAGTGGATGGGAGGAACAAAGTGGGGTTTAGGTCAAAGGAGGTTGAAACAAGGCAGGGGTCAGTCTCTTCTTCCAAGTAACAAGTGATGGGACTAGAGAGGAAATTGCCTCAAGTTGCACCAGGAGGAGTTAGATTGGATATAAAGAAAAATCTCTTCAGCAATAGTATTGTCAAGCACTGGAACAGGCTTTTGAGGGATGTGATGGAATCACCATCCTTGGAGGCATTTCAAAGACATGCAGATGTAGCACTTAGAGACATGGTTTAGTGGTGGACTTTAGCATGCTGGGCTAATGGTTTGACTTGATGATCTCTGAGGTCTTTTCCAATTAAAACAACTCTATGATAATGAGTTGTTGAAATGGTTCTGTGCCATCAGTGCAATGAGAAAAGGAAGACCAACAATATTCAAATTATCTGGTCTAAGAAATGGGGTACCTTTGTTGAGTGAGGATATGTGGAGGTGGAGTTTGGTTGCAATCACTGCAGACAGACCTGTTCTTTGCTTTGCCTGTTTGTCCAGTCTGCACCAGTCCTGAGTGTCTGTGTAGTGTTTGGTTTACTTTGTGTTGGCACATGGGAGTGCTGAGGGCTGCCAGCTGCTCTGCATGGTGACCTGGGGGATTTTTGGGGAAGGGCCTGCAGGGCATGGCAGAGAGCAGAGATGGGGATCCTGGAGTTTGTACTGACTAGCAAGGGAAATCTTAAACTAGCAGCAGCTGTTCAATCAAAATATATTACAGTGGGAGAAAAACACATGTTTCTGGGACAGTTTTTTCTGCGTCTCTCACCAGCACTGGTAAGTTCTCACTGCTAGTGGAGCGTTGGTGAAATGCTCAGAATGTAGGTACTGACATATAGCAACCCACAGAAGGTAATTCTACCTAGCTGTGGTTGTGTTGAAGGTTTCCCTCAAAGAATTCAGGCTAGGACATTGACACCTAAAAAAAGGCACAAAACCTCCATTATAGTGTTGGTGAATGGAAGGATAATATCAAATCCCTGCTCAGTATGGAAGTGTTTGTAATTCAATTTGTTTATCTACCATCATGTGACAGTGGATAGAGATGATAAAAAAACCACTGAAGTAACCATATGCATGGAATAATACATACAGCTTGGAGCAGAACGCGAACCCACGCCTCCTGTCAGATGCTTCTAAGTATCTCTCTCTCTCTGAAGCTTCAGAACTGTAAATACTAGTTAGAGATTTCTCTCTCCTCAAGGACAGGGATTCAGATGGCAGCAAAATAATGAATTGCCAGTTAATGTATAGTTTTCCTGTCAGTGGCATATAAAGATAATACTTGCTCTGTTATAGGTGATTTCTTTTTTTGAAGTAGGAAGGATGGAGAAAATTAGCATATATTTCTCATTTATTGTCAGAGGTATGTGATTACAAGGAACAAGTTGAAGTAACAACAGAGAGAATTGTCTTCTTTAGATATGAAGAAAATGATTATGTAAATGGTATTTGGGTAATGCAGTTCTTCCCCCTTACTGACTCTTCAAAGAGCTGCATCAGCACTGCAGGATAAATGGGATGAAACAAGCACATATTCAGATCTTCCTCCACCCACTGTGCCCTGCTTTACTGCTTCTAAATGTTCATTTGAGTACTTCTGAATTCTCATTTTCATCACTGAACCAATCTAAATACAGTCCAGGAACTACTATCAAGATAGCTATCCAGAAATCAATCTGGAAACATCCTAATAGTTATTCTGCTGTGAAATCAATGTAATGTAGGCTAGAATAATTAATTTCACATGTTTTTCAGTTATGTCTGGTTAGTTGATTTACCCATATGAAAAAATTAATGCTTAGGAGAGGATCTTTATGTTGTGCTGCCTTATGTAACATTGGCTGAATTGCTACTGAAGTGACAGGGTCAGAAGGTGCAGGAGGAAAGCAGTTGATGTTTCAGATGCCAATCTGAGTGTGAATCTGTAGCTTATAGAAAAGAGTTTGGAAAGCTCTGGATCAGGGTTTATAAAGCATTCCTGTTGGACTGCTTTGTCTGGCAACAGCACCAGCAGCTCTAGGATCCTAGAATGTTTCTGTGCCATTTGCTGTTCGGAAACCCTTGTTCTGGATTTGTCAGGAGTTCAGCTAATAAAAAATTAAGAGCAAACACTCAAGTTTTAGTTTCATAGCTATATTCTTATTGGGGTGCATCCCCCTGCCAAGCATCCCCCTTGTTCTGTGCAACTTTAAAGTATATAGTGTCAATTAAAAAAAATTAAAAATATGATAAGAAAAAGAAATATATCAGAGCTTTCAGTAATTCTAAAATAGCTATCAACCTGAAGCACAGGGAGTACTCTGTGTCACACAGAATTTTCTTCTGTCCATAAGCTGTGTCTCGTATACTGAAGGATATTGCTTTTCCTGTATTTCCCAGTTGTGTTTGCTGTTCCCTCTGTCACTACAAGCATGATGGATTAGCATCACATCTTTCCATTGGTTTGTCCCAGTTCCTTACAGCCTCTTTTAGGTGCAACTGCATGTTGTCAAATTCAAAATATCTAACTATCTATATAGATGTATGATGTCTAGATAGTTTCTAGATATCTGGAAAGTTGTCAAAGGATATCCTCTGTTTAGATATCTGCCAGGTATCTTTAATATTCCCAGCCTATTTTCTTTGCTAGGGATTTTCCATTCTGCATTTTTATCTTAGGAAATTGGAAGAATTCCTGGTTCCTCTTGTTATAATAACCATTGCTTGAGGTGGTATCAAAAGTTGAGGATTTGAAATTGCCTTTTAGCTGCTTGATGCTATTGGAAGCCTCGTGCCAGAGAAAGCTTTCTGTTTTACAGTTTTTAAGCAAAATCTACATCACAGAATTCATCAGAATTAAATCATACATAGGTTCTAAAATTCATCACAAATGAGTCAATAGCATTTATTTTAGGAAAATATTTTAGGAACACCAACCCTCAGACAAGCCAGAAATTATGACACTGAATGAGAACCAGTTTGGTTTCTTCTTTTGCTGTTTCTGTGTTTGTCCTCTGTAGCTGCTCCCTTGCACAGTCCAGTTATGTCTGTGTGAGCAACACATATACTTTACACTTCAACATACATAAGTTACATTTGTAATGTAACATATTTTATGGGTATAACTTTAATCTGTGCATCCACTTGCTTATTTTAGTTAATGATAAGAAGTACTAAACCAAAACATTCAAAAAACATTATTTGTATTATGTGATGGATTGGGTTTCCTATTTTCACAGGACAAGTGATATTTTCTTGCTGATAACTTGGTTAGTAGTGAAAATCAGGACTGCCAAGGAATTATTTATTCAATATCTGAATTTTATCTTAAAAAACACTAGAGAAAGCAACAAAAACCTGCCAGTAAGTCTGAAGGTTAAACAATTATTCTGTTTGACATTTCTGACTGATTTTAAATATCAGCTTTTAGAGGAAAACAAGACTGCAGATACCATTTGAAGTTGATTTTAGAATGCCAGACTTAAAATACAGTTGTTCCTAGGCACTTTTGTGAGTTTTTTGTGCATTCAGAGATTTTAATTGTTTAGAAAAATCATATGGGTCATTGATTTACCTGAATTTATGTATGTTCTTTCATGAAACTGAGAGACTAAATCTCTCCTCAGACAGTAGCCTACCCTGTCTTGCAACCCAACCCACTGAGGACTGAATTCCTCTGTAACAAAAGACCAGTGTAAAATGCAACTGACTTAGAAGTAAATATTTTATCTTGTATTTAAATTAATGGTGCATGAGCACTGAAGGTTAGACACCGTGTGCATTTAGACTGATATACTGCTGTAGCCTTGTTAAGTGAATACCATACTGGAAAGTGCTGAACTAGAAATGAAAGACTTGAAAACAGGGCCAGTGACATTTATGTCAGTGACATAAATGTCTGACAGCAGACATTTATGGGAGGCAGGCATCTTTTCATTCACTATGGGCAGCAGCAGTCCAGACAGCAAAATAAACAGAGAGAACTGTATTAGCTTGGTATTTGCCTGGATAAGACTGACTCTGTTGCTAATATATATTGATTTAAATCTAGAGGACACCGAGGGAAGAAGAATGCAACCAGAATTGATGAGAAGACTATTTTAGAGCCCTTTATGAATAATTCAGTAACAATTTATTTCCATCTGAGTGATTGATAATTGCTAATTTTTCCCCAAAACTCTCATATTGTCAGTTTGCAGAAGTGTTATGTATATCATTTTCTTCTGGACAAATACTGCCATGCCTTATCTTGTTCAAGTTTATGTATAATCAACATGGATTTTAATCCCTGTATAAAATGCAGAAAAGGATTGTACATATGTCTTTCTAAAACCCAAAAAAATGGGCTGAGCAGAGTTTAAAATTTTAAAATATGATCTCAGTGTTAATTTCCCATATGTAATCTGGTCCTGAAGTTGCTAGGGGATGTTGCACAGTTGGGAATTAATTTAGTCTCTGCAATTGCCAATAGGTGAGTAATGGCTTTGTGAGACAAACTATCCCTATAAATATATTGCCTGTAGACTAGAGATGTCCAGGAGCTTTCAGCAAAGCACTAGATATTCCTGTTCTTTTAGGCAAGCCTATAGAAGAGGTTTCTCATTTCAAAACAGTTTTCTTTCAAAATATGGCTTCTAAAGAGAGTATTCCCGTGAAATTTTATGTATAAATTTATTGTTTTTTTCATTAATTTGCAGGCTAGCATCAGGAATAACAGAAAACCTGGTGTTCCCCACTGTTCATAGAATCATTTCAAGATGGACTACTTAACAGAAAACAGTGGGTTTTTTTTCTTGATTGCATACGTGTGAATCAGACAAAGAATTGAGCTTTGCTAGTCTTTTACTTAGAAGAAGACTGATTTATGTGTTACAGATTTTTGTTACCTACTTTTTGTCAATGCTGAAAAAGAAGTGCTACATGTGCTGCATCAGTCCTGAGAAATGTGACCAAAGCTGACATCAGTAATGAAAGGGAAGCAGAAGCCTAGCAGGTATTAGTACCATATTGATCTTAAGGATGCCATTTCTTGAACTGTGTTGAAAATATAACTTTTAATATTTTCAATGGATGTGGAGTTAATTTTTTTCTAGTTTTTAATGGAAGGTAGTCTTGATGGACAGCTGTTTTTCATAGGCAGAGGGGAGAAGTGGTTTGTAACTAGTGCTTGCACTGCTAATGAGCACTGAAGTAGGAGGTTTCATATGATTAAGCCTGGGTGAACTGAAGTAATATCTTCTGTTTGGTCTGCAGGGTACTTAAAAGTAATACTAATCTGCTTAAGATGTTCCTGGCTAGCTGGTATGGCTGCAGGTGTGTTAGCTGCTAGATCATCTGCCTTGGAGATGACCTATCAACTTTCTCCCTCTGTATTTCCTCAAACCTTTCTCCTCCTTTGTGACCTCCTGGGTCCTCCCATGTTTGAAACATTTCATAAACTCTTTAATTTTGGCTTTGAGAAGTCAGTTTCATTTTGACAACAGGTTGAGTCTATCAGCAGGTTAGCAGTATTACATAGTTCAGATTGTTAAAGGATCTTTTGAGGCTATTTTCCGTTTCTGACAAATGACTGGCCACTGTGACAATTTCTTAAATGTTCTTTGCTGATTTTGTTCTTGAGCTAGAAGAAAGCCTCAGAGAAAGAGAGAGAGAGAGGAAGCCAACCAGCCTTTATATTGTTTATGTCTGAGAGACTATATCTCATCTACTCTTTAGTACATCTTGTAGGTCTGATACTCATGACTGAACCTTGGCCAACTGGCATGTTTTGATGTGATCTGGGTGCATATCATTCTTTCAACATTGCCATTTCCTATGGAAGGAAACTCAGACACATGGGGAAGGGGGAATTGCATTTTGTTCTACCAGGAGGAATGGGTTTATCTTCCTAGGTAGGGTGTGACGGCTCCAGGCACCCATCTTTTCCACTCACTACAGCAATTTTCACACAGATGTATGTTGTGCATGCCCACTAGCTGTTTTTCCAGATGGGCTGCTTGAGCTGTATCTTTACAGTTCATGCTGTAATCTGGAAAGTCACTTCCAGAAGTTGGGAGATACTGCTTTCCTTCAGTCGAAGATTGTCATAGTATTGTCACAGTACATCTGGCCTGGACTGGCCAGTGGATCTGACCATAACACAAATCCAACTCAGCACCAGAAAGGGAAAAAAAAGCTCATGATTTGGAACATTCACAATGTTGTGAGGAAAGATGAAAGACAAGTGCAAAGGAGGTGCAGGTTTCTTTACACGTAAATCAATGAAGTAAAAGGCAAATTTAGAAGGAAGGGAGAGAATGTTTTGTGTCTTAGGATTGAGTCTCAGTAAAAGATGCACAGACTCTAGCATCAGACAATCCTAGCTATCACCTAAGAGAAATAAATTTCTGGCCTTAGTGAGTGCAGACAGAAGAGCTACAACAATACAGGGTATAATCTTCAGTCAAGTACTAAAGGGGGAAAGTAGTCTCTTTCTTTCTGAAACAAAACTAATCTGAAAATTGTGGTTGGTTGGTTGCTCTTAATGTTCTGGTTTTGTTTTTTGTTTGTTTCTTCATATTTTGTTTAGTTTGGTTTTGTTGTGACTGCTTGGCAAACAGTACAATACAAGATAAAGTGTATCTTTGGTTTGGCAGCAGAAAGTTTTGTGTGAACAGTGCTGGGCCTCAAGATGCAAGAACTTCAGTAATGTGCTTGGGAATGGAAAATTTGAGAAGTAATCAGGATGTGCAAAACAAGCCAGGTCTTTTCATGAGAAAAAACACCTTCCAAAACCCAGCTGGGACCATTTTCCCTTCTAAATCAAATTTCACCCTCTTCAAGAAGTCTTTTCTACAGAGGACAGTCTTACTAAGCATACTAGTGCCACTACTGCCACACACAAGGTAAACTATTAGTTGGATGGATGAAAGGCCCTGTTGAATTCCATACCCTGCAAAAGAGTAACCCTACTATGACATAGCATTATTTATCTATTTCCCACATTTCACAAAATAGTACATAACATAGAGAATTGCATCAAAAAGAGAAGATGGTGCTGTGCAGGATGTCAAACCAAACTCCACAGTAGTTAGTTATTTGTCTTTACTTCAAAAGCAAATCGGCACACTTTTTTATGATTGCCGTAAATTCTAGGTAAGACCTTGTCTCAGGAATGGAATAAGAGGAATATTTGCACTGGAATGAATTTATTCTTGACAGAGATGAATAGGGAACTTGCTGGCAGAATGAGCATTTCTGAATGCTGCATCTTACCTCCTTATACTTGGAAGATACATATGGAAGGCAGCAATCTGAAAATGGAGGAGCAGTAGAATTTTGCATTAGCAGTCTTATTTGAGGAAAATGACAGTGACATTTCATTAACATATAGGACTACTCCAATACCTTGGTACTTCTCTTAAGAAAGCATTTTACCAGACTTATACAACTGGATATCAATAGTAGTAGGCAGCTGTGCTAGTGTCAGTAATGCCAGCATTCACAAAGTCAGCATAAATAAGGAGAACAATGGGATTGTCTGGGAGACCCTTTTCACTCCAGTGAGTAGTGTCTTCTTTCAGCAATACAGATGCACAAAAATATTCATGCAGCCCTCACAAGATGACTTCCCTGAAATGGCAGTTTTGGGAGATTGTCCACTAATTTTCCTTGCATACCTTAGCTTGGGGATATACTATGGAGGAGGAGGACTGAGGGTTCAGGGAGGTGAGTTTTACGGCTGCTGAAATGTAAATACGCCACTGAACTGGCAGCATTGGGCTGCTGCTGCCTTTATTCACCCTGAAAAAAGGAAATAATCAAATTCGTGAAGGTGGAGTGATAACCCTCAAGCCCATTTAGCTCCCCTACTTCTGGCTTCTTGTCTGTTAACTCCTGAAGGCTCCTTATCTCTTCAGTCTTTCATATAGTAGGAGGTGGTGTTTTTTTCTGCACAGCTTCAACCCCAGTTTTAATAAGGCTTCTGTATTATTTAGGCTTTCTGGCTTTTTTTGAAAAGGGAAGTATGTCAGAGGGCAGACAAAATAGACTAGAAATGCTATAGCAGTGTCTTCTTGTCCCTATTCTCATTATTTTCTATTTATCTGGTGAATGGGGTCCTGGAGAAAGACAAGAAAGAGAAAAAGATGTTTGGGTTTGTTTGAGCCATACAGCCGCTCGGTTCAAAGCCATGTTTAACCAATTGGACACTGTAACACCTGTCTTAAACAAGCCTTTGAAGAAGTAAGTTACTGTGAAACAGTTTAAATGAGAACAGGAAAGAAGCTACATTATGTGCTGCTGGAAACCAATCATCCTGCAATATGGCTTTCTCTGGAAGTATTTTTAATTGTTTCAAATGACCTGATGTTCTGAGAACAGTGCCTTTGTTTACCCTTGCTTCAGAAATCCAATAAATAAACAAATAAATGAGAAAACTATTGAGAAAGGGGTAACAGAGAACCTGCTGCAAGAGCTGAATGTACTGTTCCTACAGTGTTCCTAGCATTGCTGCCTTACATTAATTCTTCGGAGACAAAAACAACTTTCTTTAAGATTTCAAGGGTTGTAAAGTGAAAATTCACAACTCAAAGGGCAGATCTTAAGTGATTTGAAAATTCTTGTAAAGAAAAGTTAGGTTTTATGGTGGAAAATTAAAAGAAGAATCCTTTCAATAAAAGCAGAACCTGTTTCAGGCCTTTGTTTGATGTATGGGCTAGCATTTCAAGAGCGTATTTTTACTGACTGGAGGTGTGGATCCAGATTTAGAGTGGACACTTTTAAATCAAAAAATCCCCATTACTATCCCCATTAAAAAATAGCAACCATTGATCTACACATTTAATAAAAGGAAAGTAACTAAGACATCAATTGGTAGCTAAGGAAATGGGCTGAAATCTGAGACAATTTTTTGGCAGTACATTAATTATTATTTTTCTATAACCTCCCCAGAGGATGGAATTAATGACACATCAGGAGGAGTGAAGTGCTTTATTTCTCAGGTCAGTGGACCTACTTGTTTGTCTAAGGGAAGTGCTTAAAGCAGCACATACTAGGTTTTCCAAGGGAAGCATTTAAAAGAACAATGCCATTTTTATAAAAAAAGAGTTTGAAGTTATTTTCTTAGTTTATTATTGATGTAATCAAATGGACTTAGTTTTGTAAACAGTAGAGTTTTTATTTGGAATTTAATTTCCTTATTTACTAAGTTCAAAAGGAAAACTTTAAAATCAGTTTGACTTTTGCTTGTTTTACTGGCTCATTTCACTTTCTGGACAAAGAAGGTCACATTGATAGAGCATTTCACCTTGAAAAGTTAAAACATTTTTTTTACATTTCTACTGCATTAGTGGGTACTTGTCATAATTACTGAGCTAAACGAATGAGACCTGTGGCTTTGCACTTGGCTGTGCTTAGATTTGATTAGTCTTTTCTTAACATTGGTGCTCTTGTACTTATTTCTGTTCTGTAAATCAGTAATATAGGTTTTCCGATATGGAATTGCTCATTTGACAGTGAGACTAGCTTGCATGATCCAGCAGGAGGAGCTTTTTGTTATGACTGAGAAACAAATACAGCCAGAGCCTAGGAGCCTCAGTGGAGCTCAGCTGGGGTGCAAACTTTGGCCTGCCCAGCCATTCAGTTTTAAGCTTTTCTGCAATTTAAATAATAAAAAAGTGGGGAAGGGAAATGTTCCAAAATACTCAGGTTTAATAATTTTTGTTTAATTAAGTAGCATTATGAGTATGTAGCAATATTTGTTAACTTTGTTTAATCTTAAATTAATATCATTCTTTGTTTTCCATTTCTGGCCTTAAAGGAAGGCTTTGTGTCTTGTTTAGATCTCATTTCACTGCACTCTGATAGTGCATGCAGAGGTATCTGTGTTGCAGCATATTTAGAAGAATAAGCTTTTTTTTTTTTTTATAAACAGTTCTGCTTAGTACTGACAGCTGTGCAATTCTAATAGGCTTGTGTGGGGAAGTACTCAAGAACTTTTTATCAGCTTCCTTAGAAATAAGTTCAAACATTAGCAGAGGTATAGACTCCTGTGTAAGAGCTGATGGAGAGATGGGGTCTTCAGATGTCACTCTTTCATAATGCTGTTTATTCCATAGACAAGTTTTAGCAGTTAGGGGTTGTGGGTTGGCCTACAGCTGATGGCTGTTGGCGAGCCGTGTGTCCTGAAGCCCCTATAGTCTGGTTACAATGGCATTGTATCTCTTTCTTTTTTCTGTGCATATTATTACATAACAACCAATCAGAATCATACACAATACCTTTACATTTGCATATATCCTATCAAAACTGCCAGAATTACCATACTATATTAGTGACCAACTAATCATCTGAGTTAGTAATTCCATGTTAAATTTTGAAACTTGTTTTGCAGTGGAAAATTCTTTTTTTCTTTGGTAAAAAATATCTTTCTGTCTGCCTATGCTTTTTTACTTGGTAGAAAACATGTTTTGTTTGAAGACTGTTTAACCTGTTGGACTTTAGCCATAAAACCTCCTTCCAACTGACTAAACCTTTGTTTTAAACCTTCCAACTCAACTAAACCTTTGTTCTCTCAGCTGTTTCAGCAACAACTTGATCTAAAAACATCTTTTTATATATCAAAGCTTCCTTTAATTTCTAGAGAACCTTCTGCTAAGCATTCATATCTGTAAAACTTTTCTGTTAAGTTCTCATCCTTCCCAACACTCCAGTAAATATGTATTTGCACATTTTATGATTTATAGTTCAGAAGAGTTACATACAAATGATGTCAGAAGACTTTTTTTTTCTTCACAAGCAGCAAGCTAACATTAACCACAACTTCGAAGAGAGTGTTTTGGGGAAGCATATGGGGATACGTTGCATGGACTTCCAGCACAAACTGGCATTAGCTGGCACTGAATTAAGTGAAAAGCTCACAAGTGGAGATTATTTTGCCTGCAACAGAATTTTAAAAAGAGGAGTTTAGGAGCTAGGTAGCTCAGGTCCAATATGCTGCCATTAAAAGCACGTACATTATTTTTGTATTGACTGTATCATAGTCCATTAATGTTACAGCTATTTCCCAGTTATCTACTTTCATTTTCTGCAAATTATTTCACAGTATTTGCCTGGGTCTGTGGATTTTGCCTTTGTTTTTAAAGTAGAACTGTTTCTAGTACTCATCTTTGCTTCTGCCAGGCAATCAAAATCCACAATTTCCCCCCAAGCCCCAAACCAATCAGTGAGTGGAAAAGTCAAAGATGTGATGTAGTCATGAAGGGCAGACAGCATTTGGTAAGAGGGATGTCTCTCTGCTTTGGAGGCTTAGGATCTTGTCTGTCTGTAATTATTTTTATGACATTAGCGGGCATTTGGGAATAGAGGAGAGAGTATTTGGGATTAGAGACCAGGATTTTTACAATGCATATCATTGTCCTTCATACTCTTACACTGAAAAATGCAGAGACATTTTCCTTATATGTAGAATAAGATACCCAAACTAAAAATAGTAATATAATATAATATAATATAATATAATATAATATAATATAATATAATATAATGTAATATAATATAATACATAATAGCTATTTAGTTCCCTTTGAAAAGTGAGAGTCCTGTTTTCTTACTACCAATCAGAACCTCTGCCTGTCCATAGCAAGACTGAATGTATTGAACCTTTGAACTGTGTCTGCAGATACAGATAAACCATCTTAGGCAGCTCAAAAAAAGCTATAAAACCTGTCAGTTCTTTGCCATATAAAGCTTCCACTCTTGGTAGCATATGAAGAATAAACTGGATATTTTAAAGATATTTTTCTGCACAGCATGTGAAATACTACAGTACAGATGAAACCATTTAACATTACAAATTACTGGAGTAATAAAGACATTGCCTTGATTTGGGGTGGATCACTGGAAGATTTACATGTCTGTGGTCTGCCTGTCAGGCTTCATGTTACAAATAGTATTGATGCTCTTCAGTCTTTTGGGAGATCATCAGTTATTCTTTTGGTTAGGTGAAACTTGTATGTTTGGCTCAGTAATGGTTTCCAAACTGAAATGTTAAGTAGTATGAGGAGAGAAGATAGAAAATAAAGCATGCTGAAAATGTTCCGTTCTGCAGAAACTGATGTACAGTTCATTTATTCTAGTGCCTAAGTGAATAGATCAATGGGCCTAAGGTAAAAGCACAGGAGAAATAGAAGTGCATTTAAGGAAAAAAGCACTGCATTATATTGCAAAAGAAAAGCTTTGTTGATAAAATTACAGTCAAGTTAATGCACGCAGTGATTTCTCATTCATTTTAGATATATAACTTCATTTTCTCCCAACCCATAATATTTCAACTTAAAAGTTTTGGTATCTGTTCCTCTATGTATTTGCAATCAGAAGATCTGGTGGTTGTGGCTCTTCTAGCTGTAATTTCACTGTATTTATGATTTCTCTGAGCTTTGAGTTTTTTAAGCTATTTGCCATCTACTGAAATTAGTTAAATGAGGATACTGAAATACTCAAAGTCTTTTGAAATAAATCATCTGAGACTCCATTTTCTTTATGCAGGAAAAGCCAATTCTTTATTCACACAACACATTTTATACAGTTTTTACAGACCTCATGTGCAACTTTAATTGGTTAATAGCTTTCTTGCCAATTACTCTATTGGTTAGTAAAAGGTATTCTACTTGTCCATCAAATCTCTCTATTCTTGAATTGTTTACATATTTTCTTCACTGATTCTCATGGGACAGATTCCCTGTTTATACAGGTGCCACTTGTTTTTCATCCAGGAATAGTTTGTTGTGTTAATGAACTTCGTTCTTAATGATTTTCTACATGAGAAGCTAGCTACCTGCACTTAGAAGAAGCAACAGGCTAACTATTAGTTTAGCAGAGCAAGGTCTGATTTTTATGATGCCTTTCTTACACAATTTCTCTACCTGTCTGCAACAAAAGTCAGTAAATTAAAAACTTTAAAAAAATTAGAAATTTGTTTTACTTCCTGAATCCAAATCAGTTCCTAACTTTTCAAACTTGATTCTGTTCTCATACTCTTATATAACAAACTTAACTCTCCTGCTATCAATTAGTATAATCAGTTAAGTGAGAAGTCAGCTTGTACTTCTTCCTTCCCCAAAAAGATCTACTATTCTGTATTTTGTATAAAAGTAAAATATGGAATAAAAAGCCATTCATTATTATTTAATGAAGAGTAGCAAGTATAGTATGTGAGATGCCTGACTATCTTTTTAAGATAAGGCAAGGTTGTAAAAGAGCTTGATTATAGAGTTTCAAAGGGCATGACAGATTTGGCTTTTCATGCATGAGGCTGGAAGGGGTTCTTGAACTCTTGCACTCTCAACATTTCCCAGTCCTGGTCAAACCCATCTGTATCAAATTCTGCCTTTTTTTCCCCCATTATCTAGTATGGGAACATCTGTCAGAGTGTGGAAGCAACAGAGGAATGGTGCCTTTTCTTTTTTGCCCTATGTGTGGGATGTGTATTGTGAGAAGAGTCAAGTTGCTGTACTCTTTTGTAAAGTTTGATAGAGATAAATTGACTCTGGAGGGCATAGTTTTTGACAAACAAACCCAAACTCTCATTTGATAACACTTGGTAACTGTTGATAACACTTAAGAAGAAGAAGGAAATTACTGAGAAAGAAGTACATTGTTATAATTCTACATGATAGCAATGGAAAACTAGTGTATTCCAGTAACATTGTCAGGAGTGAAAAAAACCAGCAAATTTAATTCTGTAGGCCATGAATCTGGATGAAATCTGCATGAATAGGGTGCAATCTGAGGGAAAATCCATGCACACATCTTTAATAATATCACTGAATATTGTACTGCTGGGTTTTGATGCCAGGGATTGGGAGGGGCTTCCAACTCGAAGAATTTGTGTGTTGGGGTATAGATGAGAATATAGTGTCCCATATGAAGATGCAAATGAAAATTCCCTGATCTGGAAAAGAAATTTTTGCATGGTTTTTATATACACTAAAAATGTGTTAGCAATAAAAATTACAATATCTGTGGTAAAAAAGAAAATTTTAATTGTCATAAAAATAATTTCACCTAAAAATAGGTGAGAGTGGTACATAATTTATCTTTTTATTCAAGTTCTGTACAGGGATGACAAATGCTGCCTGTCTTGTAAATGTAGTTGACTGTCTCTCTTTTCAGATAAGCAGTGATTTTGAAAGGGGCCACTTTTTATAGTGGTCTGCTTTTACATTTTATTGCTGTCATCTTTAATTCATGCTTTTTTCCATTTTTATCTAGAGCTTTCAGTAAACTATTTCTTTACAAAAAAGTTTCTTGCAGAGATGTACTGGGTGCAGAAAAAGATTTGTCCATTGGTACTTCAAAGTGTAGAAAATTGCATCTCTGAGCTGTGGAGTTCTGCTTCAGATTTCTCCTGTCATATTGGCAAAATAATTACAGTGTCTGTAAGATGTGTATAATTAGATGATGTAAGTGGAGTTCAGAAGTACTTTTATGATGGTTTAGAAGTATGAGGATGGGGATGCTGGAGTCTTGTGATACCTGATGTTCTCTGTTTCCCTTTCTTGCTAAGGACTGTCATAGCTCTTTCTGTTGCTGTTAGGGTGTACTGGCATAGGCTGTCTTAGTTCAAGGATAATGATGTTTATCTAACTTGTCTGTGACTACTTGGAGCTTATGATTGCTAAGTCATGCTCCTGATACAGTTATGCTGCACCTTAAAATAGTAGCATCTCTAAAACTGGGTGATACTTTACTATCAATAGATTTGAACATCTACTGTATTAAAAATAATTGTTCTCTGTTTCTTGTATGGCATTTTGCACCTGTGTGCACCTGTGTTACTTTCATTGAGATCCTTAGTATAAGAAAACAAAACAAATGTGAATTATGATTCTCGATGCAAGGGAATAGATGAAATAAACTGAATGATCTTCATAGGTGCTCCAAACTTGCTGGAAGACTCTTGGAGGTAAGGTTATGGCTCACGTTTCTGTATTATCATCAGAAGATATCTCTGCCACACGAACTCCAGCTGGCCTAGTTTCCAAACATTTTATTGAGAGTGACACTTCCTTATGCAGTCTCTGGAGCTGTACTGAGCACTGTGAGAGTGTGACTCAGTATCTCATTTTTAAGGATTACCACTTCGTCTGGGATAGTATTTGGCAGTAACCTACCAATTGCCCATAACACAATTCAGGTTAAAATAATCATAAAATGAGCAATTTGTTTACAAAATAGGGGCAAAGAAAGCTATACACAGTTGAAAATGTTTCTGAGATGGGATGCGACAAGTGAAGGAAGATCACACCTAGATTGAGTTATCCTTAGATTAGCCCCAAAGCTTCTGTCCTTCTGTCTGGTTGTTTGCTATTCATGGAACAGAAATTTGATCTGGACAGCTGTGTTTTCTTTACATCCAATCAGGCCTAAGGTTCTGTTAAGATTCACATCATCATCATCCTTTTGTCTTTTTGTCCTGGATAAAGCTGTTCCTACCTGAGGGCAGAGAATCATTAAGTCCCCTCTCAATGGACCATGCAAAGACACAGTGCTGTGTTAAATTATTAACCTATAGATTGCCAGCCTAATGTGAGATGCAACACTCTACTTCAGTGGTCATGCTCCATGTACAGTCTTTTCAGTCCTTGAATCTTACATTGTATGTTACAGCTGTAGCTTGTCAATCTTTCTGTATCCTCTCATTTAGTGGAATTAATATTTGTGGCTCACTGGTGTGGATTAGCCATAGTGATTGCCAGTTGCTTTGCTGCCTTTTAACCTGCCCCAACAGCTGGCATGATAATGGGTAGAAGAAGAAGAAAATATATCCCATTACTTCCAAATAGCTCCCCCTTTTTCTTTTTTTCTATATGAAAAAAGCACAAAGCAAAACAGAGGAAACATTTCCCTCTGACCTTTATGAAGCTTTCTTTGTGCTGGTCAGATTCCTCTCTACCACTGAGCAGACAGCTGTGTATTCATTCAGAGAGAAGGGAGCTCAGTAAGAATGCATGTTGTTATAGGTTTGTTGGTGTTGATATTGTATTAATCCTATGGATAGGCTGCCTGTGAAAGAAATGCAGGACTGATGTTTAGTTTAAATTTCAATTTATTTCACTGGCTTATTTAAATGCTTGTGGCTTTGAACTGACTGCAAGAATAGATTTGTTCACTTCAAGTGTCAACAAAGTGGTGTCAAGTCCAGCAGCTTCTCAGGTGCATGGCATGGGGGTTTCTTTTTGTTTATTTGTTTATGGTCTTTTGTTTGTTTTTCTTTTTGTCCCTTTTGTTTGGTTGTTTTTGTTTGGTTGGCTGGTTGGCTTTCATTTGTTTTTGTGTTTTTAATTTACATTGTTAGCACTAAGTCAGGTCAGCAGTGACTTTGGACGTGATATAGCACACTTACTTGGAGTTGGCCAGTCTTCTCAGAAATAGATGAGAATATCATTGTATGACTGTATTCTTATACATGCCATGCATGGTTTCCATTGGTTTCTATATTATGATCCACAAGCATTGACTGGAAGGTAGCATTTAGCCATTTCTGTTACTGTAGCTGCCTCTGTGTTTGCATCAATTTCTGTGGACGTGAACAATCAGACAGCAAAATGGGAGAGATCTGTACTGGATTGTTGCAATAACTGCAAGGAATACATCTGTATTTCACAATTCTGTTGCAGTGTCTCTGTCATTGCATTCCAAGCAGTATCTGCAAATTCTTGCCTTTATTTTCCTACTATTTTTTTCTCATGGGCAAAGAGTTGTGTGATTCCATTAAGTGAGACTGCATGATAATTTAGGCAGAATGTGACCATATATTTTTTGCCATTTTGTGATGGATCTAGTTTTGGCAGGTTCTTCTTGGCAGATTCTTCTTGTACACTGAGATTGGGAACTTGACTGGATTTGGGGGTTTGACTTCAATAGTGTTTGGGGATTGTGTATTTCAATAAAGAGATTAAAAGTATTCTGCTCATTTTAGGGGAATTGCCTTGTTCTGTTCATCTGCAAAATTGAATGTCATTATAGATAACAGAAATGCTATTTCCTACTGTAAAAAGGAATACTAAGGAACAGTTAAGATTTTTATTTTATATATAGGTCATACATATATATGTATATATTATATTATTATATATATAGGTCATATTTGTCTACTTAGTGTCTCCTTTAATTAATTCTGCATTCCATAAAAACACATACAGTTTTGGGTAGACAAAAGTAAATTAATTGAAATTTGTGTCCATTATATGAAGTAATTTGACCACTATCTGTCTTTGAAACCAGTCAGGAGGTTATATAGGATGTCCTCCAGAGACTCCTTCCAACCTAAAATGGCTCTGATTCTATTAAATGAAGAAATATACCAAATATTTCCTTGTTTAATTCAGGTAATTTTTCTGGATTTGTGTCATACACACTACTTAGAGAGATTTTACTGTAAAAAGGTGTTATTCTGGTTATTTTGGAAGTTGTGAAATGCTTTCTGGTATTTTGAATATGCTGGTTTTCTCTATATGGAACAGTCCATATGCCAGGATTCCACACAAATTGTTCCACTGAAAACTTTTGAGGAGAAAAAGCTTCTTACCATGAAAAGTGTAAAATGAAAGATATGTAACAAGGAAGTCTTTTCAGCAAGCCATGGCAGAACTTTCTGAAAAATAACATGTAAATTAATTGTTGACCAATTTTAATATTTGCAACTCAGTGAGACATGAAATCCTATGCTTGTTAAAACAGATTGGAATAACTTTTTCTCCGTATTCAGCCTACTGGGATTAATTTAACTAATCCTACAGCTACATAATTAATTTCTTTATAATTAGAAGACAGCAACATTTAAGAGTTACAAATAGAATCACATCACTGGTTCATGAGTAGCTGGAACTACCTTATTCATTAAAGCAATGAACACTTTATAAAAATAATTGCAGTATTTTCAATATGAGGACTCATGAATTTTAAAATCAGGATTATAAAGATTAAGATTTCCCAGCTTAAGAAAACACTCCACTGTTGCTCCCTATTGCAAAATTACTTTAAATTTTACATAACATTGTTTTAAATACAGATGTTGCATTAAAGTAATATCAGTCTGTATTTACTTATATACTGAAATGACTAGTATTGTGTTTTTCATTTCCATAATAAAGTGTGTGTGTGTTTGAAATTCATCTGAGAATTCCTCACTTATAAAGATGTTACTTATATTATCATTTTAATTTATTTCCACATGCCTATATTCACAGTTCCAAAAAAAGTCCACCAAAATATCTGGAGAATATGACCCAGCTGCACTATGACAATAAGGTTTGGATTCAGAAGGAAAAGAAGCTCATTGTGGAAAACCTGGGCTGAGGAAAGCATTAGACCTTGAACAGGACAGAGGCAGGCAATGACAGAAGTTTGAGATGACTTATGTTAGTGGTGAATCTGCCTACCTGCAAGGTTAAATTCAAGCCTTCATATAATTTCTGTGTAATCCCTTTCCAGTTTAATCGTCTTTCTCCTTTCAGTCGTTATATAAAACAGGGTAAACCCCTGACTGATCTCAAGTGAAGATGCTATTAAAACAGGTCAAATTAAAATAATTACCATGAAATTATTTTACCCAGTTTTTTTTTCTTTAATTTCAATTGAAATTAAATCCCTGTAAGAGAATTAACAGCTTTGATCTATACCATGAATCTAGTAGGGAGTAGTGTTCCCAAAAAAGGAAAAAAGGTTGAAAAATGTGGCAGTGGAAAATAAATGTATGAATACCTTCTCCCTCATTCTGTTTTGCTTGGGAGAGTGTTAAAAGTAAAACATATGGAATTTTTATGCGTCAAAACTGGAGAAGAGGTGATGATGATTTTTTACTGCCATTATCATTACTAGATTAGGTACACGTGTCCATTCCTACATTAATGTTCAACTTTTGCATTCTGCACCTGTGCCTTTTGCCCTATGGAAAGGTCTGTCTGGAGCGAAAGAGAACCTGGACTGCCTCTTTCCCTATTTCCTTCCTAAGGAAGCAGCGTCCAGGCTGCTAGCAATGTTGGTCCCCGGTGTTCATGTAGAGGCTGGCACATTAGTGGCCATCTGAATACTTTCTGATATAGAAGAAAATTATTTCTGACATTAGAAATCACTGTAGACTTCAAAAGTTGAGGGGGAAAACAATGTTGAGTAAAAGATGTTGGGACAAGTTCTCATGCACAGAGATTTATTGGCAGGGTTTGTAGCTGATGGCATGTGTTGACTGTAACGGTGAAGAAAGAGAACAAATTATGAAAGAGTGAGAAAAGGGAAAAGACAATCTCTTCCCAGTGGCCATCTGGGAGGAGAAGCATCAGGGGCACTCCAGATCAACATCATTTTCTGCATGACCCTTCAAGTTCAGCATGCGATTCTACCTGTGACACTTAATCCTGTTGTGACTATATGGTTCTCTTCAGGAGCTCTTTAGACTCTCAGATGATGGTTCCTGTGTGGGATGCTGCTATTGCTGACTGGAACATGCTGATGTCAGCGGCTGCTGAGATCCCTGCATGCTTGTGTTTCGATCCCCTAATATAAATCAAACCCCACAGCTGAAGAGGGAGAGAGGGGTGGAGGGGGAAAGAGATGATACCCACACCACTGGCAATCCTTTTCCATGCAATCCAGCACAGCTACACTGGTTGGGTAGGCATGGTCCATGTTATGACCCATGGGCATAACAGCCAAGGCTGCAATTACGAAGCTCTGAGCAATAGATTGAGGTCCTAAAGGCACTGTGCAAGAACCAGAGTGGTAATTTCATCCTGTATTAAAAGTCTTCAGGAAAGTTCTAGCAGATTATTTGAAAGTCTTTGAGAAAGGCAGGTGTCCTGGTTTAGGGCAAATTTGGGAGAAAACCTCCAATGGGGACCCCTCCAGGAAGCAAACCCACATGGCCCCTTGCCCGCCAACCAGTTCAGGAAGAGATTTCTCTGAGAGAAGTGGAAAAAAACTATTTATTTAAGAGGTGTTATAGATACATATTATATTATTGGCTTTTCGCAAATACTAAAATGAATGTTATATGTATAATGTCAGAAAACTTTGCTGTGTTAATATAGTTTCTTTTATTTCTGTTATTGATAAAACTTAGTGGTATAATATATGTATATATATGTTAGGCTGTAGCATGACATTAAAATAAAAACTACTCTTGTTAATATAATCCAGAGACTGAAAAGATAGTCAGAACCCCCCTGCATTCGTAGATTATTTTATCCAGATGAAAACAGCAGTGACCAGTGCTCCAAGGGAGGAATTTATTGAACCTCTGTTATCAAGGAGTGTGAGCCTCAACAGAGCCAAGAAGATTGATCTATGGGGGAGGGGGGAATTAAGCTAAACAAAGGAACATCTAAAACTTAAGAAGAATGTTTGAATCATGTATAAGAATTTATGAATATGTAATAGAGTTCTGTTTTTAAAGGACAATCCTTTATTAGTAAGGTGTGTTCTCTTGGCTGAATGCTGAGGCACCCAGCTCTTAAAAACGAGATTCACTTAATAAATTATAAAAATAATTTAATATAAATAAAAGACAATTAGGAGACATAAGAAATAAAGCAAAGGGTTAAAACGGCCGGGTGCCTTGGCGCGCTGCCAAGAGCACACCTGGTATCTCAGGGATACCCCTTTTATCCCATCCTTGCTGTGAGGGGTTAATGCATATTCAAGCATGTCCCCTCCCTGGTTCCGCCTTCTTGGATCATGCTCTTGCACAGTCTCATTTTCTGCTGGTCAGCATAATTTTTTTGCTGGTCATCATTATTCTAGATGGTCAGCATTCTTTTGGAGTCTGGTTTCCTTTTTTCTGCAGATGGTCAGTTGTTGATAAGGGTCTGGGCCCCTCATCCTTCTTCTGAGGGCAGCTGAGCTTATCTTTCCCCCCTGCCCACATCCTGGTACTGGCTTTTTGATAACAGTTTGCTCTCCATTTCCTGCTGCTGATAATAGCCTGTTTTCCACAGCTTGATCCTCCCATTGTCTTGCCTTGTCCGGATGAAACATATCCTTACCATTCAGAATTCCTATCTAAGCCTATAACTTGCTAAGAGAGAAAAGAATATAGTGAAAGCAAATAATATATATTTATCAGAATAATTGTGAAAAGCCAATATTTACAACATGAATTCACAACACAGCCATACTTGTACATTTTGTGTTATTTCTATCTCCTAATTTTCTTTCTATTAAACTTTTTCCATTTTATATAAAAAAATGTGAACCTCATTTTTCACAACAGACAAAGCACTACGCAGCATAAAAATGAACAATACCAAATTACAAAACCTCTCACTGCTCTGAAGAGATGACAAATTCAGAGGGTCTCCTTCCTGTGAGTGTTCGCTCTGTTATCAATCCCTCTGATGCTGGAAAATGATGCTGCCCAGGCTAGGCCCCCAGTAGTCCACAGGTGCAAGCTCCTGATGCTCCCCTGTGTCCCCAGTCCAGAGCAGGTTTGAGCCATTCCAAAAAAAGAGAAAGAAAAACAGTGCAGGAAGACATCTCTGCTTTGGCTAGCTGGAAAGCAAAGGCGATCTGTCCCTCGTTGTCTGTCTGCTGTAGTCAAAACCCTGTCACCGAATGTGGGGGGAACAAGTACAGTCTCTCATAGTAGACTCGGTGCTTCTTCTCTACTCACTTTTACTTTCAGATGTGAAAAACAACTTTCACTGTTCTGGTAAATTTTAAGAGGTTTAATAAAAAAAAGACAGTAGGAGACAAAGACAATAAAGCAAAGGGTTAAACTGGCTGGGTGCTTGGCTCTCTGCCACGAGCACACCTGGGGCTTTAGAAACATCCTTTATATACCATTTCCACTGCATAGACTTTATGCATATTCAAACTTTTCCAGGAACTATTTTGCATGGCCGCTCCTTGGGTTCGCCTTTTTAGAGCATGCACATTTCTTGGCTTTGCGATTTTAATTCCTTTCTTATCATCCTTTGATTTGGGCTTTGGCTCCTTCTTTCCACAGGCGGTGAGTGTTGATAGCAGCCTGGGCCCCATCATGTGTTCACTGGAGGTTATCCTAACAGGTCAGGCAGTTAAAACACAGTATATCGACCTACGCCTAAATTCTTGCTAATAGCAGGAGAAAAAGAAAAAACTACATTCATACAGCAAAGCCATTCTAACATTATACATAAAACATTCATCTTAATACTTGTGAAAAGCCAACATCACAATCTGCATTTATAACACAGATCTTAAAAACGAGATTCACTTAATAAATTATAAAAATAATTTCATATAAACAAAAAGACAATTAGGAGACAAAAGAAATAAAGCAAAGGGTTAAAACGGCCGGGTGCCCTGGCGCGCTGCCAAGAGCACACCTGGTATCTTTGGAACACTCTTTTTATCCCCTCCTGCTATAATGGTTTAATGCATATTCAAACATGTCCCCTCCCTGGTTCCGCCTTCTTAAAACATGCTTTTGCACAGTTTTTATTTTCTGCTGGTCAGCACTTATTTTTGCTGGTCATCATTATTCTTGCTGATGAGCATTATTTTGGAGTTTGGT
The DNA here is from genome assembly GCF_049639895.1 of Pseudopodoces humilis. Classification (NCBI taxonomy): domain Eukaryota; kingdom Metazoa; phylum Chordata; class Aves; order Passeriformes; family Paridae; genus Pseudopodoces; species Pseudopodoces humilis. Next base: position 70,397,300 of record NC_142200.1, on the reverse strand, counting down.
TTCCTTTCTTTTGCAAATGGTCAGGGTAGATAACCATCTGGGCCTCTTGTCCTTCCTTTTGAGGGCAGCTGGGCTTCCTATCTTCCACTGATAACAGTTTGGGCTCTATTGTTCTCCTGATAACAGCTTGGGTCCCACTGTCCTTGCCCTCTGGGGTTTCCTTGCTCTGTACCTAGGAAATTCTTTTAAACTTAAAACTTGTTAGCAAGAAAAAAGTACATACATAGCTAAAAACTATTTAACATACAATATTCATCTGCGAAAGCCATTACCACAATACAAATTTATAACACAGATGAAGTTTTAAAGATACAAAACCTATTCCTGGGATAGACAGATGAATGGGGATACAATTTAACATCACAGTCACCCCAGGACAGCAGGTGTCACAGGAAAATAACACAGATTTTTGAGCAAGTGCTACAAAACCTGTTTTAGCCTCATGACAACTAACTGCTATGATTTTTTTTCCCCCTTTCACAATTTAGTTGCTTTGAACATGGTTTTGTCCACTTTTTTGATGTCATACATTTCTAGGCATGTTGTTTCTATGATTAATGAATTTTTCCAAGGAGGTTTTATGTCCTATTTTGGCAGCTCTTCTAAAGAAGAAATTTGTTTCCTTCCTTTCCCATCAACATTATGCTACTACCACTCTGTACACAGTCACAGTATTTCATGACAGTCATCAAGAGGCTCCTTTTCTTGGCAATGTCTTGTATTTCTTTTCTACTTTGCCTAAAAATACATGCTTTGAATAAACCATAATTTGCAAAAATCCCATCTCTTGAGGTTATCAGGTTTCTGTAAGCAGAGTCATATAAATTTACCACATTTTTATTTTGCAGCAGTGTTGGGGGTTAGGTGTCCTTCCTTTTATTCCTTCTCACCTATAGAATTTTTACCCATTAGTTGCTGGGAAACATGATTGCTGGTACTTATTGGGTGCTTGAGAAACACAAAGAGTTCGGCTGGGCCCAGGGGGGAAGGGGAACAGGAAAAAGGGAGGGCAGGGGCAGCTAGGGGTTAGCTGTTTTCTCTTGGGGCTTCAGAGCAGGACACAGTTGGAGCTGCAGTTACTGGGAGAAGGGAGTTTGACATGATCCAGACAGAGCTTCTTCTTTTTCTTCTGTTCCTCATCTGTGGACGCCCTGCAGCCTCTCCTGTCTTGCTGGGACTTGCTGCGGTGCCATCCACCGCCGTGGAGCTTGATATACTTCGTTCACCGGCCTGGGATTTCTACTCATTTCAGCCGTTCCAGCTGGGTGTTTCCACAGAGTCTGGCAGCAGCACCACGGGCATCCAGTGCCCACAGGGGGTTTGTGAAGCAAAGCCTCTCCTCCATACCTTCCTGTCTTGACTGAGAAGGGATCCTTGGTTCTGTTTTGTTTTTAATGCTATAGTTATTGTTGTATGTTTGCCTCATTATACATACTAGTAAAGAACTGTTATTCCTATCCCCTGATCTTTGCCTGAGAGTCCCTTGATTTCAAAATTGTATTAATTTGGAAGGAGAGGGGTTTACATTTTTCATTCCAAGGGAGGCTCCTGCCCTCCCTAGCAGACACCTGTCTTCCAAACCAAGACAAGCAGTTTCTGACTTGAGCTGCTATATGAGAGTATTGATTTTGTGCAAAGGAACTCCAAGTCTCCATTGGTCAGGCACTTCACTCATCTAAATTTTTCTACCAGATATACCCCAACTATGACCATTTATCACTGTCTGGTTATTTTCCCTTCATTCTGGGACCTGCCACAGCAAATGTCAGCTCACCACCCTTTGCTGACACTTGAATATCTCAAGGAAACGAGGGCTTCTGATTTGTACAGGAAATGGCTCCTCAGTGTTACCATCTGTATGCTCCTGTATCTCAGTTTAGAAGACAGGTGTCTGCTAGGTAGCACAGGAGCCTCCCTTGGAACAAAGATGTAGACCTCCCTTCTTTTGAATTACTGTGACTTTGAAATTGACGGGTTTTCAGGCAGAGATCTGGGGATAGGAATAACAGTTCTTTACTGGTATGTATAACAAGGCAAACAAACAACAATAACTACAGTATTAACAACAAAACAGAACCAAGGACTTCGTGACAGCCTTTTCGGCCAAGACGGGAAGAGACAGAAGAGAGGCTTTGCTTTACAAACCTCCTCGGTGTGAAAAATGAGGTTCACATAATTTTTATAGAATTTAAAAGTTTAATAAAAAAACAATTAGGAGAAAAAAATAAAGTAAAGTATACAGATATGGCCGGGTGTCTCTGCATTCAGCTAAGAGAGTGTTATAAATGCAAAGGCAGATTTGGGTTAAATAAAAACAATTTATTATAAAACAATTTCTATAAAAAAATAAACAATGAGGAAAAACCACAATAAAACAAACAGCGCAGCGCTGGGTGGACAGGGGTCTATACCCAAAGGTATAGGTGTTCCCAAATCCACGAAGGAGGGTAGACTGTCCGGGGTTTTTATAGGGATTTTTAGCCTTGAGGCCAAATTCCAGGCAGGCACCATTCACCAACGGTCCTTGATTGTTGTATGAATTGATTTCCTGGCGTTGGAGAATAGAGTCAAATGGACGTCCGGACCGAGTCTCCTCATATGTAAAGAAGTTCTGGGTGGTTCTTGATTTCATTGTGGTTCAGGCCATCTGGATGGGATGGTTGGATCCGGGTTGGAGCTGATGGATATCTCGGCTGGATTTTTCCTTTTGTCTACCTGATGGCTTCCCCCAACGGTAGCCTGCAAGGCGGGGTGTTCAGGTCCAGTGATGAGTATCTCGTCGGAGCCTCTCCTTGTTGGCTTGATGATTCGTGTCCTGTCTATTCTTTCCCGTTGATGGGCACCGAGCCTGTCCCTGTCAGCTTGATGAGCCTTGTCCTGTCTATTCTTTTTCGTTGATGGGCGCCGGCTAGGATCGTTATCCTTTGAGTGGGAATTCGTGGCTAGATCTGGGAAGGGCTTGTGTGCCATACTGTACTTTATATTTTATATCATATACATTTATTTAGATTTCTACGAATTTTTACAAGTTCATTTCTCACAAGAGCACACCTTACTAACAAAGGATTGTCCCTTAAAAACAGAATCCTACTACATATCTATAAATTCTCATACATATTCATACATTCTTCTTAGGATCTTTGGTGTTCTTCTGTTTAGTTTTCTCTTGCCCCCTTCCCAATAGATCAATCCTCTTGGCGCCATTGAGATTTACATTCTCTGATAGCAGAAATGCAATAAATTCCTCCCCCAGAGTTCTGGTCACTGCTGTCTTCATCTGGGTAAGATAGTTTACAAATGCAGGAGTCTCTAGCTATTCTTTTTTTTCTCAGTCTTTGGGTTATACAAACAAAAGCAGTTTTTATTCTAATACTATGCCATAGCCTAACATATATGTATTATACCACTATTTCTAAATTTCATCAATAACAGAAATAAAGAAGACTATATTAATACAACAAAATTTCTCATTCTTATACACATAACATTCATTTTAATATTTGCGAAAAGCCAACAATATAAAATGTATCTATAACATCGGGCAGTCAGTCTTGGTGCTCCTGCAGGACTCGGTGGAACAGCCAGCTGGAATGACAGGAATGAGTATGAATCCTGGACAAGAGAGAGAGATGTATCAGTAGCTCCACGGCGGTGTTTGGCACTGTCACACCTCCCAGCAGGACAGGGGGTTCGAGGCTCACAAACGAAGAAGAAAGAAGTAGAAGAAGCAGCTCCATCTGGGTGATGGTGAATTTTTTTTTTCCCAGCTGCAACTGCTCCTAGTGGGGGTTCTGTTCTGAAGCTGAAGAAACCAGCCAGTCCCCTAGCTGCTCTCACCCTCCCTTTTTCCTGCCCTCCCTTCCCCCCTGGGCCCAGCCAAACTCATTGTGTTTTTCAAGCACCCACTAAGTATCTGCAGTCAGATTTCTCTGCTACTAATGGGTAAAAATTTTATAGGTGAGACAAAAAGGTGAGAACAAAAGGCAGAACACCTAACCCCCAACATCCTGCTTCACTCCCTTTTTTATTTTCAAGCACAGCTCTTGGTGGGTTCTCAGTGTGTTGTTAAGGCTACTCTGATGGCTGCAATGTTCCTGTGGGTCAGTATGTCAGAGGCACAGGTCTGTCAGGGCTTGCACAGGTCTGTCAGGGCTTATACTTCCTCAGGGTTTTGGGTGGTACTGGACATGGTTGTGTTATCATGCCCTGAGCTCCATTAGGAAGAGTTATGCACTCCCTAAATAGTTGAGAGAAGTGATCTTTTTTTACTACTTGGCAGTGGATGACATCAAGTCTGAAGTGCTGTGTCCAAAACTGGACTCCCCAGCGCACAAGCAATACAGTTTTAAGGGAGTGAGTCCAGTGAAGAGCCATAAAGATGACTGAGAGACTGGAATATCTTTCATTTGAAGACAGAATGAGAGAGCTGGGGTTGTTCAGCCTAGAGAAGAGAATGCTGAGGGGGGCTATTGCCAACACGGTTTCTTTTCCCTTTGAAATTTTTTTAAGATGGGGAGAGAAGTTCATGAACTATTCAAGAAATGTGCACCTCATAGATTCATACAATGTCATCATGATGCTTGATTATCTATTCTTTTCCATTTAATTGGTGTCCTTTTATTTGCCCTTTCATCCCTTGCTATAATTCATTTTTTCAAAGAATTATTCACAGTGAATCTTGTATCTTTCTCAGAGGATGTAATAACTAAGGTAAAGCCCACCTTTGGAAGTGTTTGGTTAAAATTATTTTCTTCATTCCTATTTTACATTTATCATGTTTGATTTCATCTGCTATGACCCAGTCACAGCAGTATGAATCACTTCTGCAACTTTTCCCATGTTTTTCTGATTTTGAATACTATGAACAATATTAAAACCCCATCAATCATTGCCACATCACTGTCTCACTCCTTTTTATTAAACATTTAAGAAGACGTTGAATAAATTCTTTAAGTTCTCTGGATCAGTCCTCTCAGTGTAAAAGCTGACCATTTATTTTCTGCTCTCACATCCTACTTTTACCTTTTACCAATGTAATTTTACCTCAGTTCTCTGGAGCTGGCCTGGTATATAGGAAGTATGTAAAATAAACATACATAATCATGAACTCTTATAAGATGCAAGAGCATGTTTTATTGGACCTGCTGTTCCAAAATACCTCAGCATTAGTATCTGTGGGTTATATACTTGTGAGCTAATATTTCGGAACATAAAACTGTACCACAATTATTGTTTAGCATGAGGTAAACATATCCTTTAGTTTTTCCCTTGATAAAGAACAGATATTTTTATTTGATTTCTGCTTTTCTTTTGTCGGAATTAACAGTTTTACTTTCTCTTATTATAGTAGATAGAATTCACTGTTCGGCTTCTTCTGTGTTGTAGTGGATCTAATGCTGGCCAAATGCCAGCGCACCCACTAGAATTATTTACACATTTTCTGCTGTGAGATACTAGGATATAAGGATTAGGAGGAGAGCAAAGCAGGCTGAAACTTTAAAGGATATAAAGAAAACTTCATTAATAGAATTAAAATAAAAATAATAAAAAATCAGAATAAACCTTCAGAAGACTTCTCCCCCCACACCCTGTTTTCTTTCCCACTGACAATGTAAAGAGATAAAAATCTTGGACATCCAGTCAGTTTACCACCTCTAAAATAGTCTTTGTCAGTTCACTTGGGGAGAGGAGTCTCTCTTGCCATGCCATGGAGACTTCTCCACAAAAAACAGTGCTCTTGTGGCTTCAGTGTCACAGCAAATCAGCTGCCCAGGAAAGGAAAATCTGTTCGCAGTGTGAAAGTCCCTCCCATGGTTTTGGCAGCTTTCCCACAACTACCACCATGAGTCATTTCAGTTTATTGGAGTGCAATTTTAAGTATGAGCTTTTTTAATATAGAAACAAAAGTTCTTTTATCTCTGGGAACAGAGATTTTCTTCTATCCCTAGGGCAAGTTTTTTTATCTTTCTCTCTGTTCAAACTTCTCATTGTATCACAGCTACTTTAACATCTGCTTGCTTCTGCACTGGAGCCTCTGGTCATAGCTGTGGTTAGAATGCTACAAACCCCCAATGCGTTCTATAAGTTAGAGGGAAAAAAGAGTCTGATGTATCAATTACATCTTCACCATTGGTTTACAAGGGAATTTTACCTCAAGACTAAGGCATCTCCTCATTCTCCTCCCATCTGGGATTTGATTCCTTCTTTACTGACTTTTCTGTCTTCATGTTGTTTTCTCTATGTGTCTTCACCCTTTTCTTTCACTCAAGAGAGGATTGATGTCTGCAAGTTTCATCTGTGGACTGATACAGTCAATATCTCACCCACGCTTGCAGGTGGCCATGTGATCTCTGCCAGGTGGCGTCTGGAGCTGTTTACGGTGGAGGATTTTTCAGCAGCCGTGCTGCTGGGGGATGTTCTAGGATATCAGCAGCCAGGCTAGGGCTCAGCTGTGGCAGCATGCCACAGGCCAGTGGCTTCCCCTCCTCCTGCCCGGCAGTTGCTGGCGAAACTCAGCAGCAGCAGAGCTTCACCCGAGCCATGCCGCAGGCCAACCTGGCCATGCTGGGGCAAGCCCAGCCTGGCCAATGCTGCAGCACACCAGCCTGCCAGGCCGCACAGGCCGCATGCTGGAGCAGAGCCTGGCCCAGCTAGCGTCCAGCTACCTGTTCAAAGGCCAGAAGCAAGAGAGTTTTTCCTGGCTTTGTTAGTTTTTAAATGTGATTTGCACAGAGGCATGTCCAGCTCTCTTAGTGATTTAACAATGTGTCAATATTCAAAAGTAGCCAGCTGATTGGTTCTGTTGTGTCCAGAGGAAGCTGTTAGCAGTCCTCACAGACAATCACTTCCATAACTTGTGGACTCCCTTCCCAACTGAAAACCAAACTACATTAAACCATGACATATATCTAACATGTAGAAAAAACTCCTTGGATCTCCTGAAATGTGGTATATTCTTCTTCTGTCATACTAGTTCATTTGATTTTTTTAATTTAAATTAATTGCTGTCATTGCACATATTTTCTGTGTGTATGTGTGAGCATGCATATATTAACACTGATTTTCACATCCTTTCTAACCAAATTAGGATTTTATCTATTTTATGTTTCTTTCTCAGTTGTGTATGTCTCTTCATAGAAACTCTGAAACAATGTTTTGAATGTATGTTCTTATTCGACTCTCTTCACATTTGAGGTATGGTGTTTAGATGTTGTAAAATTACCTCCTTAAAGGTAATTGTAAAATTACCTCCATGTGAAATTGGAGTTCATTGCTTTGGACTTGAGTCTGTTTACATATACTATATAATTATTTTGATCTTTCCATTTTTAAATGTGTTAATTTAATTGCAGTTTAGACTTCTGGGTAGAATGCAGCATGGTCTTAAGCAGAAGTAAATATATTTGCTTTTACTTTTATGATGTCATAAGAAAGACAAGGCTTTAGTTTTAATAACATGCTATAATATCTTTCTCATTGTCCTTAGATTAAACAAAAAAAAATTAATATAGCATGAAAGAGGGTATCAACGCTCCCTTTTAAAGAAAATGCTTGCTGTGATGATCTGGAATTATTGTTGCAATTCTAGGTTTCTGATCTTAATATTTAACACAGTAAAACACAAGCGGGAAAGATAACAAGAATGAACAATGAATTCACTATCTCTGATGGTTTTCACTTGTCTCATCACTGAAAAAAACGAAGGCATGGCTTATTGTCATCTGGTCCACTTAGTGAAATCACTACAAACAGATGCCATTATCAGGTTATATGGTGCTTTATGAAGTTGTCTTTCTGCTCACAGGGATTTAGCAGTGGTGCAGCAGAACAAATCTCTTCTTGACTGCTTAGACTATAATCTGGCTGAAACAAGTGTGGAAAGATACAGCAGAAAGATGAGAAGAGAGGAAGGGAATGATGGTAAAAACAGGTGTGATATATATATATATATGTGATATATTATTGATTATTTCAAATACTAATTTTCCTTCCTTTACAGGAGTCTTTCATCTTACTGTCACACTAATGTGACTTTAGGAGCACATTTGAAGGTCTCTTATTGTAAAATTATTTTTAAATATCCCTTTTAGTGCAATCAACTTGCTTTTATTCTGTCCCATTTTTCTAATGGTCGTTGTTAACTTTTTGGCAGAGGCTGTAATGACTGTTTTCTGATTACATTTAAACCCAGAACTGTGCACAAAAGGAATGGATTATTACTTTGAGAGTTCTCTATGATCAAGAACAAGGCATGATTTACAGAATTGTTTACTACTTCTATGACAATTATTGGAAAATAAGACTTCACATTTGGTAAAAACAGTGAAATAACAGTGAAATTTATTGTGGACTGAAGTAAGCCCCCTTTTGTCCCTCCCAGAGTAATCCTGGCTAGCTCTGTCGAGGGGAGGGCAGGGGGGTTCTTCACGACCAAGATAAAAGACCAAAGGGCTGCTTTTCCCTCTGGGATAATGTCAGATGTTTATTCAGGCTGGGATCCAGGAGGAAAAAAAGAGAAAGAGGAAACATCTCCCGGGAATTTTCAAACCTCGGGAGAGGGGTGGGGAGACATATAACACCAACCAATGGGATAACATTTCAGGGACAGGGAGGGGAAGGGAGAAACACCTCACAGCTGCGGGGAGGGCTTACACAGAAACTAAAGAAACTAAAGAACGCCCAGGAATGTGCACTACCACATCTCCCCCTATTTTTTTATATAATAATTAATGAAAGGTATCGAGCTTATATGACTTACTGACCTGAAGTGGCCCACCAATTCCCATTTGCAGGCCGGTGAGGGTTACTCCAGTCTGCCAACTCTATATGGTTGACATCTGAGGTAGCTGAGATAAGCTTAATTATGCTTTTGTACAGTATTCTGCTTCAAAATTCCGAACACTAACACCGTTAGCAAAATAATGACTAGCAGCAACAGAATAGTTTTCACTACTGAAGCCCACCACCCCGAGAGTCCCCAGTTTTTAAACAGTCCATTGAACCAGTCATCTGCTTCTTGCTTGACTTGTCCGATCACGCTTTTCATCTCTCGGAGTGCAGCGTGGATGTTAGGAGCTTTCGATGTCAGATTCATGCAGCAGAGACCCTCGAACTCCTGGCACTCGTGCCTGTGGAGCAATAGGAGAAAGTCTAGTGCTGCACAATTTTGGAGTGTCGCCTGCCTGGTAACTTCCTCATCTTCTAGAAGGGTACTTATGGCGTTAGATGTTAAATTTGCTTGTTTTACCTCCCAGCATTCTAGGTGTCCCAATTCACCTAGGGCCTTGGCTGCAGCCACCCAAGGAAGGAAAATGGATGCAGCAATTCTTTTTGATTTGGACCAATGAAAAATCTCTGAATCACAATTTTCATCTAAATTTGTAACATTTCTCTTTTAAATTTTTCTGGTCAAATTATTTTTATGGGTCGACTCGCAAATTAATGTTTGATTGGGTGCTAACAGTGATAGACGCCCTATGGTACACGGCTCTCCAAGGAGACGGGATGGAATTCTTGCCCATGGGCGATCCCCACAAATGAGGAACAGTCCTTTGGGGATGCTTTTGGGATGTGTATGAGCTGAGGAGTGCACTTTGATGTAGCTTAGCACACGGCACCACCTTTTTGCTGAGAATTCTTCTCGGTATTGTACTATATCATGGAAGGTTTCTTTATGAATTGGAGGACTGACCCTGAAGTGTACACAGTATAATGCGGGAGAGGAACGCAGTAGCTCTAACTCCTGGGGTTCCTGGGTTGCCTTAGAAAAATGTGGCAGCCACTCTTCGACGGGGTTTCTTAACTCTGCTTCTATTTGAGTGCTGTGTAATTTATTACCTGGTTCAGGAGTCAGTGTATTAAAGCTGTGTGTAAATTCATCATGCTGCAATGGGATTCCTACCAGGCAGGTAGACATGGGATTTTTCTCTGCTGCAGTAGATAGACATATGTTTTCTTGCTGGAGTGTTTGTGCCAGGGTCACCCAGATGTTCTGGCATGGCTGTGGGACGATCCAGGCCGCTGTCAGACTGCTCAGTGCGAGCAGGATGACAGCAGGGTTAAGGCTCATCATGGATTTGAGTGAGAGGTAGGTTACTTCTCAAAAAAAAAAAAGGAAACAGAAATTTTTTAAAACATATTCACAGCCAAAGTATGCAGGTCAGAGGCTAGAAAGGTTTCTTCTTGCTCTCTCCAGAGGCGTCTTCTCTTGGAAGCAACAGCCACTTGCTTCTCTTCTCTTCTTGCTGGGGCTGGATTCTTTGGAACAAAAGGTTTTACCCATTTCTGAGGAATCCATCAGGGGCCTGCAGGGGTGGAGACACATGCATAGCCACGCCCCCAGGTGACAAGTTCATAGGGGCCCTTGGTTTGCCAAGTTTCACAGTCCATGATTAAAACCGGTGGACGCTGTGACAATTTGAACTGATCACCACTGTTAAAATGCTGAGTCACAGGAGGATTCATGTTTTCAAATGAGCAGTTTAGGAAATTAATAGTAAACAGAGCTTTACAGAGTTTCTGTTGTGGAGACATCCACACTGCCTCGCTACCTTGCCTGGCTAGGACTTGTTTGAACGTCTGGTGTGTACGCTCAATCACCACTTGACCTGTGGGGGAGTGGGGGATGCCAGCTTTATGTTCCACTCCCCACTGCTGGACAAATTCCAGGAACTCCTTGGATTTATACACTGGGCCATTATCTGTTTTAATTTCTTTAGGGATTCCCAATACAGAAAAGGACGGTACTAAGTGTTGTTTGGCATGTACAGATTTTTCTCCTGCATGAGCAGAGGCGTACACTGCTCCTGAGTATGTATCAATGCTCACGTGCACATACTTAAGGTGACCAAAACTGGGAATGTGAGTGATATCTGTTTGCCACACCTCACAGCTTCCAAGGCCTTGGGGATTAACCCCAATGCCTAGCGGATGGCACTGCCTGGAGCTGGCAACTGGGACAGGTGGCCACAATGGCTTTAGCCTGACCCTGTGTCAGCTGGAACTGACGAATCAGTCCTGGAACATTTTGCTGGTATTGCTGGTGGCTTAACTTTGCCTTTTGGAACACATCTTGGAGATCTATCTTTTCAGCTGGGGCAGCAAGAGAATCAGCCTCTCGGTTTCCCTCAGCAATTTCACCTGGTAACGGGGTATGTGACCTTATATGCATCACATAGAAGGGTTGTTCCCTATTTGAAATCAAATAAATCAGTTTTGAAAGCAAACTAAAGAGATGTTTGTTCTCAATGTCCTTGAGAACTGCCTGCTCCACTCTGGACACTACTCCTGCTACGTAGGCTGAGTCAGTAACCAAATTAATCGGTTCTGAAAACTTCTCAAAGGCTCTCACGACCGCAGCCAGTTCAGCTATCTGGGGTGACTCTTCTACAAACTCAACATCAGCTACCCAAAGCTGAGCCTGGGGATTTCTCCAAGTCATCACCGACTTGTGGGATGTCCCAGATGCATCAGTGAACACTGTGAGAGCTTTGAGTGGCCTTCGGCTCCTTTTCTCACGAGGAATGAGGTGGAATTCCTCATGAAACAATTTGTGTGCTGGCGCATGAACTGAAATTTGCCCACCATAGCTGTCCAGAGCTAACTGGAGGTTAGCATTACTCTGCAGCAGATGCTCAAACATCTCTTTGGTCAGTCTCTCAGGGGACTTTTTGCCTTCTCCAGAGAGCCTGACTGGGAGGTGAACAGACATAAAGTCACAACTTGCCAGTTCCCGCAGTCTTATCCTGGCCTTTTGGATCAGCTGAGCCATCAGCTCTTGTGGCTTGGTGATAGTTTTGGGTCATTGATGGGAGAGGAAGACCCGTTCTATTATTAAGAGTGGATCTCTCTGCCCCTCGGCCCACTGGAATATTAACCCATGTAGATGTGGCAATTTCCCCAGGACAATAAATTTGAAAGGCAGCTCAGGTTTGAAGCGATGTGCCTGTCTTTCTGTCAAGGCCTTTTGTGCCTTTTCAAACAGTTTTTGCTTTTGGAGTCAGCTCCCTGGGGGACAGCAGCGCTCTCCACCCTTCCAATAAATTGATATGGGGGCTCAGGTCTTCATTAGTGAGACCTAGCCAGGGTCGGACCCACTTTAGTGACCGCATAGGGAATGGAGATCTGCTAGAGTTTTAGGATTACCAATAATTTCCAGTTTTTGTGGGACAACAGTCCATGCAGTAATTTCCAGGCCCAGGTATTTCCAAGGTGGCATCATTTGAACCTTGTCTTCCTGCAATTGGAATCCAGCAGAGGTTAAAACTTTAACCACTAGGCCAAAGGTGTCTTGCAGCATGTTGTTATTGGGACAGCACACTAAGACATCATCCATATAATGCAAAATGATGGCATCTCTTTTTTCAGCATGCACTGGGGACAGCAAAGAAGCCACATACCACTGGCAGATGAAGGGGCTCGCTTTCATCCCCTGAGGTAGTACTGTCCAGTGGTACCTTTTCATTAGGGCTTCTCGGTTAACTGTGGGAATGGAAAAGGCAAATCTTGGTGCATCAGCTGGGTGCAGGGGAATTTGGAAAAAACAGTCTTCAATATCTAGCACTGCTAATAGCCAATTTTGTGGTAACATAGTCGGGGATGGCATACCTTGTTGAAGAGACCCCATGTCCTCTGTTTTTTTGTTTATTACTCTCAAATCCTGAAGGAGGCGCCACTTATCCTTCCCTGGCTTTTTTATTACAAACACCGGGGAATTCCAAGGGCTGGTTGTTTCTACTATGTGTCCCTTGGCCAATTCTTTTTCCACCAATTTTTCTAGCGCCCCGAGTTTTCATCTGCTGAGAGGCCACTGGTTCACCCAAATTGAATTATTATCTACCCAAGGTAGCTTTTGGGTAGGATGCTCTACAGTGGCCTCCATCAAAAATCCTGAGGTGTCTCAGGAATTGTTAATTTCACTCCCCACTGGGACATGGTGTCTCTTCCCCACAGCAGGCACTTGTAGTCAATAACAAGAGGTTGGACACTAGCTAACCTACCCTCCGGACCTTCAATCTGGACGATATCTTTAGCGATTTTTGCCAGTTTCATTCCTCCAACACCCTGTATTTTTCCTGCCACGGGTTGCAGTTCCCAGTGTGAGGGCCACACTTTTTCAGGTATGATAGTCACATCTGCCCCAGTGTCAATTAACCCTTCCCCATGGAGATATTCTGATTTGTGTGTGAAGTTACACCCCATAATGGGTTTGTCTTCACCCACCACTTCTGCTCTGTATACTCCTGGTGCTCTGTCATCTACTGGGACTTTTGTTGGAACAGGGATCACCTGGGCTATTACCTGCCCTTTGCTACATAGAAGGGTGGTTGAGGACACCTAGCCAAGATAATGAGGTGTGTTAGGTCTCCCTTAATTGTCATGGGAGCCACCTCAATCTCTATTGGTGTGTGTGCTGTGTCTCCAATAACAAAATACCTACTATCCAGTCCAGCCAGGTCTTGTGAATTATCCTGCAAGTCTACTCTAATGACAGTCCAACAATCAGATCTGAAACAAAAAGCTTTAGAAGTTACAAGTGTGAATTGCTTTTGCGGTTGCCAGACCTTATTAGGCAAATGTTTTTCACAATTATATTTCTGCAGTTTCCCACCCCGCTCCCCCTTTTTTATTAAAGGACAGAGATTGGTCCCCACTTCATTGGTCCCTGTCTGTGCGCAGGGTGGGCAAGCGCTGTGACCCAAGCTGTTTGGCAAGCTGGTATCACGTGTTTCTCCATTGTTTTAAAGGACAGTTTTTAGCAAAATGTCCTGGTTTTCTGCAGTGAAAACAAACTCGCTGTTGCTGGTTAGACGTCATCTGTTCACTCATTGTTTCAGATGAAACCGCAGCAACAGTTCTTTGGTTGGTCCAAGGAGGTCTCTTTTCCTGTGAAAACATTTCTGCTTTCCTCGCACAGGCTCCTGCCATCTGTGGGAGTGTCAGAGGGGGATCGGTTGGCAAGCCCAGAATGACCCTACCGCAAGAGTCGTTAGCATTTCTCTGAGCAATTTCTTTGATTAATTCTGCCTGTACAACAGGGTCTTCTACCTACTGGGAGACTTGTTCTCTTAAGCGGTCTAAGAATTGCAGAAATCCTTCTGAAGGCATCTGTTTTACATTAATATAACTACCCTTAGTCTCAGCTGTTGGTAGCTGGGTAAAAGCTTTCTCTGCAGCTGCAGTGATTTTATCTAGCACAGCTTGTGGTAAAGCCATTGTTTGGTCATCAGGTTTTTCTCATACTCCTTCACCGCATAAATGATCAAAAGTAATAGCATTATTTAACAAATCAACATTTAGGTGACTGGTTTTTAATAATTCTACCAGTAGGTTTTTTAGAAATCATTTCCACGTGTTCTCCCATAAATCAAATTCAGAGGGTGTAAGCAAACACCTGAAAAGATCTTTAATATCTATAGGAACTAAATCATTTGAAGTTAAAGTCATTCTAATTATGCTTTTAAATATTTCACTGTTATGACTGAATTCTCTTTGAGCTTTGCAAATTTCTTTTTGTCCTGATATGAGAAGGGCTTGTAATGCCGATTTTGCGGTCTTGCTCCAGTAAAAGTTACTGGTGCAACAGTAGGGAAAAAAACTGAGTCCCAATTTCCAGGTTCTCCATTCCCGGGAATTGCATTAAACTGGCAGGCGAGAGAGGCTTGTCCTGCCTGGGAACTGAGAAGCATAGCATTCCCCCATCCCCCAGGGGCGCCACGCGACTCTACAGTGGGAGCAGGCTGAGGGGATCCACCCTCCAATCCCCCAGGGCATCCCCCAGGGCCATGAGGGCAGAGCACAGCAGCACAACCACACCCGCCGTTGGAATGTGGTGAGGAAATCTCACCTCCCTGCTCACTCCTGGGCCCGCCCCCCAGACCGTGGGAACTGGGAGGGGCTCCACCACTCACCCCTGTCCCAGCCCAGCCCCCAGCCCCGCCCCCAGCTCCTGCCCTGTTCCTAGCCACTGCCCTGACTCCCGCCCCATTCCCACCCCCGCTCCACACCCCGCCTTGTAAGAAGAAGGCAGAGGGGAGGGGTTATAGGGTGACGTCATGCAGAGCAGGCACTCAGAGAGAGAAGGAACTTGAGGATGGGAGGGGTTATGGGTGGAGAGAGGCTTGGGGGCGGGAACTTGTAGGAGGAAGGGGTTATGGGATGGTGGGGGGGGGGGGGAGGAGAGTACGGCCCGGCACATGTTGCTGTGTAAGTTCAGCCATGCTTCTCCCTCCTTCCAGGGAGGATTTTAAGCTATGCTTTTCAGGATTCTCTGCAGGGAGGGAAGGGTATGGGAAGTAGCCTGCACAAGGCAGACGGCGTCAGTATGCTGGGGGATTGTCCGAGCCCTGGGAGGCAAGCGCTTGGAACTCCCACAGAATATGCCTCAGACAAACCCTCTGACCGGGGAGCTGAAGGAGGGAGAGAAGGTAAGGGAACTAAAGGCTTTTCTAGCCTTTTCTCATGCCTTTGTAGAATTGCTTTCCGAATTAAAAGGAACAGTGGGATGTATTTACCAGCTGAGTTCTCTCCCTGTTCAATCTGCATAGTGAGTGTCTGATTTTGTCCCATTCAGAGAGGGAATCAATATTTAAATCCGGAAAATGCAAAAATACCCATTTTGCGAATTTTTTCAGCTTATTTTTTGAGAAAGTGATATTTCCAGCCTTTAAGGTATTCTTAATATGGGAATAGTTTAACCTTTGCTGTGTAGAAAAACGAGAATCCATGGCCGATATTAAGGCTTTGCTACACAGACTGGTCTACCCTTTTTTACCACCGAGAAAAAGCAGAAAAAGACCCAAACTGCGGTCAGAGTTTAAAAACTGCTGCGAAGCCCGGTACGCGCTGCTGATAACCCACCCACACACCTCGTGTGCTGCCATGTGGGCTCCCCCGGTCCCGATACCGGGGGGAGGCTCGTCTGGCACCCGCACCACCACCACCATGACCCACTAAACCCCGGTACAACTGCCGGATCCCCCGCGCCCCGGTACCTGTTTCCTGAAGGACGTGGCGATGTTCCAAAAAGGTTTTTGATCCGAGTTGACTCATGTTCTCTGCGAGCTACCAACCCCATCCCCGTCAGTAAGACGGCGGGATAGATGATGTTCCCAAGGCTTATTAAAACACCAGTGGGGTGTTTTCCAGCTGTCTCGTGGGGTCCTGAAGCCCCCACGATTTGGGCGCCACCTGAAGTAAGCCCCCTTTTGTCCCTCCCAAAGTAATCCTGGCTAGCTATGTCTAGGGGAGGGCAGGGGGGTTCTTCAAGACCACGATAAAAGACCAAAGGGCTGCTTTTCTCTCTGGGATAACGTCGGATGTTTTATTCAGGTTGGGATCCAGGAGGAAAAAAAGAGAAAGAGGAAACATCTCCCGGGAATTTTCAAACCTCGGGAGAGGGGTGGGGAGACATATAACACCAACCAATGGGATAACATTTCAGGGACAGGGAGGGGAAGGAAGAAACACGTCACAGCTGCGGGGAGGGCTTACACAGAAACTAAAGAACGCCCAGGAATGTGCACTACCACAGTGGACACGATTTTGTGGAGTATATCACAGACAATTCTTTCTTGTTCACTTTATTATTGAGGTTTATGGCATACCAGGCACTTGGGAAACATTAGTTTTATACAAGTTAATATTTAGCGTCTTGTATGTTTTATCCTGTTGTTGCTCAAAGTTCAGCTTTCCTCTCCCAGTTCCTTTTTAATTAGGGAGTGGTTCTACAATGCTTTCTATTCATAGTCTCACTGGGCTTTCAGTTCTTTTTCTGAATTGTCTTGCTTTATTTTAAAGTCAGGGAGGGTACTGTGTCACAACTGATATATTTTTTTCTTTTCCTCTGAAGCACTTTTGACTCTTAGCACCAGAACACAAGAAGGTCCTGCAGGGTAAGGCCATGGTCCATCTAAGACAGTAATGTGTGTCCAAGAATTGCAAAAGAAGCTGCTACTGAAAGGCAGCATGCCAAATTAATCACTTTGTGTGGTCAGTTTCCTTCATACCTTGCCCAGCCTCCACACATCTGTTAGTGACATCAGAGAGTACATTTCCATGTTTTTTTATTGGTTTATGGATAAGATGTCCATGAATAAAGTTTATGGTTGGTTTATGGATAAAGTGTCCATTAATTAGTTTAATATCTTTTTGATCCTGATAATTTAAGTTCAAAAAGGTCACTATCCACTAGGTAAAGGATACTGGCTTTCTTTTCACCTTTTTTCAACCAACCTTCTAGTTCCATTGAGTGCCCTTTCTTCTGGTGTTTCAGGGTTTGGTGAACAACATTTCCACGTTCACCTATCCAATGTTTTCATAATTTTAGCTTTTTTATAGATGACTCCGAACAGAAGCTGATTTTCATACTCTGAATTTTTTTGTTTTATGTGGGTAGCTTATTTTATTCTTAGAGCATTGCCCAGGTAGAAGTTTGGAGGCTGGACTTCAGAACTACAATGGCAAAGAGCTTTACATATTTGCAGCCTTTGTGCTGCCAATACAATGTTTTAAATATACAGTTTATAGCTTGTATAAATACCCTTCTGATGCCTTATATCATACATTGTATTAAACCATGAACATAGTATTTGTAACTATTTTTTAAGATTAGTAGCTCATACCAAATGTTACGAAGCCTAGCTATTTCTTTAGAAAAGCTAGAGTGTCTTCTGTGTAATTAGGTAATGTGCAATAGAAAATGTTTTAAATCAGTGGCTGGAATCTAAGTATGTTTCCAAGGGAAAAAATCTTCAATTAGCTGATGATTTTTGCTCCTTTTACACAGTGACAGGGAAGCTGATCTTGAAAAACCTCTTAAAGTGATTCTGTAATGGGCTAGCCTCTTAGTTTGAGTTTTAGTAGTCTTATTATGGTTATACAGTGAAAAGCTACTGTTGCAGTTGTCCTGAAGAACTACAGATATTTTATTAGCTATAGTCTCACTACTGCTGTCTGTGTCCAAAGAAGTGCTTTTCCCTAATTCACACTGAAATGGTACATTTCAATTGGCAGGCTATCTTCAGTGCCAAGGTATCGTGCTCCTCAGGGGGGAGTTCTGGTTAGAGTAGCATTAGCTTGAGTGGATTTTACACACACTAAGCCTGCTTTGATTACCCATCTTAACACAGTGTTAAAAAAGGCTGTCTAGGTGAAGGAAATTGTGAGTCACTGTTGGAACATAATTTATATAAAATGAATGATTAGTATCATTTTTCCAGTTGTTCTCAGTGCCAAAGCAACATCCCCTGTGATACCCTGTGTGCTAGGAAAGACAATTTTAATGCGTAAAATATATTAAAACTTCTACTCCACGTACTCTTTACAGATTAGGCAACCCCACTGAGGAGTAGAAACTGGTGGCATAAGGGAGACAAGGTGTCCACAAAAACCAGCATGGATTCATGGCTTGGATCCACTGTAGTTTGTGCCATCACAGTCCAAACTAGTGACATTTCCAATAGCAACGTCTGTGAAGCACCAAATACTATCAACTTCATACTAGTTCTCCTAGCTCACAGTCAGCAGAGCAGCTTAATGGCTGTAGTATCCAGTGTACATTTAGAAGTGCTGGGACAAAATTGCCAATGTGAAAAATGCTCAGAAACGGTTTAACTTAAAGAAGGATCTACTTCTATATCTTGTACAGCCTGAATCTTTCCATTTTGCATGATGAAGATGTTTACTTAATTTTATGTTGTGTTCTGTGACAAGAATGAGTTTTTGTAAGAGTTCATGATCATCATATCCAATACCATGGTGTCATTTTACCATTTCGTGCCCAGCTCTCTCCAGTGGCATCACCACAGCAATCTGTATGTGAATTTTTGCTGCCCTTCTGAAAGCAGCTGCAGAAAATCTGCAGAAAAATTATGCATTACATACCCATCCAGGCAGTTACACTACAGCAGCACATCATCCTTTAAATCTCTGTGGAAAAGAACTGCTTACATAGATGGTGACAATGTGGCCCTGCTGAGATATGGTAAAAGAAATACAGAGAGCAGCAAACCCACTCAGAGTTTGTTGAACTCTTGACAGTCAAGAGTGATGGGCCAGAGTTCTGGATACCCCTCAATCAAAGCAGGAAAGCCACATACTTCGGTGTAGGATGTTACACCAGTGTTAACCAGAGGGAATGCTACATGCTGTGGTGCACAACAATGCCTAAGCACTCCCATCTCCAAGGTATGGATAACATAAACTCAGGATAAAGTATTGGAGAATCAAATTCCTAAAGCAATGTCAGTTCAGATCAGGACAAAAAGTGTGTTTCAACTAGGCAGTCATAGTGATAACTCCCACAAAAGACTGCTTCCAATATAACAGCAACAGGCCTTGTGATTATGGCACAGTTTGGTGGAACAGGCTACTTTTAATAGTGTCAAAAATAGTGCACTGTAAATTAACGCTGTGTTTACTGACCAGAATACACACCAATTACAGGCATGCTGTGGTCATCAGCATTAGCAAGTCTTGCAATGAGATAGTGGGGTCTTTCAAAGCTTGGCATCACTGCTGTTTAATGTCAGTGTCAGCAATATTCTGACAGTCCTTACAAAATGATAATGGAAAGGGCCGTTCATGAAAAAGATCAATGGCAAAGGCCATTGTCCATTCTGCAGATTGTGACTCAGACCAAAAAGCATGTTCCTCTTTCTACCTGCTCAAAAGCCTTTGTGTGTTATCTTCTACAGTATTAAACATATATATACTGGCATTTTGAAATATGCTGAAAGGTCCCAAGTCTTACGTACTATGTATGTTTGCAATCAAGATGAATAGTAGAAGCATCTTATTTCAGGCTACATGGGGAAAACAGTCATGAGCCATTGTGATATAAAATTATATTGTAATAAAAAAGCAACCTCTGTGATAAAAGGTGCTCTCTTAGGTCATTAAACTTCTACTAGAAATAGGAGAAAAGCAGTGTGGACAAGAATTAAAGAGCTGTTGACAGATTCCATTTCCTACATGTATTTTGGAGGAGAGTTTCTGTCTTAGCATGACTGATAGATGTCCAGCTTTGCAACAGCATTCTCATACCAAATTTCAAGACTGAAAATATAAATATAAGAACTGATGTGTCATTTTTTTGTGTTTTTTAACTCAGTTCCTCTTCAACTCAGCCTATTTGAATATGTAATGTCAAGAGGGGTTGAACCTCCTAAAAGTGTTCTCTGTAGTTGTTGAATGCTGAAATTATCCATTTATTTTGACCAAGAAAAGCAGTAAGGTAACTTATAAAACAGTTGTTTACAGATATGCATGCTCACATGCTTAGTAGCCTGTTTTATGTCAAAGCTGAAAAGCTTCATATTCTGTCCTTCATCCACTTACAAGTTTGGAAAAGTTCTTAGCATGTACCACAGAAATGGAGTGGATCCTTTAGTTTGGCTATAAAGTCAGATATCAAAAAATATGCAAGTTATGGTTTTTTTGAGACAAAACAGTTAAAGAATAATATTTTTTTATTTTCTAACAATAAAATTTTCACATATATGTGAATGCCACATAAGCAATGAGAAAGCTAAACTTGGAAACAACAAAACCTTGTTTACATGAAGAATCACTGAGAATGGAGGGATTTGAAATCCTTCTTCCAGGACTTGGGTTGGGTATTCTTCTTCAAACTATTTTTTAATAATAAAATCAGAAAATGGTTTGTGTTGGAGGAAACTTAAAGATCATTTACTTCCAACCTCTGCCATGGGAAGGGCAACCTTCCACCAGACCAGTTTGCTCAGGGCCCCATCCAGCCTTTAGCCTTTAGCTGGAAACATATTTTAGGCAGTTGGTCTTACATGCTAGTTGGATATTTTGCCTTTGGCTTCTGTTCATCTTATGCCTATATTAGAGGACCTATCACATCCCTTGTTGCTGCCTAATTCATTATTTGGGGTGTTGCATATATTGATGCCTGTT
The DNA here is from genome assembly GCF_049639895.1 of Pseudopodoces humilis. Lineage (NCBI taxonomy): Eukaryota > Metazoa > Chordata > Aves > Passeriformes > Paridae > Pseudopodoces > Pseudopodoces humilis. The sequence goes on along the minus strand of NC_142200.1, from coordinate 70,376,378 downwards.
TTCACGACAAAAGATGTAATTGTTTTAACATGATTTGTTCTCAGCAAAATCACATTGGCTGTTACCTATGTTTTTCTTAACTTTTGGGACTCTTGATTATAAGTTGCTGTATATCACACACAGAATTGCACACACACAGAATCACTAGGTTGGAAGAGACCTTCAAGATCATCGAGTCCAACCCAGCCCTAACACCTCAACTAAACCATGGCACCAACTGACACATCTGGTCTTTTATTAAACACAGCCAGGGATGGTGACTCCACCACCTCCCTGGGCAGACCATTCCAGTACTTTATCACCCTTTCTGTAAAAAACCTTTTCCTAATATTCAACCTATATTTCCCTTGGCGCAGCTTAAGACTGTGTCCTCTAATTCTGTAAGTTGCTGCCTGGAGAAAGAGACCAACCCCCACTTGCATACAGCCACCTTTCAGGAAACTTTAGAGAGTGATAAGGTCACCTCTGAGTATCCTTTTCTCCAGGGTAAACAATCCAAACTTCCTCAGTTTCTCCTCTTAGGGCTTGTGTTCCAAGCCCCCCAGGAGCCTTGTTGCCCTCCTCTGGATGTGCTCAAGCATCTTAATGTCCTTCCTAAACTGAGGGACCCAGAACTGGACACAGCACTCAAGGTACAGCCTCACCAGTGCCAAGTACAGGGGAAGAATTACCTCCCTACATTATTGTTGTCTGTTACTGCTATAGGAATTAAAGTGAAGCTGATGAGTTTTACCCATTTTCCCAGCCTTTCAAAGGCACATGCTATGTTCCTCTTTTCTAGCCTGCCAGAGCTTTCTACATATTTTCCAAGTTTTATGACTCCCAGTTGGTTCTGTCAGTATCACAGTTGATTTTTCCTCAGCCTGGACAGTTTTAAAACATCATACTGGCATAATCCTTCTCTTACTAGACCAAGTTTGTACACCCCCTTCTTTGCTGCTGGTTTTGCTAACGTCTGATGACTGTGAAAACTTTAAGGGAGGACTGAATCCAACCAGGTATCAAACACTTTTGTTTTCTTGTGCTATCTGTTGGTTGATTGGAAGAGTAGAGAGACGAAGCAAAAGCTTTGCCTTTTTCTTGCTCTATTTACTTATTATCCCTCATTTCCTTTGTAGTTCTCTTTAATTTCATGCCTTTGAACTGTTTGACTCTCAAGTATATAGGAGAGCTGGCAGCATTGGAAAGGGTATGAGAGATCAGGAAGGAGCTGGACTCAGTGGAGGGATTGAAGAAAGATGAATGGGTAACAGAAGTGGACATCCTTCTCCACCCGGCTCTGTTCCCATGATGGAAAAGAATGCCTCCAGTGTCCTCCAGGTGCACATATTTTAGGCTTCAGTTTTGACTATGTAGATGTTACATGCAGTTGTGAAGAATACAGACTGACACTTAGGGAAGTGAGCAGCAAATTACTCTTGCTCATGCCTGCCTGGAAGCTTTCTGTGTTCTGTACTGTATGTGTGCAACTGCTGGATGGTGAATAGGCTTGCAAGTCAACAGAGATATAATTATATACAAGCTGGCACAATTTCAGAATCACCTACTTATGTGCAAAACCTATGTCCCAAATCTAGTTATATTTTCTCAAATGTGTGGTGGGGTTTGGAACATAAGCATACCATCAAATATGTATTTTTTATGTATAGCAAAGGAATCCTTTTTGCTGTTATGTATTGGGCTCTGCATTTGTTCCATAAGGTTAGCGTGGACACCAGTACCCTTTTAAAGATGCAGACTGGAGATTCTGCATATGGACTGTGATTTTCTGAAGCTGTTTTTTATTACTGAATAAATTCATTACCTTAAAATAAATGTAGTGATTTTATGGAATTTGACATAGGTCATGTAGATACACATTAAATACAATCTTGTTAAATCAAATTTCTTGGCTGAACTTGAGCTTCTTTTTTTTTTTTGCTTTTTTTTTTTTTTTTTTTTGCATAATGTCATGAATTTATAGTTCATCAGGGTGTACAAAATCTCTCTGTATTGAAATTAAGGCTCCATGAGGAGTTTGGCAGATTGTTTTGTAATGCAGATCACAATCAGAATTGACCAGTCCTGGGATAACTCTTGTAAATAAAGTGTTAATAAAAATAAAAATTTGAAAGTATAAATTTGAAGTAAAATTTGAAAAGTTTGGACTATTCTGTAGGTCTGAAACCATGATTTAGTATCTTGAGACCACACTTCTTAAGTCTAATAGAATGTAAATTTTCCAACACTCTTAAAAATTAATTCTTCCTAAATCAATTTTCTTCAATGGATAGCAATGACTTTCCTGTAGAAAAAAGTGGTGCATAACTTTATGCTGAAGACAGTTCAAAGTTAGATGATGTTTTTTCAATCTTATTCCGAAGTGACTTTAACTTGCCTCTTTTTTGTCTTGGTGTCTTGTGCAGGTATCATTTTTCTTGTTCATCATTTTTGTGGTGTACACCATGCTGCCCTTCAACATGAGGGATGCTATAGTTGCCAGTGTATTGACCTCTGCATCTCACACGATTGTGCTGAGCGTCTGTCTGTCAGGTACAGCTGTTGTAAAGGAGCACTTGGTTTGGCAGGTAGGTGCTTTGTGGAGTTAATGATTAACTGTGCATTAACTAGCCTGGTAAACGAGTCAGGAGTGTGTTACTGGGTGCTTGGGAGTATAAACTTATTTCTGTCTTGATTTCTGAATTGCTAATTCACAGGTAATTAGCTTTCTAATAGTGAGGGTGTCAGTAGTGTTATGTCTGTGAATTACACACGAAAGTGGTGGAATCTACAGCCATGTAACACTTACCAATGTGAAAACTTACACTGCTTGAAAAAACATGTGATGCAGCTGTACTGTACTAGGTGCACTGTCCCTCTGGTCTGTAAAGCACGTTGTTCATCTTCTCACCTCATTAAGGCTTTGCTTCCAAGACCAAGGATTTTTTCCAAGTAGCAAAATGTTATCTTTGACATTGTTCCTTTGAATATGCTCAAGTCAGCTGGGTTAAAGTTCTGCTGTGAAGACATTGCCCTCTACAAGTCTGCTGTAGGTCTTGCCCTCTTTCTGTAATTCACAGCCATTTATATGAATTTTACTGCCTCACCTTTACTGGTTCCAATGATTGAATGAGACTGGCTGGATCCAGACTCTTTGACATTTTGGAAACCCATTTATGTTTGCAGTTGTATCTTGGATTGTAAATAAACTCTGATAATCTACCACATGACATAATGCAGATTAATAATTTGTAAAAATAAAAATATCAGGAGTTGTTTTTTCTTACTCTTTTATGGAAGATCTTTTAAATGGTGAATTATTACAGTTTTAGTTGTAGTACTGTGATGATCTCAGCTGACATGGATAGAAATCTGTATTTTTTCAGGAAAACATAAGATTTCATTCTGAGAAACAAGGACATAGGTTTGGGTTTTTTAGTATAGTTATGCCATGTTAACAAAACAGAATTATTTTAACTTTTGCATCAAAATTATACTGAAGCTTTAAAATAAATACATTTTTATAAATATATTAGTAGAAGAAGAAAGACATTATTTATTGTGAATAGCATTAAGAACAAAGCAAGTAATAGTTTCTACTTACCTTTTAAAATACTTAAGGCTTACTTTGAAAAACACTGTGCCTCAAAGTGATTTTACTAATGTCCTACTGTGTCCTACCTTGTAACTTGTTCAGGAAAATACATTTTATTTCCAGGTATGGCTGCAGAAATGTGTTCTATCGAATACTGAAATTGAAGTCTGGTAAACAAAATACATTCTAAGATGTAGTTATCTGTGGAAATTTTAAATGATGAGCGAGGTAGTTTTGTTATTCCCCCTTACTTATTTGGATTAGTTGAGTGGTTTTTTGTGGAGGTTGTGAAGTTTTGCTGTATGTTAAGCAAGAACTGTAGTCATCTGCAGTTAATATAGTATTTAAAAATTCAATAATACATTGATACATTATATACAAATTGATATTTGTAGTGGAAAAAATCAAGGAGAACATTACTCTTCCATTTTCTGTTAACCTTTGGCTTTTATTGTGGGCATCAATCTACTGCTAAAGCAGTATTAATATTTGCCACTCCTCTGAAATTGTTTTGGGTTAAATTTACTGTTTGCAAAAATTATTTATTTTTTCTTGCCTATCTTTCCAGACCATTAACATTTGGTGTATCTAAAACAATACTTTCAGAAGTCTACATCACATCTATAGAATCAAAAGAAATAAATCACGCTCTGTGAGGCAAAATTATTGTCTTTAATCCTTTCTGTAACTTCCTGTTTCATTCAGAAGGAATGGCAGTCTTTCCTCAGTTTGTAAATTTGTTAAGAATGTTTCATTTCTGCATTGTTACTAGTTTTTTACTCTGTCTTTGTAAAATCTGTTAAGTGTTACGAATAGCTTGGCAGGTACTGGAAGTACTGAGTGTACTGCCTTCTTGCAAATTTGATTCTCCCCAATTCCATTTCATTTGCCCTCTGTAAGTTTTTAGATTATTATAGTTTATATTCAGAGTGTAAGCAAAAAGTGTTTGTTTTGTTCTCTTTGCTTTTGAAAATCGAGACCACAAATAAGGGCTTAGACTAAAGATACTGATTGCACTAAAAAGAGAAATTACATTTGTCAATGATATACTTTAAGTTGATATGGGATATTATATCCTATATATATATATATATAGGATATAAAAAATTATAATATTATAATATTATATATTATAATATATAAATGATATATAATATATATATCCTGCGTATGTAGCAAGCATCCTTCTGTAGATAATACCTGCATCTACTTTATAATTACTTCCTATGTTTTGAGACTTCCATTGTATCTTCTCTGAGCTTTCTCTTGGCTGAACAACCATTTTATCAGTCTTTCTTCTTATGTCAGGTTGTCCTGCCATATAATGTGTTTGATAGGCCTTGGCTGGACCCTCTTCAATTTGTCAGCATCTTTCAATGACTGATTGGCATACCATAGCATTTTAAAAGTTAATTATACCTTCTGTCTATGAGTAGAGAAAAATTGATGTTCCAAAGCATCCACTCATTTTAAAATTTGGCAGACCCTATCTGGTTTTGTCATTCCTTTGTTATCCTCTGTAAGATTTTACATCAAAAAAGTGGCTTCCCTAAAGCTGCAAAGCTTAGGATGCTCTTGATCCAGGGTCTGTTGCAATTAGAGATACTGAGATGAAAGCCTCCTGCTGGGATAAAGAATCCTTCAACAGACTCTCTGCTGGTTACATGAAGTAGTCTCAGTTTGACCTAACATGTCTTTCGGGGAGAAGGAATACACCTTGGTTTAAAAATCAGGAATGATGGAGATGCGCTTCCACAAGCCTTCATATTTTCTTCATGGCTGTTGAGCATCAGTGTTGGAATTCTGTTCATCTTTCTTATTAGGAATTTCTCTAGCCTTGTCATCCAGCTTCTGGATCTCATTTTTCTGGCCAGTAGTCTGATAGACCCAACAGGATCCTATTTCTGTTCCTCCCATGAGAGCGCTTCTAGACTATCATGAATTTGTCTCATAACCTTTTTTATTCAGTAAAATAAATGAGTTGCTTACTTTTGCACTAGCTACGCCTTTCATCATTTTCACAGTTGTTCTTTGAGTCCTCACTTGTGCTTCATCAACATCTTTCTTGCAGAGTGGGCATTTGCCTTACAGGAGTGTGCCAGAAGCAGCTGCAGCCATGCCAAATGCTAATAGGGACCAGGTCTACAAAGGGGTTAGTGTGCTGCCATGCCCAGCACCGAGACAGCCTCTACAGTGAAACACCCAGCTCACCCTCCCCATGAGCTTCCGTGGGGAATTTAATGCGCAGCTGTGGGATCTCTGATGAGAAGGGGGAAGAAGTCCTGTGTTCCAGCTTCAGTTTATGAAAAAAAATAACTCTGTGTGTAGGTTTTGGGCTTTTTTCTGTTGAAAATTTTAATCCTAACCTTTACAAGATGCACAGTCTGGAATCTGGGACTCTGCCCCCTCTTTCCAGGTGAGAATCCTACTGCCAAGCAGATTATGTTGTTCTGTCTGCTCCAGGACTGCTCTAAGAGAATATGACTCTAATTCTGATATAAAGGCATTTGGCTCAGAAGACTTTCACAACTTTAACAACCCTTTCAGTTATTCCTGGAATGGAAAATATTTAACCCCCATCTCTTGCTATAAGCACACAACCAGGACAGATTCTAATCAAATACTTGTGTTTTTCCTGCTCTATTATTAACCAGTCAACCAGTCTGATCTCATAACGGCTTGATACTATCATTGAGGTAATTTTGTTCTTAATCTGTTAAAAAAAGGGGTAATCGAAATAATTAAACATCCTGCAAGCCTCCATTTCTCTTTTCCCCTTTGATTTGAGGGGTCTGATTTTTTTATTTTAGTCTTTTAGTTTTACATTCTTAGCAAGCAATATTGTTGCTCTTGCAATCATTTTTCAAGAACTGTGGCTAAGTTCAAACATCAGCTATATCACTACAATTTCCCCTTTTTATTTTTTTTATTAAGTAGTGTTCTTTACCTTAGAGGTTTTTTTTGATGGCTTCTTGCCGCTGTGTAAAAGAGGTCACTTTTAAAGACACAAAATTGTAGCTATGCAGAGTGCATGTATACATACATACAACTTTATATTTGCTTTGGACTGTTCAGGAATGCATACACCAAAAGGAAATAATTTGTAACAACTTTTATGAAAGTCTTTGTGTGATCTCATAGCCTGGATAATTCCTAAGGTAATATTCTATTGTGGTGGGAGAAAAACAAATGCTAAATGAAAAATTTATTTTCAGGAATGTTTGAATTGGCAAATTCCAAGGCTTCATCCACAAGATCTTGTGCATTTGCCATCAGCTAAGCTGGTCTCCTCTTACAAAATTAAAAATCAATAGCTATGGCTTATTCAGGAAAAAAAAAACCAAACCAAACAACAGTGAATTGAAAACAGGAATTGACTTTATTACAAGAAAATAATTACCAATTTCTTCATCACTGCACATCTTGAAACAAATTATACCAAAAGCTCATAATCAGAAGTGCAGCAGGATTTTCAAAGATGGACAACTTTGGTTTTCATCTGGAATAGATATTTAGATGTTCTAATCCACATGCAACATATGCAAAAGGTATGTACCTTTTGTTTAGAACACTGATTTAAACTCGTCTGTTAACTTAGTAACTTTAAAAGCTGATGATATTTACAAAAGCTGTTTTATGTAATAGAGTGGCGCAGCAGAAAAATAAAAATAAAAAGCACCACTATTCATTGGCTTATAAAAGAAGAAAATGTACAGCTCTAGGGCTCAAAAATAGAGTAGAAATTGGTTTATGCTGTTATCACACAGTGCAAGAAAAAATCATGTCTCTTTAAAAAAATAGACATGGGAAAAAAGCCCCATGTCTTTAAGTACATCCAGTGCTATACACCCCTGAGGCTGTAAAGCTGCACAGTGAAAGTTTAAAGCACATGGGAACTTCACTAAGTCTGAATGTCAAAAAGCCATTACTGGGGGCTGAATTTATCCTTTTTCCTTGAATGCCTTTTTTTTGAAGGAGATGGAGAAGGGTTATTCATGAAGGTAATGCAGTTTAAACAACTCCTACTTTCTGCTGCTCAGTTTCATGAGGTGAATCGCTGTTGTTCCTGATGCAGGTGTGGAGGGCAGTGACTGCTGTGGAAGGAGAGAGGCTCTATTCTTTGTATTCCTTGTAGCAGCAGCTGCCACTGTCTACCTTCTGCCTTTTTCCCTTTGCTCTCCCCACCCCAGTAGCAGTCTGGCTCAGCACATTGTGCAGCAGCTGGGAGCCACTTTGAGAGAGGAAAGGCTCTGTCGTGCATTGCACAATGCAGCAGGAATATTTTTTATTATTGCACCTTTTCTTTACTCTTGATTTTATGCTTTATATAAGCAGATACTGAAATGCCATCTGCTGTGGGTTTTTAACTAATTTTCACAATCAGCAGATGTACTTTGTGTTTCACGCATTCTTTAAGACAATCTGTACTTGGATGTGCTTACAAAGAGGCCATTTGCTTACAAGAGTATAGATATGTAGGAGAATGTATAATTGGATTTCAGAGTATTTAAACATAAACATGGAGAATATGAATGTCTTCCAAAAAGTCCCTGAAACTATTAAGGGAAGACCTGTAATACTTAGGGTAGTAGAAGATTCAGCAAGTCCTAGAATTGTATTGTGAAATGAAATCATGTGTGCAGGTGGCCATGTGGGTTTTAAAAAAATACTATTTACCTGCAGACCAAAATCAGCTTCTAAGAAATACACAGTAAATAGTCCTGGTGAGATGTGTAGGAAATCATCAAAGATATTACTTTTATCTTATATCAAGATATTACTTATATCTCAGAATATAAGAAATAAATGCCTCCTTTTTTTTTATTCATGGGAATATCTCCATGAGTTATCAAATAACTCCAGTTAGCATTGATTCTTAAGCTTTACTGAAAGGATTAGATTGACATTTGTGTTAACTTTAAGTTAATATTTTTATCAGCAGCGAATATTTGTTTAACACTTTCATACCACTTCAGCTTACATTTCCTATTCTAAAAATGACAATTTCTGTAACAGTTTTAATTTTACAAAATAATTTAATTTGTTGAACAATCTCCCAGTCCTTCAGTATGTTCTTGAAATTATAAAATGTCTGTGTCAGAATGCTCAATCTTGAGGCTACTATACTTCCAAAACTGTAAAAAAATTTAAACAGGTGTTTGGAAATTCCAGGACTTCTAGGCTGGAGCAGCAAGTAAACTGTCACCTATATAGCATACCTTTTACATGGAAGTTGTATTCCGGATCCTTCTAAAGATGACTCTAATGTAAATAACTTACCAGTAAAATGTTATACCCATAAATTCAGAATTTTGTAATACTATCCATCCAGATAATTTTTCTTGGGTAAAAAATCTTAGTTACTTCGTCTGAGAGTTTTGCTGATTTGCTTCCATTTTCACAGATGTTGGCCAGCCTTTTCAGTTACATAGTACTTCTACAGATTGGTATTTTTGTCTAATTTATTGTGAATTAGTTATTTTCTTATTGCAGCTGGAACATTAAATTCTGTGAATGATACTCTACTCTAGGCATGATGCTTTGTCATTTCATGTACTCAAAGAATTACCGTCTAGCTCTACATATTATTTGTAAGAATTCTGTAGAAAAAGAATGTCTTTCACTACATGAACACATTTTTCCATCCTGTCAGCCACTTTTAGTGCAGCATAAAATATGGATCAGGAGCACGAACACCTGTTGTTGTGTAAAGAAGACTTTGGTGAGTCGGAATCCATCTTGTAGTGGTTCAAGACCCCATGTCTCTGTAGATGCCTGCAATAGGGTGTGGTCTTTCTATTTGTCGTCTAAGCCCCTGCCACCCACCAGTGCTAAGGTGTAAAGTAGAAGTCATTCCTTTTCCAGTCATCTTCCAAAATTCGCACTCCTGTGCACCCATGGTATTGTGTGCTCATGCAAGTCCCTGGATAGCCCTTGTTTCTCTCAGCACACTTCTGCCATGTGTTTCAGTAAAATGCTGGCTGCAGAACTGCCTTAACTTGAAGCCTGCAAGTGTCCATCTTTTAGGTCCTGTGATGGAATGAGTTAATGCTCCCAAATAAGCATGTGGAGGCCAGGAGAAAATGAGATAAACTTCTGTCACATGTTTTTGGCTTTTTTTCTTAGCAGCTACAGCTATGCTGCTGGTAAAAGGGGAACTGTTCTCTGGCCCTGGAGCTTGTAGCACAGCACAGCTTTTGTTTACCTGCCTAAACTCCTGCCCGTTTTCCCTTCTGCAAACACAGTGGTCAGGTGTCGACTTCTTCAACTTCTTCCAAAACACTCTTGACTTATTCTGTCCTCTAAGACGAGTCAAGGCTCTGGGAAAATACTGCTTTGCCCAGATCAAAATGGTGCTGGTGAGGAAGGTAACAGCTATACAGAAGCAATGATCATGGAACTCAAAACTGCCTTCCATTCCAGTTTACCAGCAGAGATAGGAGGTTGGAGGACATTGTCTGCTAACCTTGAAGTAAACCTGGATCTGGTGCTCGATGATATTGTTTGGTGGATTAGGGGTTACGGCGGTAGTGCTGGGTGGACATTTGGACTGGATGATCTTGTAGGTCTCTTCCAGCCCTGATGAATCTATGATTCTGTGCACCCATCAATTCCTAGTTCTTCACAGGACTGCACCTTTGGAAATTGTACTGCATATTCTTTCCTCTCCCAAGGTATAAATGTTCCTACATGCCCAGTAAGTGGCATCATTATTTGTTATCTGTAGGCCTGAGAAGAAATCATGTCTCTCCTGTGTCTCCCTCTAGTTATGTGTAATAAATTATGTTTATCTGACATCAGTTTCTGGGTATACTAAAGACTCTATGCTGCATATTTGCTGCGAAGGTCACCTGCCTGGACTCTGCTAGCTCTTGCCTGTTTCTGAGTGGGGCAATATGAGTTACAACTTTGATTGCAGCAGTCTGCAAACAGCAAAGGCTGCAGTTTGTCAGACATAAAGTTATCTTCATGAACCTATTTGCAGTTTTATTTTCTTTGGTTTTTTTTAGGATATATTTTCTGCCAGATGTGTGGCAGTCTATCAGCACAGAAGCCACAAGGACACAATTCTGAAGTAAGCAAGCTGTCTCTGCCCCAGGCTAGCTCAGGTCCACAGGTTTTGGGAGTTCAGGTTGTGTGAAACCACTCATGCTGCTCTGGAAACACAAAGCTGTTAAGAGATCTGTCTGCATCTGAACCTTAGGCCAGCTTCTGTGTCTTTGGATATACAATAGCACAGTTAATCCTAAACCCTTTAGCCTTTTAACAAATAATTAAGACTTACCAATGTTGAAGTTGTATAGATCTGCAGAAGATTCAACTGCTTATGGGTGCCCAGAACTAAGCCTGATAGGCTGTCATTGACTGAAGCCTCAGCAGGACAGGAAACAAACAACTGAGCAAAATCACTGTTAAGGATTCCAGCAGATTTTTTGTTCTCAATGCATGCAAAATACTAGCTATTCAAGATTCCAGCACCTGTCACTCCAACAGTTGTTGCCACTATTCATTGCTGCAGAAGAGGATGAAAAGAAGGACTTGAAAGTTCAATTGGGTCAGTTTTAAACTGAGGAAAATTATTGCAGCATTAATGAATGCAAATTAGTAGGTCAAATTCTGAAGCATGAGATTCTGAGTTCTTCAACATGGCACAATGTTGTGTTTTAGAAGCCAAAACTGAGTTTTGCTCCAAAGAGATATATCAAGTTTTGCTGCGAAGAAATTTGTTCATTTAAAAGATTTCTAATGGCCACTTAAATGACCTTCTTTATCTTGAATACTGTCTCACTCTGTATGGTCCTAGTTTAGTAGCCTCTGTCACAGTAATATTTGTTAAGGTTAACCACAACAGCTTTGTCTGTTCTATTTACTAATGTTATTTGCTACACTTTGCGCCAGACACGTACAGATGAGATCCTGCTCAAGTTATTTTCAGACAGGAAAAGACTGTGTCCTGATGAGCATTTACTCCCATATTTACTTTTACTAAAACTGTTTGGATTATTCAAGGAGGTTTGCCACAGCTTGTTTGAGAGAGCTTCACACTCTGAATGCACTTATGAGGTGTGCAAATATCCTGTTTCCTCTAGTATGTAGGCGTGAAAAATGAGGTTTACTCTCCTGAGAAATTTAAAAGATTTAATAAAAACAAAAAGACAATAGGAGACAAAGACAATAAAGCAAAGGATTAAAACAGCCAGGTGCTTGGCTCTCTGCCAAGAGCATACCTGGTGTATTGGGACCACTCTTTATATACCATTTCTACTGCATGGACTTCATGCATATTCAGACTTTTCCAGGAACTATTTTGCATGGCCAGTCTTTGGGTCCACCATTTTAGAGCATGTGCATTTCTTAGCTTTGCTGTTTTAAATACTTTCTTATCATCCTTTGATTTGGGCTTTGGCTCCTTCTTTCCACAGGCAGTGAGTGTTGATAGCAGTCTGGGCCCCATCATCTGTTCACTGGAGGATATCCTAACTAAGCAGACAGTTCAAACATACTATATCGACTATTACAGCAAAGCCATTTTAACATTACACAGATAACATTCATCTTAACACTTGTGAAAAGCCAACATCACAATATGCATTTATAACATAGGTGATGAGATGGAGTTTCAGCTTCTGATGGAAGTCAGCTGGGATTTTGCTGATGGTCTCTCAATGTTGACTGATGCTAATGTCCATGTACACACATACTCACATGCGCTGCTAGGTCTGTGGAGTCATTAAAATTTGGCCTGTAGAAAGAACAGACCATAGTGACAAGGAATAATGCTCTGGGGTAGTCCGCCTTCTCCAGCCATCTCACACAGGCCGGCAGGCAGGGGCAGAGAGAGGAAATGGTGTTCTCCCTGTGTGACACCCAGTGAGGCTGTTGCTGTAGTGACGATATCCTCAGGGTCTAGCAGGGCAGCAAAGTGGTGGCATTCCAACCCTAGTTCTTTTGCCCTAAAAGACTATTTAGATTCACTCATTCATCATGTTTAGTTTATTGCATAACATCAAATACAGTCAGGTTGGTTAAGATCCTTAGAGCTTGTGTTGCCCCCCCTTCCCTCTACCCACTTTCTTTTTTAATAAAATAAGCACAGGATAACAATTCAAAAGTTCTGGAAGTGGAGAAATGTCCACAATAAAACAGAAAGTATATCAAAAAGGAGGAGACAGAAAAGAAACATTACATTATCTGTGTGAAAATGGGGACCAAAACATATATGCTAATAAACAGAAGAAGTAGAATACTGACAAGCTGAAAGGTGGGTAATGAGGTACCTTTAATAATGTTCTCTATTATTTGCTCTAAGATTTTGCTTTATTTGCTGCTCAGTCATCAGGTTTTTTACTGCTTTCCAGTCATTTAGACAGTACACGTTTTTCTTGGGTATTTGGAACTATCTCACCTCAGTTCAGTTTATTGATGCTGCACCAATGATCTCTAAGTCAAGAGATTATTCCCATTCTACTCTTATTGGTACTGACTGTGTCACTTCAGAATCTCTTTTAAATGGTGCACACAGAGTCCCTGAAATCATTATATAATTACTTTCTCTGAACTACATTATTTCAGCTTCCATTGAGCTGCATTTGCTAAAAATATTCCTGAGTCAAATCCAGGGGTTGCACACAAGCAGAGCTGGCCTACCTGGGACAAGCAGTAACCTTTGTAAACATGCTTTATATCCTCCCTGGACCTACCTGTCCCATCAGTACAGCACTTTGTCAGTAACCTTTAAGCTCCTGCCAGGTTAGAACAGAGTACAAATAAAGATCTCACTTTGCAGCCCTTTTATTCTCAGCAGAGTCAGTGTTAAACCCAGCTCTGCATTTGAATTGCCCAGTGCAGGTCTTGAATAAGACACTGATATTGATGGGTCCTGAGTGGCAAATTTCTGCCCCTTTCCCTCCTCTGAGAGGAGGAGACCACTGGCAGCAGGTGTGCTGGAGAGCCATTTTAGTCCTGGTGGAGCAGCCTCAGCAGTGACTCCAATCCTTCTCATATTACTACTGGGATAATCATTGTAGCTGCAACCAGCTGGTCCTGTCTGGAAAAAACGTGTCTGTACACATTTCAGATTTGGATATTTTGGATATTTTCCTTGTCTCAAGCCTTTGGCTGATATCCATTGTATATGCTTTTCTTAACTCCACTGACTCTTAGACTAGATCAGCTGTTACATCAATGTTAATAAAAGCTAATCTTCAAAAATATGAAAGAGCAGGGAAATAGTGTCAGAGGAACCCAAATAACCTAATCAGAGCAAATTGGGCACTCAACTGACTTAGGATGGGATGTTTAGGGGAAGAACCAAAGTCGGAAAAGGAGGGATCATAGTTATTTGGAGGATGAACAAATATGGGAGAATAGATGAACAAAGCAATAAAAGCAGATGACCATGTGTTAACAGGCTGTTGTGAGTACCATTATCTGGCCATGTCTTGTCCCTGACCCACACTGCTTGTCCTGTCTTCTTCTCAACCTCCATTCCTAACATCTATTCTGTGTGCATGTGCCTATGTGTGTGGGGAGACCACAGAATGAAAACCTTGTGTCACAGGGTTCCAGGTGTTGTAGTGGAGCAGCTGGAGAGATTGGAGAGGTTTAAGTACTAGCTGGTACTTAGGGGGCTGTGGGTCAGAGTGACTTGAGAGCTGGGGCAGCTCCACATATGTTTTGTGGGTGTATTTCAGCAAATGTGATCACTGGTCAGGCCGCACTAGTGGTGAGTGGGAGATTAGAGGCTGGGTGGATTGACTACTGGAGGAAGCAAGGAGTCCAAGACAGACCAGAGACAGACCTGTTTGTGCAGGTGGATGATAATCCAGAGGCTGGCTGTTGAACAGATGGGGTATCTATGGCCAGTTCCTGGAGGGATAATGTATCTACATATGTGTTCTGCGCTAAATTGCTTTCATCCTTGTTGTGGTTTAAAACTAGTAACTAAAAAATTACTATTTCTTTCTGTGAGATATGGATTTGAACAAGAGCAAAACAGGCTTAAAACTTAAAAGGAATAGAAACAGTTTATTAACAAACTACAAGAATAAGAACACTAGAATAAACTTCCAGAAAACTCTTTTATCTCTCACCACTTAACTATTCTTTTGTACACATGATAACATAGAGACAAAAAAAAAAAACTTTAGAACTTTGGTGGTCAAAAACAGTCTCAATTTTTTCTAGAGTCTTTCTTTCATTCTTTGTAGAGAAACAGAAGTCTCTTTTTGCCGATCTATGGAGTTTATTTAGAGTTCACTCTTCCCATTTCACATCATTCCGAGGTGTGCATGGGTCAAATGAGTCTAGGGATACTAGTTTAAGGATGAGTTATTCAAAGGCAGAGGTCTTCTTCATCTGTCTCTGTGAGCCTTCCTGGAAAACAGCTTTTGCTTTGCTCTTCAAGACTTCAAAAAAATCTTCACTCTACCCATCTCCAGCAACTCACAGTATCACAATTACTCTCTCTTTTTTTTAAAAAGTCTACACTTTGAATACTTTATTCCTCCCATACTCTAGTCATGAATTAAAGGAGTCTTTTAAACTACTATTACCCATCTCCATAGCTTTTACAAAAAGATATTTCAGCTGTACGCATCTCCTTATTCTCTCTTTCTTATTTAAACTTAACTCTTTCTCTCACTGTTTTTAGTGGTTCTATGATGTTTTTTGCATGTTGATTGTCTCTCTTGTTCTCTGTCCTTTCTGAGAAAAAGGAGTAATCTGTTCATTTATCCAAGTAGTAAAAGAATCAAAAGCTTTAGAAAGCTGCAAGAGTTCATAGCGTCAGGTTTCAGTCCCGCAGCAGAAACTGAAAACTAAGCTCAGCTGACTGACTCTGCTTCTCTCCCCGCCCCCCCCTCCCTGCGGCCTTGTCGGCCTGGAGGGGGTGAAGGAGGCCAGGACAGACCTTGTTACCTTGTCAAAAGCCGGAAACCAAAGAGGGCAAGAGACCTCTGTCTGTACTTCTTAAGGGGGTGTTTACAAGTTGAATTCACTTTTTAATGGTCAGATCTGCTGTCAGTTCTTGAAATGACTGATAATTGGTCAGGAGGAAAAACTCCCATCAGCCACTAGCAGCTCTAACTTCCTCTCTTTCTAAGCTGTCTTAAAGGTAAAGCTACACCATGACAATCCTGAACAGTGAGAGAGGGGAGCAGGACCAGGATATTGGCACGGCTTGTGTTTGCCAAAGTACTGCATAGATCTTCAATACTACATTGAAGAAATGCAACAAAATCAGAGAAAGAGATAACGGATTTTTTAGGCAAAAGTTACACTCTTCAATGTTACTGAAAGAAATACAAGAATACAAAGCAGAGGTGAGATCAGAATGTTAAAGTCAAGCCAGAAAAGTTGTTATATTTTTTTTAAGGAGATTGAATATAGCTTGTGAAAAGGGATTGACAGTAATGAATGCTCTTTCTGTCCCTGAAATATCTGACACAGTTCCTTATAAGAAATTTATATTAGTTGTTAATTGCTTTGTGGAAACAGCACAAGGAAGGTAATAGTGCTAAGATTCTCATTCATGCTAGATTCAGTTTGGATGATTTCATATGAAGCGTAATGGAGAACTCGTCTCGGAGTCTCGGAGAACTGAGGAGCTAAGAGGCAGGGCAAGAGTTGGACTTGTGTGCTTCTTAAACGATGCATCTCTGTGCCTGCAATGTTTTTTTGCAGTTGAGGTGTGTGCAGTTAAATTGGCTTTTACACTATAGAAAGAAAAATAAATCTTTCTTTCCTGAAAACTAGGACTGTGTGCTATCATGTCGATAGCTCTGAAAGTGGCACCCCTTGGTTAGCATTGACTGTAAACTAGCAAAATTCAGAAGCCTGGAGATATTCAAGAACCATCTGGAGACAATTCTGTGCTGTGTGCTCTAGGATGACCTGCCGCGGCGACGGAAAGCCTGGAGCACCGCGATTTCTCTAGAGACACAACCCTGAGAAGGGCTGGGCCGAAGCGCGTGTGAGCAGCTTCGAGCAGTCGAGTGATTCCAGCTCAGCTCAGCAGTAGTCGAGTGATTTCAGCTCAGCTCGGCGGCGGCAGGCAGGCAACACAGGAAGTGGGGACGAGAAAGCTGGTCCAGCGTTCCACCAAGCACAAGCCTTTATTCAGGCAGAGCTTTGGCGAAGGGTGCCGGCAACAGCGAATCTGCCAAACAGGGGGAAACCTGGGGTATTTATGGGGAAGGAGAGGGGCGGGGGGAAGCCCGAGATACCTGTATCGGGGTGGGACAGCAGGGGGGAGCACCAATGAAACATAACAGTTTAACATAACTAACTCAAAGACCCCTGGGAGCGATACATTGTGTCTCTCTTACAGAGAACTATCTCATCTCCAGGGGAGAGCCAGGATCTCTGGCCCAGCGGGCTCCCCCATACCCACAACAACCCTGCTTAATCAGAGAGTTTGGGCCAGATGACCCATTGTGGTCTCTTCCAACCATATCCTTCAGTGATTCTATGAAGTCTGCCATTTTATTTTAGCTTTCCAAATTCAAATTTCTCCTTGTAAATTGCTAGAAATTTTCTCCCAAGATTTATGTCTTCTTTTTATTTCCCTCACACCTTGGTTTAAAATAATTTTTTGCTTATTTTGTACTTATTCTTTCTTACAAACCTGTTTTTGCTTCTTTTTCTAACCTACCTGGGCCTTTTAAAAAATTTTATTTATGTGGGTTTTTTAATCCTTTAGTGTAGTGAGGTGCCTCGGGGAGGCAAAGATTTAGTTTCAGATAAGCATTGTTAAAGTGGAGGCATGGCTGTAAAGCCTGGCTAGTGTGAATCCTGAACTTTTGCTTTGGGGACAGGGCCATGTGAGCCCTGGATGAGTTGCCCCACTCCAGACCCTTCGTGGGAGGCGGCCCAGGAGTTCTGATTGGGTTTGAGCCCCTGGGGTTTCTCCCTTGTTGTGTTCCTGGTGGTCCCTGACCCTGAACTCCACCCTGGTTCTGTCCCTCAAAATCCATCACCCTACCTGTGTTCGGGGCTCTCTGTCTCTGGATCTGAGTTTGTTCCCTTGCTGATTAAATGGTTTCATGAACAGAAGCCTGTCTTGTTGGTATCCTATGCTGATTCCCAGTAACTATAGCTTCTCTGGACATGATCCTGCTGTTGCGGAACACAACACTTTAGTATAGTTCTTCCTACTTAACAGCTTTCTGTGACAGAGAGTTCATCAGCTTACCTGTGTTGTAAGAAGAACCATCTTTTGCTTTCAGGTTTCAAACCTGTCATCTATTTGCATCCGCCGAACTCTTATACTGGAAAACACTGAACAGTTGACCTCAGCTCACCCTTTCCACTTATGATCTTATAAACCTCTGTCACACCTCCTCTATCATTTATTTACCAGGCTGCAGAATTTAAAATTATTTATCTTTCCTTGTTTAGAAGCCATTCCATACCTTTGATCTTCCTTATTGCTTTTCTCTGATCTGAAAGTTTTCTCTTACACAGTATGAAAGCACAGTCTGTAAGACAGAAAATCCATTAATACTTCATAAACGCTTGTTTAGTAAGGAAGTAGGTCATTGTAAATTCTAATGACCCTGAAAAAAGAAAAAAAAAATTACTTGCCTGATGCTGGAGGCAACACAAATTACCTGAAATCTTGCTAGAAGAAAACTAAAAATGTGTGACCTGACCCATGCAATCTTGAGGGGAAGACTTAGAACATTTTGCTTAACAAAATGCACATGATCCTGTAGTTTGTGAAGGAGGTTCAAAAGAACTGTTATGCATTAATTAGAGTGAAGTAAGAGAAATAAATATGTTAGCTTTTAATGTCAGAAGCTAAAATGTTGAGGTCTGTTTGTACTAAAAATAATTATAAAGGAGAAAATAGTAGTCCTGATTATACTGTATTATGCTAAAACCTGAGCAGCTAGGTTTGTTTCTGCAGGGCTGTTGCTAAGAATTGTGAAGCTGAATATGAAAAAAAAAATTATGCTTCTATACTCATATTACTAGGGATGTGATAAATGAAAGTCTGTACTAAGAAGCAGAGAATCCTTCCTAGATCGGGAGGAAAAATTTGTTATTTTCTTTTTTTCTAAGTAATTCTATTCCTCTTCAAAAAACCTGTATTCACCAAAAGGACACATAAATAGAAATGAATTTTAAAAAAATTAAAATTGCAGTGTATCTGAATGATAATGAAGTTACTGGCTCATTAACTGGATGCCAAAAGAAGGCAGTGATAATTGTGCAGCTGCTGCTAAGAAAATTTTCAGAATGCATTATGGATGTTGTGCTTCATCCTGACAAAGTCAGTTCACAAAAGATTAATAAGCACTGTCTCAAAGGAGTATTATGTTTCAAATATTAAAATCTTCCCTTAACAAGATCAAAGTAGAACTTCAGTGTGTATGGGCTTGAATCTCATACATATTTTCTTGAACTCAGGATTGCAAATCTGTTCCTAATTTGGAAATGAGCTAATTCCAGTATTTTTCAGGGAAAGTTCACAGTATGTTTTGTAGTATTCAGCATTTTAGCAGTGATAAAATGCTTTGCTTGATGTTTTGACAATATTAGTGCCTGTATGTGTGTATATGTAATATGCAAAATTATATATATATAATGTTCATAATGTAGATAAATATAGAATTTTTCTCCTCTTCTACACAATTTTTTTTAATAGCCAGTCAAAATCTCTGGACTAGACTGTTGTCTTTCTGCTGTAGTTAGTAAGGTTTTTTATTACGTTTGTGTCCAAGTACATTCCATTTTAGTTCAGTGAGTCCAGCTGGAATTAAACACATCTGAATATCACAGGACATTTTCATAAGTCTGAACCCAAGTACAGAAGCCTTCTTTCCATAAATTCTCTGTTCATCAAGTTCTTGTACTTTGTCATGATGTCAGCAATGGGCTATCAAGTTGGACTACTCGCAGCTTAAATCACAGACCATGTGAACAGTGCTTCCTCTGAGAGGAGCAGAACAGTCTTGGACAAGAAAGTTGTGTATATACCTCCTAGATAGATTGAGACTGTCAAGGTTCATTTTTCTTTTGCTGCCATTTGCAGTGTTCTAGGGTGGTGGAGAAAGCTGCAGTAAAGTGTTGCTGCTGGTGCTAGGGGGCTGTCCAACCCGCAGGCTCTCTGCCAGCAACAAGCCCAGATAGACATCCTGGGGAAGAGAGCCGCCTTACGGGGTTTCCAGGCAGTCTCCAGACAGGGATAACCCTTAGCAGCACAGCCAGAGTGTTCAGGTGACCAGCTCTTTTAGAAGTGATTTCTGCTCTGTGATCAGCTTAGATCAGCCCAGCCAGCTCCCTCCAGGGGTTACCCCAGCCAACGCAGACAAGAGACGGGAGATCATGTGGCATTCAGCAGAAAGTCTTTAATGCAGGCTTCAGCAAAGGGGGCCAGTGATGATCTAACCACTGATCTGGGCAAAAGCTGGGGTTTTTATTGGGAAGGGGAGAATTGGGAAGGGGACCAATGGTCTGAGACCGGAAGGCAATGACCAATAGTTAACAGGGAGATAACATAGGGTCTTGAAGCAAGAAGGGGTCCACAGCTTAGTCACAATGACTAAGCAGTTTTGTCTTATCTTAGGGGGCATATCTCCAGGGAGGATGCCTGTCAGAGGACTGGGCTTCCTCCACAGTAAGGGACAGTGGTAAACTACAGTGTACATGAAAAACTAATAATTTATTTTTTAAAAGTTGGTAAGTCTCCTACATTGTTACACTTATATAAGCAAACTTTTGGAAACAGAACAGCAAATATGATTAATAATGTTTTGGGTGGTTTTGTTTCCCCCTTTCCTATAGTGTTGAAAATAATCAAATTCAAAGGCATTTAACAGAAGTGAATTCTCATCTACTTCTATGAAGTTTGTTGAGCTGGATAAAAAAAAGAAAATAAATCCAAAGCTATATTCAGTTACATAACTATTTTAAGATTCTATGTTTTCCAAAGGTATAGCAGTGATAACATTTCATCAGTGCCAAATTGCCATGGTATATTGCTTTGGGATTCAGAAGAGCTGACCTGTGTCTCTCTGGCTTTGTCTCTTGAAGTCCTGTTGATTTATTTGAAGTCCTTTGAAGTGTCATCTTTATGCTGTATGCCTCCATTAATTCAGTTTCCTTATTGGTTAAATTCTGATTTTAATATGTGGGGTTGAAACAGAGAAATTAAGAATTAAGAATAAAGAAATGCTTGACCAGAAGAGAGGGGGAGCTGACAAGAGCAAGAAAAGAGTGAGACTGCAAGATAAGATAAAGGCTAAAATACACAGACAAGATGCAAAGACAAAGGCAACATAGGATAAGGGGATTCTTTGGACACCTAAGCCAGAAAGAACGATATCAAAGTCCAAAAGGTGGTCAAAGGACTAAAAGGAGCATGTGCGAGAAGACAAGGTGAAAGTTCAGCCAAGGAGAAAATTGCTGACCTCATCCCAGAGACCCCCGGGTGACCACTGAACTGACCAAAAACGACCAGTGCGCAGCTGCAAAGGGGCATGGAGCTAATTTTAATATGAAGCATAGACAGGTGGGCTTAGGAAATGAGTATGTATTAGGGGTATTGTGTAACCCTAGTTTGTAAAGGATAAAAAGAGAAAGCCAAAGCTTAAAAGTGTGCATGCTTTTCGGAGGAGATATCCCCCATGCACCTCAGCGCTGAATAAATTCATACCTACTCTTACAACTATTCTGCGAGTTATAGAGTTTTTCTATCCGCATATCATGGTCATACAGTTTGATCTTGTCTCGGTTTTGGAAGTCAGGTGTCTGCTAGGGAGGGCAGGAGCCTCCCTTGGAATGAAAAATGTAAACCCCCTCCTTCCAAATTAATACAATTTTGAAATCAAGGGACTCTCAGGCAGAGATTTGGGGATAGGAATAACAGTTCTTTACTAGTATGTATAACGAGGCACACAAACAACAATAACTACAGTGTTAGCAACAAAACAGAACCAGGGACCCTGTGACAGCCTTCTTGGCCAAGACGGGAGAGGATGGAGGAGAGGCTTTGTTTCACAAACTCCCTCGGGCGGGCAGTCCCAGTGCTCCTGCAGGGCTCTGAGGAACAGTCGGCTGGAACAGCAGGAATGAGCTGAGATCCTGGGCCGGTGACTGAGGTGTATCAGCAGCTCCATGGCGGTGGCTGGCATTGCCACACGCCCCAGCAGGACAGGGTGTGGGAGACCCACCAAGGAAGAGGGAAGAAGGAGAAGAAGCAGCAGCTCCATCTGGTTGATGGCGAATTCCCTTCTCCCCAAAGCAACAGCTCGAGCAAAAAGTGTCCTCTGAAGCTGAAGAAGCCAGCCTAATTGTCCCTGCCCTCCCCTTTTCCTGCCCCCCTTCCCCCCTGGGCCCAGCTGAACACTTCTGTGTTTCTCAAGCGCCCACCAAGTACGCACAGTCAGGTTTTCCCCTCCCACCTCCCCGCCCCCGCAACTAATAGCTAAAAATTCCACAGGTGAGCTAGAACTAAAAGGACACCTAACCCCCAACAGATCTCAAACATCCTATGTTACATTTGTAGCATAAGGACAGTTAATACAAAGGAAAAGTTCCAATCTGGAGAGGAAAATAACATCTTGTATTTGGCCATATTCTTGTCTATTCTCAACAGATCTGATGAATATCATTATGTATTTTAGGATCTTTTATAATGTACATAAAAAATCATCTTGCTTTCTTAAATTTTTTAAAAATTCAATATAACTTAATGGGTTTCCTTATTATAATTTTGTTTGTTGTCTCCACCTGCACTGTGGGGAATTTAATTACTTTGCAACTGAAACATGAAGTGTGTTGTATCTTGAGCATGAGCCTGGAAATCATTATTACTTTTACTTGTCCCAGACCAGAAAGCACCTTAGGGTCTAAAGTGTTCTGTTAAAGCAGAAGTAAAGACTAATGCACTGTGTAGATTACAAAGCTAGAAGGAGCTGCAAGGATCATCTGGTGCCACAGTGTTCCTCACCTGACAATACTCATCAAGGTTTTTTGCTCCCTCCCCATGCACTCAGTGTTGATGGTGATTGCCTTTAACAACCTTTGAAAGCAGCACAGAAGGATGAAAAGGAAAATCTGTTTCTGCTCACCTACCACAGAGCTTCTAAAGAGCCTTTTTGTATCCTCTGACACTGCTATACCTGCTCTTTACGATCCAGATTAATTTGTATCTTTTAACATAGAGGAAATTCAATTCTGACTTGTGAATGTCATCATTAAGGCTTGGAGATGTTTGCCATGACTTAGGTCATGCTGACCTTAATTAAAGACCAAATCACCATGTCTCAGCTAACGTGACACACTATTTTCATAGTCCCTTGCTGCAATAGTTCCTCAGAAAGCTAGCAACCGAGCGCAGCACAAGCAAGTAAAAGACGCAGTTAGCTTGTTTCCAAAACATCTTTATTCAAATGTGATTTCAATTTCCTCAGCTGTGGAAACATTTCCAATATGCTACAGAAGTTCCTGTAAGTACCATAACCATGCTAGATGGGAGGCAAATCTGGAGTATTTAATTTGTTTGTTTATTTTTAACATCAGTAACATGCATGTCTTATCCAAAATACAGCACATTAGCCATTTTCCACATACTCTCCCTTTTTTTTTTTTCCCCTGCAGCTCCTGTACTACATGCTCTTTTGTGCAGCCTGTAAATATCTTCCTTGCCTGGGGACTGACTCTGGCCTGGGATCAGGGGCAGGCTGCCTGGGGCTCACAGAAGAAAGGGGAATGGCAAGGGCAGTGTCCTTGTGGAGCACCACCTTCTCCTACTGTCTTCTCCAGGGAAGTGGTGTCAGCAGGCACTACTGCATCCCATGACATGGTTCAGAGCAAGATGGTTGGCAGCACTGTAATCTGCTAATTTTGTTCTCCTTTTCCTGTTGTGGATGTGTGATAGATTGGCATTCAAGAAAAAAGTAAGAGACGTCTAAGGAAGTTAAGGCTGCTGGAGGCTGATGGGAGTTTTTCTCCAATAACTGGCCATTTCTGAGAACTGACAGTAGCTTTGACCATTGAAAAGTGAGATCAACCTGTGAACACCACCCTTTAAAACCTTATCCCAGGAATTTCTCTGTCTCTTTGGTTTTTGGTTTTGAAAGGTAACAGAACTCCAGCTGGCTCACGTGCCCTCCCCAGGTCATACGGCCTGGGCGGGGGGCTGGGCTGGGCCTGCCGTGGCTCCCGGGCAGGAGATGGGGCCTGCAGGGCTTCCCTCAGCCCCAGGCCGGGCCAGGCTCTGCTGCAGATTCCCAGGAAGCCTCTGGGGTGGCTGAAACTTTTCCAGGGGGGTCCCCAGCTCTAAGCGCTGCTGAGCTGAAACCCGGCACTGTGAATACCTGCTGCGGCTTGAGCCAGATTTTAACCCTTTCACCTCCCAGATCAGACTTGCAGATTAATCCTTTTTCCAGAGAGAGGGGGAGAGTGAGCAACATGTAAAGAGACAACATAAACTATCAAAGACAGTGAAGAAAGGAATTAAGCTTCAGATGGGGAGAGAAATATGGAGATGCCTTAATAAGCTGAAATACTCTTTTGTTAAAGCTATGGAGATGGACAATAAGGTTCTGAAAAAACTCCTTTAATTCATGAAAAAGTATTTTGGGGGGAATGGAGTATTTCAAAGTATGGATCTGAGCAAAAGTAATTAATTGATAAAGCTGAGTAAATGGTGAAATAGTTGTGTTCCTATGAGATGCTGGAACAGAAAAGGAGAAGTGAGAGTTGTTGAAGATGTGTGGCCCTTAAGAGACAAAGAGAAAACTTCTCTTTCCAGAGATGATCACAGAGACAGATGAAGAAAACTTTTGCCTTTGAATAACTCATCCTTAAAATGACACCCCTTGAACCATGGTCCATGAACACACCTCAGAGTGGTGTGAAATGGAAGGAGAAAACTGATGGCAGAGTTTTCTGAGCAGCTGACATCAGAGAAATAGAAAGCCATGAGAAAATGGTTTTCTTGTGAAAAACTCCATAGATTGGCAAAAGAGAACTTCTTTTTCTCTACAAAGACAGATGAAAAGATTATAGCAAAGCTGGGACTGTTTTAACCACCAGATTTTGTCTCTATGTTGTAAATTAAGCAAGGGAATGGTTGGAAAAATGGTTGGGAAAAAGGGTTTCTGGAGGTTTTATTCTGGTTTCTTAATCCTGTAGTTTTGTTAATAAACCTTCTTTATTCCTTTTAAGTTTTAAGCCTGTTTTGCCCTTCTCCTAATCCATATCTCACAGCAAGAAATGAGTACATTTTCTAGTGATTTTTTTAGCTAATACTTTAAAACCACAACAGGATGTATCATTATTTTTCTTTGAAAAACAAGAATGGTGAAGAAGAGAGGTTGTTTAATGGAGGGTGGGATGTAATATTTTTGATATTTCAAATATCAAGCTATTAAAACAAGCAGAAAATACCAAATGTAGGGAGCATAAAAATTATTTATGTGCCATAAAATATTAATTTTGGGAGGTGCTTAGAATCCAGGATGCATCTTGCAGCCTCATCTATAACTGTGAGGGATTTTCTTAGACATGTCCATGACAATCTTGGTGTTTTTATAACCATCTTAGTCAGCACCATGTTTTAATCTGTGTTAAAGGCAGGTGATTTGCTTTGAATGTTCCTCCCAAGTATGAGTAATATAGAAGTTAATAGAGTGTATATGACAATTTCTGTATTTTAAAATTTTATAAATTTTCTTCTACTGCAAGATAATTTATCAATAATTCTAACAATTTTTTAGTTTCACTATCTTCTGTTACTTGGCAGTAATCTTTGTATTCCCATTGTACTTCTGTCCATAATTATCCATCTGACACTAGTCTCTAGTTGGGGTAGGAGATTAATTTTGTCCTTCATCCATAATAGAAATTTTTAGTATTTCCAACTATTGCGCTATAGTTTGTTTATTTTTAGATGTTTTTTTAACATAAGAAATTACAATTTCTTGGTTTGTGATGTGGTTTATTATAATTAATTTTGTTGTAATTGACTACTGGTGGTTATTTAGATTTATCCCTTGGCCATTTTCAAACTGACTCTAAGAATGTCACTTGTGATGAGTTCTGTACTAAATACTAAATTATTTTATATTATATATATATATACATATTATAATAGTAATATACACTGGTAATACACTGGTAATATATATACCAGTGTTGAAAGACTGGTAGAGGATCATTTAAATATCAAATTAATATTACCTACAATATATAGTAACAGGCAAGCCTCTAAAGAATTTATGATAGAATAGACTGCTAAATAAAAGTTGGTTAAATCCAGCTAAGTCTTTCTTGAGATGCTTTTAGAGTAACTTTTATTTTGCTTTTAGTATGTAGTGATGAAATATACTAACGAACAGTTCTAATTTTGTTTTTGTGTCTTACTAGTTTAATTCCTACTAACATTTTGATTATTCTTTGATCATTGTGATATTTGTTTTAAAAAAAATCTTAAGTACCATTAATTTAATCATTTATTGAACACATATATTGTTCAACAAGCAAGAAATGTTGAAAAGTCCTAGTAAAATCTTCAGTATTTAAAAGCATGGAAACACTGTCTTTTCAGCTAAGTTTGAGTATTGATTTTTAAATTTTTAAAATCTGGATAGATTTTGGCCCCCTCTCATCTGATGTTTAGTAGGTGTGAGCCAATCACAAACACCAGATAGTGTCATTTCCATGCCCCATATCTGCTAAAACTGCTCTTGGAACCCAGCTAGTCTAATAGCTCCCTGTAAAATCTTTAATTTACCTGTTGGCTGCCTGGACTAAAGAAAAACATAAAGAAATTTAATTTAATAGCAGTACAGCTTTGATACCGCTTGTAAACAAACAGAATTTTACTCCAGCCTTACTTTCCAAAGTCTAATAATTATTTTTTTAGGGCAGGAAGGTGACACAAAGTTGAAGCAATCTGCATGGGAGAAGTGACTGCATGATGTCTGTGTGTACTTTGTGTGGTTTTACTGCAACAGATCTACATCCACTAAGCAGACAATTACACTTTTTGTCTGAAAACAAAAAGTTCTGCATATAAACACTTAAAAGATTGTGACCTTTCAGGTATTAAAAAAAAGGCAAAAGTAACTTTGTAATATTTTGTAGCAGTTTCCACAACTCTACAAAAAGATGCTTTTGAGCTTTAAGTACAAGAAATCCCAGAGGAAAAGCATTTTCCTATGTAGCATTTGAGTTAGTTACATTCCTAGCATAGGTGATACAGAGCCATTGCATCATTGCTACTTTTGGTGGGTTAGAGGAATAAAAATACAGAGGCTGGTTTTGAATTTCTCTTGTTGCTTGGCACAGTTTTGGCAGCATGTGATACAAATTGATAGAAAGCCAGATGTGCAGCTGTACTTCAGTGGAAATTGGCTGATCCATTGGATGTGTACATTTTCATTAGATTAGCACGATACATTATTATATCCTGACTGCTACTGCATCTACATGTGCATGTGAGGCTGCATCTGTAATTCTTTGGCTGAAGGTACTGGAAGTTGCCAGCAGCCTGTAGGCAGCTGGGTGAGACACCCTCCTTGATCATTGTTGGGACAGCTTACTCTAGCTGAACGTCAGCCTGGTCACCAACCACACTGGCTGGAAGAATGTTAGGGACAATACTATCCTTTTCCCAGGCTCTTCTCTCCACACATTTTTTTATCTTGTTCCACACCTTTTGAAAGGAGTAGACCACTACTGTATGTAATACTTGAGGTATGGTCATGTTGCACTTTGTAAAAGCAATGTTTTTGGTTCACTGCTGTTGAGATGAATAATGAGGCATGGGACCACCATGCTTTGAGATGATTTATTGCTCAAGTAGCCAGATAAGATGTCAGTCTGAAGGCGTGAGATTCAGAGGAGCAACAAGTCATCCACAGCTCATGGTAGTCACAGGTTTCTTCTTCACACAGTAATATATAACATTTTGGTCTAATAGACAGTTGACACAAAATTTTTTTTTGCTTATTAACCTATCACCTTTGCTTAATTTGGCTGCACTGCATCTGTCTCTTAGCCACTGAGCTGACAGGTCACGTACTCATACACACACCTCGGTTATAGTTTCTAGATCCCTAGCTTACTCTGTAAGTCAGATTATTGCAGTTCAAATGTCAAACTATTTTACCTAATATAATTTCTTACCTACTTAAGACATATTCTTACTTATAACTATAGAGACATAAGTTTATAATTTCTCTACCCAATGTCTGTGTACCTTCATCATTGCATTAACCCAGGCTCTTTCCAAGGCTGCAGATTGAGCCCTTCAGCATCTGTGGAAGTTTCTATTTTTCCATTTCCCACACACTGCTATGAGCTACATCAGGCAGTTCCAAACCTGGATAGTTTCCAGTATGGCAGAAGTGAGACTCAGGGTAAACTACACTCATGATACTGAAGTAATTCTTCTCTAAGAGAGTTTTGTACACCTCAGTAGTTTACCTCAAAATAGAATTGTATGACCATGGTATGAAGCTACAGCTCTTTCCTAGAGAGGATAACAGCATCACAGCATGTTTTTTTTGTGACATCACAAAGAACATCTGACAAAATTAAGGGTAGGCAAGTGGTAATAGGATTGGGAGTTATCTGTACTAGAGCATGTGATTTAATTTGGGAAGGGTTGCTGGGACACTTAATGCTGTAGTGTGCTGGTAGTGATAAATGACCACTGCTTTACTGTTGAGTTTGATCAAAGAAATTTACTCCCTGAGGCTTTAAACTCTGGGGCTTTGGGTTTTGGTCTAGCAGTTTTGTGGTTAGCTGTCTGCCACATGGATCCACCTTGAAAGAATATGTAGTACAATTTGTAATACACCTGTGTCTATCAGTCATGCTCATTAGTTGCAGGCTGTGTAGCTGATTTGTGGTGTTTGCCTTTTAGTCTATGGCAGTTACTTGCTGAATGATGTTTCATTTAAGGTTTTACCAAACTAATAAAATAATGCTTTTTAATCAGGATGTATTTTGATTGAGATGAAACAGCCATTGCTCATCAATTACTACTTTATATGTGAGTTGCTTCTTAGTATTGTAGGGTTTTATCACAGCAGTGATAAATTATTTTGTTTGATTATTAAAAAATATTTAGGATTAAATAGGTATAGATGTATTAGATAGGTATTATAGCCAGCTGGGGTGGTGGTGGAGTGCCGAGACCCCACACCTCTCAGCTGCTATAGTGAATTGAGCTTTAGTCTTTAAAAAGGCTGAGTGAAATTCAGCTCCCAGTGACACAGCAGAAAGAGAGACACAGCTTCATATCTCATATCTTTGGAGGCTTTTAATTTTGCTCTCCAAGAAATCTCTGTACAAATTAAACTGGGCTTGCAGAAATCTGACCTTTTGTCTCCTGCAGGTCAAGGTGTGTTAAAGGGAACAACCAATAAGAAACACAGAATTAACATGAACATGCTGAACAGGTGGCTTTTTGTTTCATCACGCCTGTGAAGGTGGCCAGCTAAGGTTTCTCCCCTAAGGAGAGTGGCAAACTGTATCCTAAATAATTTCTTCCCTCCAAGGAAGGATGGATGTATTGTTGGCTGGCTCACTGTCCCCCACAAGGTATTTTTTGGTAGTTTCAGAGTTTTATCTTTTCTGATATTAAATGGTTCATTTATTTTCCCAAACTAAATGTAATATTTTAAAGCCTAGATCTATTTTTATATATAGTAGCATTATCTCTATTGTTTGCAAACACACCATAAGTTATATGGAAATTAGTCAAAGATTTGATGACTGTATTAGTCATTTTATATCACTTTAAAATAAAAATTTTCAACATCATTTTTAAGTTTGCCTTCTTAGGAAAATAAGTCTAAAAGGAAAAAAAGAAATCAACTTTCCTAGGAGTTAGCACTGATGTTAGTCAAAACTGCACTTTGCTTAAGTTCCCAGTATTATATAATCTGTGTAGTTTAAAAGATGAACTTATTAGTACTTCATGTGACAGTTCATGAACTTTTGGATTTTCACCAATATATGGGTATACAATGAAAACTGTTTTGCACATATATGCTAAAGCTGATAGTTATGATTCTATATTAGTCTAGTAAAATAATTAATTCTGCAAGTTGATGCACAGATATAACTTGTTCTTCATAAAAGCATATATGAAAGCAATGATTGAAGCCCGAGCTTGGAGACATTGGTGAATTCTAGAAATGATGATACAGACACAACTCTTCAGCATTAATCCATGTGAAACGTTCCTGGTGTGTAATTACACTACCTGGAAAAAAAAAAGTTTTTTTTTAAAACTGTAAGTGCTTCAATGCACTTTCATTTTGTAAATAAAAGATACGTTGAAAAAATATGGATGAAACTTTATGTGTTAATTGACTAGAATGTTTATATTGATGGATCTCCACTATGGAAAGAGACTAAATAACATTGACATTATGTCTTCTTCCTGCCTTAGTGTACTATTTTAATGCATAGCAAATAGAAATATATCTCATTAATTCAATTACATCTCATTATTCATATTTCTCATAATTCAAATACATCTCATTAATTCCCTCTCATTACTTGTTTATAAAGCTTTTATTATGTTTTTAGTACCTGAATCCAGTGAAATTGCTTGAAAGTATTGAAGGCAATGAACTGAAGTTCTTGGATGAATCATATGAATTTAATGAAAATTGACTGAATTGAATGGCATTTCTTTTCAGAGCCCTTTGCAAGGAAGCAAATAAGGGACAGAGCAACAGGGCCAGGTTGTTACTGCTCTTATCCCAGCTCCACAGCACTTGAGCAAGGCAAGCCCAGAGACTGTAACCAGGTTCAAACCAGAGACAAGACCTATAAAAGGCAAAACTATGGCAATGAGATGGCTGCAAGATCAAGCCAGAAAGCCCATCCATAAGTCAGGATCCCATCCATGACAAAGCAGGGCTGACATCAAGTCAGTCCACAGCTCAAGGGTGTCTGTGGTCAGGCATAATTTAACTGGAGACTGGCATTCCTCCAGTACAGCACAGGCAGGAGCTAAAAGGCCCCAGGCTGTGCTTGTGTAGAACTCCCAGGCCTGGGGATGTCAGTAGAAGCCCCAGGTGAGGCTGGTTAGGGTTTATGAGTGTGCTCAAAGCACTGTCACATCAGCTACTCCCTCCTCAGCCACAAAGCTGGTCATTTAATCACATAAAGGTTGTCCAGGCATGATTTCTCCTTCATAACTCTGTGCTGGCTAATCCCAGTCACCTTCTTGTCCTTTATAGCGTTGGAAATAGTTTCTAGGAGGGTTTGCACTATCACCTTCACAGGGATCAAGGTCATGTTACCTTCTATGAAGACATGGGTGATATTTGCTTTCTTGCAGAACTCGATAACCTACGCTGATCCCCATGAGCTTTTAAAGACACTCAAGAGTGGCCTTGTAATGATATCAACAGGCTCTCTCAGCCCTTGTGTTTGCATCCCATCATGGCCTTGAATTGGACTGTCAACTGGACTTCTGCTGAGGTCTCTAACTAATGAGAAAAGTAATGTGCTGAATCTTTTGCATCTGAAGCCATCTCCAGGCATGCTGATTTAGAAGATATGATCTGGTTTCTGGGATATGCAAACATGGGGAGAATACAAATCAAAAGAGAGTTTTTGATGTAGAAGTGGCAGATAGCTTTTGGAAAAAAAACCCACCAGTTTTTCTTAACAAGAGAGGATTGGTTAATTCCTTATAGATAATTTCTGATTTTGGTGGTGGTGTTGTATGTAAGACAGTGGCCCAGCATGCTTCTCCAGATTCAGAGCTAATAAAACTCCCTTTCTATGATAAACTTTTGATAACATAGAGTGCACTTCATTTTTATTAATTACCTTCTCTCTTTAGGATGAATTCAGACACTAAATGACAGTTTCCTATTATCTGGGAGTCTGAAACTTTCCAATGCAGGATGGGATGAAAGAAGGAGTGGTAAGATTGTGCTAGAGAGAAAAAGTACATTTCCAGGAAATAATCTCTGGGGCTCTGTAGCAGTGTGTTGTCTACAAACCTTTTTTTGTCACTTAGCAGGCAATAAGCATGTTCATCACAGAGCTAATTAAGAAAGGTCTGTACATGCTGGTAACTGGAGTAGGGATACACGTGCCCTCAGTCATACTGGCAAATGTTGGCAGCTCCACAAAACACCAATAAAAAGTCATACAACTGTTTTCTTTGTCAATGTATGAAGTATTTTTGATGAACATTGTTTCAGAGTAGGAGCAGACCCAGAGTGAAAAATATTTGTTTTCTGAAAAGCATGGACTTTTCTATTCATTGCTGGTTTATTCTGCAACTGGGTCTGCATTTGCCTTGATAAAATGGTGGCCTCATGCACAGCTTGTACTCTGTCATTTCCTTGCAGTGCTTCCCAGCTAGCTGTCTCTAATAGCCATAATATTGCTGCTCATTTCTTCTATGAAGAGTGCCTTGCAAAGGACCGCTTTGAAGCAATTCACTGTCTATTTCTGTGTTACCTCCATGGACACTATCTACACCACCTATTCAGTGCAAAATAGTGGAGGTGGAGGAAGATGAAGAAATCTGTATGAAAACTAAAGAAAGTCAAAATCTGAATGTATATGCAACAGCAAATCAAAGAATCTTCAGCGCAAGGTACTGAAAAATGTAAGCAAAATAACCAAATAAAGGAACACTAATACAATACAGGAATTTTAAGCCTTGGCTAGAGGAAGCAAAGTTCCTTACTCACTACAATCCTTTAACTTAAAGCAATTTTGTCCCTTATTTGACATTTTAAGCAATAAGTGTTAGGGTGGTTTTTTTGTGTGTCCTGTGACTATTCCATGCAGCTTCCATCATTTTGGTTTGGGGCCAGCATTTAAAGAGTTCTCTTGTTGTTGAGATGAATAACAAGGGATGGAACCACTGGTGCTATTAATCTGATTTATTGCTCAAATATATCAGATAAGATCTCAGTCTGAAGGTGTGAGGTTTGAAGGAACAACAAGTCAGCCATAGCTCAAAGGTAGTAATGAATTTCTTCTTCACATCACAATATGTAATATTTTGGTCCAATAGACAGCTGACATGGAGTTTGTTTTTACTTTATAACCTATCACTTTTGCTAAGTTTTGTCGCACTGCGTCTGTCTTTCAGCCAACAGATTATTAGGTCACATACACACACATCTTTATCATAACTTCAAAATTCCTAGCTTACTTTATAAATCAAACACAATTCAAAACTCTTAACTATCTTATATAGTTTCTTACTTACTTAAGGCATATTCTTACTTACAACTGTAGGACATAAGTTTATAATTTTTCTACTTAATGTCTATGTACCCTTTATCATTACATTAACCCAAGTTCTTTCGAAGGCTGCAGATTAAACCTTTCAGCATCTGTGGAAATTTCTATTTTTCCATTTCTCACTTCCTGTGAGCTGCTGGTCATATTCTTTCTCATGCTTCTGCTTCAAGAAGCCCTGATGGCTGAGCACAAACCAGTCTTTCTGGTCTTGCAAAAGCCAGACCTACTGGTGTTGCCCATATAACTGGCCAATCAGTGACTGACCTGCCCATCAATTTTGAAGTCTTCTTAAACAGTCAGCTATTTTCCATGAAGTCTCTTGTTTGCAGACTGTCTCAGAAAACTGCTTGAAGAGAAGTTCTGTGCAGAGTGATAGACTTGCTGTAATGAATTGGGAGAGTTGGAACAGCTTAGGTTTGCCAGCATTGTTCTTCAGCATCCCATTGCTCATAGAAATGTCTAATGAGCCATGGGAGTGGGGAAGGAAAGGAGTTAGTTTGAGGGCTTAGAGCCATTGGGTAACTGGGTTCCTAGCTGTGATTTTGTCTTTTCCTCAAAGAGAAAAGTATATTGAAAACCTTTCTCTGCAAAAGGTGGTGAATAACAAGGTAGCAGCATTTGTTGATCGGATTGGGATATTCAAAGCAGACATAATGAATGCCTATTGCACAGAACTGAGAAACACTTACATGAATATGTTTCACTCGTTAGTAAAACAGTGAAAGGGATGTTATACAGTCCCAGAGGTGAACATGGATAATGTTCTTATACTCAAATTCACTGACTTGAATTTGAGATGTTAAGTGAAGAAAAATTAACTTAGTGTGTATAGATGTACAAAACACGCTTGCAGTGAGAGACTTCTCCAGGGTCAAGCTGTTCAGGTATAGGGAGTTTATTATTTAGGTAGAGGGAGGAAGGGATCCATTTACGCTGCCAGCCACAGCATAAACGTGGTCAGGGAGGGAGAGAGAGAGCGGAGAGAGGAATCGGGGAGCATGAGGGAAGAAGGTAGGAGAGAGTAAGAGTAAGAGAGGTGCAGAACTTAAGAGAGGGTAAAAGTAAGAGCAAGAGGGGAGAAAGCTTAAGAGAGAGAGTAAGGAGAAGGGAAAAAGAATTAAGAGAGTGAAGTTCTCGTTACAATACATTATATCTTTTTCTACAGTGAATATTCCCAGTAACCAACTACTACATGACACACATTCTATAGATTTTACATATAGCCTTTAAGAACTACTACATTACCACACAGTGTTACGTTTTAAACTCTAAAAGCTACCTTTCTTCTATTGCTGCTTGACCTTTGGATTCTCTTTCAGCAGAAGGGTATTGTTCAATCAACAGGGATTCTCTTTTAGCTGGCTAGGCTATTGTTCTTTGGTTATATAGTAACTAACACTCAGTTTCTTAGAGCTCAAAGCTAGTTTTCATTTCTATTTCGATTCTAGGTTTAATATTTTCAGAATCTTTTGCTAAACTGTCATATTCATAAGGTTTCCCTGTTTCATCTTCCTCAACAAGTGTGCGTGTGGATTTACAGATTTGGGAAATTGTGTTTTAAACATATCAAAACTGAAAAGCAAACTAAATCTGCTATTCTACGTGGTGCTGAGACCTGCTTCCCTTAGATAGCACATTACTTTGCAATATGTTGATGCTCCAGCAGCCTTCTCTGATTTAGAAGTGTTGGTATATGCAAAATACTCTCCTTTCAATGTAGTATTACTTCACACCTTCATGATCGTAGTGGTTTAGATTCACCAATTTGAGTTTCCTAGCCAACGCACCAAATAATGTGGTGGGTTTTAGCACTAGCTAAAATGACCAGGGTACTTACTAATTTCTTGCTATGAGATATGGATTAGGAGAAGGGCAAAACAGGCTTAAAACTTAAAAGGAATAAAGAAACTTTATTAACAGGACTACAAGAACAAGAAACTGGAATAAAACCTCCAGAAACCTTTCTTCTCCCTGCCCAGCTTTTTCCTTTCCCAACTGACAATGTAGACACAAAAGCTGGGATGTTAAAACAGTACCAACTATAAAATAATCTTTCATGAGTCTTTGTAGGGAGAGGAGTTTTCTCTTGCCATGCCATGGAGACTTCCCCACAGAAACAGTTTTCTCGTGGCTTTTCATTTCTACGAATATCAGCTGTCCGGGCAAGAAGTCTGCCATCATGATATTTCCTCCCATTTTCACAGCCCTCCTAGAGGTGTATCCATGGGCCATGAACTCAAGGGATATTATTTTAAGGGTGAGTTGTTTAAAGGCAAAGGTTCTCTTCATCTGTCTCTGTGATCATCTCTTGGAACAGAGGTTTTCTTCTTCTCTCCCTGGGGTCAAAGGGTCTTCATCAACTCTCATCTCGCTCTCTCTGTTCAAGCTTCTTATGGGATCACAGCAACTCCACCATCTGCTTAGCTTCATCAATGGATACCTCTGCTCAGATCTACAGCTTGAATACTTCATTCCCCCAATTCTCTTTCATGAATTAAAGGAGATTTTTTCAGAATATTATTGACCATCTCCATGGCCCTACCAAACGAATATTTCAGCCCCATTTGGCACCTCCTCATCCCTCTTCCATCTGAGGCTTGACTCCTTTTACTGACCTTGGTATTCCATGTTGTCTCTCTACGTGTCAATCGTTTCATCTTTTTCTCTCCCTAGCAAGAGGATCAAAGTCTGCAGGTCTTATCTGTGTAGTGAAAGGGTTAAATCCTTCCCAGGCTTGGCATAACTTGGCAGGCAGTTATGGTGTTGGATTTCAGGCCATGCTGTTGCCTGCCTGGCTCAGTCCTTGGCCTGAAGCTGTCTGTGTGGGGGGCGAAGGGTGGGGCAGGGAGGGACAGGGGGTGGTGTTGGTGAGATGTCAGTAGCTGTGGCCCAGGCCAGCCTGGGGCTGGAGCCCCACAGCCTCCATCCCCCACCCAGGAGGCACTGGGTTCTGGTCCAGCCCCCCCTCCTCAGGCCTCACAGGCTGTGGGGGAGCCGCTGGCCCCACTGTTACATTTTGCTGGCCGGAAGCAAAAAGAAAGAAGTTCCCGGGCTTGGATTTTTAAAAGGTGGTATTCACAGACGTGGACCTAAATTTCAATGGTACAAAATGCTGTCAGTTTTCAGAACTGGCCAGCTATTTGCCCGTCTCAGACATAGAGGAAGCTCCCAGCAGCTTTTCTCAAAGAAATTAACTTTCATGGGTGTTTCCCATTTCCTTCCCCAAATATTAATTAATGTCAAACTGCCACAATGATGTATTGTCAAATCTTTCTAGTGGCAGGCTGCACTATTGAAAGGTAGGTTGGTTGCAGGGTGAAACTTACTTTGCAATAAAAGATAATTTGTATTAGCCACTGAAACTGATGGGGT
This sequence comes from Pseudopodoces humilis, assembly GCF_049639895.1. NCBI lineage: Eukaryota > Metazoa > Chordata > Aves > Passeriformes > Paridae > Pseudopodoces > Pseudopodoces humilis. Next base: position 70,340,173 of record NC_142200.1, on the reverse strand, counting down.
TTAAATAGGAATTTTCTTTTTGTACAGGATTATTTTTCTTGTGGAGAATAAAGAAATAGTCATTCCATGCAGAAAAAAATCCTGCAAGTCATGTGCACTTTCTGCACTTTCATATTGCTGCTTGAGAGCACTTAGGATGTAATTTTTCTATTATCTTAGAACATGCTAGGTTCAAACCAGGCATCTTTTATAAAGACAGGCAGGAGATTAAAAACATTAGAGAAGGGAAATAGTTTTTCATTTATCAATAGGTTACGTGATATTCACTGATACTGAAAAATACCTGTGCTTAAATGTAAAATTGCCCCATTGCCTGGAAGCATGCAGAGTGGGTACTGTGGGTCAGAAGAGACTGAGAAGACACCAGCCATGATTATGTTCCTTAAGTGATTAGAGATACTCCCTGGTGGTATCTTGGTGTTTCTTGTGTTAATTTTTGACTCGTATTTATATCACTTTTGGTAGACATGGAATTTATTCTTTGATGAAACAGAAACTTCAGCACAGTGTATATGGATATATCTAAAGGGATGCTGATGGCCTATGAGATAGATTTACCTCTTACTCCACTCTGTCTGTACAGAGAGATGGGAACTTCTGCTATGTTGTTCCATGTTTCCAGATGGTGAATTGAGTGGGACCTTAGTAGAATTTATGTATATTGTGTGTTTTGGGGCTTTTGGTCATATAGTGCCTGTTTGTAAAAGGGTGTGAACCAAGTTCATGCAATACTGTCTTTGAGGTCAGCTTGGTCTTTTTCTTCTGTTGAGTTACCATCATTATTTACACTCTTTTCCACAGCGAAGGCTTGTCCTCCTGGGAGAAATCCCTAACCATGTTGTCTCGTCAATTCCTGAATTCTCTACAGAGGCTTTCAGCTACAGTTTTATCTACAGTTATCAGAGCTATTACAGAAAGATGGAGAATTTTTTACCTGAAGGTTCACCACAGCTTTTCTTATTATCTAATACATATCTAGAGCTGGGGGGAAACAGGAATGAGGAGGAGAAAAAAAAATGGGGGAAGACACTGTAGAGTTCTACCCTAGAGAAATGACAAGGTAGAAGACTGGTCTGACTCAAGATTTCATTCTAAGTGCTTTGGAACAGGTAGGATTCAGAGCATTGCATCTTCTCAGAGCAGGTGCCTGAACAGAAGAAACCTTTTGTATAATTGCATAGTGATTAGAGTACTTGCTTAAGAAGTGGGAAGCTCAGTTAATTTTTTTGGACTGAGGAAAACTTTGAACCTCTCTCTCCTGGGAGAATGCCCTTGAGACTTCAGAACAAACCTGGGATGGAGGTCATGTCCAGCACATATGTTGAAACTGTGTTGAAATCCAGAGGAAAATGCAGACTTGGGAGGGGAGAGATATTCAGCAAGAAGTATATAATGTTACTTATTTTGTTTAGTAATGTTAATTGCACTTGCTATTAAACATTCTATTGGTGGGATGCATTTCGCTCAATAGCAGAAATATTCACTCAAGCCAAAATAAATACAGGGAAAAAAATATCTGTTTAGACACCAGTTCCTCCATTTCTTGAATTTCTTTTTCTGTTTTATCCCTTAGTGACATATTTCTGAATCAACTCCATGGCAGCATAAAGAATTAAGGGTGTTTTAAGCACGGTTTCTACTTGTATATTCACTTGCACATTTACTTGTTATATCTACAGTAAGTATGGCAGTGATATCTTGTGCTGTCTTCAAACAGCTTAATTCAGGTACTGGAAGCCATCGCAGAGTTTCATGTCGGCTGAATTACCCCACTGAGTAGCTGAAAAGCCTGGTTAATTAGCTTCCTTGCCTGTCAGTCACTTGTTTTCATCTATTTCCTCACTTCAGCTAGTTCAGTCATAAAACTGTAATTTGTTTTCCTATGACTGTGAAGATGATACTCATAATTTATTCCTCCATCTACCCATTACAGTATATTCTTTTTCAATTTTGATTGATTATATTATAGAAGTTTTGCTTTAAATGGTCTATAATTTTATGAAGCTGGACAATTCATTTAGTAAGTGTGTGTGCAGCCTTTCAACAGTGACATCTACCTAGAGATTATGATGGCACACTGTTGATTTCAGTTCAGTTTAGTGATCATCTCATTACTAAACCTTCCTACTATGTATCTCACTCTCTATCATTTTCTATGTCTAGCTGCTGTAATTTTCAGGCATTTCTTCCTACTTCATAATTTCATTTTAAAACCCAGCAATGATTGCCAGTTGGAAGACCCTTACCCCTGTACTATGGTCTGTCACACAAAATCTTTTTTCACTAATCCATGTCTGCTGACATCAAAGCAGAATGGAGCAATTGTGACTTACAAAGAAATGTAAAATATTTAAAGGTCAAATGTTCTACTGTACATCACAATCTCATGTTTGTGGGGTTTTTTTTTAGATTATTGGCTGTTGTGAAATGCTCTATTTAAACTATTTCTTATTCCTCTATTTCGTAACAGAAGTTCTTCAGAGAAAGTGAAATATGTAGATTTTTCTCTTTGTTTTTAGATTTTAGAAAAATTTAAGAACTCAGATGTTGCTTTTAGAAACATTTTAATACCATGATCTTAAAGTTTTAGGGACAGAAAGAAAGAAAAGTTCTACCAAATTTAAAACACTGACCATTTTTTCAGTAAAGGTGAACAGCTCCTGCTTTGTGGAGCCATGAAAGGTGAGATGTCAGAAATATCACAGATGGAGGAATAAGTATTGCATGTAATGATGTCAAAATTTGTGAGGAAATTAAAAACATATATTTAAATCTTGCATTTTAAAGTTTCCATTTATTAAAGAAACATTAAAACTCCATGAGAGTTTTTTTGTGAATAAAATGTATTCCACAAGGAGATGGATTTCTGTTAATAGGAAAGTATTTCTTTTTTCTCTGAACGACTGTAGTATACTGTTGGACTTTTTTTCTGATCTATCTCTTTCACTGCTAGCAATTCACAAAAGATTGCCTGGTACCTAGGTACGCCAAAACCAATGAATGATCACCAGGGAGATCTATCATAAAATTCATTATTGGATTAGCTGTGGAGAATTAACAAATTTTTTGCCTCCTTTCTTCCTCCTTTTCTTCCAGACATCATGTAGTGCTTGTAATCCAGGTCCTACAAGTAGAGACAATAGAGACCTGCTCTGAGCAGGCTGCAGCTGTATCTCAAATTAAATTTAATATTTTCATTATTATTACTTTTATTATTGAATTAGGAATTGGCTTCATTACTTTACTGTGTTTCTTTTGCTCTGAATGACCTAGAATGGATAAATGTGTTTCTTTTATTTGCAGCAATAAGCTGGTCACACTTAAAAGTATTAGCATCACCACACAATATTGTGTCCCTTTCAAAGGTCAAGTGCAAAAAAGACCTTGATTTTTTAAGCAAACTTATTTCTCATGTTTGTGGGTTGTTACTTGCAGAGGGCATCTGATGCTGTAAGCATAACCCCCTAAATCTTTAAGTCCTGTGCTTTATGCAAATGTAATTTTTTGGTAGTAAGGAAAAGTATATTCTAGTAGACAGCTGTCAGATCTTGCTCCTTAAACACTGCTTATCATCACCAAGGTTACTATTTATAGCTGTCTGACGGATAACAGTGGATTAGGCTGAGGTAAAATGCAGGACAGGCTTTTTATGTGTATAGGTAAAACTTTTCACCTCTTAATCATATGGCACTGCAAAAGAAAACATTGCCAAAAGAGCAGAGCAGTAACATGGCTTCCAATATTGCTATTAGGAGTCATAGCTATTGTTTTACATGACTAGGTGATGATCCCACCTAATTAACTCTCAGCAGTGAGCTCTAACATGAGCTGAAATTCTTTTTTCAGAAAAAGTGTACCTCATATTCATATATGAATATGCAAACATATTCAGTTTCATTCCTGTTTAATCCTAAATTAAAACAGTATCCAGCATAACTGATTCTGTGATTCTATTATTACTTGGGATGTTGCCACTAATTTTAAAGGCTTTTTGAAAGGTTAACCTTGGCTAGCAACAAAAGCAAAATATATAACTGCAGCAATCTTTCATTGCAAGCTAGGATTAATTTCTGTTAATATATTTGTATAAATTCCCTTTTTTTTTTAAATCCCCCTAGATATTGGCAAATGTAATAATTTTTATCTGCGGGAACTTGGCAGGAGCATACCACAAACACCTCATGGAACTTGCACTGCAGCAGACGTATCAGGACACGTGCAACTGCATCAAATCCCGTATCAAGCTAGAATTTGAGAAGAGGCAACAGGTAAAGTAACATCCATGTCTGGGTCTGTTTTTCTGTTTTCTTGCTGTTCCCCTATTTGTTAGTACATAATCCAGATTGTTAATGGGAAAACATTCCTTGAATTACTTAAACTTCATGAAATATGCGAAGTCTTTTGAACATGGTTGTGCACAATTTCCATCTGAAAGAAAAGTGTTACAGTTATTTCTGTTGTCAAATTACATTTTTTCTCACTTGTTCTATGAAAAGATTTTATGATAAAGAAACATAAAAATGCTGTATAGATCCTATTTGCACACCATCTCTTTTGTTGTCCTCATGGAATGAGCTGTGAGATGTACATGTGCTTTTGGGAATCTTCAGTTCTTCATGCCTAAGACTGGTGCTGCAAATCACTGCGGGAAGATACTACTGCACTCTTTTTGAAAAATACTTGAATCCACAATACTGATGAATCATGTGATATAGTTCTAGAGGTGAGGTTTGTTAAGAGGAGCTAGGGAAATTGCGTAATGATACTGTCATTTATTGCAGCTTGAGTAAAAGAATTCTCTGATTGCTTTATATAGTTCTTTTTCTGTTTGCAAGTTCTGTACAGTGCCTACCATCCTGGCAGATAGGTGCTTCATTTAAGAGAATTTGAAACACAAATCACTTCATCGAGTAGTAAAGAAGATAGGTGTATTTTGCTTTGAAGGTCACCAAGACTCGAATTTCTGTGAACTGTTAAGGATCAGAGAATGGAGTCTTCACTGCCAGGTGTCTGTGGTAAGAGAAAGTGCTTGGTGTGCACCTTTTGTGTCCCAGCTGGCCTTAACTGTCATGTCTGTCTCACAAATGCCTGTAGCTATTTTAAATTAAGGTTTTCAAGATCCATCACCAACACTTTTTTCTTAAAAAAAGCAAGTGGAAAGTCCACAAAAGGACTTCAATAGGTCATGTGTTCAGAGGGCTGTCCTTACTCTGCTGGGCACTTGGGTTGCATTCTGGCTGAAGTTGCTACAAAACATTTCAAGTATTCTTAAGGAGAACAGTTCACAGTAAAAGCAAGTTTTGATGATTAGATGCAAAATTTGCATAAGCTGCTATTTCAGTAGAGGTTTTTAAGAGCAGTCATTTATGTTTGCACCTCTGCCTCCACAGCTGTGTGCAGGGAATGGGTGGACTTTGAGCTCAGTTGTAACAGCCTGGGTTTCTACTATTGGTTGCTTTTCCTTCCAAACTTAGGAAACACATTGGTTTATCTGCAAGAAGCAGGTGGGTTGTGTTACTAGACAATGAATTCAATGAAATAAGGATGCTTTTTGGAAGACAATATTAATAGCAGACATGGTTCTAGTTGATGTTTTCTGCAAATGTGTTATTATTTTGCTAAACGTTACTAGTTTCTATGGAAAGACATAAGTAAGTAGCTTTGGTGTATGGTCACTTCTGGGAACCTGACAGTGAGGAGAAGCAAAACAATCAGGGATTCAATGACAAATACTCCCTCTTTGGGATCTGTAGTACTTGTGTTTTAAAAATGCTGTAGCCTAGCAAGATGGAAAGAAGAAAAAAACATCTTTCACCAATAAATGTTATTGTTTTTATAGAGTAATCAAGGAAACTGTACATCATTTGTTATATATATATATATATATATATATATATATATATATATTTGTGTGTTGTCATGTTTGCCTTTTGTTCAGAATAAATCTATCAAATTAGTTAAGACATCTTCACAGCCCTAAGCAATGTATCGCAGGGATGGATTAGTAACAGATGGGTCAATGTCTTACTGAACAAAAGTCTAGTATTCTGTGGAAGACAGGGATCTCACCTCCAGCGAGCTCAAAAAGAGCTCATTAGATATTCAGATCTTCTTCTATAGATTTCTTTGGCCTTTATCCCTTCAACCCCTTAATATATGTCCCTTATCTCCTGTCAAGGTTTTTTCAACTGAAAACCAAGTTCCTCCATATTACCACACTTAGGAACGTTAGATATTTAAATATGAAAAGGTAAAATGAGGATTCATTTTATAAGGTGGCTGGGTTTTTTCCCCCCAGGATTAACACATATCTTTGTTTGCAGACATTAGTTCAGAAGTGAATATACTCTAGTCTGTCTTTTAACACTGCTTGTTTTGTCAAGAAGATACTAAAGATCATCCACACTGTTAGTATTCAAGAAGCAAGTCAATCATATTGGTGACTGTTTTTAGAGAACGGGGATACAATGAAATAGTAAGAACACAGTGCATTTCAAAAAGCATTGGTTTTGATCAAAGCCTTTATTAGCCTGTAAAGAGTTGTACATTGACCCTTGATTCTACATCTCTGTAACAGGAAAAAAAAAATAATTTAGTTCCATTTACTTGACATAGGCTACTTTTGTACAAGTGCAGAGCGTAGGATGTGCTTCTAAATGATTAAGGCTCCAGGTCAAATTTGCACACTTTTCGAGATCATGGAAGTCGTGTATTTTATAATTGTTTTTGAAAGATGTACTATTTTTCTTTCAAAATAGTCTGTGAATTTCCATTTATATTATTTGCGAGTAGGCTCATACAAATGTAGACAACTATTGTTTTTCAGTTATTGGGGTCTTTTTGTGTGTCTTTGAATAGCCTTTTTTTAGGACACCGCTTTGGTAGATCAGTAGATAAATATATTAAAATATGACTCAACAATTATGCCAAAGAACTCAAGAGAAACCGCAGATCCATTGTTTTCAAGTGTGACCAATGTACATTAGAATCTGGTGAAATATGGGGGTAAATGTATACTGAGGTACAATTTGGACATAGTGTATCTGTACCACTGTGTATTTCTGATGCTGGGGCACAGCAAAGGCTGGCTGCTCCCAAAGGGATGGGAAGCTGCAGGTGGTGACACCTCCCAGCAGGGCAGGGGCCACTTTTGAACTCCTGTGGTAAAAAGCAGTATTTTCAAAGCCCACTTAGGTATTTCTCATACACCTTTTATGTCTTTTCAGTGTTTTTAAAAGAGAGATGTTGAACTATTCTGACCTCTTTTTAATTTGCAGTCTTATTCCAAGATACATATTTGAAAAAGCCTCTCATGATGTTATTTGTCTCCCTGATAGAAGTCTGGCTGACAGTTTGTAGGGGTAACGAATCACTAGTGCTGAGTGCAACATCTTAATGCTGACACCAGTATAATTGCTCTTCTCTTTCTTCTGGGGCTTTGCATCCTGAGACACAGCGATATACACTGAGAGGTTCTTACAACATTGCACAGAGCTGTTTGTGAGGTGTTGGTGTTCAGTGAGTTTTCTGAAATGCCATCTCTGAGAAGGAGGCAGTATAATGATGGTTTTAGAAACAACACTCAGGTAGCAGATGAAAATGAATGAGGTTTCAAATCATTGAGCATGATTTTAATTTTTTCACTAAACATGGTGAAGCAATGCCATTCATTAAAGGAACTTAAATATTTCAAATTTTTTTTATTTTAATCTAAACAGAGAAGCCTTATATATAAGCTTAAGGGTGTTAGTAAAGAACAGAAACATTGAAATACATTATTTGGAACTAATATATGAAATGTGGATTCTTGCAAGTTTAATTAATGAATTTTAAAAGGTAAGCTACTAATATTTTCATGAATATACAATAATTTTTCTAAGAGCTTCCTCATTTTCCTTTTCCTTGTAGCTTCAAGGCTAGTAAACACAAAAAACAAAACTAGTGTTGGTCTTTTAAATTTTAGACTCCATTTTTTACTTCAGCAGTGCTTGTATGCATACAGATGTGTGATGCCAGTCCTTTCTGTCAATCAATGTGTCAAGACTAGAAATAAAGCCTGTTCTGAGAAAATGTTGAATTTTGCATGGTGGACCATGGGAAAGATGGATAGAATATGCAAAAAGAAACTGGACAGGGTTCACTGAAGGGCTACAAGGGTGCTTAGTGGACTGCTGGTCATGACAGATGATGAGACTTGAGGAACTCAAGGTATTTAGCCTAGAGAAGAAAAGGCTTGTAATTCTATTCCAGTTAAGGCTGTACACTACTGTCCCCCAGTCCTATTACCCCAGAAGGATTGTTTGTTCCATAGAATCAGGCCTTAGGTACTCCCAGAGCTAAGCCAATGTAGAGAGGCAACAAGCACGTGGCCACCAGACAACTGCTGCCACAATTAAAAATCAGGCAAGGCAAACTCAGAAAAGTGTGGAGACCCAGTATTGAATACAGAGCTTATGATGTTGTAAAACTTTATTTCCTGGGCTTCAGAAGCCCTGAGCAACTTAATCTGATTTTGAAATTAACCATGTTTGGAACAAGTTATGGGACTACGATCTCAAGAGGTCACTTCCAATCTGAATTTTTCAGTGAGTCTCTGTTTTTTTTAGTGTCTTTCCTGTAAGAGAGTGCTATGACATACAGGAATACTATGATTTCAGATAGAAAGAAATAAAAAGGTAAATATCACTTTGAATCATATCCTATAATTGCAAATTAATGGTTTTTGAATCAACAAAAATTCCTATCAGGTGCTGCTGATTTTTTTTACAAGTTTCTCGTACTGACTCTGCTTGGAAATCTAATTCCAGGAATAATGTAGCTATTTTTTCTCCTAATTATTGATGAGAATAATAGTAATTTTACAAGAGGAATATGTGTTTGTTAAGAAAAGTTGAGTGATCTGAGAGATTAAATAGATACCCGTTGTTACTTCATTATGTTCAGATTGTCCAGTCACTGAAGAATTTGAAATAGACTAAATAGTCATGATAATGCTACAATAACAAGAGTCTGCAATTAACTTCCCCCCAACGCTCAATATTTAGTACAAATCTGAAACTTTGATTTCAAGTTGTATGTCACAACCAAGACCTGCAGACTAAAAAGCTGTAACAAATGTAGGGTTGAAAGGTACAAAGGCTTCATGTATGCATGGCAGACCAGAGCTTTTGTAAGGTAGAAAAGATATTCAGTTCCTTGCCTGCAAAAGGATGATGTACTGCATTAATAACCTGCATCTTGTCTATATCCCTGGAGTTATTCTTTCACAATACTTCACTACTTAAAATGTTACTTAGGTGCTTTTCCCTGTAGAGATGGAGCAGTGAGGAGGATGGTTGGCAGCTTTGCAGTTTACTACTGTGGGAAACTCCGGCGGTCCAACAAGTGTGAGATACTTCCATTTAAGTGCTTTTTCAGGGATGTGGGAAATGACCTTGTGTCTTGGTTTTGGAAGACAGGTGTCTGCTAGGGAGGGCAGGAGCCTCCCTTGGAATGAAAATGTAGACCCCCTCCCTCTGAATTATAATAATTCTGAAATCAAGGGCCTCTCAGGCAGAGATCTGGGGATAGGAATAACAGTTCTTTACTAGTATGTATAACAAGGCAAACAAACAACAATAACTCGTGTTAGCAAGAAAACAGAACCAGGGACCCCGTGACAGCCTTCTCGACTGAGACAGGAGACGATGGAGGAGAGGCTTTGCTCCACAAACCCGCTAGGGCGGTCAGTCCCAGTGCTCCTGCAGGGCTCTGAGGAACACTTAGCTGGAACAGCAGGAATGAGCAGAGATCCCGGGCCAGTGACTGAGGTGTATCAGCAGCTCCACAGTGGTGGCTGGCACTGGCATGTCCCAGCAGGACAGGGGGTGCGAGGCCCACCAACGAAGAGGGGAGAAGGATAAGAAGCACAAGTAGCTTCATCTGGGTGATGGTGAATTGCCTTCTCTCCACAGCAACAACTCTCAGCAAAGTATCCTTCTCTGAAGCTGAAGAAGCCCTCCAAACTGTCCCCGCCCTCCCCTTTTCCTGCCCCCCTTCCCCCCTGGCCCCAGCCGAACTCTTTGTGTTTCTCAATCACCCATCAAGTACCCACAGTCAGGTTTTCTCTGCAACTAATGGGTAAAAATTCCACTGGTGAGCCAGAACTAAAAGAAGGACACCTAACCTCCAACACCTTGACATTAATAGCAAAACACTATTGATGGATAACCACTTTTCCTAACCATTATTTTCCCAGTTTTCCTTTGCTATATTGTTTGTAGGTGCTACAAGGGACTCCATATGTAGAAATAAGGCTTTGCCATGTTTTGAAATGTTACAAAACATGCCCTTCACTCCAGGCAATGTATATTTCACTGTAAGGCAAAGAGATGCTGAAACAGAGAAATTAAGAATTAGGAATAATTTATAAAATTGCTTTGCGCAAAAGAAGGGGCTGCAAAACCCATGTGAAATGCTGACTGTTCTCATAATAGCAGGAAGATAAAAAAGACTACAGGATGAGATAAGGAGCTGGAATACTTAAATAGGATACAAGCCTAAATGCGCCATAGGATGAAAGGGTTCCTTGGATTCTTTTGGACTCCTAACCCAGAAGAAATGGAAAGGGGAGGGTCAAAAGAACTGAAGGGAGCATGCACAAGAGGACAAGGTAGAAAGTTCAGCTGAAGGAAAAATGCTGACTTCAGCCCCAAAGACCCCCAGAAGACCACCAGAGTGACCAACAAGAAGCAGTGCGCAGCTGCAAATAGGCGTGGAACTAATTTTAATACTAAGCAGCGACAGGCGGGGTTAGCAAATGAGTATCTATTAGGCGTACTGTGTAACCTTAGTTTGTAGAGAATAAAAAGGGAGAAACAAGTCTCCAAGGTGTGCAGAGCTGAATAAATTCATACCTACTCTTATAACTACTCTGCAAGTTATAGAGTCCTTTCTATACGCATATCAATGCCAATATTGGAAGTCTAGTTACCTACATGAAGATACTTGTGTTATAAATGAGTAGCCAATTTGATTAATAAAAGAATTTATTAAAAAAATACAATTGTAAAAAGCCACAAGCAAAAATCAGTTTGATGCTGTACCAGGTGAACAGCGTCAGGTGAGGCGGGGAAGGGCTTGTTAGCACCACTTCACCATGCTTCACAAACTGCAACTGTCCCAAAGTGTTTTTAATATGTTTTCAGGTTTCTCGGGGGTCTCTTGGAATACACTTCTTGTAGTCAAATATTCATGCTGTTTTGGGTGTATATGTTGTAATCTTGTCAGGTTTCTTGGAAATACACTTCTTGCAGATGAATATTCATGTTGGCCTTGCTGCATATCAGTATAATCTCATCAGAGAAGGTTTCCTGGAAATATGCTAGGATTCTTATCAGACAGGATTATAACTTTAGTACAAATTTATTTATGCTATCTATTACACTTGTATTGTCCACAATTCCAAAATTAATGGCTTAGCAAATGCCTTGTGCAAGTATCTACTTCCAGATCGTAAAAACGAGATTCACTTAATAAATTATAAAAAGAATTTAATATAAATAAAAGACAATTAGGAGACAAAAGAAATAAAGCAAAGGGTTAAAGCGGCCGGGTGCCCTGGCGCCTTGCCAGGAACACTCCTGGTATCTCAGGAATACCCTTTTTGTCCCCTCCTTGCTGTGAGGGGTTAATGCATATTCAAGCATGTCCCCTCCCTGGTTCCGCCTTCTTGGATCATGCTCTTCACAGTTTTATTTTCTGTTGGTCAACATATATTTTTTGCTGGTCATCATTATTCTTGCTGGTCAGCATTATTCTGGAGTTTGGTTTCCTTTTTTTTGCAAATGGTCAGGGCAGATAACAGTCTGGGCCCGTCGTCCTTCCCCTGAGGGCAGCTGGGTTTCATGTCTTCCGCTGATAACAGTTTGGCCTCTATTGTTCTCTTGATAACAGCTTGGGCCCCACTGTCCTTGCCCTCTGGGGTTTCCTTGCCTTGTACCTTGGAAATTCTTTTAAGCTTAAGACTTGTTAGCAAGAAAAAAAGTACATACATAGCTAAAAAGTATTTAACATATAATATTCATCTGCGAAAGCCAATATCACAATACAAATTTATAACAAACCCCTCCTTTTTTTTATAAATCATTTGGCTTGAGCAATAATTCTTGTTTTCTAGCTTCTAGCACTCGTTCATTTTTTTTTTCACAAATCAATTTAGCTTCTTCTAACTGATTTTTCACATTATTTTGTTTTCTTAATACCATGATTTTTTTTGTTGTTTTTGCCATTCCAGATGTAGCCAATTTCAGGTCTATAGGCATTTGCTATGTTTTAACTATATTGGTGATCAGCCAAATTAAACAGGGGATTAAACAAAGAAGAACTATTAAACCAGCTGTAGTACTGCTACAAGGGGAAGAAGCTTAGCTTCTTCTACTACTCTATCCCCAATACATTATCCCACCAATTAGTGGTCATTACTGATTTTTATTTTTGGACCGGCACATGGGCCATTTTTCTGATATCCTTGGCGATATCTAGAATGGCATTTTTATTGTCATTGAAAACAACAATCTTATGTATTAATTTTCTCACAGAACACCCCTTCTTTTAGCTAATAAATAGTCTAAAGCCAGCTTACTCTGATATATTGCAGCTCTGGCTTTTCATCTCTGACTGGCTATTAGTTCCATAGCCCCAGCTGTTTTATTGGTTATGATTTCTACAACAGCTTGGAGTTTCATAATGCAAAAATTAGGGTTCGATATCCCCAACTTCCATCTTGTGCCCAAGAATGTTTTCAATATGCGTTCAGGGGCTATTTCTCATCTCCCCATTTTTGAGGTGCTCAAAACCATTCTCTTTTATTTCTTTTTAGGACCTCTAAAACTAACACCCTCAACTGATTTCTGTCTCATCAGAGTACAACTCCCCTTCCATTGCGAAGGGAGCTTTGGGTATGCCTTTTTCTCACATATTCCAAAATAAGACATCTGGTGCTTTCTAATAGTAATTTTTCTGTTGATTTATATTTCCCCAAAATTTGGCTATTTCTGGGATTCCAGAGTAAGGATTTTTCCCTGTACTATTACACTGGGAGAATCTGGTTCTATTACTATGTACACAATTTTTTTCTTTTACTTTCCTTTGGGTCTAATACAGAGTTGGTTTCTCTGGAACTTATTATGTACAAGTTTTATTACCAACTTTATACTTTTTACCAGGAGTATTTCTCACTTCATGAAGAAATTTTCTCCATTTAATTGCTGTTTGAGCTTTGCTTACATGTCCTGACATGAGGTTAATACAGGTCTAGGTTGTTGTGTTGGCTTTATCTTTTCACTTACCATTTGCTCTCTTACCAAATCTTGGTTATTTCTCTTGGCAACAACTGTGAAGCAAATCCATCTTTTTCTCTTTTTGGGCAGTTGTTTTCTAATCTGTTACTACTTGTTCCTAGATTTTCTGTGGTCTAATATTTTCCCCTTTATGCATACAGGTACTTCATTTGGATGGGTTATAACAGTGATTATTGATACCGGTGTGGGTAATAAGAAAGAAACCCCGGTGTCTTTCCATGTAAAGCTTTTGATAGCATTTGTAACATGGCTTTTCTGGTGTCCCAAAAGGGAAAAGGATAAGTGACAGAAGAGGGAATAATAGGGGTCCAGTATGGCTTACACCCCCACCAATCCTGCCTATGAGGTTGCAGCTCACAGCAGGTGTTTTATACCTAAACAACTCTCAGTGGCGAGTTGTAGTGGTCAGTCTGGTCTTGTCCCCTATTTCCTTGTCACTTCCTCTTTTGTAATTTCCAAGCAAATTTCTTTTGACACCTTTTAACAGCAGTTTCCCACCGTTCTTCAGGTACTTCCCACTCAACACGCACTAGTAATTTCCCATCTGTAAAAAAAGTTATCATTTAAGTTATTCTTAATAGATTTGGCACCCAACACTTCCTGCAACGAAAGGCTTAACTTTGTGAACCATAATACTTTTATTCTCTAATTTAAACACTTATATTTAATCTAGATAGCATGTCCCGTATTGGGATGATTTAGACAAGGTATATGATGTGGCACTGATGGAAGTTGTGGTTCTCCCCCCCTCCTTTATACAAATCATGGGCAAAAGCAAAAATATACGAGGATTTCCAGACTAAAACAGCCCCAGTCCTCCTGTTTGGAGTGGGAGTTTTCCTCCCCAAGGTGGATATTGAAAGTGTCCCAGAATTTGTCCAGGCAGCACTTGAAACTACTGATACAGGCTTGGTCTTACTTCCCAGTTATGCGTGATTCTTACCTCATTCCTTGGATCATTTGGATTGTTTCAGTTCATTACCGCCGGTCTCTGCTCAAGAGTCCATTTGGTATCACTGGGTTTGGGTGTTACAGTCCAGTCCTCAGATCTTTTGATCTTATTGGTGTGAATCCAACTTCACTCTTTGGTCCAGATTGCAGCTTCTCTGCCTTAATTATCAGTAGTACCTGAAAACAATTTCTTAATAACACAGGGAGAATGAAAACATCACATCAAAATTTTCCATCAGTATTCTTTAAAATTCTTGGGTTAAGCCAAATTTAACAGTTAACATAGGAGCCAATCTTTTTCTGTGCATTCAAATTAGTTAAACAAGAAAGGCTAGGTTAGTTTTGACTTCAAATAAATTACATTCATTACCTTTTTACCCTTTGGTTAATATTTACTTGTTTAGCTTCACAAACTTCTTTTATCGGTTTCTTAGAACAAACCCCTTCCTTTTAACAACAAGAATAAAAGAAAGAAAGGGAAAAAAAATAAGAGAAAAAGAGATCCTATTTCAAGAAATTAAACACCTTGATGAGGTTTTCAGAACCTAACGAGCAAGACTACTTTTACTTTGGTCTCATCATACACCGGTCTGTTTCTTCGGCCTTTGTTCTGTTCTTTCTTTCCCATTCACAGCAGTTTTTCAGGCTATTTCTCTCTCCCCCTCCTGCTGCCGCAGCTCTGGGCCGAGCAGGCTGTTTCAGCAGCTCGCTCTGCAGGGAGGGGCCCATAGGCTGTCACTTGCGTGCTGACCCTGGGGCAAAGCTCGTGTCCCCTCTTTCCCTGCTGTGCTGTCCCTTCAAACACAGGACTGGCATTTTCAAACACACTCAGCTCCCACCACTGCCGAGGGGCAGAGCCCGGAGTCCACAGTGCTCTGGTCTGGGGCTCCTCTGCTGGGCCAGCTTGCTCCTCAGCAGCAAACCTCACCCAGCACCGCTGCCGGGCCGGCGAGCGCTGCCGGCACCCTGCACTCCTCAAGACCCCGGCACAGACACGGCGGGTCCCGCTCCAGCAGTGCCCCTCATGAGCCGCGCTCTGCCACCCTTCACATCAGGTGGGAGAGGACTGGGAGCCGCCACACCGGGCCCTGCTGTTCGCCACTCACAGGGACCGGGTCCTGCTGCAGCCGCTTTACATAAAAGCAATAAAACAACACCTAACCTAACAACAACCTAGCAACTCTTAACCCAGCGCTCTAGATGCTCCTAACATCCCTTATTTCGGGCACAATTCTCACCTCTAATCGCGCTTAAAAGTTTTTTCTCCCCACAAGCCAGTGCTCACTCTTCGGAGCCAACAAGACACTTCTCGCTCTCTTTCTAAAAATTTTTACAACTCTAATGAAAGAGATCACAAACCTCTCTCTCTCTCTCTCTCTGCCACTATCATCTCGCAACTCTTTACACCACATCCCTCCAGAATCTGCACTACACGAATTACTTTGCTTCAGAATCAACTACAAATTCTAACACCTCCTTTTGGGGACCCTCCCCAAAGCCATCAAAGGCACTAGACACAGAGACCAGTCAGCTAGCCAGCTACTTTTACCAACTAAAACAAACCTCCAATTACTATTTCCACTGCTTTAAACAGATCTTCAGTCAAGCTAGAAATTAAGACGCAGACATCATTCTTCTCTAAATTTTCTTCTACAAGTACAAAGGAATCCATCTTCACACAGCTGCTTAATGTGAATAATCTCTAGTGTAACTTTTTTCATGACAAGATATGATCAGGTCTTTTAGTTTTACAGGAATTTAGATACATTGACAAGTTTCTGACAATACCTTTATGTTTCAACAGCACTTGCAGCTTATATACTATGAACGATCTATAGCAAGAACCAGTCTTACCATTGTTTTCAAACTCTTCTTTCACAAAATAAGACTCATCTCTAAATTAACACATGTACTTATTAAAATAGCCCAAGTTTAGAGTCTCCACAATTCTCTTCTCAATTTGAAAGACTAACAATTTTAATTCTAATCTTTTAACTGGGTCCACTTCTGCTTCTGTAATAAGCACAGCTGCAAAACAAGCACTCCTAGAGACATGTGCACTTTCTTGGCAAATTCAAAAGAACAAGAAATCATGGCAGTTCTTAGCCTGGTCTTCACTTAAACACACCATCACAATAACTCTTTTTAGAAATCATCAGAGAGATGATCAGCATTTCATATTGTGAAAAGAGAGACAAAATAATTTTCAGCAGCAGTAAAAAGATTTACAACAATCCATAGGATTTTGCTTTTAGGCTGGTACCAGGTTCTGCTGTTAAGAACCATGGGCTGTGCCCATCAGCACGGGACACAAACAACATTAGGGTTAACAGCTCTAACACTTATTGACAACCTGATAAGTTTTCACCTTAAGAAGTGACTACTATGCAAATTACTGTAACTTGCCTTTAAAATTAAAATCAACCACAAAATTCTACGATATTCACTAAAGTAAAGAAATTGGAAGGCATACTAAGAAACGGGTTTGTTTCTCTACAAAATAAATATTGCAGTCACTCAAGAAAAAAACAAACAGAGCTTACTTCTTTTTCCACTTTCTCCCAGGATGCATTTCTTGGAATTCTTCTAAGCTTCTCTCTAAAGCTTCTCTGCTCTTCCTGAAATCTCAAATTTTAATTACCGACACAGCTTACTGCTGCAGAAGCCCACAGCACTATCATACACAGAATTCTCTCAGAACCCGGGAAAACAAAGGCTTGCAACTTGCAGCTCCCTTGGTTTGGAGCTGATACCATACGCCAGGACTGCTCCATATCTCACTCACACATCTGGTTAAGAAAAAGCTCTCTGAGACAGTTTGACACCAGTCTTTACTCCCAGAATCACAGAACTTAATATGCCCAAGGTCTCGTAAGACCCCGGCATTATAAAACCTGGGTCCCAGAGGGACTCGCCTGGCTCTCGCACCATTAGGCATGTTCCCGGCCTGTTTCACAGCTTCAGGAAGTTCCAGGAGTCACTGAGAGCTCCTCCGATCCCCCTGTGCCTGGAGCAGGGAACCCGAACCAGCATCTGTGGTTCAATCCAGCCTGCCGGCAGCCACCTAAACACAGCTCTGCGGCTTGAGAGCTACAAAATAAGTTCAAACAATCCAGGGGCACCAAGACTTAGAAGGCCCCTGCCCTCACTTTACTCAAAAGGGATAGGCTGAACTCATCCCCTCAGGGCACCCTCCATCCCTGATCTTATCAGGGTTCGGCCTGACTCACCGCTGGCCGGAGCTCCAGGAGTTCCCTTGCACTCCTGAGGCTGACCCGCCCCTCCGTCCCAATAGCTTGGCAGGGAGTAGCTCTGGGAGCACCATCTCCCAGGAAAACCTTTTACCGCTGCCACAGTGGGGCAAAAAAAAAACTTCTAAAAAAAATCCAAAAAACAAACAACTTCAAATGCTGAATCACATACCAGCTCACCAAAGCGACCCCTCCCCCGCAAGCAGCTCTTGTTGCCCAGGGGGGAAGGAAAGGCACGGAGGGAAGATCTCCACTAAAGATAACCTTGGCTTTGCTCTGAGACCAGACCCGCTGAGAACAGATTTGATACAACACCCCCGCGGCTCCAGGGCTACAAGCCCCAGTTCTGGTTTTCCCCCCCCGCCCCCGGGGCTCCAAGACAGGAGCTCGCAGGGAGGAAGCGAATCACTCCATGTGTCCCCACCATGATCCAGTCCCTGTGGAAACATCGACCCGTGTTCACTCTTACTCCAGCACAGCACAGGAAACCTTTCCTCTTTAGCAACACAATTCCAAAAAAACCCCACAAACTTTAACGCAACAATCACACTTATTTACACATTCTCACATCTGTTCATTCAACTCCACCCAGTCACAGCAAGACAATAAGGTGCTCTTTACTTCCCAGTTACTTGTTAATATACGCCCATGGGCACTGTAATATGTCAAATATCCCAAGTTTCTTGGATTATTCCTCAGTTTGGCAGTTTTAAGTCCAAATTTCTTGGATTTAATCCTCAACTTGACAAAGTTTTAGAGAATTCACATTTTACTCTGTTTTCCCAGTGGATTGTGCCAGGAAAACCTTGGGCTCCCTTTCCCGAGGGGATAACCCCTCCCCTGAGATCCAGTCCCAGTAACTCCGGGGGTATCTTGCAACCCCCGCTTCCCGCTTCCCCAGAGATTACTTACAATCCGTTTTCTTCTTTGGGTCTTCGTGCACAAGAATTATGGAGCAAAAATACCGCAGTTTTTAGGGAGCCTTTTCCCCTTTCCTTTGCTTTATTCCTCTCCTTCTTGTCCTCGGGGTTTTGACCTGCAGCAGCTTGGCCCACGCTAGGAGAAACGGAGCGGGGTCTGCTGAACTCAGCAGGGGCGCGCCTGTTTCCCCATTCTGGATCTCCGGTGGTCCTAGAGGTGAGGTGCTTATCCCAGACGAGCCCCCAAAAATTCTTAAAAACGAGATTCACTTAATAAATTATAAAAAGAATTTAATATAAATAAAAGACAATTAGGAGACAAAAGAAATAAAGCAAAGGGTTAAAACGGCCGGGTGCCCTGGCACCTTGCCAGGAACACTCCTGGTATCTCAGGAATACCCTTTTTATCCCCTCCTTGCTGTGAGGGGTTAATGCATATTCAAGCATGTCCCCTCCCTGGTTCCGCCTTCTTGGATCATGCTCTTCACAGTTTTATTTTCTGTTGGTCAACATATATTTTTTGCTGGTCATCATTATTCTTGCTGGTCAGCATTATTCTGGAGTTTGGTTTCCTTTCTTTTTGCAAATGGTCAGGGCAGATAACAGTCTGGGCCCGTCATCCTTCCCCTGAGGGCAGCTGGGTTTCATATCTTCCGCTGATAACAGTTTGGCCTCTATTGTTCTCTTGATAACAGCTTGGGCCCCACTGTCCTTGCCCTCTGGGGTTTCCTTGCCTTGTACCTTGGAAATTCTTTTAAGCTTAAGACTTGTTAGCAAGAAAAAAAGTACATACATAGCTAAAAAGTATTTAACATATGATATTCATCTGCGAAAGCCAATATCACAATACAAATTTATAACACAGATCAATGAAGACACTTCAGTTCTTGCATGCAATCTCTTTTCCTACCTCAGGACTTTATGTAAGAAAAAGTCATTTGCCATTTTGTGGTGAACTAGATGAGGTCTCATCTGCTTCTCTATGTGTTCATCTGTAGTAATTTATTACTTCTAACATACTCAGATAAACTGATGAGTCATGCTACTTTGTTTCATGAGGAAAATGTGTAGTTTAAGCAGGTACTAAGTATCACATTTTCATAGATATCCTGATAATTTGGATGAAATACATAGCTGGCAGGAAAATGTTCATTTTTGTCATGGCATCTGCATTTTTGTCAGCCACATTACAAAAGCTAAAATGAATAGCTGAAAAGTCATTCTTTTTAGAAAGAGGATGTCTTTGACAGCGAGTCCAAAGTTTTAAATTGTTCATTATTCTCATAATTAATTGCCTCATTTTTATATTGCCATTTTATTTCCAGATAAAAGTTATTTAAATTGAACTAGATCCCTTTGTCCTTACTAACCGTGCTATGTCTTTTTCAGATCTCCACATTAAACATTATTCTCTACAGACAGGGATTACAGGATATTGTGACTACAGAAACAACACACAGATCACACAGATTTTGATAATCCAGAGGCCTGTTGTTTTGATTTTTTCTACATCTAGAATTGCTCAGTCATGTCATAATTATTTTTATAATTTTGTAAATAACTTAACCAGCTTAAAGGGTTCTCTGTTATGAGGATTTTCCAGGCATTTGTTCATTTGTGTGAACTTTTAATAATTCATTATTTCTTGTATCATTCTTATAGCAAGTATATTTGAACACACTGCTGTCAATTATGTTCACTTAAGGAGATGAAGTTCCATTGAAAGGTCTTCTTATAAATCTCTGGGACACATTGGCCTTGTTAGGAGCAGCATCATGCTGGGAGATCCTACTCATTGGGCTAAGTACCATGAACTCTCTGTTCTTTCCAGAATTACTGCTTTCCAACATAAATATAAACATAAATATTTTCCATATTGCAAATAGATGTTTTAATTCTGAATTCCTTTTCTTTGGGTGTTTCAGATACCTTTTGTGGCACTGCTTACAAAAAGTTATGTATTTTTCTAGCATTGTTAACAATCATATCACTTCTAAATATCTTCTTTATGTCACTCCTAATACATTTTGTTTTTAAATGATTGTTCACATGGACATTCACAATGGCAGTGCGCATACACTAAAAAACTTAAGCCGGGAACATCTGAATCCTGTGTTTCTCTGTGCTTTTCCCCCTTGTTTTACTGTGCTTATGTTATAATGGAAAAATGTGGTCACTGTATTTAAGATCTTCTTGGAAATCTGGCTAAATTGTGACTTTTCTATAAGTTCATGTCCTTGTCCATGGTTAGTTAGATATTACTTCCGATTCTTTTCAGATTGTAAATCAGTTAACTTTCTCTTTTTGTAATATTCTCTTTCTTTCCTCTTCACTCCAAACCCTTATCTCCCCTTAGCAATTTTCTGGATCTGAAAGGCTTCATACTGTAGAAAAAAACATTAGGAGAAAATACAACTCTGCAAAGTACACTATTCCCAGATGCTTTCAACCAAAATCATGTACCAAGTGGTAGATGTCAAGTATAGGAGCCCCCTCAGCTACCTTCTACGAGCTCAGCTAGTTGAAGACCAGCTTCTTTCTAAGACCTGCTATGAAAGCTGTAAAAACTTAGTCTCCTAGTCACTCCTTCCCTTAGGAGTTGCTTTTTGCTGGGGCTGTCACCCTTGCTCCCCTGTGAGATGCATTGCCGCTCCACTGCAGTCGTGTCAGTGCCTTCTAACTTGTCAGTCTGGACACCCACCCACAAATTTGACTTTTTGAAGAAAAACCTTTTCCTTCTGTGAGAAACGAGCTTCACATATTTTTATATATAATTTAAAAGATTAATAAAAGGACAATTAGGAGATAAAAATAAAGCCTACAGATATGGCCAGGTGTCTCTGCATTCAGCCAAGAGAGCACACCTTACTAACAAAGGATTGTCCCTTAAAAACAAAACCCTACTACATATCCATAAATTCTCATACATATTCATACATTCTTCTTAAGTTTTTTGACGTTCCTTTGTTTAGTTTTTACCTTGCCCCCTTCCAAATAGATCAATTTTCATGGCACCACTGGGTTTTATATCTTCAGATAACAGATGCAATAAATTCTTCTCTTGGAGGGCTTGGAGGACAAGATAATCTTAAGAATGCAGGGGGGGTCTCTGACTATATTTTCAGTCTGAAAAAAAAAAGTAGTTTGTGTGCTATAATTTCTAATGTCCCCTGCCTCTCTGTTACCACTGTCCGCCCAGCAGCAGCCAGGGAGACAGGGGAGATAGTTTAGCTTATCAAAGAGGAACCTAAAAACAAGACTTTCCCTTTGCTGAGATGGCAGTTACAGCTTTATTTCTTGGGATCCTACGGAGTGAGGTAGCAGGAGGGAAAGAGGAAGAGGTATCGATAAGCACCCCTTTTTTAAGGCATGGGGAAAGGGGTGGGAAGAATTCACACAACCAATAAGGGGAACTGGGGAGAAAAAGATAAGGGAAAGAAACTTAAAATTCTACATTTTCGGGGGTACATTCTTTTGGGTCATACCATTTTTCCTAACTGCATGACAACATCTCACCCTTTCTTACCATATAAAATTTTTTGAAGGATTATCAGATCATTTTGATACAGGTCATGAGTTTGTCCAGCACTCGTGATTGACGGGCCGGTTAAGTTGCTTCTGGTCCGCTAGCTCTATGCGGTTAATCTCTGAGGTAGTAGAGACTTGTTGAGGGTTAGGTGTCCTTTTTTTTTGTTTTGTCGTTCTGGCCTGCCCAGGGAATTTTTACCCATTATGTGGTGGGAGAGATCCAGTTCCTGGGAGTAAAGTGGCAAGATGGACGGCATCAGATTCCCACTGAGGTCGTCAATAAGATCACCGCAATGTCTCCACCCACCAGCAAGAAGGAAACGCAAGCTTTCCTAGGTGCCGTAGGTTTTTGAAGGATGCACATTCCTGAGTACAGCCAGATCATGAGCCCTCTCTACCTGGTTACCCGGAAAAAGAATGATTTCCACTGGGGCCCTGAACAACAACAAGCCTTTGCTCAGATCAAACAGGAAATCGCTCATGCAGTAGCCCTTGGCCCAGTCAGAACTGGACCAGACGTGAAGAACGTGCTCTACTCTGCAGCTGGGAACAATGGCTTGTCCTGGAGCCTTTGGCAGAAAGTGCCTGGGGAGACTCGAGGCCGACCGCTGGGATTCTGGAGCCAAAGCTACAGAGGGTCCGAAGCCAACTACACTCCCACAGAGAAGGAAATCTTAGCTGCCTATGAAGGAGTTCAAGCCGCCTCAGAAGTGATTGGCACAGAAGCACAACTCCTCCTGGCACCCCGACTGCCAGTGCTGGGGTGGATGTTTAAAGGAAAGGTTCCTGCTACCCACCATGCCACCGACGCTACATGGAGCAAGTGGATCGCCCTCATCACGCAGCGCGCCCGTATTGGAAACCCAAATTGCCCTGGGATTTTGGAGATAATTACGAACTGGCCAGAAGGTGAAAACTTCGGTCTCACTGATGAAGAAGAGCAGGAACAAGTGACACAGGCTGAAGAAGCTCCACCGTACAACCAACTGCCAGCAGAAGAAACATGCTATGCTCTGTTCACTGATGGTTCCTGTCGCATCGTAGGGATGAACCGGAAGTGGAAAGCAGCCGTATGGAGCCCCACACGACAGGTCACAGAGGCCACTGAAGAAGGTGGATCAAGCCAACTTGCTGAACTCAAAGCTGTTCAACTGGCCCTGGACATTGCTGAAAGAGAGAAGTGGCCAAAGCTCTACCTCTACACTGATTCATGGATGGTAGCCAATGCTCTGTGGGGATGGCTGGAAAGGTGGAAAAGGGCCAACTGGCAACGCAGAGGAAAGCCAATCTGGGCTGCTGATGAGTGGAAAGACATCGCCACCAGGGTAGAGAAACTGTCTGTGAGGGTCCGTCATGTAGATGCCCATGTCCCCAAAAGTAGGGCTAATGAAGAGCACCGAAACAATGAGCAGGTGGATCAGGCTGCAAAGATAGAGGTGTCAAAGATAGACGTAGATTGGCAACACAAGGGAGAGTTGTTCCTAGCTCGATGGGCCCATGATGCCTCAGGTCATCAGGGAAGAGATGCCACCTATAAGTGGGCACGAGACCGAGGGGTGGATCTAACCATGGACAGTATTTCCCAGGTTATCCATGACTGTGAGACGTGTGCCACGATCAAGCAGGCCAAGCGGTTGAAGCCGCTATGGTACGGTGGGCGGTGGTCCAAATATAGGTATGGGGAAGCCTGGCAGATTGACTACATCACACTGCCCCAAACCCGCCAAGGCAAGCACTACATGCTCACGATGGTAGAAGCCACCACTGGATGGTTGGAAACCTACCCTGTGCCTCATGCCACTGCCCGGAACACCATCCTGGGACTTGAAAAGCAGGTCCTTTGGAGGCATGGCACCCCTGAGAGGATTGAGTCAGACAATGGGACTCATTTCAAGAACAGCCTTATAAACACCTGGGCTAGGGAACATGGCATTGAGTGGGTGTACCATATCCCCTACCATGCACCTGCTATGGGGAAAGTTGAACGGTGCAATGGCTTGCTTAAAACCAGCTTGAAGGCACTGGGTGGGGGAACTTTCAAGAACTGGGAGATTAATTTAGCAAAGGCCACATGGTTGGTGAACACCCGAGGTTCCACTAACCGAGCAGGCCCTGCCCAATCTGAGCCCTTTAGAACGACAGATGGAGATAAGGTTCCAGTGGTACATATGAGAGGTATGCTGGGAAAAACTGTTTGGGTTAATTCTAGACAGTCCAATCCGTGGGGTTGTCTTTGCTCAGGGACCGGGTTGCACTTGGTGGGTGATGCAAAAAGATGGAGAGACCCGGTGCATACCCCAAGGTGACCTAGTTTAGGGTGAACTACCCATGACATTGTGCTTGTATCTGTATCTGTATGTACATATGTATATAGTTAAAGTAGTGTGTGTTTGTGTATAATTTAAAGGTTTAATATTTGATGTAACATTTTGGTATGGGAAAAAATTCAGGGTGGATAGTGTTGAGGGTTAGGTGTCCTTTTTTTTTGTTTTGTCATTCTGGCCTGCCCGGGGAATTTTTACCCATTATGTGCTGGGACAACCTAACTACCGGTACTTAGGGGTGATTGACAACGGACAAAGAGTAGCCGGGGCTGGGGGGGGGGGTGGGGCGGGGGAAGGGGGCAGAAAAGGAGGGTGGGTACAGTTTTTAGCTGGCTTTTCTTCGGCTTCGGGGAAGGACGTTTTTTTGCTGGGTCGCGGAGCTGCTGCAGTGGAGAGAAGAGAATTTTTCGCCATCACCCAGACAGAGCTGCTGCTTCTTCTCCTTCTCCCCTCTTGGTTGGTGGCCTCTCACCCCCTGTCCTGCCAGGACGTGTGGCAGTGCCAGCCACCGCCGCAGAGCTGCTGATACACCTCAGCCACCGGCCCAGGATCTCAGCTCGTCCCTGCTGTTTCCAGCCGACTGTTCCTCGGAGCCCTGCAGGAGCACCGGGACTGACTGCCCAAGGGAGTTTGTGAAGACAAAACGTCTCCTCCATCCCATCTCAGCCAAGAAAGCTGTCCCGGGGTCCCTGGTTCTGTGTTCTTGTTATTGCTGTAGTTATTGTTTGTTTGTTTGCCTGGTTATACTAGTAAAGAACTGTTATTCCTATCTCCAGATCTCTGCCTGAAAGCCCCTTGATTTCAAATTTATAATAATTCGGAGGGAGGGGGTCTACATTTTTTCATCCCAAGGGAGGCTCCAGCTCTCCCTAGCAGATACCTGTCTTCTAGAACCAAGACAAGACTAAATTACTGAGAGCTTTTAAAACTAAACAACGGACAATCCCAAATGCTAGCATGATTAAAAACAGAACAACAAAAAACAACAAGATTGTTTTGATTATCGAGGTTCACCATCCTGTGAGTCCCCAGCCTTTGAACAGCTCACTAAATCAGTCCTCAGCTTCTTGCTTCACTTGTGTGATCAAGTTCTTCATCTCTCGGAGGGCTCCGTGGATGTTAGGAGCTTTTGAGGACAGGTTTAGGCAGCAAAGTCCTTCAAATTCCTGGCTTTCGTGTCCATGCAGCAGCAGAAGAAAATCTATGGCAGCCTGATTTTGGAGTGTGGCCTGTCTGGTAATCTCTTCATCTTCGAGGAGGGAGCTGAGGGCAGCTGATGTTAAGTTGGCCTGTTTAATCACCCAGCACTCAAGCTGTCCTAATTCCTCTAGTGCCTTGGCAGCTGCAGCCCATGGAAGAAATATGGATGCAGTAACCCTTTTTGATTTTGCCCAGTGAAATATATCTGAATCACAATTTGAGTCTAAAATATCAGTGCTTCTTTTGTGGATTTCATGAGTCGAATTGTCTTTCTTAGTCCATCTAATAATTTGGGTTTGGTTGGGTGCAAACAGGGACAGCCTCCCAAAAGTGCAAGGCCCCCCTCAAAGGCGAGATGGGACTCCTGCCCATGCTTTATCTCCACATATTAGAAATATACCTTTAGGGAGGATTCTTGGATGTGAACGGCGAGGATCATCCACTAAGACCTGACTTAGCGCACCACACCATTGTTTTGCTTTGTATTTTTTCGATACTGGATTATGTGATTGTATAGTTTTGTGTCTGGCAGTGAGTTGTAAATGAAGTGAACACAGAAGGGTGCAGGGGAAGAGCCTAATAGCTCTAATTCTTGGGGCTCTTTATTAGCTCTGGGCAGTACCAGTAACCACTTTTCTATAGGATTTTTCACTGCCACAGCTCGCTGTTTACGATTTTCATGTGGTTGGTCACTGTGTGTTTTAGGAATTGTATTAAACTTGGGATTACTAGAGCTGGCTGTAAAATCTTCAGCCTGCAGGGGAATTCCTACCAGACAGGTGGACATAGGGTCTTTTGCTGCTGCAGTGGACAGGCAGATATTGTCTTGTTGAAGCGTGTGTGCCAGGGTCACCCAGATGTTCTGTCATGGCTGAGGGACGATCCAGGCAGTGGTCAGGCTGCTCAGAGTGAGCAGGAGGATAGCTGAGGTAAGGCTCATCATGGGTTTGAGTGTGAGGTAGGTTATTTCTAAAAGAAAAGAAACAAACATTTTTAAAACATATTCTCAGTCAATGTATGCAGGTCAGAGAGTAACCAGAGGTTAGGAAGGTTTCTTCTTGTTTTTCCCGGCGGCGTCTTCTTTTGGAAGCGACTGCCACTTGTCTCTCTACTTCTTCTGCTGGGGCTGGGTTTTTGGGAAAAAAAGGCTTTACCCATTTTAGAGGAATCCATCGGAGGCCTGTAGGGGTGGAGACACACGTGTAACCACGCCCCCAGGTGACAAGTTCATAGGGGCCCTTGGCTTGCCAAGTTTCAGGGTCCCTGATTAAAACCGGTGGACGCTGTGACAATTTAAACTGATCACCACTGTTAAAATGCTGAGTCACAGGAGGATTCATGTTTTCAAATGAGCAGTTTAGGAAATCAATGGTAAACAGAGCTTTACAGAGTTTCTGTTGTGGAGACATCCACACTGCCTCGCTACCTTGCCTGGCTAGGACTTGTTTGAACGTCTGGTGTGTACGCTCAATCACCACTTGACCTGTGGGGGAGTGGGGGATGCCAATTTTGTGTTCCACTCCCCACTGCTGGACAAATTCCAGGAACTCCTTGGATTTATACACTGGGCCATCATCTGTTTTAATTTTCTTAGGGATCCCCAGCACTGAAAAGGACGGTACTAAGTGTTGTTTGGCATGTACAGATTTTTCTCCTGCATGAGCAGAGGCATACACTTCTCCTGAGTATGTATCAATACTCAAGTGCATGTACTTAAGGCGACCAAAACTGGGAATGTGAGTGATATCTGTTTGCCACACCTCACAGCTTCCAAGGCCTCGGGGATTAACCCTAATGCCTAGCGGATGGCACTGCCTGGAGCTGGCAATTGGGACAGGTGGCCACAGTGGCTTTAGCCTGACCCTGTGTCAGCTGGAACTGACGAATCAGTCCTGGCACATTTTGATGATATTGCTGATGACTTATCTTGGCCTGCTGGAATACATCTAGGAGACTTACCTTCTCAGCTGGGGCAGCTAGGGAATCAGCTTTCCAGTTTCCCTCAGCAATTTCACCTGGCAAATCGGAATTCAATCTTATATGCATCACATAAAAAGGATGTTCTCTATTTGAAATCAAATAAATCAGTTTTGAAAGCAATCTAAAGAGATGTTCATTCTCAATGTCCTTGAGAACTGCCTGCTCTGCTCTGGGCACCACTCCTGCTACGTAGGCTGAATCAGTAACCAAATTAACCGGTTCTGAAAACTTCTCAAAGGCTCTCACGACCGCAGCCAGTTCAGCTATCTGGGGTGATCCTTCTACAAACTCAGCATCAGCTTCCCAAAGCTGAGCTTGGGGATTTCTCCAAGTCATCACCGACTTGTGAGAGGTTCCAGATGCATCAGTGAATACTGTAAGAGCTTTGAGTGGCCTTCAGCTCCTTTTCTCACAAGGAATGAGGTGGAATTCCTCATGAAACAATTTGTGTGAAGGTGCATGGACCGAAATTTGCCCACTATAGCTGTCCACAGCAAACTGGAGGTTAGCATTACTCTGCAGCAGGTGCTCAAACATCTCCTTGGTCAGTTTCTCAGGGGAGTGTTTGCCTTCTCCAGAGAGTCTGACCGGAAGGTGAATATACATAAAGTCACAACCAGCCAGTTCCCACAGCCTTACCCTGGCCTTTTGGATCAGCTGAGCTATCAGCTCTTGTGGCTTGGTGATAGTTTTGGGTCATTGATGGGAGAGGAAGACCCATTCTATTATTAAGAGTGGATCTCTCTGCCCCTCAGCCCACTGGAATATCAACCCATGTAAGTGTGGTAATTTCCCCAGGACAATAAATTTGAAAGGCAACTCTGGTTTAAAGCAATGTGCCTGTCTTTCTGTCAAGGCCCTTTGTGCTTTTTCAATTGCACTTTTTGCTTTTGGAGTCAGTTCCCTAGGAGACAGCAACTCTCTCTCTCCTTTCAATAAATTGAGTAGGGGACTCAGATCTTCATTAGTGAGACCTAGCCAGGGTCGGACCCACTTCAGTGATCAACATAGGGAATAGAGATCTGCTAGAGTTTTAGGATTACCAATAATTTCCAGTTTTTGTGGGACAACAGTCCATGCAGTAATTTCCAGGCCCAGGTATTTCCAAGGTGGCATCATTTGAACCTTGTCTTCCTGCAATTGGAATCCAGCAGAGGTTAAAACTTTAACCACTAGGCCAAAGGTGTCTTGCAGCATGTTGTTATTGGGACAGCACACTAAGACATCATCCATATAATGCAAAATGATGGCATCTCTTTTTTCAGCATGCACTGGGGACAGCAAAGAAGCCACATACCACTGGCAGAGGAAGGGGCTCGCTTTCATCCCCTGAGGTAGTACTGTCCAGTGGTACCTTTTCATTAGGGCTTCTCGGTTAACTGTGGGAATGGAAAAGGCAAATCTTGGTGCATCAGCTGGGTGCAGGGGAATTTGGAAAAAACAGTCTTTAATATCTTTTTTATCAATTTAATTTCACTTTAATATCAATTTAATTTCACTTTAATATTAATAAATTAATAAATTTAATATCACTGCTAATAGCCTATTTTGTGGTAACATAGTCGGGGATGGCATACCTTGTTGAAGAGACCCCATGTCCTCTGTTTTTTTGTTTATTACTCTCAAATCCTGAAGGAGGCGCCACTTATCCTTCCCTGGCTTTTTTATTACAAACACCGGGGAATTCCAAGGGCTGGTTGTTTCTACTATGTGTCCCTTGGCCAATTCTTTTTCCACCAATTTTTCTAGCGCCCCAAGTTTCTGTTTGCTGAGAGGCCACTGGTTCACCCAAATTGGATTATCATCTACCCAAGGTAGCTTTTGGGTAGGACGCTCTGCAGTGGCCTCTTCTAAAAATCCTGGGGGTCTCAGGAATTGTTAATTTCACTCCCCATTGGGACATGGTGTCTCTTCCCCACAGTGGGCACTTGTAATCAGTGACAAAAGGACAGACATTAGCTAATCTACCGTCCAGACCTTCAATCTGGACAATATCTTTAGCAACTTTTGCCAGTTTCACCCCTCCAGCAACCTGTATTTTGCCTGCCACGGATTGCAGTTCCCAATGTGAAGGCCACACTTTTTCAGGTATGATAGTCACATCTGCCCCAGTGTCAATTAACCCTTCTCCATGGAGATGTTCTGACTTATGTGTCAGGTTACACCCCATAAT
This sequence comes from Pseudopodoces humilis, assembly GCF_049639895.1. Classification (NCBI taxonomy): domain Eukaryota; kingdom Metazoa; phylum Chordata; class Aves; order Passeriformes; family Paridae; genus Pseudopodoces; species Pseudopodoces humilis. Next base: position 70,310,506 of record NC_142200.1, on the reverse strand, counting down.
GGGTTTGTCTTCACCCACCACTTCTGCCCTGTATACTCGTGGTGCTTCGTTGTCTACTGGGACTTCTGTTGGAACAGGGATCACCTGGGCTATTACCTGCCCTTTGGCTACATAGAAGGGTGGTTGAGGACATCTTGCCAAGATAATGAGGTTTGTTAGGTCTCCCTTAATTGTCATGGGAACCACCTCAATCTCTATTGGTGTGTGTGCTGTGTCTCCAATAACAAAATACCTACTATCCAGTCCAGCCAGGTCTTGTGAATTATCCTGCAAGTCCACTCCAATGACCATCCAACTATTAGATCTGAAACAAAAAGCTTTAGCAGTTACAAGTCTGAATCACTTTTTCAGTTGCCAGATCTTATTAGGCATGCGTTCCCCACAGTTATGTTTCTGCAGCCTCTCACCCCACTCCCTTTCCTCCCCTTTTCCCATTAAAATAGAGTCTTTTTCCTGTTTCAGGTCTGTCATATTTATGGCTTTGCACCTGACAGCAGGGCACTTTAAATTCACTTTTTTTGTTGATTGGTTATAGCTTCTTTCTGGTGTTTTCTTTGTTGCTGGGTTTGAGGACAGTTCCTTGCGAAATGTCCTGGCCTCTTGCACTGGAAGCACATGATGTGCTGCAGCTATTCTGGTGACATCTGTGGCTTGTTCATCCCTGGTGTTACAGCTGCTACATTCCTTGGGGTGAATGGTCCTGGTTTCTTGTCATGTGCACTGTACAGATCTGCTTTCTTGGAGCACGCCTGGATCATATCTGCTATGGTGGGTGGAGGATGGATGGGCAGATTTAAAATCACTTTGCGGCAGGCCTCGTTGGCATTTCTTTGAGCCATTTCTTTAATCAATTCTGCTTGTGCTGCTGGTTCTTGTACTTGCTGTTGTATCTGCAGTCTGAGGCGGTCTACAAACTGCAAGAAACTCTTGGATGGGTGTTGATTAATATTAACATAACTGCCTTGGGTTTCAAGTGTAGGTATTTTATTATAAGCCTTTTCTGCTACTTCACAGATTTTATCTGAAATAGGTTTTGTTAGCACTTGAGTCTGATCTTCAGGCTTAGACCACCTCCCCTCCTCACAGGGGTGTTCAAAAGTAATCTCATTATTTTCTGCATCTTTTGCATCCTGTATGCTTTGCTTGAGTTTATCTAGGAGGTCTTTTAATGATCTTTTCCATGAACTTTCCCAAAAATCAAATTCAGTGGGTGTTAGGCACCTGAAGAAATCTTTGATGTCAGCAGGAACTAACTCCTGAGATTTTAAAGTAGCTTTAATCATTCTTTTTAATATTTCACTATTTTTGCCAAATTCACATTGTATTTTACATATCTCTCTTATATCATGGCAAGAGAAAGGCTGATATTGTCTATTAGTTCTTCTTTTACCAGTAAATATCACAGGTGCAGCTGTAGGTATATCTTTGTTTTCCCCAGAGCCTGTATCTCCAGGGTTTTCCTGCCCAGCCCCGCCCCCACTGGGCAATGGGGGCCCTATCTAACCCCCGGGTCGGTGAAGGGACTTATCTGCACCCACAGTGGGCCCAGGGGGCCTCTCCTCATCCTCGGGTCAGTGGAGCCCCACAGGGGCTGGGCAGGGACACATCTCCCCCGTCCCCCGGGGGACAGGGCCAGGCCACCCCTTCCCCCACCCCCCAACAGGAGCAGGGGGCAGGGCCAGTCCTCTCACTCCCCCCCCTCCCCGTGGGGACAGGAGGCAGGGGCATGGAGAGAAAGATTGCAACATTTGGAGGCGGGATTGCAAGATGATGTCATGCTTGAGCAGGGTGTAGTAGGGAGGGAGGGAAATGTGGGAGGGAGGGGAGGGGTTATGGGAAAAGTAAGGGAAATGGGCGGAGTATGATGGACAGAAAGAGTCTTGGGAAGGTGGAGGGTGATACGAAGGGGGTTCATCTACATGGGTATCTAGCACGTGGCTAACTCCATTTTGGATTCCAGGCATGTGGAGGTATGGGGATTTAATGGTCGGAATATTGGGATATAGGGAAGAGTCTCTGGTAGTTTTCGCAACACTGTCAGAGCTGGGGGGCTGAATGAGACACATGGATCCAGAAATGGCATTTTTACAGTGCATTTCTTGAATTTCTGGATTTGTTCCATGTATCTTTTTCAGCACAGGAGCAGAAGGTATGGGGAAAGAGGTATGAGATACAGATGAAAGCTGCAATGGCTGGTTTTTTATGTCTTTTTCACTGTTAATCAATTCTTTTCGAATTATAAGAAAAACAGGGAGATATTCTGAAGCATTTTTGTCTCCATCCTCTATTTTTAGAGTTAGAATGTTGCCAATTTGATCCCATGCAGAGATAGAATTTACTTCTGACAAATCAAGCTGTGGAATGTTATGACATAACAACAATGTGAAACATTTTAACTTTTTTCTAGAGATCTTAACATTAATAGTACTTAAAAATCCTTGCAATTTGGATTCTAAATTTGGTTGGGGTGTAGATATTGTAGATCCCATTCCTGTTATTAAAATTGTGTTTTCACAACTCATTTTTATCTTGTTTTACTGTAAAAGCAACAAAGCAGTGCAGAGGCAAGCTTTTTTTCTCTCAGCTTGTCACCTCCCCACACACACTGGGGTAAGATAATCTGTCCCACGGCCATCGCTGCCCACGCCGCATGGCTGCCCCGCGAAACATGTTACAGCTGGCTCTGCACGGATCCTGCGGCTCGGTCCCTGCGCCGCACAGGGGAGGGCTTCCACTCCGCAGCCACTGATCACACGGTCCGGGGCGGGACACGTCACTGCCGCTGGCTTGGGTGCACGCCCAGCTGATTTGTGCATGCTGCTGTGTGGGCCGTGCCCGGGACCTGCTCTGCCCTGCCTTTACATTGCCTGCCGCGCTGGCTGGTCTGACTCATTACTCTTATGTTGCCGAGCAGTAAAAATTTCTTCTTTGTGAATTGACTTTCTCTGGGCTTGAGAAAGCTACCAATCCATTCCTTGTAAACTATATTTGTTTAGCTTTTCAAGGTAGTTGACATGCCCAGGCTTGCGAAACACACACGTGTGTTTCCAGCTGGTTTTTGGGGGTCTAGCCCAACCAGGGATGCCACCTGCTATAATTTCTAAAGTCCCCTGCCTCTCTGTTACTACTGTCCGCCCAGCAGCAGCCAGGGAGACAGGGGAGATAGTTTAGCTTATCAAAGAGGAACCTAAAAACAAGGCTCTTTCCCTTTGCTGAGATGGCAGTTACAGCTTTATTTCTTGGGATCCTACGGAGTGAGGTAGCAGGAGGGAAAGAGGAAGAGGTATCGATAAGCACCCCTTTTTTAAGGCATGGGGAAAGGGGTAGGAGGAATTCACACAACCAGTAAGGGGAACTGGGGAGAAAAAGATAAGGGAAAGAAACTTAAAATTCTACATTTTTGGGGGTACATTCTTTTGGGTCATACCATTTTTCCTAACTGCATGACAACATTTGTGCTTTAATATCATATTATAGCCTAACATATATATGTATTATATCACTATTTGTAAGTTTAATCAACAACAGAAATGAAAGAAACTATATTAATACAACAAAGTTTTCTAGTCTTATACATATAACATTCATGATAATATTTGTGAACAGCCAATAATATAATATGCACTTATTCACACCTTCGATTTGGAGTGGTTGTTGGAGTCACCTGTTTGTGCTCCAAGATGGTGTTAGGAAACTTAATCTTTTCCCATAAGTCACCAGGCTTCTCTAAGGGCAATCCCATTTCTCTTTGAGGTTTTGGTAAGAACTGTACATGTGGATGCTTAATGAAATGACTAAGAAAAACTACCTAATAATATGCAGAGGTACTTGAACAGTGTTGCCCTCAAAGGTGCTCACAGCTGCTGTGCCTTGCTGATTCTTTATTATATTTTAGCTTTCTTTTAAATAAAAGGTCTCTCAGATTAAGAGGAATGTGGATTTAAATGGAGTGAAAGGAGAGGTGATATGGGCATGGTTGATACTGTTAATCTTTGAACTAAAATGTACGTGTCCAACCTCAGATGCATGGGCATATACACATGTACAGGATGGTTGTGTACAACAGCTCTCAGTATGTAGGGACATTGGGAAGAGTAGATTCTTTGTTAAAAGCATTACATTTATTTATTCTTCCAGATTATCAAGTAGCTTTCTGAAAACTTGTGATGTCTCAGGCTTGCTACACAAAATACTCAACATAAAAATATGTTTCCCAGTAAGTTGCATTTAGAAATCTGCCATGAAGTTCAATTGCAAGCTTTTCAATCTGTGCTACTGTGTTAATTTTTAAACCAGAATGTTGTATAACACTAAATCATATATTTGTATAATGAACAGTCATTATAGTTGACAAATGTCCTTGTTAAAAAATAAAAATCTGATTGCTGTATTAAGGGAAACAAACCCAAGAATTCAACTTCATTGTTTCTTGAGGTAGTTCCACTTGAAATGAAGCTTTGTGCATTATTATAGGTGAAAGTAAATGTGACATCTTGATGAAAATTTAACTTTTTTAAAATTCAGGAGTGATGACAGTAAACACCTTCTCTGAACTTCTTCTCCCTGTATTTCCTTATTTCGCTGAAACCTGAGACTTGCTTTCTAAATCCTTACCAGAGCCACTAATGAATTCTTTCCAACCTCCTTCTCCAGTTTTAATGTGTTTTCAGATGGCAGAAATTCAAAAAGAAATAAAAAGGAAAAAGAGAAATGAGAGAATGCAGAAATCCGTGGGCTTAACTATTTACAACTTTTACATTTACCTCTTATTGCAGCTGGGTCCTGAGGGCCTGTCCAACCCCCAGCTTCTGCCAGCAACAACCCAGATAGATGTCCCAGGGGAGGAAGAGCCATCTGGGGTTTCCAGGCAGTCTCCAGACAGGGGTAACCCTTTAGAGCACGGGCAGAGGCTTCAGGTGATCAGCTCTTTTAGAAGCAATTTCTGCTCTGTGATCAGCTCTCTTCAGCCCAGCCAGCTCTGTTCAGGGGTTACCCCTGCTAACATGGACAAGAGACGGGAAGATCATGTGGTGTTCCACAGAAAGTCTTTAATGCAGGCTTCAGCAAAGGGGGCCAGTGATGATCTAACCACTGATCTGGGCAAAAGCTGGGGTTTTTATAGGGAAGGGGAGAATTGGGAAGGAGACCAATGGTCTGAGACTGGGATAAGATGACCAATAGTTAACAGGGAGATAACATGGGGTCCTGAGGCAGGAAGGGGTCCACAGCTTAGTAACCATGACTAGGCAGTTTTGTCTTATCTTAGGGGGCATATCTCCAGGGAGGATGCCTATCAGAGGACTGGCTTCCTCCACAACCTCTTTTGTGTCTACTGAAACCTATTTTGTGAACTTAATTTGTTCCTTTTAAAATTGGTGTGTAACAGAAATGTTCAAAGAAGTCACATAAGCAGAATTGGAAGTGTACAGTAGATGCTACTGTTTCCAAAATACAATTTATAGAAGGCTTTACTCCTACTTCAGAATGTTTTTTATACAATGTAGAAAAATAAGTCTCAAATATGAAGAGGTGACTTCATCTTTCTAATTACTTGGAGACCCAGGATGCTAGGTGGGACCTAGAGTATTTGAAACATCCTCAGCAGGTGTCTGTCTTAACTGTCTCTACAAAATCTGAAGCTTCTATGCCTTTCCTAGATGGCTTTTGTCGTTATTCTGCTTTTATCTTTGGGGAATATTTTCCCTTTTGCCCAACTTAATAAGCCACAATTCACTATAGGCCTGTGAATTGCATGGGATAAGATTGCAGTAAGGTTTATTCCTTTCTTCTTTATTAGAACCTTATGTGCACCTGAAGGCTATTGCTCCCTCTCTGTTATTGCTAAAGTGATAAAGTGCTAAAGTAAGGCAAACAAGCCCAGTTTCCTCCAGTATGGCTTGTAGGACACGTTTTCTTGGCCTCTGATATTTTATGTTGTCTAACTTTCTCCAGCTAGTCCAGGTGATTTTCTGTATTGCCAAGTATTTTGGCAGCATTATGTTTCTTTTTAGGTACAATTTGACACTTCAGAGGATATTGGAATATAATGTGCTATTGTCCTTTCACCTTTGCATTTCCAAAAGTTTGTTTAAAAATCAAATAACTAGAGGTCAGAGAGAATCCCTAATTAAATCAGTTCAATTGTCTACCAGTGCTGGACTGGAACTGTCTCCACAGTCTCATTTCTCTTTTACCACTCCATTCTAGCAGTTTTCCTGATTTTGAGTGTAGGTGCATAAGCCACCATGCCCTTAATTGAAATAGAGAATTGATTTTTGCTTATTTGCTGTAACCAAAATCTAATATAAATATGTAGTATTCATATTTTTCCTTCTACAGTGAGAAAAAGCAAATTGCCCCTGGTACTTGGAACAACTGCAATTTAAAATGGTTTCATATTTTAAATATTATTCATATAATTCAGCTGTCTGTGTATGATATTAAATTGATCTAAGAAAAAACAAAAATAGCTGCAACACTGATGCCCTTTAGTCATATACTGGGAAGTCTGCAAGATCCCTCAAATCTTATTCCCTGTAATTGCAAGAAAATATGTTCTCCCAGCCTTTTTTAAAATTTAGATTCCTCCTTAACACAATGTAGTGTTTTCTTTTTGCAACTGGTTGTGTTTGAAGGCTCTTTCACAGTCTTATTCTGTTGACTGTGTGAGAGCCTTCTGCTTCCAGTTACTGTGCATTTGTGGCTGCTCTGTATTTTAATAAAGTGACTGTTGCCTTTCTCCTGTACTTTATATCCAGTGCATTGGATTTTCTACTTTACACTAAGTAACGTGGTCTGATAGAGCAAAGAATTGTAGCTGACTTTTTCCAAACTCATCACTTTGAGTACCCCAAACCATCCTGTAAATAACTTCATCAAGGAGCATTCCTTTTCCTGTCATTTGCATTTGCACATCCTTAGTGTTTCTCATATGTTCTTGTTAAAATGATCTCAAAAGGAATTTTATACTCTTAAATATCATTCCATTTCCTTCTTTCATGTCTCTCTCTGCCAGTAAATAGGTGTCTTCTTCCATGCTTCCTTTCTCTTGGGATCTCTTGGGACAGATCTTACATTCCTCATTTATATCTCTTTTTTCAAAGCACGTTTTATTTCCTGTACAATCTTCTACAGAGACCTTTTGCCCTATGAAAATTTTGATTGGTTTACTCTTTGAAAAAACAGAAACCTGACTCCTGCTACTGTATTTATTTTTTTTGGTTAATCAGTCTAGTGCTTTTAATATTTGTAAATATCTGATATGCAGGTCCTGTTCAAGCTGTATTTATTCAGCATCCTTATTCCCACAGGCCATTTTTTTAGATAGCCATTCAATAATAACCTAAAAAATGTACAACGATCTGCCTGCTACTTCTCCCTAGATAGTCTGCATAAAAGAAGGATAATCTATTTTGAAAACACTGAAATAACACTAAACACAAAAGATAAGGTCTCAACTACTGAATATTCTCAACCTCTCCTTAGTATGAGGAACTGCTCATGAAATATGAGAGACAGGCTACATGAGAATATTTATGGCAAATTTAACAACAGCAGGAGGTTCTAGTCACATAGGTATGGGCTGGGTAAATGTTATGGGCCATGGTGTGTTGTGGGTCATGCTACAGCAGGCAAGCTTACTAGAGGAAAAATTTTAAGTTCCTTCTCAGTTCTTTAAGTGAATCATAGAAGTCCTGTAAGTAAGCCTTGATTTATTGCTGAATATTGTCTGTGCATCCCTGCATGGTTGAAGCAGGGAGAAGAAAACCAAAACTAAAGTATATGCCAGTGAAAGAGTGGAATAGATAATCTTAGCATATGATTCCCCAGTGATCTGAGTGCAAGAAAATGTGTGACTCAGTTACTTAATGAACCAGAATTGATGTTGCATTTAACCAACTTTGACATCCTCAAATCCCGTGACACGCGTTTTCAACTCAAATGTATAAGGTGTAAAAAACAATTTCCTTTTGGTTGTTTTAGTTATTGACTGTATAGGTTTATTTCATGACTGCTTAAGTCAGTCTCAGTCTAAAGCTCAGATTACTGTGTGCCTGTTTTAAAGTTTCTTCCTTGCTACTTTCATTGGATTTTTCAAGTTCAATAGTTACCAGATTTCTCATTATAGGCCATCAAATGTGACTGTTCAAGCAGTAAGACAGTACTAAATTTGTGTAGCAGTTTTTAATTTTCTGCTTTTAGCAGATAATGGAAAATTACTGTATTGATGATTTTACACAGCATAATAGATTTTCAGGCTCCAATGGTACATAACAATCCCAACCTTTTTTTTAACTTTGAACAGGAAGTTTCCTGTAGTATTTAGAGAAAAGTGTAATATTGAGGTGGTTTAGCCATGGCCCACAGCCAAACATCTATTGAGCTACTCACTCACTGCCTGCCAGCCTCAGCAGGAAAGGAGGAGAAAATAGGGGGGAAAAAAAAAAAACAGAATGGGAAAGCCTTTAGATCCAGACAGGGAAATAATTCACCAATTACCACTGTGGGAAAAATAGATTTAATCTCCTGACAATAATATAGTTTTGGCTAATTGAAGCAAAAGAGACAGATAATAAAGCCATATCTTTCCTCCTACCTTTCCCAGGCCCAGCTTCACTCCTTCAGTCCCAGCTCCCCTACCTTGTTGAAGCGCCATGGAGGGGAATAAAGGGTGGTCAGTACACAGGAGCTCCTCTCTGCTGCTGCTGTTTCCTCCTTCTGGTTTTCCTCTGCTCCAGTGATGGCTCTCCACCAGCTGCAGTTTCATCAGGCATATCCATCTGGTCTGATATGGTTCTCCATGGGCTGCAGCATGGATGTCTGCTCCAGAATGTAGCTTTTCCTCCTCTGCTGATCTTGGTGTTCCTTCTGCTGGATTTCACTCCTTAGGTTTCCTCCTCCCCCTGTCTGGCTTTTCCTGCCCTTCTTCACATGCATTTCCCTAGAGATACTACCAGTTTTGGTGATGGATCAGTTATGTTCTGTAATGGATCTGTGGCAGAGCTACTGACTTCTTTCCCCAGAGGCTACTTCTGCAGCTCCTCAGCTTGCCACCCATGCCTGATGGAAACAGAAGGGGTGTGGGGACCATAATAGCTGCAGGTGGAGCTTGCTGGAAGGGAACTATTGATGACAGCTGTTTGTACATCATATTACGTGTCTTGTGAAACCATAGCCTCAGTCCTCTGAGACCTTTCTTCAGCTATTCAGTCCCATCTTTCTCCTGGTTATTACAAATAACTTTGTATCATCAGAAAAGAAAATGGCCCTGTTAATTTTTCCTGTTCAGTTTGTCACTTTGCTCTAAAACCTGTTCTACTCTTGCATCAACTTCTTTGATTTGTACCCCAGAATTAATAGTTTTGCATTTTCCCAATAATTTCTTTTTGGTAGGAATGTAACGTTACATAATTTTTTATGAGTCTTTCTGCAATATATGTCAATCTTCCTTTGGCTCTGCCAACTCTGTGTTAAACTCCTTGAGGACAAAAACCCTTTGTTTCAGTTGCTCAGAGAAAGTTGTTTCTCCAGAACTTTGTTTTTCATGTTTTTTAATTATTTCATGCTCTTCTCTATTCCTAATGTTTGAAAGGAATGTCAGGTTTGGAAGGCTGCCTTTCTCCATTTACATACATTTGATTCTTCAGAAATGCTCTAGCCAGAGTAGATCCTGACACCTACCTTCCTTCTCAGTTCTGAGCTTTATTGGCTACTGAGTGAGAGGACTGAGGGAAAATGATGTTATAAATAGGTCTTGTTAAATTCCCTTTGCTTTATAGATCACATGTGGTTTTGTTTGTGAGTCGTGTGTCACAGATACCTTTAATAATGCCCTATACAGCATTGAAGTCCTTAGGCAGTCCAGGGCTGATAATGCTGCAACAACTGTGGCTGCACTTTTTTTTTTTTTATGTAATTAAGAAAAAGGCCTGGTGCTCACAGGGATTATTTGCAGCTGTAACACTCTCCACACTGCTAAAACTCTTTAAAAGCACAGTTACAGTAAAGAAGTTTACTCCAGGGGAGTAACTCCTCATCACTGATTTTGTAGTGTAGGAATTGCTGGAGAAAATCTGTCTTGAAGAAAGGAATTTTAAATAGATAATAGCTCCACTTTCTGTCCATATTTACCAAAAAGAAAAAGAAAAATAATTGCACCAGTAGTCTTTCTGCATTTTTAAGTTATTCTTCCAGGTTATTTTAGCATACATCCTTCCACAGACACCACACAGTAAAAAGGAACATTTGTTTTTTGATACCATAGGCAAAAAATATGTTTAGTTTGTTCGAGGAGTTATAAAAATAGAATTCAAGAGTTTGTGTGCCTGGTGTTTTTATTGTGACATGCAAATACTTTGCAAATATGTCCAAGGATTTCTGAGGTTTTCATTGTTATATAACAAGGTAATACAGTCAAAATCACATGGTTTTGGTTTTTGTTATATACCAGCTTTTTAGGTTAAACCTTTCTTTTATAAGTAATCATTTGTTACTCTATTAATACATGCCTTCCTAATGAGAGTTGATTGCTTATCTTGTGTGTGTCCTGTGATAAAGTTTCTCTCCATTTTCCTCATTTCGTGTAAACTGTAAGGCTTATTTTTCTGTCCTATATGCATTTTCTGGAGTTCTTGTGAATTAATGTGTGCATCTTCAGTGAGTTTGAGGAACAAACAGTATTTCACAATCAAATTTAGAATCAGTAGCATATGAATAACATATTGCTCGTAGTTGAAGCCCCATTGATTTTTGTATATAAAATGCAATTAAATATTATTGTTGTTGTTATGTTTTTGTTCAAACTTTGTGCAAGGATTCTTAATTATGCAAACAGACTATCATTAAAAAGCTGTGTAATGCTATAAATAGATGTACTATAACTTTCATAAATCACTGCACAACAGTTCCTTCCTAATTTTTTCAATTCAGTTAAAATTTTTATCTAGCCAGTAAAAAACAGAAGTACATTGTTACATAGCATAGAATATATTAGCATTTTAATATTTTTAATATGACTGTCTGAAGGTGAAATGATTGACAAGTATGAGGAATATGAATGATGATGCACTGAAAAAGAAGTGGCAGAACTTCTTTTGGTAGTATAATATGCATGTTACACAAATGTGGATTAAGTAGGTGATTCTCAAGAAACACTGATGACAGTTAAATAGAACCACTCATGTTTGGGATGCTGTAAAATGCAGTTGTAAAATCTGCAAAATTTCTGCTATACTGTCTGAGACATACTATAAAAAAAAAGAATGAAGTCAGCTTGATGCTTGTGGAGACATTGGTAAAAAATTGTATGTTGTATGAATATGTGTAGGAAAACAACTATTCATTTTGAGAAAGAGACTTTTCTACATTACAATGAAAATGTAGAAGCCATGTGATAATAGAGGATTTATTGCTCTGGGGAATCTTGGGGGCAAAAGACAGAAAATGTGAGCGTGCAACAGCTGAAATAGGGAGGCGGTTCAAAGGGAGGGTACAAAGCATCAGCTAATCAGAGATATCCTGGGGAAGGTAAAAGGCAGGGTTCACAAAATCATCATCCAATGAGGGAGGTAGGGGGGGAAAGTTGGTTCACATGGACTAATCAATCGTTGAAGTTTAGGGGATTTCCGAAGTGGAATTCCAAGCATGCAGTGGGCCTAAGACAGGACTGACGGGAGACTCAGGGTAGATTGACAGCATGGGGTGGGAGGGTCTCATTTGGACCAAACCATCAACTTAGGCAATAACTGAACATACCATTAACAAGAAACACACTGCAACATCTCCCCGTTTTCTGTTTAAGAAGGAGAGTTTTGGCACAGAGGAATAGATTCTGATCGGGCGAACACATTTCTCCACCATGACTGCTGTGTGAATACTTCTACATGATTGATTTCATTCGTGGGAGAGACAGTATTTTGGACAGTCTTTAAGATAACTCTCTTTAAAATGGAAAAGGCAATTAGAATAAGAAATATAACTAAGAAAATCAACAGAATGGCCGTGACAATAGAAGCTAGCCATCCTGTTAGTCCCCATCCTTTAAAGATAGAACTCAGCCAGTCCTCGGTTTCTTGCTTGATGTTTCCAAGGAGTTCTTGCATCTTATTGATGGAAGTGTGGACACTTTTGCTTTTGGATGTTAAGTTAAAGCAACAGAGCCCGTCAAAGTCTTCACACCCACGTGCAAGAAGCAGAAAGTCAGTGGCAGCACAATTTTGTAACGTTGCTTTCCTGGTTATCTCCTCATCATCTAGAAGGCCACTAATAGCAGTTGATGTTAAATTCACTTGTTTTGCAACCCAACACTCTAAGTGGCCCAATTCAATTAGAGCTTTTGCTGAGGCTACCCAAGGCAAAAAGAGGGAGACAGCAGATCTTTTGAGGTGTGACCAATGGAAAATTTTAGAATCGCAGTCTTCATCCAAATCCTTAATTCTTTGCTTTTGGATGATCGAAACATTCTTTTTGCTCTGCCAATTCATAATTTGGGTTTTGTTGGGAGAAAGCAGTGACAACCGCCCCAAAGTATATGGGCCTCCAAGAAGGTGAGGGGGATTCCTGCCCATGCTCGATTACCACAAATCAAGAAGTTGCTTTTGTCTAACTTTAGGGGATGGTAATTTTCGGTTGAGGCCATTTTTATATGGCAGATCGATTGGGACCAATTGGAAGCAGTGTATTCTTTCTTATACTGAATGACTGAAACAAATTGCTCTTTTTTGTGGTGTGGCTGAAACACAAACTGTACGCAATATGGGGAAAAGGAGGATCCCAAGGTTTCAAACTCTTGGGGTTCTTCCTTTGTTATGGGTAATTTCTTAATCCAATTTCTCCATAAAACAAGAGGGTATGTTATGGGCATTTTTGCACTATAAATACTACCATAAGAAGGAGAAAGTTTAACAGAAGTTTGGTAGGGTGTTTGGGAGTTAATCTCTGTGTGCAGGGTTTTTAAACTTTCTGGGTATTCATTAGGCTTAAATGAAATTCCCACCAGGCAGGTTGACAATGGGTCATCAGCGGCTGCCATCAACAGGCACAGATGATTTTGCTTCACTGCCTGTGCCAGGGTGACCCACACATTCTTTCTTGGTTGAAGGATGATCCATGCTTCTGATGACAGGCACAGGAGAATCAGGATCCAAATGATGTGTAGGAACATGTTCTCTGATCCAGAGAACATTCTAGGGCGAGCACACCGAGCAAAGAAACAGGATAGCATTTTTCTGGGGAGAGGAAATCAAAGACAGGGTAAACATTAACTAAAAACATCTGACATATCGTTGGGAAAAAGAACAGTCAGGGATAATCTGACACAATCCATTAGGGGATCGGGTTTTTCAGTTCTTTGGTGCCAGCACGTCCGGAGGGAAGCCACAGTTACATCTTTGGTGGACTGACCTGATCGTGGTACAGGCTTGGGGATGTGTGGTTTGACACACTTTTGAGGGACCCATCTCAACCCGGAGGGCGTGGACATGCAAGTATATCCCTGACCCCAAGTGATTAACTCAAATGGGCCCTCTACTTTTGCTGTCTCAGGACTCTTTATTAAAACTGGGGGGTGTTCTCTCAATTTCAGCTGTGTGTTACTACTGAAATGTCAAACAGGTGGGTTAAGGTGTTCAAATGAGCAGTTTAGAAAATTTATGGTAAACAATGCTTTACAGAGTTTAATCTGTGGTGTATCACTGGTGGAATTGCTCTGCTGCTGCTCTTGGACTCTCTTGAGTGACTGATGTGTTCACTCAATCATGGCTTGACCTGTGGGGGAGTAAGGAATGCCTGTTTTATGGTTTACTCCCCATTTTTGCAGGAACTCCTGGAAGGCCCTGGAGGTATATGTGGAACCATTATCTGTTTTAATCTTTTTAGCAATCCCCAACACAGAGAAGGCCTGCACTAAGTGTTTTTATGCATCTGTGGTCTTCTCTCCTGTGTGGGCAGAAGCATAGACTGCTCCGGAGAAAGTATCCACTGAAACGTGAACATACCTCAGCCTGCCAAATTGCGGGACGTGAGTCACGTCCATCTGCTACATCTCACAGCTGTTGAGGCCTCTTGGATTTACACCAGCACTCAAGGTTGGTACTGCCTATCTTTGGCAACTGGGACATGTAGCTACGATGGCTTTGGCCTGGTCCCACTTTAGATGAAATTGGTGTACCAGGCCTGGCACATTTTGATGGAATTGTTGATGGCTCAGCTTTGCCTGCTGAAAGATGTCTGGCAGGTTGACCATCTCAGCTGGGGCGGCCAGGGCGTCTGCTCTTCTGTTCCCCTCTGCAATGAAACCTGGAAAGTCAGTGTGTGACCTCACATGCATCACATAGAAAGGTTGCTCTCGGTGGGAAACAAGATAAACTAATTTTGAGAGTAACTTAAGCAGGATAGGATTAGAGACCTCCTTTAAAACAGCATCTTCGGCTCTAGATACTACTCCTGCAACATAGGCCGAATCAGTGACTAGATTAAAAGGTTCAGAAAACCTCTTGAAGGCTCTGATGACTGCATCTAACTCAATAATTTGAGGGGAGCCCTCAACCTCTTTTATATCTGTCTCCCATTTCTGAGTCTGAGGATCCTTCCAAGTCATCACTGACTTGTGGGATGCTCTGGATGCATCTGTGAAAACTGTCACAGCATTGAGTGGCCTCCAACTTTGTTTTCCCTTGGGCACTACTTTAAATGCTGAATTAAATAATTTATGACCAGGATTATGAATTGAAATTTGTCCTGGGTAGCTATCTAGAGCAAATTGGAGTGTCTCATTTTCCCTAAGTAGCTGCTCTAGAACCACTTTTGTCAACTTACCTGATGTTAGGGTAAGTGGTAGATGGATACATGCGAAGTCACACCCCGCCAGTTCTGGCATTCTTGCCCTGGCCTTCCGGATCAATTGAGCTATTAACTCTTGTGGCCTGGTGATACTTTTGGACTGCTGGTGACTGAGGAATACCCACTCTGTGATCAAGAGTGGATCCCTCTGGCCCTGATCCCACTGGAAAAGCAAGCCATGGAGGTGTGGCAGTCTTCCCAAAACAATAAACTTATATGGCAAGTCTGGCAGGCAGCGATGAGCTTACTTTGTTGCCATCACCTCTTGAGCTTTCTCCAGAGCTCGCTTGGCCTCTTGGGTTAGGACCCTAGGAGAACTCAGCTCTTCTCCCCCTTTCAATAAATTGAAAAGTGGGGCTTGGTCTTCTGTTGTTAAGCCCAGCCAAGGTCTGACCCAATTTAAGGACCCACACAGCTGGCAGAGATCAGCTAAGCTATTTTTGGGTTGTTTCTGATCATCAGTTTTTGAGGAGTAATTGTCCTCTTGCTAATTTGGAGCCCCAGATACCTCCAAGGGGGCACCCATTGAACTTTGTCGTTTTGGAGTTCAAATCCTGCAGCAATCAAAACATTGACAACTAGGTCAAGCACATGCTGTAGTATCATCATCAGGGGCACACACGAGTACAACATCCAAATAGTGCAGGATGATGGTTTTTCTTGCTTTGGCACGCACTGGGGACAGCAGTGAAGCAACGTACCACTGGCAGATACTGGGACTGTTTTTCATGCCTTGAGGCAAGGTTCGCCAGTGGTAGCGCTTCATTGGAGCTTCTCGATTGATGGAGGGAACTGAGAAGGCAAACCGTGGGGCATCAGCAGGGTCAAGAGGAATCTGAAAGAAACAGTCTTTTATATCAATAACTGCCAAATTCCAATTTTGGGGGAGCATCGACGGGGAGGGTATTCCTGGTTGACGAGACCCCATGTCTTCAATGACTTTGTTAATTTCTCTAAGGTCCTGGATGAGTCGCCACTTGTCCTTTCCCGGCTTCTTGATAACAAAGACCGGGGAATTCCAAGGGCTGGTGGTTGGCACAATGTTGCCTTTTGCTAACTGCTTTTCTACCAATTCACTGAGCGCCTTCAATTTTTGTTTATTCAGTGGCCACTGATCTACCCATACTGGGTGTTCTGTTTTCCAGTTCAGCTTCTGGGCAGGGCGCTCATGCGGCCACTATGAAAAATCCTGAGGGGTTTTTGGGATTTCTGTTTTCACTCCCCATTGGGACATGGCAACTCTCCCCCACAGGGGAACTTTATAGTCTAAAATGGATGGGCATAAGCTGGCCAATTGCCCATCTGGCCCTTCCATTTGGACAATGCTCTTAGATTGTTCGGCTAATTGGGCATCCCCAATGCCCTGTACTTTACCTATCACAGATTGCAATTCCCAATGTGACAGCCATCTGGTGGTTGGGATGATTGTCACATCTACCCCTGTGTCCAACACTCCATCAAGGTGAAGGTAATCTTCACCTCGCCAGAGTCCACACCCCATCCAAGGCTTGTCTTCTCCAATGACTTCTGCCCAGTAAACTCCTTCTGAGCCTTGCAAAGCTCCTTTTTATGCTGATAATTAAAAGGTTGCCACCTAGGGGTTCCTCTTGCTCGGGTATAGGTAACAGGTGCAGCAAAGGGGATGATCTCCTAGTCCAGGTTCTGGTTTTTTGTCTCATGTCTCATGGCTTCCAGTTCCCATGCCATCATATTGAGAAACCGCCCAGCTATTCACCAGTCTTCACAGAAGTAATTGTGAACGCTGTTTATTTCTATTATCAACACACCTTTTATAGGGTTCTACAGGGTTTGCGGGCAGAGCAAGCTACTATTGGCTAACACACACAGATTACATTTTTTCTCCTACACACAAGAATATTGTTTTGCTTTACTCTCTCTTCTGCAGGCAAGTTTCAAGGATTTTAGCCCTTAATATCACAACTTACTTCAAAGTTTATTATGGTTTGTGCATACAGGCCTTTACTAATATATAAAATATATCAACAATTCCCCCTTTCTCTTTTTGCACAAACCAGGCTTTGGATAAGATATCATACCACTTAGACTGTCATCCTGATTAACATTATAAGTAAAGTCCGTCCCCCTTCTAGCACAAGAGACCTCAACCATCCGGTGACGCCCCAGCTGGCAAACCAACTTCTAATGGGGTCACTATCTTCTTTCAGGGCATGTAACCCATCCTGTAGCTGTTGCAGTTGCTTATGGATGGAAGCTGAATGAACAGTAAGATTCAAGCAGCACATGCCTTCAAACTCCCCACAACCATGTCCTTGTGCTAAGAGCAAAAAGTCAATTGCAGCTCGATTTTTTAATACTACATGACGTACACTACTCACATTGGCTGAAAGCTCACTTAACATTTTGGATGTTAAGTTCAATTCTTCCTTAGTCTAACAAGCGAGCCTTTTTAGAGTTGCTAGGCCTTAATTCATTCAGGCTTCGCTTTGACTGTTTGATGTTCTTCATTTTGCTAGCTATATTCAACAATTGATGTAAGCTTGGGTGGAACAAAGTTAGTTTCTCAAGATAACAGGTTCCTCTGTGGATTAGCAGGAATCTAATTCCATGCTCTATCTCCACAGATGAGGAATATGGAACTAGGTAATCGCTTTGGTAATTGTCCTATGAGATTGCACCACAAATAAAGGCTTTACTTTCAATGGTAGTAATGAGATCAGCTATAGGGCTGACTGCAGCTCAGTGCTACATTACTTTGTTAGAATGACTTTTTGTCGGGGGTTCAAACATTATCCATCCACCTGAGGTATTGGTGGAACTTAACAAATCTAATTCTTCTGAGGGTTGTAATATTGAGAACTTTGGTAATTTTTGCTTGCCAACAGGCTTCAAGTTGTCTTAATGTGAAGCCAATGGTGCAATTGCACTCTTGCAACATTGCCAATTGATTCAGTTGAGTCTCATTACTAATTAAACCTTTAAATGCTGGAAGATCCCATTCAGGGACTCCTATGAGACAGGTGCAAAAGGATCTCCAGGGGTGGCTAGGCTCAAACACATTGACCTTTGGCCAGTTCAATGTGCCAGAGTGACCCATATGTTCTGCCTCTTTTGGATGTTAGTTAGCAGACAGTTGGTCATGACTATAAACAACACAATTACCATAAGCAGTTTGTTCCATGTAAATGACATCATATTTGCAAACTCACAGCTAAAACTTTAACATTAAATGAACTTTCAAAGATGCTTACACTAGCTCTTGAAGGGGGAATACTTATACTTTATACTAACATAACAATTACTACACAGGCTAAACTCTTTATCTTAAACTATTATCTAACTACCTTTAACACACGTGCTCTGGTATATATGTATTCTAAGCGTGAAAGCAATTTGCTGAAAGGGTAAACACACAACTACAATTTGCTTTATATACAGTTAAATGGAGTCTCTACACTTCTTAGATCTTCTACAGAATTTCTCTAACACGATTCAGTTCTGGAACGTTCACTGCTCCCGTGATGTCAGCTGGCAGTTGATCGGTGACTGAGGGCTTTGATGTTCAAGTTGTTCTTCAGATCCTTCTAAATCTTAAAACAAAGGATACCTGAAAAATTGGTAGAGACACAACATCATAATAACAACATAAAAGTTCTGTTGGCAACTGTCTGTGTAGTTTTCAGACACAACTGTGTCCTGACAGGTCCACTTCTGATCCATGTCTGGAGTATCAAGGCTGTGTGATGACATCTCTGTTCACTGGATCTTGTGTGTTCAGAGGCAGACAGTCTGGTCAGATGGACAGGTGACCTTTTTGAGCCTGCCAACAAAACACAGACACTTCTCTCCTTTAACTTAATGAATTACACTAATCAAATGCTTTTAGGTCATCCATTTCCCCCGTTTTCTTAAAAAAAAATAAAATAAAATGGAAATGAGATGTACTTCTGTTATAAACATCAACATCAACACAAATCCATATACACAATTAATAAGAACTTACACCAGTTAAAAATCAATTAAATCATAAACATTATTAATAACATATGTAATATAAAACTACTATTAATTACTAAAACACTGCACCAGCATCCCATAGTTAGCAAACAAACAGAAACAAAAAAATCAGTGAAGGATTGGATAATCACCTCTGGAAATGATTCTCCAAGCCCACTTCAAAATTGATCCAGCTGTCATATCAATAGGGTCAAATTGTTGAGTCAAAAAGTGACTCAAATACTGATTTGGTGCAAAAAACATCTGGATCTGCTGACAAACATTCTGTCCAGGGAGAGTCAAGGCTTGGCCAGGGCCTGGCTTTAAACTGGAAAGATGCCTCTTAACATATTTCTAGAACAAGGTTCTCAATAGTAGCAGCTATGAGATGCTTACAGCACAGCAAACAGTTGAAATGCATTTGTACAAAGCTACAAATAGCTTTGTAGCTCTCCTGCGCTCATCGCGGTTTGCCTGGCACAGACTTCCCAAAGCAAGGGACAAGGACTTTGGATCAGGGGACGGGGGAGGTGGGGGCATTAGTTCGAGCTTTTCCTCCACTTTCTTTTCTTCAACTATCACTGACTGAATTACCACAAACAATGAAAAGAATTTAGCAACCATTGCATTACCTTTATTTGTCAAAGCTGTTAATTTGTTTCCAACTACATCCCAGAAGGGGATGGTTGGTATTTCCTCTGGGGATACCCTTGGAAAGTGGAAGAAGAGCCATTGAACAAACTTTTTTAACAACCCTTTTGAAAACTTTCTTTTCCCACCCTCCAGGGTACCCAAAATTTGAAAATAAATCCCTCTGCTGTGCTGAGAATTTCGCACCCATTTTCCTTGATGTTAAGCTGCCGGCACAGCAAAAATCCACCCTCCCCTGCAGCAAAAGAAACAACAAACTAAAGATAAAAGTTCCAGGGCCGGTCTCAGGGACAGGGTGCTTTCCGCAGCCAACTATTGTGGCCTGTAGGTTCGTGGCCCCCCCTCCACCACTCCCGGGGAGCAATGCACCCTTCCCACAACTTGTGAGCACCCTCAGCTTAACTTGGGGTATGCTCCTCCTCCTTTGGTCCACTGGACAGGGGCTGCAGGGAAGTCCTCCTCAGGGAAGTGGTCCTCTGGATGCTAGAGGGTTATCACTTCCTCCCCCCAAGAGCCACCGGAGAAAAACCAGTCTGCTGCACTCAGAGGCAGCTGACGGCCAGAACTTCTTGGATAAAATCCACAGTTCATCCGTGGGGTCCGTTCACAGGGCCCTTCACAGTGGGCGCCAGCTATCACATCTTGTGGGAGCTTATCTGGCTCTATCACTTCAGCCTACGACAGGAGTGGGTCAAACCCCAGGAGCAGGATGACCCGAGGTGTGACTAGAGCACTTGCTCTACGGCTTTTTGGCTGTCAGTCTGCAGTCTGAGGAGACAAGGACGAGAGGGAGGTGTTTTGCATGGGATAATAGAGGATTTATTGCTCTGGGAAATGTGAGCGTGCAACAGTTGAAATAGAGAGGCGGTTCAAAGGGAGGGTACAAAGCATCAGCTAATCAGAGATATCCTGGGGAGGATAAAAGGCAGGGTTCACAAAATCATCATCCAATGAGGGAGGTAGGGGGGAAAAGTTGGTTCACATGGACTAATCAATCGTTGAAGTTTAGGGGATTTCCAAAGTGGAATTCCAAGCATGCAGTGGGCCTAAGACAGGATTGACAGGAGACTCAGGGTAGATTGACAGCATGGGGTGGGAGGGTCTCATTTGGACCAAACCATCAACTTAGGTAATAACCGAACATACCATTAACAAGAAACATACTGCAACATCCATTCCATGCTCTATCTCCACAGGTTAAGAATGTTGAAGTAGGTAATTGTTTTAGTAATTGTCTCGCACGTGAATAAAAGGCTTTACTTTTGGTATTAGTGATAAGATCAACTGTAGGGTTAATTGTAGCTCAGTGTTGCATCACTTTGGAGTGGCTTTTTGTCGGGGGCTCAAACATTATCCATCCACCTGAGGTATTGGTGGAGCTTAACAAGTCCAGTTCTTCTGGGGACCCTATGGTAACATTGAGAACTTCAATAATTTTTGCTTACCAGCAGGCTTCAAGTTGTCTTGATGTGAAGCCAATGGTGCAATTGAACTCTTGCAACATTGCCAATTGATTCAGTCGAGTCTCATTACTAACTAAACCTTTAAATGCGTGAGGATCCCATTCAGGGACTTTTATGAGACAGGTGCAAAAAGGATCTCCAGGTGTGGCTAGGCTTAGACACATTGATTTTTGGCCTGTCAAGTGTGCTAGAGTGATCCATATGTTCTGTTGCTTTTGGATGTTAGTTAGCAGACGGTTGGGACTATACACAGTACAATTACCATAAGCAGTTTGTTCCATGTAAATGACACCACGCTTGCAGAATCACAGCTAGGTTTTAAGGTTAAATGAACTTTCAAATATGCTCACTTTAACTCTTCAAGGGGGAATACTTATACTTTATACTAATATATTTTTTAAACTTATCAATAACTTACAAATAACAATTATCACACAAGCTAAACACTTTATCTTAAACTATTATCTAACTACTTTTAACACACGTGCTCTGGTATTTATGCAATCTAAGTGTGAAAGCAATTCTCTTAAAGGGTAAAAATACAGTTACAATTTGCTTTTATATACAGTTAGATGGATTCTCTATACTCTTTTAGATCTTCTACAAAATTTTTCTCACAAACAGGCTATGATTTAATGCGATTCAGTTTTGGAACATCCGCTGCTCTTGCAACGTCAACTGGCAGCCAATCAGTGACTGACTGAAGGCATCAATGTTCAGGTTCTTCTTCACATCCTTCTAAATCTCAACAGAAAACAACTGAAAAAAAAATGGTAAAAACACAACATCATGATAACTGCATAAAATTTATGTTGGCAAACTATCTGTGTAGTTTTCAGACACAACTGTGTCCTGGCAGCTCCATTTCTGATCCATGTCAGGAGTACCAAGGTTGGGTGGTGACTTCTCTGTTTACTGGATCTCATGTTTTCAGAGGCAGACAGTCTGGTCAGATGAACAGGTGACCTTTTTGAACCTGTCAACAAAACATAGACACTTCTCCCCTTGAAGTTAATGAATCTTTTTGGCTTAGCTGTGGCACACCCAATTATAAATTTAGATTATATGATCTTTCTAAACTTTTGATATAAATATTTCATTATTGTGGCCCAAATTTCTAATGCACATATTACACTAATCAAATGCTTTTAGGATATCAATTTCCCCCGTTTTTTGGGTTTTTTTAAAAAAAAAGTAAAATGAGATGTACTTCTGTCATACATGTCAATATCAACACAAATCCATATACACAATGAATAAAAACCTGTAGCAGTTAAAAATCAATCAAATTATAAACATTATCAATAACATATGTGATATAAAATTACTATTAACTACTAAAACACTGCACCAGCATCTCATAGTCTGCAAACAAACAGAAACAAAAAAAAAAAATCAGTGAAGGATTGAATAACCACCTTGGGAAATGATTCTCCAAGCCCACTTCAAAGTTGTTCCAGCTGTCGTATTAATAGGGTCAAATTGTGAAGTCAAGAAGTGACTTAAATACTGATTTGGCACAGAAAACATCTGGATCTGTTGGCAGACATTCTGTCCAGGGAAAGTCAAGGCTTGGCCAGGTCCTTAGGCTTTTAAGTGGAAAGTTGCCTCTTAACTAATTTTTAAAACAAGGTTTTTAATACTAGTAGCTATGAGATGCTTACAGCACAGCAAACTGTTGAAATGCATTTGTACAAAGCAAATGATCAGAAGCCTTAGGTAACAGACCAATTAAACCATTCAGCAGTTGGTTTAATCTGAAGCCTCTCCCATGGCAGCTGACCCTCAGCAATGATACATTTTCTTGGAATTCTGGAAACACTGAAAAATAATAAAGCTATAAAAAACAGAAACTGCATAGATTGCAACAAACAATAGAACTCCCGATGAAATCAAGGGTGTCACAGACTGCGTTCACTTGTATTCACAAGCAGGTGTTCAGCTGTTTTAGTCGTATTCATCTTCATCTCTCTGGGAAAATAACTAAACTTTGCAGTTTAAACGAGTGTCTTCAACAAAACATAAAACAATTCAAATTAAACAATATTTAAACCTGATAAAAATTATGACAAAAGGAAATAACAAAACTTAACCTTAAAAGAATATCAAAGTTATAAAACTTAACTTAAAAACATTCAAACCTAAATATAATAAAACATAACTTTGCTTAATTCTATTAACACTTAATCTTTATAAAATAAAAGCATAACTTAATCTCATTCTGTTATTACAAAAAGGCAGCTAGAAGTTTGATAAATGCCTTTTAAACACAATATAACAGTAACATGGATTCACTATAAAGATTCTAAAAGTGTAACAAATACATCACAATTCTATGTCATTTGGCTTTAAAATAACTCACAATAATTGCAAATGTTACTAAAAATACTTATTCATAGCAGGAATTTGCCTAGTATATGCTTAAATTGGTTAGAATTTTAAAGTGCAGCTTTACTAGAGAAAAACCACAACAGAATTTGGCAAGTTGCCATTCAGCTTTGTAGCACTTTTCAAAAACATCAAGTCTAATTTTTAATTAAAATCCAAAGTCCAAATTGGTATATATATACTGTTATACATGTTTTTCATAACAAAAGGACTCACATTAAAATTACCTTATTAAAATTGTGGAAAATACAAACAAATGGATAATATATGCTTAACTTAACTTTTGTCTTGTACAGTAAAGTTCTCCTAGCTAATTATTTTTTTAAACCATAAATATCTTTTGTAGATAACATTAATTGGAAGGTTGTTTTCTTAGTAGCTGTAAATCATTCAATATTTTAACATTAGGTTTTAAAACTATTATTGCAAGGTAACTTTTACTTCTGTTAGTATTCACCTTAAACACTTTTTTTTTTTAAAAGGGGCTTTTTAAACTTTCAAAGAATCACAATAATCACAATAATTTCTAGTAAAACTCTGAAAAACTGCAACTGCATAAACTCATAATTACTTAAAACACAAAATTAAAATGGTATATAAAAACATTTTAAAAAACCAATAAATAATGACTTTTTAACAAACTGGGTACTGTCCCGGTGTTTTTTCTTAGAGAGGGAGCGGGAAGGGATGAACTACCCGCTCTGCTATCTTTCTTCACGTCCCCCACATATTCTTGCAGAGGGGAAAAACGGAGAGAAAGGAAGAAAAACTCAAAGAGTTAACTTTAACAAATGCAGTTCTTTCTATCAATATTTCTCTCGTTGTTCGCAGATTAGAGGGAAAAGGGCACAATTTTACAAAAACAGGCGATGTTACAAAAAGCTTCTCAGGGCCAGGTGGTAACAACGGTGATCATTGCAACTTATCAACTTTTAATTACAGTGATGAATTTCGAACTACATTCCATATAGTTAGCGATTTTTTTGCTATTTTGTCTCTCTTTGAAGCTGTATGAGCCACCTGTTTTTGTTCAAGTGTTTCTGTAATTGCTGATATTTTGTCCAGCGTGGCCTTGGAGCTTCTGCACTGCCTCTGCCCTGGGGGTGCCTTTGTTCTCTGCGCACACTTCAGTGCTCCCCCCCATGTCCCCCTGGTTCCGGTAGAAACCAATCTAAATTTGGCTTCTCTTCTTCCAGGGTAGTAAAGTTGGAACTTAGATAAGACTGTAGTGTTAAAAGTGTCTCCAAAGGTGGAGCAAATAGTTCAGGATGTATCACATCCTGCCATTGTTCAATGGATTCTGTTCATTGTTTCATCGTTTGCTGTGAAGTTTCGTTCTCCTTATTTTCTTCTCTCTGACTCTCCCTCCCTCTCTCCAAGGGTGGCATAGACAAGAATGCTTGCCCAGCAGTGGGAGGTAAAGGCTGCTGGCTGAGAATTATGGCGCTCGCAGTCTGAGCATATCTCGCTTTCCTGTTCTTTAAGGTACTAATTACAATC
Organism: Pseudopodoces humilis; assembly: GCF_049639895.1. NCBI lineage: Eukaryota > Metazoa > Chordata > Aves > Passeriformes > Paridae > Pseudopodoces > Pseudopodoces humilis. The sequence goes on along the minus strand of NC_142200.1, from coordinate 70,285,691 downwards.
TGCCAAGTTGGACCGAGAGACAGAGTGTCCTTGCTTTTCCCTGTAATTGTTCTCTTCCACAACAAATCTCCTATGTCTTTCCATTCTTCCGCTGCAAAAGACAGCAGTGGGACCCAGAGGTGCCCACGCCTATTACCTCTAGCCCATAGAATGAGCTTTCCAAGGTCCATATCCTGGACTGCTTTGCTTCGTTTAATGATAATGTTTGTGCTGCAGCAGTTTGTGCTGCTGCAAACCCATCCATTCTTTGCGGCCATGGACGGGTGGAGGGTCGTGACCCCTCCTCACCTCTTCCACCCTCGGTCTCCCCCAGCAGCCCGCATCCGCGTCCTGCCATGCATTGACTCACCTACCCAGTACCAATCCGCACCCACGTCTTCCCGCGCACAGATCCACTCCACCGGCCCTGGCCCGCGTCCGCGTCTCTCCAAGCACGGACCTGCCAAATCTCTCTGCCCACTGGGGGTCCCTGATCAGAGCACCAGATATTGAGAAACTGCTCAGACTATTCACTGAGTCTTCACAGAAGTATAGCGAACGTCGTCTATTTCTATCTTTTGCACACTTTTATAGGGTCCGACCAGGTCTGCGGGTTTAGCAAGTTACTTTTGGCTAATACATACTGTTTTACATTTTTTCTCTTGTACACAAGGCTATTGTTTTTCTTTCATTCTCGCTGCTTCAGGAGAGTTTCAAGGACACTGCTTTTAATATCATTACTTATACCAAAGGCTGGCTAGTGCAGACAGGCTTTTACTGAAATATCATGCTTTTACTCTGTTAAAATGTTTTACTACACAGTGATGCAGAGTTGTTTACCCTTCAGTGAAAAATGTGCTCTTGTGCAGATTAACAAACAACCCTGCAGCAACTACTGTCCATCACTTTGTGGTAATTATAACTGGTGCAGTGTTGCCATTGTATCCCCATTGCCAAATGTTCCTGTCTTGTCTTGTGTCTGATATCCCTGTGCAGGGCAATATCTGTGCAGGACAGTTTGCTTACAAGTTTTCTTTATTAACAAATGGAAGACTTTAGCCTCTCAGCTGAAAAGTGGTGGTGTTAATTCCTTTTCTCAAAGGGAGTAGAATTAAAACCATAGAATGGTTTGCGTTGAAGGGACTTTAAAGATCTTATATTTCCAAGCCCCCTGCCACAGGCAGGGTTGCCTTCCATTAGACGAGGTTGCTCAGAGCCCCATCCAATCTGGCCTTGAATGATGGAGGATAACTTACATTTCGAATTTGTAACATACATTGTTGAAATACACTGCATTATTGAAATGAACAGTTTTTTTCATATATAGATACAAGGAAAAAAGAGAGTATTTTTATAATTACTTACATCACAATGAGAAGATGACATGGTAGGATCTTTTTTATTTTGTGTTTTGATTTCATTTTAGTTTTATTATGTGAGTCACAGCTTTAAGAATTTGGAAAAATACAAATTTTAGACATTCTGTCATACTTGCACTCTTTGAACTTGTAAGTTGATATGCACTACTTAATTGTATAAAGTACAAATAGAAGAAAGAGTTAGGTACTCACTCAGAAAGATATCTGTAGTCATGCCTTTAAACACAGTACCTACTCTTGTAGGTAGCTTTTATTAGTCATCTTGGGTGCATTCAATTACCCATTCATAAGAAATACATATAAAAAGAAATAGGAAATGTTTTAAAGGATGACCGCGTTGTGTAGCTTTCCTGCTTTGTTTCCTTGGAAATTCATTAAAATGTTAAAAATCAATCATAAGAAAGCTACTTTCCCTCCACCACTGAACACAGTATTAATTTAGTTTGTTCTGGACAAAGACCCAGCCTAAAAAAAAAAAACAACAAAAAAAGAAAAAGCTAAAAAGGAATAGAAAGACATTCATTCAATTTAATTCATTCCTAATGTTTAATACTCTGTTATGTGTGTGAAAATTGGTAATAGAGTAATTTTAAATAAGTACAAAAGCATCTGAAATTTTGCTCAGATGAAAGGGGATACTGAAAATAAAAATTTTACAAAATTTATCCTTTTGGAAAATTAAAGTAGCATTGAGAAGACAAATGCTACTCTAAGTTTAACAATTGCTAGAAAGGAACACTAAGTATTTTTTAAACTATGCAGAAATTAAATAATTTCTCTTTTTTCAAAGTAAATTCATATTCAGAAGTATGCCCCCTAGTAAATCTACTGAATATTTTTTTTTAATGCTTTCATGCTCATTGTGGAGGAAAGGGATTTTCTACACCTATGGATGACTAATTGCAACAGTTATCTCAATGTGAAGTGTGAGGAGGAGAGAAATAGACAGATTAAATAAATTAATTTTTTTAACAAATTAATGAATCTTCATGTGTATGTATTCAGCAGGGAGACCTAAAGAAGCTCAGGGATGAAGCAACTGAAATGCTGCTGCCACCTCTCACGTGGAGTCTGTCACCCAGAGTTGTGCTGAGTAGCTCAGGGCAAGAGGGAGACAACAGTGATACCGATTTCTGCAGAGCTCTAAAGGAGACCGGAGACCTACTGACTTAGAAACCCAGTGTCTGGGCATATTAGTGGAAGTAGAATGTAAGATTTGGGTGAGGGTGATAGATGAAATAAAAGTCAAGACAGCTTCTGTATAGGAAAAAAATAATTCTCTTAAGGTTTCAAATCTTGTGGGTGAGAATAACCTACTTCAACAGGTTGCCTGGATTTCTGGAAGACAAGATCCCTCACAAAAGGGTCTTGAAGAAACTAAGCAGGCATGGGACAGGACAAATGTCCTTACATGATCAAAGATTTAAAATTTTATTACTCATCCCCATTGAGAATTGTTTTTTAAATGTTGGGTTTTTTAAAAATCACTCATGTCCTGAGGCGGCTGGGTGCAGTGGTCAGGTGCCGTGACTTTCCTAGGAAAGCGTCCCAACAAGAGGACATCCTGGAAGCCCAGGAACATCTGCAGTCACTTCTGCAATTCCAGCTCTGAGCCCTGAGAAGGGCTGTTGAGTGAGAATGCAGGTCTTTGGGCGACACAGAAGAAAGAGACAGATCTTTCGCATTAGATCTCTCAGGAGATTTTGAATCAGCTCTTCCCTCCAAGAAATCCCAGAATGAATAGTTAGCAATTCAGAGAAAACAGAGGTTTATATCCCTGAGGGCCTGGGGCAGGGCAAAGGGGAAGAACCAATGAGATACCTAGAATCTACGTGGGCTGCAAGCATGCCGGGATGTGACTTCTTTTGCCCACCACAGCTGCGGAGGCCACCAGCTGGGGTCTCTCCCCGAGGGGGAGGGTCACAAGATGAAGTCTAAGGTTGTCTCTCCAGGGGAGAGTGGCCATGCAGCTGGTCGACTTACTGCCCTCCACAATGGTCCTTCAGTTTTGTTTCACAATCTGAGTATTTTTAAGTAGCTTTCTGCATTGCTTTGAAATCTAAACGTTTCAGTGGAAATTCTTTATCAACAATAAAATATTTACAAGTCCCAAAAACAATAAGCAAGTTCTGCAATGACCCAAATGGAATATATAGGATGGCCCTGATTCATCAGAGCACATCCATGTATTGACCACATGTTCTGTGGTTTCTTGGCAGGACTCAGTATTTGCATGTTGCTAAGCTGTACTGGATGTGGTAGTGCCAGTGCTGCTAAAGATAGCTATGAGGCTCCATGGGGAGGAAACTATTTTGAGGCGCATCTTGGACTCAGGATTGAAAATAAATCAGCTCCCTTTTGCTTATTAATAAAAATAGTGTGCTAACAAAAATAGAAAAGAATAAAATAAGTGGCTGAAAACATATAGCAGTCTCATATTTTACTACTTTCTTCAAAATTATATAATGTAAATGGTGGGAACCACTCAATGCCAGTCTAAAAAGGATGTACATAATCTGTAACTGTTGCTAATATACAGAAAGAGTTTGTAAGCAGTAAAAAAAATTCACCAAGAGGACTGGAGCAGGAACTAAATATGAAAATAAAGGTCTTGTTACACTAAAGATGATTTTTGTTCTTTCTTCCTTTCTATGAATTATGTAGCTTAAACACTTGGTATTATGTGCCTGTATGCTGAGGTTTCAGTGGTGAATAATTATGATACTGTGAATTACATTATAAAATGTTATCAGTTAGTATATATTACCTTCTAGTTTCTTTTAATTTTATCTCTTTGAGCAGCAACACAATACTAATTGTCAACATATTTTTCTGATGTTTCCATGTTTAAAAATGCAGCGTATCAAAATGAATCAGATTACATAAAGGCATGGAGCATATTGATGTCATATGCTGGAAATAACCAAAACCAGCGTTGGGTAAAGAAGTCACAAACTACTCCCAAATTTCTAAAAAGTTTGGAAGCTATTTAAGTGCACTAATCATAGAATAGATTTCATTAATCCATAGCATATCTGCCATGACAAATAATGCTGCCAAAATCAATCAGCTGCAGCTATGGTATGATTTTTAGAGTATGCATCTTCACACATACAAATGTGCAGGCATCAGTGTGTAAACCAGGAGTCCAAAACAATAGACACAAAACATGGAATTGGTAAGAATTAGACCTGTTTTAAATTCTTCAACATGAGACCAAGAATTCAGACCTAATCCCTCAAGGAGACATCCCTAAGCCCTCAAGGCTCCATCTTTTGCTATGTTAAAGGACATTTACCAAATGTCTCCACTGGATTGCACATCCCATGATAGAGAAAGCGGGAGCAGAGCAGCCTTTGTGCAGGACCCTGGGGATTAGGGAATTCACCTGGAGCACTGCAGAAGCAAGAAATCTAGTACTTGCTTCAGCGATTTTTAAATGGTTTCATTTTGGAGCAGATTAGTTTCACCTGAAAAGGCTGCTTGGGCTCTACCTCCAAAATAACCTCATGCTCACTGATGAGCATTTCTCTGTGGGGATAGGAAGAGGGTTGAAGTCTCATTTTGGCAGAGGAATGTTTTGATGAAGAGTTGCACAAAGAGAACACTGTTTAACCTGTGGATATCTTGTTAAATCTTGAAAACCTCTGGAGCTGACATCCCGTTTCTGCACCACTAGACACTCTGGCTTTGTATGGAGCCTGTGTTGGTGGCTGCAGGTTGCAGGGGACTGAGTTGGTGAGCTGGAGGAGTGGTCATTGTGAATCACTTCATGTCTGCCAACGCTGCCTCCAGCCTACCGTGGGGCATATGAAACAGTCATGGGAAAAGCCTACTTTGTGTGCAAAATCTTAGCCATTGGGCATTAAAAAGTTATCTAACCAGGAACCAAAGGTGTGCTTGCCCAAACACAGTTCAAAAGGAAACAGGCAGCTTAGCTTCTGGAGGTTGGAGACAAGCTGATCTGTATAGAGTACTTTCTCCACCCAAATAAGGTACCGTCACCCCTGAGGGGTTTTGGCACAGGGACAATCCATGCTGGAGCGGGGACACACCAGAGGGCACTGCAGGTCATCAGTGTTTGAGGCCGGATCAGAGACATGGAGGAAAAGGGCAGCAGAAACCTTTAATCATAGAACAGCAGAAGTGGTTAAGCAAAAAGTGACAGAAAGAAACTTTCACACATACTGTCTCAGCTTCCTACCCTGCCTGCCACCTCAGCACAGGAGTTTTTTTGATGGACATAGCATAATGCACAGCAAAAATAGGGAAAACTGAGACCAGGAAGTGCAGAAGATAGGTGGTTGTGTAAGTGTCTCAGTGTTTTTGGTTTTTGTTTGTTTTGATTTGTTTGTTTGGGTTTTTTTTTCAAAACTGCAATCAGCAGTGAGAGGTTTGTTTTAGTTTACAGTAAATTAATTCTATAAAAATTACCTGATTACTGACTGTTTTGCTCAAAATAGAGTTCCAGGTACATAAAGGTGCCTCCTTCCAGCCTGGAGCTAACGACCTGGTAGTTCTTTGTACAGAATCATAAACAGCACCCTCTTCTGGACATTTTCTACTTATCTGGCTTCCTCCTGCAAATGTTACTTTTCTCAGTTGCATTTTTAGGATTCCAATTTTCTCAATGTGTTGCACACACAGACTTAGTGTCCCAGGAAGACAGGCTTTTCCTGGGTGACAAGGCCACACTTGAAGGTCTGGTAGTTACCATTCCTGTCATTCTGTGATTAAGTCTGAGTTCCTGTCTGCAAACTTACATGTGTAAGTACCTCTGGAACACACCATAGAAAACGCTTCCAAATTTGTACATGTAAAACAGTAGCATGGAAAATATTCGGAAAATAAAATGTGTAGGATAAAATTCAGAAAATGTTTAGAAAATAAAACCAGGCTAATTTTGAAATCTTTAACCCTTGCTATGATTTATATTAAATTTTGTTTTGTGATTAGGCCTAGTAATGAGTGTTAATTACTAGTTTAGCATATGTCTGCCATAAAGTTGTTGCTTTTTTCCCCTGATCTGATTCCTCAAAATAAAGAGAATTGGTTTCCAAAACTCTTATATTAGTTTTTTTGCAGGGGGAACAAAGTTTTTCACTGAAAACTTTCTATCTTTAGTAACTGGTGAATATAATCATTAAAGAGCAATTGGGAGATTTCTACCAGGAACTTTGTAAGGAGACAAAAGGTCTGCTTTATTAATGTAGTAACAGCATAGACCCTCCAGATATATGCCTGTTCTTTGACTTCCTCCTAGTGTGTCAACCTTTTCTGTCTTCAAGCCTAGGAAATGAGCTGTTGAATAAATAGTGGTGCTCAGAAAAGAGGTGTTAAAATATACAGCTTGCAGCATTAAAATTTGTCGTCACTGTTTCACAAGTAGGACAGCTCCTTACTGTAGTTTCACTTCTCATTAACTTATGGGTGAAATAAACTCTTACTTCTACTTGAATAAACTTTTCTCTCTATTTAAACTGGCTAATGTATTGGCCAAAACTATGTTTAGCTACTTCTACTTTTGACTAATCTAATACAGAGAATGACTGTTTTGATTAATTTCTGTTGCTGTGTGGCTCTGCTTCTCACTGCTCAGTCTGACCCACTTTTAAGTGTTTATGAGCTCCTGAAACGTGCAGCTTGGTGCCTGATTCTTGATTTTAATCTTTATTCTGTGTGATGAGTAACATTTGATCATTCAAATATATGCTATCTGCAGACTATCCAATAAAATATTAGCAAATCACCAGTGAAATACAGAAAGAAATCCATTCTTGCATGTTTACTTGGCAGCCTGTAAGCAGATGGCTAAAACACCGGAGGCCAATGTCAAAGGTAAAAACTGTCAGTTTCATGATATCTGGAAGGCTGTGGAGGAGTGGTGCTGTCAATGTGCTTCAGACATGATCTTCTAACTTAAATGCAGTGCTGTGCTTTAGAAATGCTTTTGGTTTTGCTTTGGATTTGATGCTTTTAACTACAAGGTTTGGCTCTAAACTCAGCAGATGAACAGGAAATTTTGGACTTTGAAAAAAGTGCTGCATAGATACCTTTCAAGGCATACTTTTGAATATCTTCCCTGACATGTCTCCTAGTTGGTTTGGAAGGAAAATATGTAAAAAAGTAGATTAGTTTGGTTTTATTTACTTCTATTGAAAACATAACTAAATTCTTCTCATCAAAATGTGAAGTGAGTTGTACCCGAGTTAAAGAGTTTATTGTTTAAAAGAATGGTATTGAGCAATTGCCAGCATTGTAATTCTTCACCATTATTAAAGACTGATATAATAATAAACATGTCATGCTCTTCAGACTGATTCTTTGCAAAATGCTGCTTCTGTCTGTTCATCGGTTCTTGAAATATATAAAACTTAAAGGAAGATTTAACAGGATCAGACAGAAATAAACCTTGAAATCTGTCAGTTAATTAAGCAGCTCTGTCTGCTTGGTGCATCTATTGTCATGCTGTTTGGTGACTCGTCACTTGAACAGCTGCAGGATAGGCATGCTTTCTGAAGGGGCAGTGACATCATTTGCAAAATCAGTCATAAATGAGCTGCATATGCAAACTGTAACTATGCATAAGCATTAAACATTCCCTAGGTTCCATGAAAAAATTTGTCTTTGCCAAATACATGGTGAGCCTGTAAATTTAAATGAGCTTTCAGTCCCCTACACTGAAACAGTGGTGGTGCTTTTGCATAGCTTTAGTATTTTTTGGATGTGGAAGTGACTGGTGAGATGGCAGACCTACTCTGCAGCAAATGAACTGGACACACTGAGGGTACACAATGCTGCATATTTAGCCTGCAAACTCTTGCCTTAAATTGACAGCCTGCATTGGTTTTACTTCTTTTGTGAAGTGAGCAAGTCACGCCACTGATGTTTGACAATTGCAAAATTATTTGAAGACAACTGTCCCCTTTCTGGAGGCATGGCTGGATCATGGCAATGGAAGAGATAGGACCCACTTGCTTCCGTGCAAGAAGTTGATTTATTGATTACATGGGCTCAGTATATATACCTTTACAGCTGTAGCTAAAAATAAGACTAGCCATAACATTTGTTTCCTAGTGACTTTGCTTCATCATAGCTTTGTACAGACCAACACAGGCACATTCAGAATTATATGATTTCTCATAAACTAAGCATACCTAGCATACCGTATCAGGCATAGTGTTATCTCTTGCTTCCCTCTTCAGAGTTCTGCTTTCTACTGCCAAGGCTTATGGCCTATCAGACTTACCCCCATCCACTTCTGTTACGAGTTTAGCAGTCCTCTCACTTCTGCTCTCTAACAATATTCCCACAGCTGAAGGGAATAAAACCTGTTCCCCAGGCAGAGACTCCCAGGCAGAAGTGTGGGAGCAGATACCTGTCTGGCACTTATCTGGGCCTCACCCTGGCCCTGGTCCAGTCCCAGCACCTGGGTGGACACAGCTCATTACCATCTGATCTCTTGACCTCAGCATCCATCTTAGCTTGAAAACTGTCAGCCTGCACCCGGGGCTCCTGGACAATTACATCTTGTCTTCTGCAGAATAATTTCATGAAGGCATTTGCATTTCATGCCTGGGGAACTAGTGAGGAATGAGAGGATGGTACTTTCATTCCCCTTGTGTGTGTGTTGATATTGTAGCTCCTGGCATTGCTACACCTGAAATTTCATCAAAAGAGTCATAAAAACAAAAAGCCTTTTGGTGCTATGCTTGGGGAAAAACTCATTTTCCAAGGGGAAAAAAAATCAAAAAGGAATTCTGTTAGCAGTATGAGGGATGGGTGCATTTAGGAGAGCAGATGAGAGTTCATAATTCTGCCATCTGGAAAGATGTTATCTGTGTCATAAAGCCTGTACTAGCCACAGGTAAAAGCAAAAGCAGCAATTAGATATATAAAAAAAAGTTCAAAATTACAAAAGATGTAGGAGATTTCTAGATGTCACAAAAAATCCTTGATCCTTGTCTGGTTTTGTCAAGGCCAATAAAAGTGTTTTGGAAGTATTCCAGGAATAAAGCCAATAATAACCAAGGAAGGGGCTGCCAGTAAATAGAAAAAGTATAAGCAATCAGTATGAAATAAAAGGTGCTGCTGTAATAGGATTGTATTTGAAAAGAAATAGAGTGATGTACTCAACAATTTGGTAGGAAATCAGGTAATATGAAAATGTTTTTTAGTATTTAATTGGTACATGTTTGGGTTAAGTAACTTTCCATAATCAAAAGATTTCAGTGAGATACATGATGCTGTGATGCTCAGCATAAAAGTACTGACAGTTCCCATCAAAAGAGCACAGTCTACTGGATTTTGAATGGGACAACTGGAAGTTATCAGTGGAGATGTTCAATGAACTGTGTGTGTCATGTGTGAACATGTGTGTCATGTTCTGCAAGAATCACATCTCGTTTATGCTATTATGTCCTCTTTATTAGTGATCTAAGAGGTATGTGAAGACATTCATAGACAATAATTTTTGCAGAAAATGTAAATACTGGTCTGATAATAAATACCATAATATTGAATACTTTATAAACAATATCAATCAAGAGAGTTTTTAATAGCTTTCTGAAGAGACATAATTCTAAAAGAGTATGTGCCATAGCTAGGATGTTGTAAGGCTGCAACTTGGTACAATATTTTGGAGAAAATAGGAGATATGGAACAGCAGAGAGGGAACACTGGGGGTGTTACAACAGAAGGTTGTGCAGAGTAAGTCATGGACATACTGAGGGAAATAAATGTACGTATGTCTTTGTTTACTGGAGAAAAATGTTAGGATTTTTGTTAAAAAACCCTTAAAATGCTTGAATGTTGTTGAGGGTTTTGAGAAGAGAGTACAGAAAATACTTAGAAGGTGATTTTTACACTGAAGTCTGCTTACCTGATCAAAAAGACAGTTATCTGTGTTTACAGGAATAAGAGTAGGCAGATTAATCTTGAGCTGAGAAGGATATAACAGGGCCAAGGCATCAAAGTAAGAAATACAGAACAATTTTTTAACAGTTTTTAACAGTTCAGCTGATTACCCACTAGAAGTTGATGAATTCTCCATCTCTTGATGTCTCTGTAGACAAGATTGAATACCTTTCTTGTTGTGTATAAGTAAAATCAATTTATTGGCTTCAGCATAAGTAATGAGGTTGATGGAGGTTATTAGCATAGGCTATATTTAAGGATAGCATGTAATTTTTAGGAATCTTCTCACCTCTCAGTTAAAAGCCCAAGTAAGCTTTTACAAAACACAATTTACAACTCTTTATTCTTGTAGGTGTATTTTAGAGAATGATAATATAGTCTCAGTTAACAGTATGGTAATTTGACAAATACCTCTGGATCACAATCTCTATCAGCTTCTTGACTTGTTTGATCATTTTGTGATCAGAAATCAGAAAATTCATTTCCTGTAGGTTATTTCTGTATACACTTAGAGGGCAGCTGAAACTTTGATGTTATTTGTGTCTATTTCTAAATTTTGTAGTGAAGCAGGATGCATGCATAGGCTAATTGTGTCTTGAGCTCTTGCTGCTGACTTACTGACCTGGTTTGTCAAACTCACTAAATAGATGATTAGATATATGCCACAGGAATCTGAAAACAAGATCCAACCCACAGAAAAACAGAATTCAATATTCAGTGCCCTAAATGACATTGAAAGGGACAAAAACAACCCTATATGGGATTATAGGGACAAAAATATTCCTATAGTCCTTTACTGATCTACAAATATATAGTTTTTCTGCAGGCTTCTTGAATATCAGAAAAAGCTTAACAACAGAGAGGGACATTTCATCCAGTAAGACCAAAATCTGGACCTTCAGTTCCCTCCCTAGACAACAGAGAGAGAGAGAGAGCATTGCTACCTTAGAATTTCAGTATTAGATTCTGTGAATTGCCTTGAAGTACAGTTTCTCTCTGTTGGGGGTTAGGTGTCCTCCTTTTAGCTCTGGCTCACCACTGGAATTTTTACCCATTAGTTGCAGGGAAAACCTAACTGCAGGTACTTGGTGGGTGCTTGAGAAAACACAGAGTTCGTCTGGGCCCAGGGCGGGAAGGGGGAAGGAAAAGGGGAGGACAGGGACAGTTTGGCGGCTTCTTCAGCTTCAGAGAAAAGCTCTTTGGGGGCGCAGAGCTGTTGCGGTGGGGAGAAGGGAATTTCACCATCAACCTGCTGCTGCTTCTTCTCCTTCTTCCCTCTTCATTGGTGGCCTCACACGCCCTGTCCTGCTGGGACGTGTGGCAGTGCCAGGCACCGCCGTGGAGCTGCTGATACACCTCAGCCACAGGCCCAGGATCTCAGCTCATCCCTGCTGTTCCAGCTGAGTGTTCCTCAGAGCCCTGCAGGAGCACCGGGACTGCCCACTGAGGGTGTTTGTGGAGCAAAGCCTCTCCATCCTCTCCTGTCTCGGCCAAGAAGGCTGTCACGGGGTCCCTGGTTTTGTTTTCTTGCTAACACTGTAGTTGTTGTTTGTTTGCCTTGTTATACATACTAGTAAAGAACTGTTATTCCTATCCCCAGATCTCTGCCTCAGAGCCCTTGATTTCAGAATTATTATAATTCAGAGGGAGGGGGTCTACATTTTCATTCCAGGGGAAGCTCCTGCACTCCCTAGCAGACTCCTGTCTTCCAAAACCAAGACACTTTCCATTGACAGCAAGGCACAAAGTTGATTTTAATACAGTGAGTCCTATCAGACAACATTTGTTTCCCTTTAATGACGTTCTGTAACCGGTATTAGTCAAGAGATCAGACTAGATGGAAAAATATTTTGCCTTTAAATCTATAAATTCTTACACTTATTCTCAGTAAAGAGTTGATAGTGGTGAATGAGTGAATCAGTATTGGTAGTTTGCATAACAAAACAGGAATGACCAAATAAATGAAGCATTATTGCCTCAGGCCAAGAAGAGGTTAATTTGTGAAACATGTACTCTTAAAAATAACCCATACCTAGTATTTCAGGATATTTTGCTTGTTTGCTGCAGAACAGCAGCATAATATTTTGCGAGATACTCAAGCACAGCAGCCACCTTGCAGAAAACAACACAGTGCTATGTTCTTTAACTGAACTATGCCAACTTATTCTAGCTAAGAAAGCAACCAGAGCTTATCAAGCTTTGGAGGAGTAATGTGTAACTGAGCATCACTGCTAAAGTTATGTGTATGATTCAGGGAAAATTCTGACAGAGATCAGCTTGGATGTGAGAGATTGAGAGAATAGGACCTCCAATAACAGTTCAACATGTACCACAGAAAATCTTCAGCTGAAGAACCCAGGGAGGAGGCTTACTTGCTAACCTAGTGGGGTCTAGGTGGAGAAGAGAGAAGTACTTAACCCTCTAGTATTGAAAGGCAATTTAATGTTGTATTCAGTATAGAGAGTGGACTCCATCTTTTAGCCTTAGGACTTAAAAGGTATTAGCTGGAAATTACTTGAATGCTTGAGAGGAAAGCATAGTCCCAGGGAACGTGAGCAATCAGGAAATAGTCTTGTGTGCATAAATCCCCTGTATAAGCTGTTACAGTCATGTTGTTAATATTCTAGGGAAGGACATATGTGAGGAGATTTTCATTATTGTCTTAGCACAGCAGTTTCTCTTTCACCAGAAGCAGGTATTCTTATTTTCAGTCTGAAGATTTTTAAATGGCACCTCTTGACCTGCATTCAGAATTATTTCAGCTTTTTTCTTGCAGACTGTAGCTCTGAGAGTGGCTTCTCTGTCTACTACAAATAAGGAAGAATCAGTGTCCTGTGTCTCAGTTCCACTAGTTTTTGATGAGTGGGTTTTCTATCTTTTTGACAGAATAGTACAGAATGGAATGTATTGCCAAACATAAAGCCAGCATAGGCAGCAGTCTTGATTTGTGGTGTTCCTTGCATTGTTCTAGTCTGCAGGTATTTCAGTGCAAAACGTCGTGCACTATAAGCTAATCAGTAAGTAGTTTTGATCCTTCCACTATGGTCTTTTGAGCCAACAGTGATGATAAAACAGGAAGGAAAAGGTGCTCTTATGTGCTTTGCATTTCTTAGGATCTTTAGCTGACCAGCCCAGCCACAGTGTTCATAAGCAGTTGAGAATTACCTTCTGTCACAGCTGTCTTTTAGTGAAAGAAATGAAAATTAACAATCTGCATTATCACACAAGTGATAACGTCAGGACTGAAGAGTGAATGCTTGCAGCCTGCAGAATGGAGAGGGTGGCTGAAAGCTGTATGTACAGCTGGATATGGCAAAGTGTTCTACAGTGTGCTTCACCAATTGCAGTTCTCTAAGGCAACCTCCTGTTCCAACCTTCTTTTTTGGACAGTGGAAATGGAAGAAGGAAAGCATTCTTTGGAGGGAACTCTGGTGCAAGTGAACAGCTTCATCAGGATGTCTAAGCAGAATGGAATAGTGGGCTGGGGCTGAAGAGAAAATGAAGGGGAAATATTCCATCTCTCCTGATGTCCCCTACAAAATAAGGGAATTCTGTTTTCCTCTTCCTCATATACTTTATGCTGCTCCCTATGAAAACTTTTTCTCTTGGTTTTTTTCTTGCTTCCTTGAAAACATTTGTTGCTTTTTGGCCTTTTACCAGTCTTTCTGAGTTTCAAAATTGTAAGCAGTAACCTGGACATTCAGTGTCTGCATCACTGTGTGTGTGGAATCATAACAGTCATAGGAAGATAGTGAATTAGCTTGTATTTACTATCCATTGTACAAAAGGAGTATAGTGATGTAAAATTTCAGCTAAGAGCACTTGCCTCACTGTAACCTTCATTAACCATGTAATTATAGTTGTTAACACGTCTGAAAAATCCTGTACTGTTAGATAAAGAGCAACCTGGAAGAGTAAGTTTTCATTTGGGAAAAAAAACTGATTTGTTGTACAGACATTTACAAGTTAGCAAAATACTTCCACCAAAGAGCAGTGGAAGGGAAATATTGCCAATGAACATAAGCAATGAAAAATAGACTGGTCTCTTGGATGTGAACTTGCTAAAATGCCTAAACATACTAAATTAATCTTGCACTTAATAAATTTATTAGTTCAATATTAATTAGCGGCAAATCAAGATGCTTTGACTGAAATAAAAGTTTTTTGCCAAATATTTGCAGGATCAGTTTCACGGGGCTGCATATAATTGAATGCTCTGCTTACAAGTGCACAAATGCTATGAGGAATGTGAATTTTTTTATACTTGACAGAGATAGATAGCCAAGGTTGCTGCAAATATTAGATGAGTCTACAGCTCTGCTATTGCCATGCTTTACTCAAGGTCATCAGACCTGAACAGGAATAATTATCGCAGGCAGAGGATTGGATTAATGGCTACACCTCTTCTGGTACCTTCTTGAACAGAACTGCAAATTCTGCAAAGATACGCTTGTGAACCAAAGAGAGTGCATCCTTCTGAGGAACACCTGAGGATCATGCACATTTTGAGGTCATCATCTTTCCTGGAGTAGCTGTTTCTCTCTCTGGCTCTGCCAGAGGCTTTTTCAGATGCCTTCCCCCTCTTCACTGGTTCAGGCTATTGGTTTTTATTCTTAGCCAGAAGGAGTCTCTCCTGTCTGGCTATGAGAAAATGGGAAACTCTTGTTCAGTTTCAAGATGGAATATGATAAAGCAATAAGGATTTTATTATGTTTCTTGCAGAGTTCTTGTTGATCTGTTTTCCAGAGAAGTAGGAAATCATTCTAAAGCTATCACAGGTAAAATGGAGAAAATGAAAGTGTCAGAGAGCTTTAAAAGACGAAGACCATCATATCAAATGAAGAAGACTCTAATACCAAATTATGAGGAAAAATACGTAGGGTTTAGGGTTTTTTAATATTCAATATGCTTTTAGGTTAATTAAAAATATATAAAATTGTCAAATGCCATATTGAAGGACAGAGTACCTATCAAAATGCTCTGCAAAAGTTCAACATTTTCAGTATTTCAGTTGGTATTTTATTTTCAGTCTAACTGCTAAAATTATGGCAAAGCATTTAAAATACATGAAAGAAAAATAAAAATATGTATCTTATTCCTGCTTGAATCAGACTGCATTTCCCTGAAAGTCCTCTGGACTGGCCTTGTGACTCTTGTTTCATTTGCTTCATCCTACTCAGATATTGAATAGATTCCTGTAGATAACTTCAGCAAATGTTAAGCTTAGCTTAAACTTTTTCTAATATACAGTAAACCTTGAAGAAGGCAGGTATTACCTAGAAATGTGTGTATATCTCTGTCATACTCTTCAAGGAACTGATTAACTTTGGAGCTCCTACCAGGCCTGAGTGCAAGCCTCATCAAAATATTCCGTAGTATTGACAATAGGGTGTGCCTTGCACAGTATTGATGCCATGCTAACTTTATTCTCCTTGAAGAAACTGTGGACATTTCATTTTAAATTTTAGGAGCGTCTTCTACTTTCTTTACTGCCTGCTCACATTGCCATGGAAATGAAAGCAGAGATCATTCAGAGGTTACAAGGTCCAAAGGCAGGCCAGCTGGAAAACACCAACAACTTCCACAATTTGTATGTCAAAAGGCACACTAATGTAAGGTATTGTACTGTAATAAAATGTATCAACAACATTCAGAAAAAAAAAATTGAAATAAAGGGTCTAGGGAGGAATTAAGAAAATATTTTTTTAAAATATGTTTTTCAGCAATTTAATATGTAGAATCCCTTAATTTGATCAAAAGTTGACAATGCTGCACTCCAGAAGAGCCACAAAGGTATTAATACAATAGAATTGTTGAGAAAAAGGCACACAATAATAGGCTTTTTTTCATAATGTCTTCATTTTTCAGGCTGAAATACCAAATTCTGATTCCATGTATACTAGTCAAAATTGTAATTTGTGTCAGTGGCAAGATATTAATTTTGCAATTTTCTTAATTGGAACAATTTCTCAGGATTTGTATCATGTAAACAGAGGTTACTGTACCACATACATATTTTACACAGTATCTGAGATAAAATATTCTGCTGATAGAGCTAATTATTTAATAATTAAAAATTTCTAGTAGCTGGAAAAGTAAATCACTTTCATTTCAAACATTCTTTCTTCTTTGCAAGATTTTTTCCCTGGTTTTTTTTGTTGTTGTTGTTGGGGTTTTTGTTTGTTTGGTTTGGTTTGGTTTTTTGTGTTTTTTTTTAAAATTGGAGAAGTTAGTTTGAATGATATTAAAAAATGATTTATTAAAAATCCTACAACAGTAGGAAGCTTTTGAGGAAGCTCATATTCTCTTGTGAGCACAAATACTCTTTGAAACTATCATATTGCTGTTATATTGCTAATTTGTTACTTGGGAAAATATTCCTATTTTTTCAATACTGTATACCTGAGAAGGTAATACCTGTAAGAATAAATATAGGTATATATTACCTATAAATATAACACCCATAAAGGTAAATATAAGTTTACCTATAAATGTAATTATATTTATTGCTCTACTTTTAGTAGTGGCTGTTTTGGGTGCGGGCATATCCCTGTGAAGTCCAGGGCGCTTGCTTTCAGGTTTTGCTGTTGGTTGATGGATCTGAGTCTTGCAGAAGGAAGCTGTGAGCAAGATTCTGTTCATTTCTGTTGCAGTATCTTGTACGCTGATATCGTAGGATTCACTCGCCTGGCCAGTGACTGCTCACCAGGGGAGCTGGTGCACATGTTAAATGAGCTGTTTGGCAAGTTTGATCAAATTGCAAAGGTGGGTTGCTATGGGCTGCTGCTGTTTGTTTGAGTAAGAAAGTACTCTTTAAAATGTTTTTTTTTCCTCTTAGAGTCTTTCTGCAGCATTTCTGCAACTTTGGCAGGAGGACTGGATTTGAAACCTGTGAAGAAAATTATTTGGCTCTGGTTTGAGTGCAACAGTGCATTTCTGCCAGAGACACAGTCTCTGAAACCCAAGATAACTCTCTAATAGGAGCAACAGAGACAACTCATGGTGCCCAATAAATGTTAATAGCAGATGTACAGTTCTTTAAATAGATTTTTTGCAATAACAAGGATGAAGAAACTCAATATAGGAAAGTGTTAGTCAGTTTTCTGGTCTCAGAAGAAGCATTTATGAGACTGAAGGAGAAGAGAGACAATATTGATCAAATCAATTTTAATTACTGACCACAGCCTCTTTATTACTCAAGAAAAGAATCAAATACAATCAGAATTTTTTTTCTGCTTATTTAGGTGTCACTTTTATAAAAATGAAATCAAACTTCGTATGTGGAGGTAAAATCAGAAACCTCAGAATAGATAAAAATTTCCTGTGTTTTTATTTGTTGAAAAACTATTGTCCAGTATTTTAAAAATTAAATTCAATTAAAATTAAATTTCAGTTTTTAAAAAATAAAAATCTTTATATGGCCTTAGAGTATAAAATATAGAAATACTGTTATGATTGCTAGCTTCTGGAAGTATTCCATAGTACATCTTCAAAGATGTAAATGTGGAAGACTATGTCTTTTGATTATATTTCAAACAAAAAGGCTTTATTTAGATTGAGGACATGATAGTTTAACTCAGCTCTTTATTCTTAGGTGTGAACATGTTTTGCAGTGAAATTACTTCCTGCTTTTGCCCATTAAGGACCATAACTGGTAGAGTGATCACCCATACAAAACTCTCAGCATTTTTGTTGTAGCAAGCCATTCTCTACTGAAACTAGCTTTAGTAGAATGACTTTGTAATGTCATTTAAGTCAGTCTTTGTAACAGTAACCCTTCATTTATGTATTTCAAATTGAAAGTGACTGTCTCACTGCTTTTTTTTCCTCCAGGAAAATGAATGTATGAGAATTAAGATCTTAGGTGACTGCTATTACTGTGTTTCTGGACTTCCTATATCTCTTCAAAATCATGCCAAGAATTGTGTGAAGATGGGACTGGACATGTGTGAAGCCATTAAGTAAGTACCAAACTTTTAAAAAAACTTTAAAACCCATTTCCTTTCACTAAAATTATAGTATATCTAGGTGAGTTACACTTGGTAAAAGTGTGTATCATGTGGCCGTCTGGATATTTGGGAATCCGCTGTGTGATTTATTTTTTCTAACAAGCTGGGCTTTGAGTTTAAAACTTGTAATGCTCTTCTGTAAGTTTAAGTTCCAATTTATGTTTTTGTCTAGATCACATTAACCACTGTCCATGTAGCAAAGTAAGAAATTGTCCCATCCTTGTGATGTGTGGTATGCATCTCATCATGATACCATACATAATTACGTTGAACTGTGTTGATCTTAATGATTAAAGTAGCCATACGAAATTTTTCCTCTAATACTTAAACGGTACCCTCATATGTGTGTAATTGTAGTCACAAAAGGGTCTTGGCTTTTAGTTATCTGGTCTTCTAATCCAGTCCAGGGTAAGTAATCTACAGGTGGGATGACTAAAGAAAATTTGGTTCTTTTCCCATTTATGTGTTTATGGGAAAGGTGTAGTACTTTTGGAAACTAGTATTTTGATCTCCTTGCCTTAGCAATCTTTTTGTAAAACTAATCTCAGTACAGGAATCAAGTTGTTGCATTCTCTAAAATGTTGTTTCTTCATCCAAAAATGGTTGTACTTTAGATAGTGTCAAAGAAATCTATTTTTTAAATGGTACTTGGGAGTATTTCTCCTTGCCAAGTAGGATTAAAGTCTACAGATTTGGTTGCAGTTCAGTTGCTTTCACTGAATGCTTTCTCTTTTTCACTTAGATATTATATACTAGAACAGTGTCACAATTAAGCCAATTGCTTTTTTAGCATACTAGGAAGTAAAGCTACCATCCCTTCTGTAGAGCAGTTGGTAAAAGGGTGTCAGTCTCAAAGTTCTGGCCCCCTTTGTTACTTGGCTTAAAAATGTTGGGATTTTTTCCCCAGTCTTTGAGTGAAAATGAGAGCTTTCTGGTTTGCATCTCAAAACATCTGTGTGCTGTGTGAGATATGTGAGTTAAAAGTATTTGTATAGGGTTTCTGATCAACCTGTTGCTTTGTTACTTAAGAGAAAAGAGTATAGGATGTTACAAGGTGGTGGAAAAACAACACTAGGCTTGAGCCATAAAGAGCCCTTCGCAAAGAACTGAAGTATGTCACACATCATAATGCAATGATGTACTCGAGCTCAGAGAGCAATCTGTCAGTTCCTCACCCTTCAGAATTTCCCATTTTCTATGAAATAATTTTCTGTTCAGGCTGCTATCAAGTATGTTCGTTGTTGATGCTGTACAATCAAGTTCTTGGTAAGACCAGCCTTTTAGACTAGAAAATTATATGTTAGTTGTAAAGGATATTCTGATCTGACTTTATTACTGTAGTCAGAAACCACAATGCTCCCATAGACAGATGCCTGATTACCATGGCCTGTTTATAGAAGCAGTGAGGAATATGTACCCTGTGTTTTCAAATCCTTTCAAAGTATGATGTCAAGAGTTGCACCCTGCAGGTGAGAGAAAATTGCAAATTATTAACCAGCTCCATATTTTGTTGTGTGATTGCTGCATCTTTGTTTGGAAGCATCTCTGGATATACTACTGTGCCCTGTAAAATGACTAGTAATACTCTTGCTATTGGCAGTGTGTCACTCAATATGTTTGACTTGCTCTATCTGAAATAGCTTTTTGGTTGGATAGAAATCATTGTTATATTCAGTCACAGAGGTGCAAACTGTCCGCTCAGTGTGTAAGCTACTGAAATAGATTGCTGTAGTAGTATTAGTAGTTCTATATAGACTTTACCACCTGAATATGGTTTCAGTTCCAGTCCTTTTTGAAGCAAAAAAGGAGGAATTCTGCCAAATTGCCAGGTGATCTGTACTACAAAGTCTTTGCAGTCCTCATACCTAATGTTGTGTAGCTCCATTTTGAACAATTCAGATTTCCTATGCTATGGATTGTTCCCATTTAGACATGGATTGTAGTCCCATTGATTAATTTCTTTGTTCCTCTGCGCTATGTTGGAACAATTCCAATGCTTCTTATAGTCTGCAGCCTGCTTGCCCAGGATTTATCCATTTATATGGCATTTATCAAGCCATAAATGCCAATGCTGCCTGTGATGCTGAGTGATTTAAGGACAGAACTTATCTGTTGAGGTAAAATACGTGTGTGTGTGAATATATGTGTTGTTTCCATTCCTCAAACTCTACCCCCTTGTCTGTCTGGTGACTTCCTTACTTGCCTGTTTCTCAGTCACACATTCTCAAAGACTTCCTTTGATTTGATAGCATGAAATTAATTCCATTTCAGAGGAAAGTGAAATAAACTGTTGGATATAAGATGGTTATACCATTTTGAATGCTAGGTAGAAAAGTGTTACCACTGAAGATGAATAGATCACACGGACACAGGTCGAGGTGTGGTGAAAGGAAGAGCAGAGGTTTTTTTTCCTCCCAGGATTTATAGGCTTGTGACCACGGCCAGGGATTGGATGGTCAGGATAACACATTCTCACTGCACTGGCCATGAGAGATGCCCATCACAAGACGTGTAACACAAAGAATGTACACATATCTATGTTTACAGTTACTCTCCTGGGAAAGTCCTTAGAAAACTATGTTAGCAAGCTCAGAAGCTGAGTTTTCAGGGTGACAGAAAACAAAAGAATTCTTTTAGGTATTGCATTCCTGCAGGTCTGATTCAAAAGGAAATTATGCTGTTAAAGCTGGAAATTTGCAGGGAATTAAATGCCTAAGGCTCACTCAGTGTGTTAGTGTGTAAGAAAGGGCTAGGTGAGTCTTAGGTATCTTAGGTATGGTCCAGAATGATAGATGAATAAAGCTCAGGTATGTAAATGCTTTCCTAATGACCTTGAACTCTTGCTTGTATGGAGTAAAGTTGTTACAATTACCTGCAAGCTAGCCATGCCTCTGAAAAATGCAGAATGCTTACAGACTCAAATTTCTACTTTCAATAAGAAAAATACAGTCATGATGAGTATTTTGACTGCTCAGCCAGGCTGGGCACACAGACTGTGATGTGCTGAAGGAAATCAGAGAGACAGGGGGAGCAGAAAATGAAATAAAGGTGGGAGGTTTCAGATATGCTTTTGTAGGTAATGCAAACATCCTCTGGGGATGTAATAGCCTACATTCTTGAATGCATTTAATGCCTCCATTGTCATAGCAATTGTTCAAGGAGTTCAGGAGAGAAGTGGTAAACCCTAATTCTGTCTAGACTTACACTGCTAAATTATTGTCTTCCATGGTTTCTTTAATTTGTGAGACAGAAGAAGAGATTCAGTTCTGGTACAATTCTGCTTGCTCTACTGAATAATACATGAGAGATTATTATAAAGCAGACTTTATTCTGCTTGCTCTGCAGAATACTGCAGGAAGGGCAGTCTTCTGACAATCACTCCTAGAGTTTAAATGTTCTGCTTCCATTTTTCCCAGTTTTTAAAAACTCCTTTTTCCAAAGTGCTAGGCTTTTTTCATACACTTTGTGCAGAGCAAATTGATGTTTGTGATTTGCAAACTGCTTACAAAGATCATTTACAGGCAGTTCATTTTCAAGTGTGTCAGCTACACAAGAGCATTATAAAGTGGCAATGTGAAAATAAATACCAAAAAACACTTGAGAGAGAATTAAAATACTTTCAGTCATGTTACTGTTTCTTTCATTTCCCAGAAAAAAAACCAAAACCACTTGAGAGTTACTGCTTAAATGCAGGATTTACCACATCAAATTAGGCCTGTTACATTCTATGTTCCCTTTCAAAAGAAAAGAAAAAAAGAGAAAACTGTCACATTAATTCAATAATTCAGAAGGTACAGAGCTGATGATTCTCATCACTGAGATCAAAGATGTTGCTAGAACTATGCACCCAACTCATATACAGGAGCCATTTGGGGTTGTTTCTTCACTCAACATTTGGTTGTTTCTTCCATTAACACCCCAAATTTCTCCAAGTGTATATGTACTTTTCTCCTTACTGACTAGGTTTGGATCCATATCAGTTGGGGTTTAAATTCATAATTCCAGTTAAGTTATGATCTTCCCATTTCTTAGAGCTGTCTAAGCCTGTAGATACCTGAATTAGTTTTATTACTCTTTACATACATGGCTAGGTACCCATATGACCTATGTCTGCAAATGTTCTTTTTGTTTGACCCGAGTTACCCACCAGTGATTCAGAACTTCTGCAAAGATAAATGCCTCTCTTGTGTGTAGGACTCTTCTGAGATTGGGGAAGGGGTGAACAGATACTTAAGTCTGTCACTGGAAAGGTCAAAGGTTTACATGTGGTCTGGACAGTGAGGGTAGCCTTTCATTCGCTGTGTGATGTTCTAGTGGGTGCAGAATTCACTAAGCGTATGGAAGGTTGTTGACCCTATGTTCTCCACAGCCTGAATGGCACTGAGCCCATATCCCCAAAGAGTGTACAAGCCCCAGCATGTGGAATATCATGAGGTGCTGTGGTTTTTGTCCTTCCTCTCAGATATGACAGATATGAGAAGGTCTCAGATGTAAACATTTGGGTCTTTAGATAAAAGGGTGTGTAACAGTAGTTCCAGACCTCCAAAAGCAGCCTCTAGACCAAAAACAGTCTCTAAGTTCTACCATGAGACTAAGCATTTCCACTATTCATTGCAGCAGTCCCAAATAATTTCAGATGAATATAAAAGAAGGAACTTAAGATACAGACTTGAGAATTAATATTTATATGAATTGTTGCAAATACAGATAATAGGAAAGGTAATATATAATCATAGCATTAAAAGAATGGAGGCAATGCTAGGAACAGGTAAATGTTATTACTATTGTTACTGCTGCTTTCATAGAAGCATAGAATGATAGAATGTTTTGGATTGGAATGGGCCTTAAAGACTGTCTAGTTCCAATTCCCCTGCCATGGGCAGGGATACCTCCCACTAGAGCAGGTTGCACTAAGCCCCATCCAACCTGGCGTTGAACACTCCCAGGGATGTGCCATCCACATCATTTGACTGGTAAATTAAAAGAAAACAAAGGGCCTATTGTGTATATTAACAGAGGCTTTATTCTCAACTGCAGGAAAGTGAGAGATGCTACTGGAGTTGATATTAACATGCGTGTAGGAGTGCACTCCGGGAATGTGCTTTGTGGCGTTATTGGGCTGCAGAAGTGGCAGTATGATGTGTGGTCCCATGATGTTACCCTGGCCAATCACATGGAAGCTGGGGGAGTCCCAGGGTAAGAGTCTTCTCTGTTAATCTTTGGACACATGGATTTTTCAGTCATGTCTCCATATGCACAAGCACCATGTCTTAAACCATCAGCCTTCATGAAGATGCCTGAACACCTCTTAGGTGCTGTCTTGAGGAAAAAATGAAACAAAACAAAACAAACAAACAAACAAAAAAAATCAAACTAAAGAAAAAAAATCCTGGGGCACTTAGTATTTCCTGTGATTTAAGGAACATTTTTTCTGGATGGAAACCTTTAGATTTATGCCCATTAGAACTTCTAAAATTTAGATTAGAGGGACTGCAAAAGAAGTAAGCAGCAAATAAAAGGTGTATCCAGAAGCAAGTAAAAAATGTTGATCAGGTTTAAATTATGCTTTTGATTGGTATTTGTGACTTTGTCCTTCTTTTAAAATATAATTTCAGCCGTGTTCACATCAGCTCAGTCACCTTGGCACATTTGAATGGAGCTTACAAAGTGGAAGATGGGGACGGAGATGTGAGGGATCCATATCTGAAAGAGCATAATGTTAAGACTTACTTTGTAATCAATCCTAAGGTTAGTAGTACTTTTATTTTGTGGCCAGTCATGCATGTCCTTCAGCAGGACCACTAATCTCTTTATTTTTTTTATTATTGAATAATTCACCACAATAAGATATTGATCAGAGCTATTACTGATGCCTACAAATATTAATGTTAGCAGTGCGAATGTTTCCCGCTCTTCAGAAATAAGTCTCTGATATTTCCCAACAATATCATTAAGAATTGCAGGTTCTTAACATCTCTCCATTTTTAAGTCCCATGGATCATGGAGATCTGTGGTGCCAGATGGCACACTACTGTTTTGAAAGGTCATGAACACAAAGACTGATATCACCTTTTGTCCTCTGTCAACCAGGGAGAGAAGCGAAGCCCTCAGCACCACATTCGGCCTCGCCATACTCTTGATGGAGCCAAAATGAGAGCTTCTGTTCGCATGACCCGGTACCTGGAATCTTGGGGAGCAGCCAAGCCATTTGCACACTTGCACCACAGGGACAGCATGACCACTGAAAACGGCAAGATAAGCACAACAGTAGGGGCCTACTTATGTAATTTTGTACAATATAGAAATATTTGAAAGGAAAATGTTGCTCACTGCTAAATACCTGGTTATTTCTGGTAGAAGAAGATACATATAGTGGTACAGGGCATAAACCCAGTGAAGTTGCTGGAAGCTTTTCCATTGGAATGTGAGTTTTGGATTAGGTTCTAAGAAGCCATGTCTTCCTTTAAGTGCATCTCTGAATTATAATGATTCTGGCACACTTACTAAAGTACAAAATTTGATCCTCTGAGCTCAGACCCCACCAAGTCATAGCATGTACAATGGCTGCTCTTCATCTTGTGGAAAAATGTTTTGAACATAAAGCCAAAATGCAACAGCTTTAGGGACGGAAATCCTTTAATACAGAGAAATTCCTAGAGCTTTATTGACTGTTTAGCTACATTCTCCATTTGAAACATGGCCAAACCTGGAGCAAAGGCTGTGAAGTTAGAATAATCATTGTGATACTTAGAGTGGACTTTATTCAGAGTACCCCAGGAACCAAATCCATACTCACTGTGTCATCTGCCTTTTGAAGGTGCACCTGCAAGTCATTAGCTGTGGTTGAAGGCCTGAGTTTTATAGTACTATAGTTCAATGTTGCATCTTTTACACTGAAGAGATTTCTTTTTAATTTTACTAATGCTGTTACACTGCTGTTAGTAAGATTCTATCAATCCATAGCTTGTACATTCATTATCTTCTATTTCTTAAAAGAGAATGTGTAAAGTTAAATTCTGATAGTTTTCAACATTGGCATTCAGTTTTGTTCCTGTACTGATGAGACATATTCTTGTTTAATAAATATAGTGCATCAGAATGTGGATTATGACAGACTCATTACAGGAAGTACCCAGCTATCACTATTAATCACAAAATAAATGTGGCCATGATGGCTGCCATTGCTATTAATT
Organism: Pseudopodoces humilis; assembly: GCF_049639895.1. Lineage (NCBI taxonomy): Eukaryota > Metazoa > Chordata > Aves > Passeriformes > Paridae > Pseudopodoces > Pseudopodoces humilis. Next base: position 70,260,215 of record NC_142200.1, on the reverse strand, counting down.
AAAAAATAATGACCATTGTCTGTATTTGTCCACTCAGGTCTGTTTTTTCAAAAACATATAAGATTGGTTTTTGCTGAAGCTGGCAAGAGTTTGGGCTACATCCAAACAGTATATGGCATTGAAGTCTTTGTGGTAAAGCAAAACCGTCTTAGATTCATACTGTTTTATTAGTTTATCCTGTGTTTATACTGATAGATGACATATCTACTGATAGATACAGGTCACTCCATCTTCACTTCTAGCTGGATTTTTCTTTTAGACAGTTTTAATCAAATGCTAAAAGTATTTACACTGGAAACTTCTTTCTGTACTCAATCCTGTTTTCAACACTATTTTAAAAGCAACTTAATGTTATTAAAGTATATTGTAATTAATAGGGGTCTTTTTGTTTTGTGTTGTTTTATTTTGTTGTTTTTAGGATGTTCCCATGGGGCAATATCATTTTCAGCATTGCAGAGAAAGGTAAATCAATCTTAAAAAATTACTTATTCATATAAAGTCCATATAAATAAATATACATTGAAATTATTTCAAATATTGAGGGCCATGTTTCTGTGATTGATTTCTGTTAAAAATTAATTTCAAGCACTTTCTTACCTAAATTCACTAGCATTGAATAGGCATGAAATCACTTGTATTTTTTAAAGTTCCTGCACGTACACTAATACAATTGCTGTATTAATTTGACCTGCAACAGGTTATCAGTTTTAGGGAAATAACCCAAAATCTTCATGTTAAGAAAAATCCATGTTACCTTCTACTGGGTTCAATTTGTAGGTTAAGAATATTTTGGTGAGGAAAGAGTCAAATTTTAGATCTGACTAATGACTTCTTAGAAAACATTGGTTTTAAGTTAGCAGTAGATTCAAGTTTTCAAACACAGACATCACCTGTCAATATTTGAGATATGTCATTTTCAACGAAAGCACAAATAATGAAAGAATGTATGATGTTTGCAGCAATTTATGTTAGCAAATGTAAAGCCATTGTAATGATCCTCTGTTTGGTTCGTGCTGAATCCTATCAAAAGTAAAGAAGTTTTCATTGCAAATAAGTTACAAGGCTCATCTCAAACAGAGAAACATGAGGTATGCTTGAAACTAATTTCAGACAGTACTCAGTTTTCTTATTAAAAATAACAAAGTATTTCCTAGAAAAGAAGAGTTAGCAGGATTTTGGTAGGGGATACCTTTTATGCCTCAGTTCACTAATATATTGTCATCATCATACATTTCTGACAAGGTTTTCAAAAAAAACTACAAGAAACAGGAATGCTTTGTGAATTTGAGCATATTCCCATTCTTCTTTAATTGACAACACTGTGGAAGACTTAGACCAGAATTTCTTGACCTCTCATGCTTTTTTATGAAATAATTTCTTGTGTTTGTATTCAAGTGCTCCGTAATGGCTAAGCTCTGGATTTGTGCATGTGTGTATTTGTGCATGAGACTGTGTCTTATGGCTAATGGTTTTTTAAGAGCTTATTATGAGGGTCTTTGTGCCTGATGCCTATAGTTGCTATTGCAGTATAAATGTTAAAAATTTATGATAAACTCACAAGTTTATGATAACTGTTGTTTTTGAAGTAACTTCACACATTTTTCATTTCAGAACAAAATCACAGAAAAGAAGATTTGAGGAAGAACTGAATGAGAGGATGATCCAAGCCATTGATGGAATCAATGCCCAAAAGTATGGCTTTATCCTCTATCCTTTGTTGTCTTTGTCCATTCCATCTTTGTCATAAATCTGCAACAGAGGGCGGTGTTTAATATTTTTTGCTCCTACATGCGTACCTGTGTGTGAAGTCTGAAAACAGTGAAAGTGCCACTAATAATGGCATAGGAAGTCCTAGATTGAAGATAGACTGTAAAGTAGCATTTTCTGCTATATAAGACAGTGCCTGTGAATCATGGTGTGGTGGAGGTATTGACTTGTCTTGATCTTTCTGGCAAAGGGCATTTTCTCTGTATCTGTCTGTAGACTCATGGCTGTAACAGTACAGATTTGTCTTACCTGAGTGCAGAGAAGACACAAGAAATAACTGGCTCAGGAGTCAGAATTATGTGAAAATTGATGCTTCCTAATTGTCACAGAAACCATTTCTCAGGATTAGAAACTTCACCTAAAACCATAGTTTAGTGTCTCTCAATCAGTAGGTTGGTTTCTTAGAAAAGGCTAATCTTGATGGCATGTTGTAATTGCTGGGCGAAACAACCTGCCATGTATTTTTTTCTGTGTCCTAGGAAGAACTGGAGGCAGTATGAGGTTTTCTGTTTCCTGGTGAATAGATAAGGCTAGAAAGAAATCAATTCCAGTCCAAAATAAGTTTTCAAGCTTCTTATTATATTTCTCTGATGAAATAAGGGAATTTCCATTCAAAAATGTCAACAATAATTGTGATGAATTACGTTTCGCCACCTACTTCTCTTACTCAGAATCTTAATCAGCTGGGTACTACACCAAATTATTAAATGTTCGTATGTCACATTTTGGGTTTTTTTCATCTTTTAGTCCTATTAAATGGTACTTGGATTTAAGAAAATGTTTTTCAGTAATTTTAGAAGATTGTTGATAGTTACAGGTAATAGAGAACACAGTGAAATAGAGGAGATCATGTGATAGGCAAAGCCTTTTGATTATACTAGACTTGCCTATAACAGCTATATAAATTTTGGCAGCTTTTTTGTGTCTTTAGGTTCACTTGCTCTGATAAAAGAATTTCAAAAATGATGTTCTGATGTCAAAAGTAAAGCATCTGTATAAATACATTAAAATATTGGTGTGACCCTGCTGTGTGTTGTTTTTTCTTAGCCAATCCCTATCTTATCTAATTAGTACATAAAATTCAGAGAAACTTGGGGATAAAAAAGGTTTCTGAAAAAGTTTCATTGTGTTTCGTGAATTACATGGGAAATTGCAGAAAGATAAGGAGTTATATATCAGAAAGTCTGAATATCACCTTCCAAAACTAGATTCTCTACTAGCTCTGCATTGATTTGCTGAATGAATCTATTAAAAGTTATGATTCAATTGTTTAATACTCAGAAATAAGTTATAAAAAGTGCTGATTCCTCAAATGTCAAGGTAATTCAATAATATTTTAACTCTGTGAAGGCTAAGCACAGAAAAAAAGGTAAATAAAATATTTCCTACATTTAGGACACAAAACCACTCACATTTTTGTTTTCTTTATTATTGTGAATATTTTTGTGCCTCAATATTATCATTAATTAATATATTGTGTTCAGTAGAGTGAACAAGTGATTTTTAAACTAAACAAAAGGTTTTGTGAATCAAGGAAAAAACTTCTAAGAAAGTCCATGAGAAAACTGTCTTTTCTAAGTGTTTTTAAGTGTAACATTTGAATTGTATTGCAAATAGGGCTATGACGGAATGAAAATAAAATAAAAAACATTATTGCAAGAGTAAAGAACAAAGAGCTTCTGTGCCTTAGCCATTAACATGTAACATCACACTTTCTTCATGGGTTTCTTTTCCCTGTATCTTGAACAAAGCACTCCTGGCTCAAAGTTCCTGTCCTGCACAGTCTGGGGATGAGCAACTCTAGCTAAGCCTTCCCAAGCCTTGGTGCTTAGGGAACTCCCTAAGCACTAAGGGGCATGAGATGGAGGGATGGCCATCTGCTGGCTAAATATAGACCCTACAGAGGGGGATAAAGTAAAGGCAATTAGTCTTTGATGTGTTAAAGGGACACACACTCTCTTTGCTCTTTTTTCCTTTAAGTTCTGGTGGCTGCTATGTTCTGTGCATAATTCTTTGCTGTACATTGTCAAGCAGTACAAGCCCTATGAAACCACACACCTCTGTGGGTACAGGCAGAATTCAGATGTCTGTCTGTGTTGTTCCTGGAATTGCAAAAGAATTAAAGCCAAACTTTGGTACCTAGTTTTGCAAGAGACATCTCCAGGTACTTGCAAATACTTTGGCAGTTTTCAGACTCATCAGGGATTCAGGCTGAAGGCAGAATTTGTTAGCCCTTATGTCTGTGACAAAGGTATGTGACTTTGTGCTCCCTCTTCTGTTCTCAGTATCCACTTACATTTTTGTGTATTTCCCTCATCTCAGACACCTCTGTGTCTGCTACATAAAACTAGTAGGGTTTTTTGCTGAAATTTTAAGAACTAAAAGTTTCTGAGAACACGAGCTTGTGGAGTATGAGGCAGCGCATGCTTTAAATATCACTTCTGACTTTACATGTGATCAAGTGTGTAACCAAATTGAGCCCTTGGGAGCAGATCTGCAGAGAGAACTTTTTAGCAGTGTGCTGATGGTAATTAAATCAGTGTGCTTGTCAGATACCATAAGAAAAAACAGGAAATTAGTTAACTATTTATTTGGGGAAGAGGGTTACTTATTGTTTAATTTTTGTAACTAAATGGAAAAAATCTTTCATTTTCATTTCTACAGTTTATCAAAAATATTCCACAAACTGAGTGTTTTTTCCAGTAGATTACAGCTGAACCCAAAAAAACTTGTGCTATATATACACCAGCCTTCCAGTTCCCTTTCTTCTCCGAATCCTATGATCACAAATGGATGGGAACCATTGCAGAGCAAAAAGGGAAATATGTTTTTGCATCAAGCATTTCAAGAACTGAATGTGTTTACAGACCCTTTTTTTAATGCAAGTGGTTGCACAGGAATGGAGACTGTCCCCCAGGCAAGCAAACAAATATTTTCCATTTCACAAATTAAAGCTAATAGCTTGCACTTCACTCTGTCCACTCCTGTTCTCCAGGACTAATTTAGGCTATGTTCTCCTGTGGTTCACTGCTGCTACTTACTTGCATTACAGACTGTCAGTTGAGACATTCCCTTTTATTTAGCAAGCATTAGCTACACTATTAGTTTAGAGCCTAATTTAAAGCTATTGCTGGAGATGTTGGAAAAAAAATTCAATCCCTGCTACTATTGTTCAAGCTCAAGTACTGCCTGTCCACAGAACTAATCTGTTTAATTAACTTTTTGTTTTCAAATTTGCATTGTTCTCTTGAGGTATAAGCAGCTAAACCCTCTTGAGATTTAAATAGTCTATGTATTTTTGAGTGTCTATTAAAATAAATGTAGACTTTCATATTAGAACATCTCATTTTGTAAAAGTTATGTCTAGTTTTTGTCAAGATTCATTTAGTTTAAAATAGATTTGTTGCTTCATTGCAAGTATTTATGCTATTTCTCATGTTAAAGCAGGGAAGATTTTATAATCAGCAAAATGGTCAAAATCTACCTCTACAGGACAGGGAGGTGGTCAAGAGACCAAAACATTTCAAAGACAAAATCCCTCCACCTCTCTTAATAATATTTGTTACATTTTTGTTTGCAACAGTAGTTTGTGAAGTGTAACTTACCTACCCACCATTCCTGTATATTTTAACAGTGCCCTTCCTAAAGGTACCTTGTCAAGGCCTGTTTTTGTCACAGGTCCTTTTCTGTCCACTGGATATACTACAGTATTTTGGACATGAGTGAAATATCATGGTTAGAAATCCATCATATAAATGTCTCAGTTGATTCTTCTTAGACATGATCAACAGAAAAACAATTGTTCATCTGAGCTGTTTTTTATTTGTGTGCTTTCGCAATAGAAGCCAGAAAGGAGAGGGTATTTTCAGTCTCTACTTTTACTGTCATGAAATCCACCATATACACTGCAATACACATGAACTTGCTTAATTCCAACTTATTTTCTTATTTTACTGCATTTCAGTAATAGAAAAGGACAGGACTTCTTCCTGTCAATGATAATGTTCCTTCTCTCTTCTAGGCAGTGGCTTAAATCTGAAGACATTCAAAGGATATCTCTTCTTTTCTATAATAAGACTCTGGAAAAAGAAGTAAGTTATTTTCAATAAGTTCAATAAGTCAGACCTTTCTGATTTTTTTATGGCCCTGTGGAACTTGAGTAAATTTCTACACACTGACACAGCTTCAGCAGGAAGACTGGGGAGTTGCTTCTTTCTGCTTTTCCATGAGCATAAGGCGGCTGATGGCTGAATAGCTATGATGTTCTTCGGGGAAGTAAGAAGTCAGTTGGACCACAGCTGGCTTGTATAAATTGGTGAATTTGATGAGAAGGGGCTAGAGGAAGTACTACCATGCTGTGCTTGCACTGTCCAGCGAGTATCCTCTATGTCCCATGTGGTGGTTGAATACATACCTGATTATTTTTGTAGGTATCTTTCAGTTCAAAGGATCTAAAATGATTTTAAGATTTTTTCATGGCTCAGCAGAATAGTTGTTATGGCCAGCTGACAAAAGCATGTGTTGCTTGGTGATGCATTAGGGTAGAAAAGCTTTCAAGGCTCCTTGAGCCTGTTTTGAAAACTTCCTAAGAGAGAAGAAGCAAGACCTGGTGTGGTCTCATCCTTAGTGTTTGGGGGTTCACTGGCTGGATAAAAGACATACCTGGTAATACATGATATTTTAATGTGAAGTGTTACTAACCAATGAATTCTGAAAGAGAACTTGGGGGAAATACATCATATGTGTACTTTGGACAATGACTTGGGAGAAAATTTGGGAGCTAAGTTATTTGGCTGAGTCAATGTTCTCAGTGGAAGTCTAATATCGTGATGTAGAATGCTGTGGAACAAGCAAATTAGCAAAGAGCTAATTGTTATTTTTGGATCCAGCTTTTTAATATCTTGTTTTGTCACCTTTTAATGACTCATGAGTTCAGTCTTGGCTTTAAAAAACTTAGTAAGAAGTCTTCTTTTGATTTAAACAGATTTTCTGGCCCTGTGGCATCTGAAAGTACAGAAGGATAATAAAGGAAAATAATGGTTTAACCTAAGGAGTGAGTTGCCTGCATTCATTAGGAAATTCCTGGAGAAGTGTAAAACAATGAAACAAATTTAAAAGTACATTGTAAAATTTTTTCTGTAAAATTTTAATAGCAGGTCCTGTTCAGTGGTTGAACAGGACCACTACAAACATATTTGACAGGTGGAAGAGCAGAACTTACTGCAAGGGTACCCATCCAGCAAAGACATATTTATGCCTTGCAATTCAGTTATATAAGTGATAAGAATTGCTTTTAATTTGTCACACAATTCAAAAGTGAAAAAAGCTGTTGTGTTGCTGAAGTGAGTTTCTATATATTCATGTAAAGTTTGGTGCACTGGTTTCATAGGCAGAACTTGGCATTAAGCACAGAGACAGAGCTGTGTGCTTGCAGTTGGAAGGCACAGCTCATGCACTTTCCATTTTCTGAAGTTTGCATCTCCACTACCTTGTGAAAATAATCTTTGGTATTTTTCTTTTAGTAATTAAATCTTGAACTTTTATCCTTTGGAAAAAAAAAACCAAACAACAAACTAGGATAGGGCAGGTAACTTTAATAGCTACTTAGATCATTTCCCTTTGAGTACTTAATTGGTTTCAACCTAGATATATCTATCTCAAATAGCAGAGCAACTCTGATAAATATTTCATTGCTTAATTCTCATGTCTCTAGACAGTCTAATTAGAGTTAAATCGATTTTTCTCATGACAAAACAGATCAAATTGACTCTCTCCTAAGAATATCAAGTGTTTAGTAGTAACAGAGGACATATGAGGCCTTTTAACAGAGACATAAAATATTTTAATTGAAGTAATAATATAGGTTCAATAAATACCAGTATGGTTGCTAGTTATGCTCTGTAGTACAGCTTACACTTTGCTAACTTTTGTGCTCAGAAGTTTCCTGTCTAAATTAATATTGCATTTTTTATAACTGTTTCAGCCCATTCAGTATTTTTCAATAATTGAAAACCAGTTTGAGGAATTAATCACAAAAAATTTTGGAATCTGTGAAGACTGCTTGGCCGTTCCTAAAAGTATTTTAAAATATGCTTTAGCTTTTTCTTTTTGGTGGGTTTTCTTTTTTTTTTGGAGGGGGGAATTTTTGTGTTAATTTTATTATGAGTTTTGGAATAGTCTGTTCAGTGGAAGAACAAGGCAAAACCTTTTGACATGGCTGTTCTTCAATAAGCAGAACTACTTAAGCAATACTATAACAATAATAATATAATAATAATCCCTAGGCCTATGTGAGTGGATATGAAGTCACTGAAGAACAGGAAATTTACTGTTGCTAAAAACTGCCTATACATATGTGCATCTTTAAGCTGGAAGTACAGTTGGGTGCTGTTTCATCTGCTTTGGCAATTGTGTTGTTAACGTTTGCTTTTATTTTCTTCTAGTATCGATCAACTACTCTGCCTGCATTCAAGTATTATGTCACTTGTGCCTATCTCATATTCTTCTGCATTTTTGTTGTACAGATTTTGGTATTGCCAAAGTAAGTGATATTTAATGGGTATTCCTATGTATCCTACGTATATTTGCTCATTTGTGTAAGAAAAAAAAAAGTAAAAAAATTTGGAATTGTTAGATTACAGATTACAGATTTTCAAATTCATGGAAATTAAATTGAACAGGAAAGTCTTGGCATTTCAGCCTGATCTTAAAAGTTAGGTTTGTTTCTAATTTTAAACACCGTCAACAGTGTTACACCAAACATTATTAAAAATTCTTCATTCCTTTTAGTTTTTCACTTTGCACTTAAAAATAAGCATGGCAGTTGGACATTGGAGTGAGACAAAATGGATTGCAGAGTTGGAAATGTGATAAATAAATGTATTTAACTTATCGTTATGATACTACTACTATACTAAGCATGAAAACAGAGCATTAAAAACCATAAAGTGTATGTTTATAAAACTAATTTTAGAATATTAAAATCCAATTCTGCAATAAATCTTTTAATCAGAATTTATAGATTATGAGATTATTTATATTTGTGCTTATTCTAGAAAGGCTGAAAACTGGAAGACAAGTCCAATATAGGATGTTTTATTGGACTTCTTAAAATTAAATTTTGCTTTTTTGATGTTTAAACAATTAAGTTTTGATTGTTTATATAGTGGAAAGTTTGTGTTTGTTTTATAGCAATTGTTTTTAAAGCCAACACTTCATATTCCCTGTCATATAGTAATTCTTAACTTGTAGTCCTTACTCCTGTAGAGTACTTTCAGGATTATTATTTATAACCACACCTGAGTCACTGGTCTTGTTCTGTAGTATTTACGCACATTTTAATTCAAAGCTAGAAGGAACTGTTAGGACATTATAAATTGACTTTCCATATTGCAGACGTATAGCATGTATAATGTTTTATGGACTTCTATTCAGATGTTACAGCAGCAGTTTCCCAGAAAATTTCTAAAATGGAGGCACAAAAGCAAGGGACACACTTCCAAGAATTCATCAGTATATTGCACATGGTTGAGTGTGACTTTGGGCATTATTAAAAATATGAAATTAGGACACATGACAAATTTGATTTTACAAGCTCATACTGTATTTTGATAAGTAAAGGAATTAATTAATGGAAATTCATGTTTTGCCACATCCCAAAAGCCAAAGGTAGATTTAACCACTCCCAGCCAGCAGTATGATTTTTGAATTTGTTTTTTGGTTTTGATTTCGGTCATGAAAATTAAACTAGATTTATCATCTATCTTAAATGTAGTCAGATATTCATTTTGTTCTATCCTTAGCATGTTGCTTAAACCAATTGTTTAGCTCATTTAAATAGATCAGAATATCAGTGAACTCTAGGGAGCTGTATTCCACTAAGGAAAATGTCTTCCAACTTGCAGGTATTTCTGGTATTTCTAACATCAGAGCAAAAGACACTGATAAATGCTTTGTCATTTTCATCACCAAAATGTTAAGTGTCTTATGATCCTTTTATCAGGCTGCATAGATAATTGTAAAAGTGAAAGTGTAAAATCAGGTATTACCAATATGAATGGTATTCAGCATCAGATGGTCTGTGTATTATTTTAATAGATGCAAAAATGGAAGACAGAAAGGCAAGGTATTATACAAGCACCTGCATATTTTCTGGAAAATTTGGAACATTGCAAGTTAAAAAACAACAACAACAAAAAAAGTTGAAAAATCACCAATGTATGTAATCATCACAAATGCAACTTAAATCGAACATACTCTGATGCTGTAAATGTTATTTCCTACTAAAATTCTATCTACCCTTTTTTTGTTTTCTTTCAAAAGTTCTCCAAGATTTTTAAATGATGGTCTAATGAAGACAGGAAGATGAACTAAATCTGTCAATGGGTTTTATTGATTAACTATTCCATTAATCTGGTTTCGCAGTAGTGTAATATCATTGATTTCTGTGCAGGCTCATAGCCTGCCACTTAAAAGTAGATATTTGATAATGGATAACATACAGCAAGTTGCAGGTACTAAGTAATATCTTCAAGATCACAAGACATTTTTTTTCAAGGGTGAAATAATTTATTAATGTTTTCATTTTCTTGGGGTCAGTAAAGTGGTGTTTTAATATTAAGCTTTACACAAAGCAGTAATTATAAATTTAATCAAAAAAACAATATCTTGGGATGAAATGTATGATGATGAGTAGGTCTTCACTGGCATTAAAATGAAAGCAAATCTTTATCATTAAATTTCCTTGGAACAGGCCTGCAGTGGCTTTCTAGAGTTCTTGGTTTACCAAGTGAGAAAAGTGTCTCTATTAATTCACAGCAACCCTACACTCTTTATTTAAGCAAACAGAATTGGTACTAACATGGAATTGGTAGTGCTGATTTTTTGAAATGTACACTGGTGAATCGATAAAAGTATATTTCTGTTGAACAGGAGATACTTCTTGTAGTATTCAAGGGAAGGGATTGTATTTAGGCTTTCATTTAGGATTCTTCCCAAGTCTTCACTCTCTGAGGCTGTTGTGTTCAAGAAACTGTGTCCTTTTGTCCTGAGTCATGCCAAACTAACAGTCAGTGTTAGGAGGCCTTCACATAATATTTTTGATCAGGCACAACTGAATTTCTTCATAAGAAAGGTAGTACTTAGAAAGTTTGTCTAAAAGCAGGTATGTAAGATATAAGATGGTTTAAGTGAGAGGAAACCGTCATTACTAGCTATTTTTCTGCTGTATTAAAACAAACACAAATAATTCAAGTGGAATTATAAAACTGAACTGATTTTTTTAACATTGAAACAGTCTCCATAGCTATTGAATCTTTTGATGGCTTAGTGAAAGTATCAATTCCTTTAAGAAATAAATAGCTACTATTAGATACTAGAAAAAGTCTGAATTCAGCATTGTCTTGTATAATTGTCAGTTGCAGTGGCTTCACTGTGATTTTATCACCTCAAGAGAATTTACAGTCATATCATTCAGAACACAGATAACAATTATCTACACGCTAAGGAAATTCTCTGCATTAAAGGACATGTGCCAAAAGTCACATATTTTCCTAAAAGTTACAAAATTGTAGAAAAAACCAAATTATTTTCTGCATTTTTCAGTATCTATCTTCATCAATAAATTTCAGTTTTTCAGTTAAATATTACCAACAAGACATACATAAATATAATTTTTTTCCAATCTGGTACCACTGATAAAAATGAATTGTTCAAAGCAGATATTTCTTAATGAAACCAGAAAAATGCAAGTTTATGTAAGATCATAAATTACTCAGACATGGAACTACCTGAAGTTTGAGGAGTTCTCATATTGTTTCTTCAGTTTTAAGCTGTCTCTTTCAGTATATTATGGTCAAGGGTTGTCCTGTTTGGGTTTCTGGTGGGGGACTGTAGCAGAGCAGAATGAGGTCATTCCTTGAAGCATAGAAAAGGCAGGTAGAAACTTACCTAGCTTATGCAAGTTTCAGGTGCTGCTCTGACTAAATATTTTGCCTGAACCTGTCAATGCAATGCATTTGATAACTCTACAACAAAAAACAAGGTTAGTTTACTGTCAAGACCTGTACTGGTTTTGTAGTACATCAGTGACAAAGATTAAATGATATTATGGCTTTCCTATGGTCATTGCCTCAGATGAGACTTGTTTATGGAGGCAATTAATTTTTAGCATTTTACTTCCCTTCAAGCTTTTTCAGACCACTTCTTTCCTTCTAGGAGCAACATGAAGCTATTTTGTCTTAGCTTAAGCGAAACAGAAGTCCTGCTGTTCCCAGGAAAGAATGGGGTGTGGGGAGAAAAAATACTATGGGTTTTTTTCTCTGTTTTCACCACCCAAATCTGGATTCTAAGATACCAATTTTATTACTCTCAGTCTATTTCTCTTTATCCTGTTCACCTTGCTGTGTAATTCTTGTGCTCCCTCAATAACATCATTGATTATATGAAACAGCTACAAAGACCTTTTGTTCTTGCCTGTTGCCCAGGAGATTAAGTACTCTTTGCATAAACTCTCTTTGTGCCATGTTAATTTTATTTCCCTTGCTCTCCAGTTTCTCTCATAAAAATCTTCATTTCTTCTTCTAAAAGGATGCATTCCAAACTTGACTGATAAGGCTATTCTTGAGTCATTTTTTAAGGTGCGCAGGCCCCTTTTTTGTGTTCTTTATATCAGAAAAAGTGTAGTTATAATATGAAATGTAGGAAAGGTTCCTTGGATGTTAATGAAAGACATATATGATTGGAAGTGCTTATGCATATATAAAAAATAAACCTGTTTCTTTTCTAGCATGCTTTGGTTTTAGTTTCCTAGTTGTTTATTTTCTTTGCTTTCATCTCTTCTGTTGCTTATGAGATTTTCAGTTCCTAAGAGTAGTGACTAGTTGTAATACTTTGATGTACAGCTTACTGTCTCAGTCTCAATGAGAAAATCTTGGAAAACATGTATTTATAAGTAATATTGATCTTCACATGACCATTATTAATAAATTAAAATATTATTTCATTATTAATATATGTTATTAATTACCAGTTGTTGTTTTTCATCAGCTGTGCACGTCAGTCCAAAATCCGATGATTAATACTTAATATATAACAAGTTCTCTGAATGGCTGGCAGGGAAGCTCATCAATTACTCTCCAAAATTCTTTTAATGGAATAAAATTGGTTGGTGATGTTAATGCTTTTTTGTTCTTTCCTGAAAATATTTTATATAACACTGTTGTTAAAACAGATCAAAATGTTTCTTAATATTTCTGGCATATAATGTCTGATAAAATAAGATGTGGCTCAAAGGAGTTGAGAAATATTTTTTTAATTCTGTAAAAGTGTCAGATCTGGGATTAAACTTGAAAGCAGGTACTCCGGTGAGGGACTTCATGACTGCATCTAGCTCCCATGCTTAAACAACTCAGTTGATCCAGAGCTTCTGGTCCTCTCTTGGCATTCATTAAACATAATTCGGTTCCACTGCATCTTTCCCTAGGCAAATGTTCTGAGAAGCTCTCACATGGTGTCTGAAGAAGCAATTATTCTCTACTGTGGTATTCCTATAGAGAGATTACCACATTTGAAGAATGAATGAATGAATGAATGAATGAATGAATGAATGAATGAATGAATGAATGAAGGAATGCACAGATTGTTACTGAATCCCTGTTTGCTGAGTATCCAGGGATGCTACTTTAGCTAGACCTGCCTATTTATAACAGGGAAGAAAAGGATGAATGGTAACATTAAGTAAAGATGATCAGCATCACAGCTGATATCACAGCTTCTGCTGCAAGACGCTGAAAATGGACATCACTGGCCTGTGCAGTTTTATGCCTTTTAGGGGTGGATGTACACCACCAGCAAGTTTATTTTCTGTTAGGCTCTTATATTATTATAAAATCAACAACAAAGAAGTAAAGCAATAAGGATCCTCTTTAATACAAGCTTCCTAAAGTTAAAACAAAACAAAACATTGCTTCTGTTAATGTACTCTGTGTTTGTATGTGTGGAAATAATTAGCTCCTCATGGTAATAACTTTGCAAGTCAGAGGTAATTTTATTCAAGCATTCCTGAACTGAGAAAATAGCAGGGGAAATGCCTGTCATTCCAGTGAGGGTTGGAATTGGTTTTCCATGGTATTGATGTTTGGAAATTGCAATTTGCACATAGTAATTTTTCATATCATCAGTATTACAGACAAAGAAACGTCATGTTACAAATGTGCAACAAAGAAATTAATACCTGTTTTCCTTTTCTTCTAGAACATCTATTCTTGGAATTTCATTTGGGGCTGCGTTTCTCTTGCTTTCCTTCATTTTGTTTATCTGTTTCACTGGACAGCTTTTGGTAGGTATTCAGGGAAATCTAATCCATCAATTGATGGTTTCTTTGAAATAACATATTCTGAGTTTACCAAGTCACTCTGCCTTTGCAGAGGACAAGTTAAAGAAAAAAGGATTTGCATCCTCAGGCTTCTATGGACATTGTTTTGTCCATGTTGGTTTTCTGTAAAATATCCTGATTTATATGAAAAGCAGAAAATGCCAAAGCAGTGTTTGTCTGTATTGACACTAATATTCTCTTTCTCATATTAAGCTGGATCATCTGAGAGGTTTTCATTATTGTTTCATGTTTTGTTTTTGTTTATTTTTTATGTATTGTATTATGGACTGCCTTTTCAAATTTTTTTGCTACTGTGCTTACAGGAGGTGACTCATGACTGCTTTAATTTGCAGAACTGTGTATTTGTTTAACTATTGTATATGACCACTTTAAAGAATAAAGAATATTTAAGTTTAAGTTTAAAGAATATTTCACCATAACAGTTTTGTTTGAAATATAAAAATGTTTTAGTAAATTTCCAGTTTTGTCATTGAGTGGCCCAGGTGTTATTATAATACCTATTAGTGTATGTAATGTTATGCTACATTTGATAATTTAATTCTATATTTGGGTGAACTTTTCAGCCTTTCAGCATGTTCCCCTTTCAGTTCTTAAGCAGATCCAACATAGAACTCCATCTATAATATGGATAAGGAGTTTCAGGATTTGTAAGACAGTGAATGCAATCTGAATATAGCATCCCCACTTCTCTTCCTCTGTCTTTGCATAAGCTCACAGAGACAACTGAAAGATCATTTATAAAAAAAGTACATGGGAAAGACAATTACTTCAGTATGCAGTAAAACAATATGACAAGGTAGTTAAAGAAAGAAATTAAGGAAGTAGGTTTTTATAATTTCTCTCTCTTCTCTTGTGAGGCTTGTAATTGACCAGGACATGTTTTTTAAGAAAATTTAGTTAATGTACATTCCAGTTCTATTTCCAATAAGTTAGGGATGCTACCACTGCCCAGAAATTAATCTGAAATATAATGCAATAATATTCTTAAATATTTTTAATCGTTTGAGTGAGATCTTAAAGGTATTGCTATTAATTAACAGCAAAAATTTGTTCTCATGTGATGTTATACTTGATTGTTATTTGTTATTGACAGTAAATTGAGAGTAAAATGATGAAGTCAGAATAGTACTCTTGAATAAGCAAATTTAAAATCAAAATCTTTCAAAGAAAAGCCAACCTTTTCCTGTAGGAACAAGAGATTCTAATGAAATAGTATCCAGAAGTGCTGGCACATACATTCTCCTGGGGCTTTTATTTATAGTGCTACTTAGGAGGAATTCAAATACATTTTTCTGCATTTAACGGGATGGCTAAGCAATATCCCAAGTCAGAGTTGTAGAGTTGTGCCACTTGAATATTATCTAACACCTATTTTCAATGCCTTTTTGCATTCACACAAGTACTGTAAATACTGTAAATAGAAATGGAGACCTATCATTGCATTTCTGATGACTTTCCAGTTGTCATGTTCTAATCTAAATAACTTGAAGAGGAGTTATGTCCATGTCTTTGTGAGTTCAGCTGCTCTACAGAAAATATGCTGCTAAGAAGACTTCAGAAACTTACGACTGCAGTTGATGCAGTGTTGTCTTTGCTTCCTGTGCATGGATGTAGTTCTTAAGGTGACAGATGAGAAGCAGCTAACAAAAGAAGCAGTAGGTTTTCCTTTCCCTTGTTCTCTCCCTAAGCTTTCTTCCTTTGTGTCAAAATCCAAGTATTGTTTTGCAGCTTTAACCACAGTGACACCCTATGTTATATTTTGGTAGCATATTTATTGCACTATCTGACCTATCACTGTAAATGTTTTCTTTTAAAAAGAAAAAGTCTAAAATTCCAAAGAAACTAATATCAGTATCTGAGTTTTCACACAACAGTGACGCTGTTTACAGAAATTAAGCTTTATAAGGCTGAATTGGTTTGGGTTTGTTTGGAGTTTTTTTCAAACTTTTTTTCCTAAAGGGGTACATTTTGGATTCTCTTGTAGGAGGCATGTAGTAAATGTGGATTTGCTTGTGTGTACATGCACTTGCACACAAATACAGAGTTTAAAATCACCAAATCTCTCTCTTCTAAAAATGCACCAAAAAACCCAAGATTTTTCTGTGTCTGTCTGCCCCTGACAGATGAAATGTGGTGAGTTAGCTACAGGCCAGACACTCACCCAGCTGCTCACTCACTCTGCCTCACTGAGAAGGATGGGGTAGGAAAATAGGATGAGAAAGCTCATAGCCTCAGATAAAGCAGGGGGATTACTGACCAATTAGTTTCATAGAAAATGCAGACTGAACTTGGGCAGAATTTATTTAATTTATTGCCAATTAGATTTGTGTAGTAAGAAACAAAAACAAACATTAAAGATACACCATTACTCCTCCCTATCCCAAAATTTACCTTCACTCCTCTGCTAGGGAGTCCTCTACCTCCCATCAAGCAGTACAAGTAGGGGCAGAGAGTGGTTGGTGCATAGACATTTCTCTCTGCTGCTCCTTCGTTTCACAATTCCACCCTGCTCAATTTTAAGGACTCCACTGGCTATAGTTCCTTCAGCAACATCACCTACTCCAGCACGGATCTTCTATGGGCTGCAGTGCCCATGCATGCTCTAGCATGGCGTGTCTGCTCCTCCAAAATTGGGGTTCCTTCTTCTCTTTCTCTGTGCTCCGTCCTCCTCTCTCTGCCCAACATTTTGGGCTCTTTCCTGCCCTGGTGTTCCCAAGGTATCCAGCCAGGGTCAGGCCACACCACCAATCTGAGCACCAGAACTTGGTAAATAAACTTGCAGTAGCAATTAAATATTTACAAGACTGTTACAAAATGTACAGTGTGGGACCTGAAATGCCAGTAAAGACAGCAAAATTTAAGTTCAGTTTAGGACACCTGGCTATTGCTGTGTTATATGTGCTTGTCTTAGTACTTTTGACACTTTGCACTCTCAGTCTTCACCAGTTACAAATGGCTCCATGGTAACCACCACAGAGTAAGTCCTAGAAAAAACAACACTGAGCAAATATCTCTGTATGATTTTCATTTCATTGTCAAAATAAAAAAAAACCAATCCAGAGACTGTAATGCTAAAATTAGTAGCTCTTAAGGAATTTAATTGCCATATTGTAAGAAGAGATTTATACTCACTGTTTCACTATGAGTTTATAAATTGATTCTGCTGTTTAGGAGCACTGTCGCATGGTCCAGCTCAATCTGGGGTGCAGCAATAATCCAGCCACTACAGAATAGGAATTTTTCCATCAAACAATGCAAAACTATGGTAGCACAAATAAAGAGGTCACAGACTTCCAGAGCCTGACCTTGTTGCGTCCCCTACTGGTCTTGGGTAAACTAGCTGAGGGCAGGGAGAGCTGTCAGTTCTCACAGAAAGTCATTTGCCCATAGGCATTAAACAAACCTTCTCAATCTTAGCTAAAATGGCATATATCCTGAAACTTGAAAGGAATGTATATCCTCTATATTCTAATTACTTTTTTGTGCCTATTAATTTTTTTATATGGTTGATGTGTTTTGGATAGTCACAGTATTCAGAGATACTCATAGTCTTAAAGATTATGAGTATTTTTGGTCATAAAGATCCTTTTTGTCTTATATTTTCATATTTTAAATGTAGGCCCTTCTTTTTAATTAATTTAGAATATTTTCCTTGAATTTTCCTTGAGAAGTTTCTTTCACAGATAGGATAGAGGACAGTAATTTTCCCTTAGCTCATGTATTTTCTGTGTCTCTTCTCTTTATCTTCTTGAACTACAGGTGAGTTCATAGAATGCATGTGAAATGCCTGACCTTGTAAGTGTTAGATGTGTTTCACTTCCTGCTGTGAATGCAAGGATGCAGACATCTGGTGCTAAATGATACACTGGAAAATGTAATACATTTAGTGGGAAAAAAAACCACACTACGCATGTAAAGGAAAGATCTTTGGGGAAGCTGAGGTAGCTGGCCAAAGAAATATTAATCTCAAGCAGATGTTCTTTATGCATTGATGCAAGTACTCTCTCAAAAATCTATTTGTGTTACCTGGGACGTAATCACTAAATTGATGTGACATTCTCTTTGTGCCAGTAACTTTCCATTAATATGAAATCGCTTTTTGTTGCATATGTTTATACCTTGCAACCTGTTTGACTACTTAAGCTAACAAAGAAGACAGAAGTAATGTCATCTCATTTGAACATGTTTATAGTCTCTCTTACATACCCAATTTGAATCAATAAAAACCGATATGACCATGGACAAAGACCTTTTAACTAATTAAAGTTAGAAAGTAGTGTGTTTATTCACCAGTGGGTAGCATGGGGTCATTCCCAAAAGGTGGGACCACCTTGAACAAGGTTTTCGTCCTTTTATTTATTCTTAAAATTTTACATACAATACGTATGTATAACCTGAGCACCGCTTATCCCCATTCAGAATTAAAATGAGGCTATTAGTCCTTCATGCATGCACAATTCTTCTCCTGATTTAGGTCAGTGGTCTCAAATTGGGTCAGTGATCCTTGAAAGATGAAGTCAGGAAAGTCTTCATCAGGTCTTTGTGACCCTCTGGCACGATCCAAGGCCCCCTGCTTGATGATTTGTTGGTATAGAGTCTAGGTGCCATTGCTCTCACTGGTTTCAATCTCTTCTTATAACGGGTCACTTACTCCACTTTCTTTTATAAACAAGCTCATAATAACAAACAATATAACAATTAACTCTGGCTTAAGCATCTAATAATCATTAACTTACCATTTGCTTATCTGACTTATATCTTGATCATTATAAATTGCTTCTAACCCTTAACCAAATCTTAACCCTTCAAAAATCATGATTCAAATTGAATCATGGAATTAGCAGAACATAATGCCAACAAAACAAACAGCAGAAATAACTGGCTTCAAAGTTGAGAAAGATGTTCTGATTTGAGGTTACTGAAGTGTTTGACAAAGAGCCACCAGTACATGAGCCCTGTCCCTGCTAGAAGAGAGCACATTATTTACACCACATCATTGTATAAAGAGTGATACACAATCTTTACCCTTTTTTTGCAGGGGGCTGTATTTTACACTAAAGCAATTGACATTGGTACTTAGGTAAAATCAGAATGACTGTGCACCCATAAGATATTTTAAAACTCTGTAAGGAAAGGAATATCAGTACCAGCACTACTTGGAAAATATTTTCAGTCTGGAATTTTACCTTTGATATGAGTGTCTTTTAAATGCAGATATAGATGAAAGATCTAGGCCCTTTAGTTTCTTCAGATGTAAGGCTTTGCTTGTAAATGAAGATTAAAACAGGGATGTTTAGGCAAGGAGAACCTAAAGAGACACTTTGGCACCTACAACAGGGTCCATGAAAGAGGGTCATCAGTGCTAAAAGTCATTCTGAAGAGTCTCTAGCAGAGGTACTACAACAGCAAATCCATCACCACTTAGTTAAGTACCATGTTCAGACTTCAGGAATTGTTGTAAGTGTACTGATTTCAGTAACAAAAATCCTTCTTATTCAGCTTCTTGAGTTACATGTTTACAACATTAGTTACATGATTGAAGCCAGCAGAAGAATTTCCTAACTTGGTGAAAACCACATTCTTTACGTCTGCTTTGTCAAAAATTATTTTTTAATAACTTTTTAAATCCAGCAATACTGTCCTTTAGTGTCTTTGCCCACTATGAGATTGCTAGTTAATTTCAAATAGATACCCAAGTTTGCTTGCTAGAGTGCAAACAATTTTTCCTACAGTTATTATAAAAGCAGGAAAACAGAGAGCACTCAGATTGTTTTCAATGTATTACCTGAGAGCTGATACCCATGATGTGCTAGTACCGAAATATGGGCACAGATCAGAGCTCCAGTTGTGTGAGACAGTTTTTGGATGTTACAATCTCACTTGGAGATTGAGACATGGCCAATGTAGAATG
Source organism: Pseudopodoces humilis (assembly GCF_049639895.1). Classification (NCBI taxonomy): domain Eukaryota; kingdom Metazoa; phylum Chordata; class Aves; order Passeriformes; family Paridae; genus Pseudopodoces; species Pseudopodoces humilis. The sequence goes on along the minus strand of NC_142200.1, from coordinate 70,240,143 downwards.
TAGCATTTGGAAATCCTTCCTCTAGTTCAGTGCCCTGAGCATTGTCCTTAAAATGTCTGTCATTCAGGTTTGATTCTTCGCAAAACTAGTGGCTCTTTAAATATTTTCTGAGAAAAAGGAAAACCTTGAAGATAAGGACTGAGAACATCTTAACTTAAAATAGCAAATAACACAGTGATTGTACATTTTTTTGAGTGAGGAAAGCAGTACAGGAAGTGCCAGGACTGAACTCTGACTGTCTAAAGGCATATTTCTGCAGGTCACTGATGTTCTTTCCTTTGAATGGCACAGCTGAAGTGAACCACGTGGCCATTTTAATGTGACCTGTTGTAAAGGATATTTAACACTTCAAAGTATGGTGAAATGAAAAATGTGATCCTGACTTTAATTTTTGCTGTTATTTCTTTATTCAGAATTCTAGATTTTGTCCAGCCAGTTGCAGGAAGTAGAAATTGAGTAGACTTTTCACTTAGATGCATTTTGTATGATTCAAAATGTGGAGTACCACTGCCCAAAGAGATGGGGATTTGATCTTGGATGGGCGGCCCAACAGGGGTGGTGTTGGGGTGGGGGCATGACTTTGAGTCCTGGGAGGAGTGGAGTCCGCCCCTCTGCCTTGGGGGATGTGCCCTGTGGACCCAGGGGGAGTTGTTCCTCCCCCAGGTCACTTGTAAAGTGTCAACTGGGGATGTTCTACCCTTCTTGTGTTGCTGGTGTATGCTGCATTTATTTTGGTGGCCCCTCCTGTTGTGCCCCTATTGGTTTGTGCCCCTATTGGTTTGTGCCCCTATTGGTTTGTGCCCCTGGGACTTCTCCTTTGCTGTGTCCCTGTTGGACCCAGCAAACTCCATCATAAACTCCATCCTTGCTCTACCCCATAAAACCTACCACCCTGCCTTTGTTCAGAGTTCTTCATCCCTGATTTATGCTCAGTTAAATCCTGTGTTAATGATGCCCTAATAAATGGATTCCCAAGTTTAACCAAACAGAGACTCGTCTCTTTGATTTCCCAGATTGGTCACCTGTGGCTGCACCTTCCCTGGACATGACTTGGTTGCGGCTCAACACAACATTAAAATTCTTGGCTTAGATTTACAGGTGCCACTGTGTAATTCAAAAGCTTAATGTTACAGTACTCATTTTAGAAGTACTTTGGTCCTTTTTGTCAAGAATAAGAGCATTAATAAGTATGTAAAGTAAAAGCTTGTGTCTGCATAGCAAAATGCCCCTTCTCCAAACTTAGGTCAGTGTAATTGCTGTCAGCAAGTTCTTTGGGCTTGAACTTTGGTGTCTTCTTCAACTCTGAGTGAAAATGAGCATGTAAAAAAAACCTCAGTTTTGTTTCTCTTGACTGCATTCTTTGAAGCATCAGAATTGGTAAAATACCTAGTTGCATTTGAATGCAAAATGAAAATAACAACAATAGAACTATAGAAAATGTGATTCACTGGCTTTCTGTAAATAAGAAGTTTTCAGTGAAGATGTTCCATACTCAACTAGCATGTGAAGGAGAAGTGTGACAGCTCTTGAAACACTGTCTTTCATCTACAACATAGCTATCACAATTAATTCTCACACCAGTTCCTTGTTCCCACTCAGAAACACAGAATTCATCTTATTAAAATGCTGAAGTAGGTTTTTGTGTGTGTAAAGACAACACAAGGATACATTTTAATGTCCTGAATATTCAAAATAACTTATTACTCATTATCATGCTGTGCTGTCATATCAAATTTAAGATGTTCAAATGAAAATGTAATACATGCCACCTCTCATACTACAAATACCTATTATTTCTAGTAAATGATAAACACTGAACCACATTCTGCAAGCTTTACTTAGAACAAACACTGTTATACTTTCTCTAATGCTACTGAGATCTGATGTCTTATCCTACTTAGATGCTTTCAAGAACTGATTCTTTAATCTCATTCTCCATTTTATTTATAAAATTGCAAAGGAGATATAACATTTACAACAAAAAATATATGGTGGAATCAGCAAAATAAACCTGCATAAATCTGCTTTTGAGCGTGCTTTAATGATTACCCCCCACCCCTCCAGTTTTGCTTCCAATGATTCCCCAGATTTTCAGCTGTACTGAACTGCTGCAGTTGTACTACATATCGACAGGATCTGGACTGCTCAAAAGTGAAATGAAGTTCAGCAAATCTGTTATTTCCACAGGGAATTATTATTCAATGATGTATTCTTTCATGTTTTCCAAAGAATATCCACTTAGAGATTTTTAGGGTTTTGTCACAAGTTTTCCTTTCAGGACCCTCAGTGGCTTAACAAATAAGGTGGGGATGGCAGATATACCAAATAAACAGGGGTCTTTCCCCTCCAGAACTCAGAGCTGTGCATTAAGCATCCAGGTAAAAAATACATCACTTTGTTGTGCTTCTGTTTGACAAGTGGAAATAATTATCTAGAACTTCATTTTAAAAGTTGCACTCTTAACATCACTGACATTGTTCTTCTGGTTAGAGCCAGCAGCATCTTGTAATTTTAGCAAAAGCAATGGAAATAATAAAATCTCTATTGATTAATCACATTGGCTGAATTATATATTGTTTCCTGAAATTTATGTTGTTCTCCAGACCTTTCTTAAATGATAAAATTACTCTTCTTTTTTTTTTTTCCCTTAATGGTAGCAGGAAGACATTTTTTGAAAGAAGTGTAGAAAATCAGTCCATTGAGTTCCTTCTTGTTAAAATATATTAGCAAGGTCAGGTGATATTGTTCAAAAATCTAGTAAGCAAAGAAAAATTGGAATTATTGCAAGGAACTTTAGTAGAGAAGTTACATAAGTCTATACCTGTTTTCCAGGTATTTTGAAATAAGGGGAGTTCTCAGCAATACGTGCTGTTTTCAATATGGACATAAGTAGTAAGTAGTCTCAGGAATTCTATGCTGTAATTTTTTTCAATTATTACTTTCAAATATGAAGAAAGTTCAAATTTAGCAACTGGAAGCATTGATGTTAAAGTAGAAAAGTTTGAAAAGTCACGATAATTTGATGCTGACATTCTTGTATTAAATACTGAGGTTCAACAGAGATTTTTCTGTGTGAAAGTTAATTTTATCCTCAAAATTAAGATAAAGTAAATTGTTCATGTAAGTAGAGAAAATTCCATTTACATTGTGTAGCACTAGTAAAACATGAAAGGACCTTTTTTTGCAACATTGTTTTGCATTTTTTACTGAGCTGTGGTTTTTAAAGTTTTGAAATTGAAAGTAAGGGCTGCTAGAGCTTGTTGGGTCCAGTGGAGTTCAGGAGCTGGGAAGTGCTCCTGTCTGACCCAGTGAAGCAGAATTTGATGGAATTTAAAACCCAGAGAGGGGATCCTCCTGTCCCACTCCTAATGAAGTCCAAGGTGCAACCTGTCATGAAGTTGAACATGTATTCCCAATAGGAAAATGGGCATATACCATACCCAGAGACCAATCACATAGATCCATGGACAGAATAGCTCTCTTGCAGCACCTACATAACAATAAGCAGCACTCACATAAACATGATCAACACTGATCATTTAATTCCTTCTTTCTGGAGGATTGGGATTGATGGAATATACACCTCCTGACTGTACTGGCCCACTTTCACTCATAGGTCTGGCATGTGAAATTTTAGTCAATACAATATCCATACCCAGGCTCTGCCCCCTTTACAAAGTGACTAGCTTAAACCTTGAGTCATTCCAAATGTAGATCTCATACTTGCCAATCAGTTCTCTTTGAATGTTGTTTATGGTTACACGCACAGTCCCCCACACACCCTGTGGGTTTCCTCAGGGACTGGTCTGAGACAGTTCAGCTACTGACACCCAGCCCTCAGTTGCCTCACCTATGTGATCTCTTTCCAGTGCCTAGCACCCATCCCATGCCCCTTGCCGTCTAGTCCAGCATGAAGTTAGCCTGAAGTCTGCTACCATTCACACACATGCAGACTGAGAATAAGGACTACACTTACACAATAGATGGTTAGAGATAGAATTTAATAACAATATACAATAGATTCATTTAGAAAAATGTTCACCTGCATCCATTTCCTTTCATTCCTTCTTGCCACCATCTACCTATATTTATACAGCTCTCCATATTTATGCCTTCCTTTCCTCTCCTGTGTCCCATTGCCTAAATGCCATGTATGTTTTGCACATACACAAAACCCTTAAGATATACCATAATGTTTTACACAATTCCAAGTTTCTTTCTTCCCTTTAGCAAAATAAACTGTCCTATGCCAGCCTACTACCCTTTTAGGTAGGAATTGCCCTTTTCCAGGGCATCCTGGAAAGGAAGATTTTTCACTGAAGCTTCTTGATAGGTTTCCCTATGAAATCATAACTGCAGCAACCACTTTCATCTTAGAAGCAGAAAATTCAGTGACTTCTGTTACTCATCAACTGTCATTACCCTTTTGATCATCACTGGTCTTTGTATTTGATTTGATTAACCTCTCATCGGATAACATAAACCCTGTAATACTCATAATAAATCATATCTTGTTTAGATCAGATAGTTTATTTCCATCATTAGCTTATTTTCTTGGAATTTCTAGTCCTAAAGACTTTCCTTGAACAGTATAGTTCCCCGTAATGTAATTCAGAAAGAACACAATGCACAGCTATACATATACATATACATATACATATACATATACATATACATATACATATACATATACATATACATATACATATACATATACATATACATATACATATACATATACATATGAAACTTCTTAGCTATTTTATATTCTTGGTACTTTCTCAGTGTACTTGTCAAGTTTTTTGTGTCTAATGCAACTTAAACTTATGCAGCTGCTTTTGAATTTCCAAGAAAATCACAGAACAATATAGGTTAAATTGTAGTAAAGCTCCAGGTGAACTATAATAAAGGTAAAGAGTAATTAGGGCATGATTTTATGACTGTTTTATTTGGCCATAAGTCTATGCTCCCTGACTCACTGGGTTTTAGGCAGACTAGACAGACAACTGAATGATTCATTTTCACACAGATCCATTCCCTGTATCCATCAGAACACTTCTCTGTAACAACGGCAGCAATCAATACTTTGTGCTTTTTACTATACTGAAGTGAGAGGGATGGCAACAGTTTTGTAAAATCTACATGTGGATTCAGATTATTTTGAAATTTGCTGTGTACTTAAGAGTGAAGAACAAGGTTGGGGAGTTCAAAAAGGCTTTTGAGATGGAATTTTCTGTTTAAAAATGCAGGTCCTTTGTGTTTATGTATTTGTGTGGGTTTTTACTATGCGGGAGGAGTAATGTGTGTATAAAACTGCCTATATTTTCCCCTTTCTTTGTCCTTCCTTAAGATTTCAGTGATTGTTTTGACTTTCCTCAAACTGAATTCAGAATCTATTCAATTCAATATGCAAAACTCCCTGTCATAAAAGGAAACAATATTTTTAAAAAGCTCTGCTTAGACAGTGGATTTGTCCAAATAATGTATAATTAGGAGCAAAATACTTACGTGAAGTATGATAAAGACCTTCATGGAAGATACATCCCATGTGTAGGGCAGTGGTGTGATTTAGCATGATGTGCCATAGCTATTAAACCTGAACAAATACACCAAAGATGTAAATTAAGTCCTATGTTTGGTAGTTTTTCATGCTTGAGTTCTCATTTTTGGGACTTCCTGAGCTTGTATCTCTGCTGATGGCTGGAGCAAGGGTGAAAACCATATGTAAAGCCATCTCAGATAATATAAGTAAATAGAGAAAACACATTGAAAAAAACAAATTTTTTTAATGGGATTGTCATGTTCCTTAAATTTTCTTTGCCTTTTTTACAGAGATCTCCATCAAAATGAATTTGACATTTGGAAAGGGCACAAGATGCTTTGGCAACCTTATCTCTTCATTGCTAAAGTTTTGGGAAAATTCATGTTTATTGAATGTGTCACAAATGGTTGATTATTCTCTGTGAGTCTCTTGTGCCTCTAGGCACTATGCATATATGAATGGAGACTTTGCAATATTTTCTTAGAAGCAGATAAAATGAGTCAGAGTTTTTTATTGTTAATTTTTGCCACTATATAAGAAAATTTTTCTATTCACTAAATACTTTTTGTGCCAAATTTTACATCCAATTTCCTATGAAATGCTTATTTGCCTTCTAGATAGTTTTAGGGAATGTTGATTTGCTTTGCTGAGTTATTTTCCATTTAAAATGAATAATCAAACAAGACTCAAAAAAAAAAAAAAAAAAAGAAAAGAAAAGAAAAGCCTGGAAACTCTCCTGCTTTGTGGGCTGACAGGGATAAATTTAGCCTTTATTCTGTGTCAAAGACTTTGCAGAGTCATTATTTACATTTTGAAGTTTCCAGAGGCTACTAAACATGACTCTTTCAACTCAGTCAAGGTAGGTCAGTTCGTTTTCAAGGGTTTTGCTGATGTTAAAGGTAATGACACTGCTGTCAACTCTGTATTTTGCTATTTGCTATTATTAGTAATATGTATTGAATGTTTAGTGAGGTACTTGCAAATTATAATTATTTAATGGAGTGATATTATGGGAGATATTTTAAATACTTTTTCTTTATTTTCATATTTAATCATTATTTGTAATTCTCATAAGATTATAACAGTTAAGTAATTCTGTACAATGCTGCAAGATTAATGTTGCCCTCAGTATTGAGATATCTTGATTCTACCCTTGTTTATAGTAATTAAATATACTAAAGATCTTTTTCTTGTCTTTTTTTTCAAACTGTTTGCACTTAGCGATGTAGCAAGAAAGCATCAGCTTTGTTGTTGTGGATCCTGAAATCATCTGGAATAATTGCAAACCGTCCTTGGCCAAGGATCACTCTCACATTGACAACCACTGCTATAATATTAACCATGGCTGTATTCAACATGGTAAGAGAAAATGGGGTAATTTTTTCTGATTTTTTGTCCATTTAAGATTTGCTGTTGCTGTTATTTAGTATTTTTTTAGATGTTAAATTTATGGCCCATTGCTATGCCAGGAACCTATGTGATAACAATTGCCAGAGACAGAAATGTAAAGCAGAGCAAAAGAAAACATACTGTGTAATTGAGACCTCTGCAAACAGGATGCTCAATAAGACCTCAGACCCTGGCTAAATTTGTTAAAGAAAAATATTTTTTATAATGAACAGAAAACAATTTAATCCCAGATTTGAATTGCACAAGTCCCTTAGTCATATGCATCTCTTAGAAAAACAGCATTGCTGAAAGAATGAAGTATCTCCTCATGGGATTCGTGGAAGACTTTGTGTGAAACAAGCTAAGCTTTATTCAGGTCTGTGATGCTCTTCTGCTGACTCCAAAATGATCATAATGTATACATTATTGATTTTACATGCTTATCTTTTTTCAAAATAAGAAAAAAATTCAAACTTATGTCAAAATTTCAAAATAACTGACCTACAAATTCGTTAGGGCTTACATCTACTTAAGTCATTTCAACCCATTCTTTACTCTCCTAACAGAGAAAATCCATATAATTTTACTATTCTTTTGCAACTATAGCAATTATAGAGTAAATCTGTCATTAGTTTGCCTAAAGCATGAATCTCATTTAGTCTGAAGGGTCTGTTGTCTAATGGGATGAACAGTACATGGGATCAAAAGTCTTGTTTTGTTTTGTCCTGTTGGCTAAGGCAGGTTCTGTTCATAAACCTGTGAAAGTATTCCAGTTCAGTTCTGTAGCTGCAAAGTGGGAACTCTAACATTTATTCAGGCAATGTTTTCATCATAATATCAATGCATACATATTATTCACGTTTCAAATGAGTGAGAGTCACATTTCAGTGCTTTTGAAATTGCAACTCTAATGCTTCCTTGAAGTGCTGGTATTTTGCTACTTAGGATTCATAAAGGACTTAGAGATTGATAATACCTACACTGTTTTATTTTGTTTTCCTGCATTTCAGGGGGCCTTAGTCAATAATTTGTTACACTAAGTACTAAACTTGTCCAAATAACATAATATAGGCTTTTAAATGTGAACACTTGAAATTTCTGGTAGTGTTCTCTCCAATTTTATTGTTAAATTTTTCTAGTCTTGTTAATGTTGGTTTTCTGGTTTTTGTTTTTCTACTTTTTTTGAAGGAGAGAAGAGAAACACAAAATCAATTCCATTTCCAAAATCTAAAATTCACCTAAGTGAATTTAGTGTGTAAGGCTGGGAGAGGAGAAACTCAAAAAAGCAGTGGTTGAAAATGAGAATATAAACTGACTTTTCATCAGTGAAAGCAGTTAGCAATTGAAGCAATTTTTCTGAAAAGTTGATTCTCCATTAGCTGAAGATTCTATGCCTTTTTGAGCTATGACCTTTAGCCATGCGAGTTATACAACAGCATAAACCTCAGAGATTTAGTAACTTGTAAAATTAAGATCAGGCTAGATTTTCTCTTACTTTGAACTCTGTAAATATATCAGAAGAAAAGAAAGAACCTACTTGGGTTTAAAGTATACATTGAGTTAGACTTCATGTATATGGTTATTAAGTTAAAAAATTTAAAAGGAGATATGGTCAGAAACTGGTTTTTACTTAAACTAAAGTTCTATTACTGTGTACAGCCCACTTCAAATTTGGCCTTCAAGTAGTAAAAGGCATTCTATCAAAATATAAAGAGTTTTTCAGTACATAATTTTTAGGAAAAGGCTTTAATTTTATTGGCTCATGTCCAATTTTATGTGGACTGAATGTTATAGTAAAACCTAATAGGCTGTATTTTAAAGTCTTAGTACCTTATCAGCAATTTTACAGTGTTACAAATAATCATGTTTGATGATATTCATGAGATGATAATTTTAAGTACAATTCCCACCTTGAAACCAAACATTAATAGTTTGACTAGCAAAAATGACTTTAAATGTGATTGTGAAATTTGCATTAGCAAATTGTGGGAGAGACTCTGAAGTATCGTTATTGTATCTCCAAGCAACATGTATTTAATAGTAGAGTCCGCTAACTGCATTTACTTCCATGAACCATTTCAGTAGAAAAAGGCAAAATGTAGCCATTAAGATTTAATGGAGATAAAAAGTATCTAACCATACCACACCTAATAAATCATCATTAAGACCAAAATGTCAAATAAAACTCAGTCTTCATGGTCAAGGGGTGCAATTTTATTTTAAATTAGCTGTTTCAACAGATGGCTAAATCTCTTGTTCAGGTTTGAGACATATGTAGTCCTGATCAGCAAAGGGAAGTTAAAAATCAGCTAATGTCACTTAAGTATCAAATAGTTCTGAGCTGAAAGGAGAGGGTAAGCATTAGATATAGAGCTATATAGACTGTAGGACATCTATGAGAGCCTGAGGAAAGCTGTTTTTTGTCAGGCTGACCTGCTTTAAACTGATCAAGAAAGTATCCTGCATGGAGCAATCCAGGTGGCCCAGAGTGACTGTAGGAGTGCATGACTGCAAAGGGTCAATACTTGGAAGCTGAATGAATGACTGTATGCAATACATCAAATTATTGTGCCTCACCATCTTCTGGGATTAATGTGATCTCAAAGAATACAGCATGATAAAAGAGTCCTGCAACAGCTCTTGATTTCAGTGACTTCTTCTTCAAACACATGGCACAGGAAAATCTCAGGGTTGTACTGTCGTACTCTTGACTACTCTAACTACCAGCTTTAGGATTCAGGATCTTAGAATCATAGAATAGTTTGGGTTAAAAAGAATCTTAACAGGTCACTCAGTTCAACTCCTCACTGCCATAGTCAGGAACATCTTCAACTAAATCAGGTTTCACAGAGCCTTGACTAACCTGACTTCGAGTGTTTCCAAGAATGGGGTACCCACAACCTCCCTGAGAAATCTGTTCCAGTGCCTCACCACTCTCATGATAAAAAAAATGTTTCCTTATATCTAATCTGAATTCACTCTGTTTTAGTTTAAAACCATAACCCCTTGTCCTACCATGAGAAACCCTGCTACAAAGTTTGTCCCCATCTTACTTATAGGCCCTCCAGGTACTGGAAGGTGCTCTAAGGTCTCCCTGGAGCCTTCTCTTCTCCAGGCAGAACAACCCCAGCTCTCTCAGTTTGTCTTCACTGGAGAGGTAGTCCTGCCCTCTGATAATCTCTGTGGCCATTTTGTAGATATTACTTACTTTCCTGTCTTTTCATCCAGTGAATTTTGGCAACTGGGCTGTTTCCTCCTAAAGAACACATGTTTAGGAATGTGAATACTGAAAGAAGTTTGATTATTTTTGCTCCATTGGTTAATGTACATCTGTGAGCACAAGCAGCCTTAAATGATGCAATCATTAGCCTCCTCTAAGTCATTAATTATATCCTATGTTCAAATAATGACAAATAATCAAACCTGCTTTCATTCTCATAGTGGAAAGTTGGTTTCTTTAATATACATTCCTTTTAGTGCAGCTGACTGTTGCTGACCTTGTATTTTTAATTGTCAAGCTCTTTGGCAGATACACTCTATACATCCCCACAGTGCCTGGTATATTGAAGATCCTTTGTTTCGGATGGTGCCTAATGCATGTCTTTCAAGAAGAATAGACACTGCCTAGAGGTTGACATGGCCTCAAGGTTGGAAAGAGAAAGCACAGCTGAAGTAATTTCATTTAAGTGGTACTCACAAGTCCCAGTCACAAATCTATTCTAGATTATAGACAAGATTTAAGGAACTTGAAAAAAATCAGTATCAATCTAGATACACTAGACTTGCAGCGATGCGCTAGCAGGTGAGACACTGCTCTGAAATAATGTTTACAGCAGTTCTGGTTTCTTTCAAGGGTGTGGGAAGAGATAGAGTCATGTTGTCACTGCCTTTATAAGTGAGCATCTCTCCATATCTGTCAAATACAAAAATCATGCTGTCTGAGTCTGTAAAGGGCCAGCAGGCTTCTCACCTCCCCTGTTGGTGGGAGCTTTGAGCAAGACAGTGACTTGCCACTACATATTGCATCTACAGGGGGCTAGGAATTGAATACATGGTGGCATAAAGGTAGTTATGCGCTTTCGCTTGGCACACAAATGTCATAAAAAAGAAATTATTGAGCAATTTTAATTTGGTCCATTTGACTGTTAACAAGAGATATGCCACAAGACACCAAATAACAGATGCATGAACACTGTGATGTTAAGAGGCCTTGTACAAACCCTGAGGCAAAATGCTCTAAAAATTCTGCTAAATGCATTTCAGTACTCTCTGGATTTTCATTGTTCTTTTACAACTTGCCAATATCTCAGTATCACCTTTATATGGTAAAAGTGTATAATTGGTAGGAACTTATCATTTCAGGCTGTCCTTAAATCTCTCCTTTTAAGCCTGGGAAGAGAGGGAATGATACCAGAATCTGGGATTCTTTACACTATTCTTGGGGCATTCTTGTGAGGATCTGGGAATAAAAGTCCTGACTCAACTGCCAGACCAACTGGCATTTTTCAAAGGAAGCTGTGATATGCATTCTACATCCAAGTACTTTCATACCTCAGTGAGAAAGATGGCTTCTTTTCTAGTGAAATCTAAACTAGTGTATTATGTTGCTGTTTTCAGACGAGAGATGCACTAATTTTCTTATCCCATGTTTTGAGGGGAGGGTCTATCACCACATGGCTCCCATTGAAAGCAGGTATTTTCATTATGTGAGGCAGAAAACTCACAACTGAGGATTGCAGATCATGTGAACACAAGAAAAGAAAAAAAATGTTAGAATATATGAAGTTAAAATAAGAACGTAATGGTAGCATGCTTAGATGTTCCCTGGCAAACATTGGTATTCATAAAAAATACTGCTTTCATTTGAGTCATTTGAGTAGGTGTGACTGCTTAGTAGGACTGAACCTACTCTTACAAAAAATACTATGTTGAAGAATAATACGTATCTTCAAAGCATGACAGCAGATATGGATAACTGATGAGAGACAAGAAAGACAAGTGCAAACACATCATTCAGAAATAAGTAGTGTCACCTGCTCATGGCAGGTGACAACACTTTCATATCTTTTTTTTCCCCTTTTTATATTTATTAATATATGCATAGGTATACCATATTTCATATAGTGTTCTGTGTATACATGTAACATTTATAGGTCAGAAATGCTTTGTGAAAAGTTAAAAACCCAAATTAAAATGCTTAAATATAAATTAACATATATAAATATGTCAGCCATATGTGTTTATATAATATAATTGTGTTTGAGTTCTTCATGTTATATAATCTTTGTTCTGGGGACATACATAAGGTGGGATTCTGAAACTGAATATTTCATGTTTATAGAAAAAGTATATGCACTCTTAGTGTGATGTGAGTTCCCCTAGCATATGCCCTTGTTAACAAAATCTATTCAATAGCTGGAGGCAGGGAAGGGGAATAAATCCTCAAAGCTGTCTGAAGGGCTTTTGCCCAAAATTGTTTCTGTTAAACAAGGCAGATGAGCATCAGCTGGCTTAAAAAGTAACCAAATTACTTAAAAAAATCCTTAAGTAAAGAAGGAAATAGTGTGAAAAGAAGTATAAAAGGATCAGAATCACAGAATGGATCAGGTTGGATAGGACTACAGCGGGTCATCTGGCCCAGCCTCCCTCCTCAAGCAGGGTCATCCTAGAGCACATGGCACAGGATTGTGTCCAGATGGTTCTTAAATATTTCCAGTGCGGGAGACTCCACAACCTCTCTGGGGAATGTTGAAATGTGTAACAGGAGACAGAGAGCTATGAATGGAAACAGATGATTGTCAAAATACTACTCTGACGCTGTCATAAGTTACTTCTCTGGCATCACACCAGGCCAGCAAGAGCAGCCTGCCTGTTGGATACTGTGACCTGCCTACCATGCAAATGGGCAGAGAACAGCACGGGCTGGGACAAGCAGGGACCATTGCTCAGGTTTGTCCCTGCACATGAACTCACAGGGACCTCTCTCCAGCATGTGCATTGACAGCTTGCAGGGAGCTGCACAGGTGCACATAAAACTAGAGTACCTCCATCTACTTTCAGCAGCACGTGCCAGTAGGGGAACCTGCATTCCCAGAAGAGGGAGTGTGTGCATTTCACCCACACATCTTGTGTGGGAAGAGGCAGATGTGCATGTAACTCTCTGCATGTGTACAGCATTAGAGCTCTTTGGGACCAGTTACAGAAGGATTTTTCAAAATCTGTAGGTGTTTATTAACATGTTGTAGGGTCTGTTTTCATGGTTTATCTGTTATATTTCTGATACTGATCTTGATTCCAACTTTGTAGTTCACTGATGGCAGGTTAATTATATGTAGTTTCACATACACAGTTACGTTAGCAAATATGTTACATGCACAGTACATATTTCACATGCACAGTTATGTCAGCAAATCAAGAGAACACAAAAGTGCAACTGCATAAACACAGGCGAGTGCCAGCTTGGTTTTGGTAGTAGGTGGTGTATTGATAACCTTTGCAAAACCACAACCTTGTAGCTCTGTTGAAGGGGAGTTTGAGAGAGAATGTCTTTGGACTCCTCTCCACAGAGCTATAAAACATATCAAAGGGCACTCAACACGGGCAGTGACATGGGAGGTTGGATAGTCTTTAGAAAGATAAAAGAAGTCACAGCGCATGTACATTGCTGACTGCTGCCAAGGGGGATTGTGGGTCTCTGTCCTTGCATGTTTCCAAGACCTGGCTTTACAGAACTATGACTGACCAGATCTAATGTTAGTAAATCAATAAATCGTTTTGACCCAAATTTAGTTGCTCCAAGTGAAGTGGTTTCCTGTGTGATTACTGGCTGAATTTGACCAAGAACTGGCTGAATGACCAAAGAGATAACTGGATTCCCTTTTTTGTTTCAATTACATTAGTCCTGGTATTGATGTCAGCATTATTATGTTATTGCATTTGTGTAAATCAACTTCAGTGAAGCTTCTTTTTCTTTCTCTAATTCTTCCTGTGTTTAAATAGGACATTAAGTTGAGGTAAACACAGGAATAATTCATATTGAATTTATTTCATCATTGTCTCTTGGATGTGTGAGCTTCTGATATATGAAAGTAATATAAAAAAGAGACTTTTGTCTTTTATTCAAATTGAAAGTGTCAGATGAACGTTAGCAAAGTTGTTTTTATTTGAGAATACAGGAACAAGTAATCATGGTGTGTCATATTCCTTTTCCTATTTCAAATTAAAATACAAAAAATAGTGAAATGCCAAAGTTAAATGTTTACATGCAGGGCTTTCTCTGCTTCTCCATTTCTATTCTCTATTTTGACCTTAAACAGCTGTCATGCTAATGGATTATATGTTGATTTTTTTTTTCTAGTTTTTCCTAGATAATGCTGTGATAGCTTTTCCTTCAGTTCTTAATTCATCAAATGCAAGTTTTCCTGATTCAAGTAATCAGACACAGTGGTGTATACAAAATAACTGTTTTTTCCTACCGGTAAGTTCATTTCACATTTCTTTATTTGTTTACAACAATTACACTAAATTGAGTGTTACCAGATCTGCTTGAAGTTAAACACCCACCCATTTCTGAGACTGCAGTAAAAGCTTGATTTTTTTTCTTTTTTTCCAGCTGCAACTGCATTTGAAATAAGTGGGAAGTTAAATGAGATTAGTACTTCTGAAAATAGAGGTTTTAATAAATGTCAGATTTAAAAAGCAGGAAACAGCATAATAACAAGGAAGTTTAAGTCACCCATGCTAACACATTACAAAATATCAAGACAACACGCAGCATCTGCAAAGCAGACTGTGCACTGAAAGACAGGTTAGTCTGCAAGCAGGTTTCCCATGGTGGGGAATCTTTCCAGGTGACTGACCTGAAAATATTCACAATTTTCAAGTGTGAAATTGTCATTGCACATTTGGTAAGAAATGGTGTGAGAGGATGGAAATAAAACTTTAATGTACCACTATATAAACTGCTTAAGAGATCTGAACTGATCTGAAGAAGATGTCGTAACATGAACCAAAAGCACAATGGCACATACAGGAAGAGGGGGAAGGACATAGCTGCAAAAAAGTGGGAGCTGTGTCCTAGAGAGCAGTCATTCTTAAAAGGATTACAAAATACCTGCAGCTGAAAAAAACAAGCCATATATTGTGTCAAAATAGGTCAGCTGGGTTTGGGTGAATAAGCTGGGAGCAGCAAGAGGAAAAGGGAGTTTATTTCATCTCTATGGTGAAATAATGAGGCTATTACCAAAATGGTGTGTCCTGATTTCAGGATTTATAGCTCTTAAAGTATTAAAACAAATTCTTTCATCTAGAAATTTTTTCTTTGATATATTGGCATAAAAATTATATAAAAATTTCACTTCTGACATTGTTATTGTTAAAAATTTGTTATTTTGAATCTGTGTGTTAGTTTTAAGCTTTATTTATGTCAATAAACTTTATGTGACTTATGATAGTAAACCTGACATCTATTGACTACATCATCTGAGTCCATAAGAGCTTCAGAAATTACTTTAGCCCCAAGTGAATTAAGTTCATTTTGAAGCAAAGCAATTGATTTGCCTCTTTCTCTACCTCCCAAAATGACATTTTGGATTAGTATAGCTTACTTTTTAAAAAGACTTAGCAAAGGCTCCTCAATAAATTATAGTAACATTTTTGTGTTTAGTTTTGTTTAGTTTTGCTATGATGCTTCTGTAGTTTCCATGTAATAGAAGTTAAGGTGTATATCTGCTCCTGGGACAAAATACCATCTGATATCAGTGCAGCCACCTCCACATGTTAAATAAATAAAAGTTATAATACTGACACCTAAAAGATGCAATTTTGGAATGTTTTTTATTTGACTAGGAATTTTTTTTACAAAATTTGCAAAATTACTTTGTCCTCAAGTTTTTTTCTATAGAAAAGTATGGGAGTAGTATTCCTTCTTACTTCATTAAAGGTCTTCATATCCACAGAACTGTAGGTCTTAAATTTTAAGAGAAGAGACCAAATGCATTGGGCTGGATCTTGGTGCTGCAAGGCACCAGACCTGTGATCCCAGTAAGAAAGACACTCAGACTCTGTAAGGTATTGGTTAAAATACATTTATTAGCTAGCAAAAGAAAGAAAAAGAGAATAGATGAAGTTACTCCCCTTCAGATACTGAGAATCTTGATTTGTACAGCATGAGGTGCAGATTCTGTGTAAAGATTACCCAGCATTTTCTTCTTTTCAGCTGTTAGAGGATTTTTTTTTTAAAGGAAGCATTTCTGTTCACTGCTTCAGCTGTCAGACAAAAGGGACATCCATGAGAGCTTGCTGTTGCACTGCTGGATAAAGGCAAGGCTGCAGAAGTGGCATCACACTGGGTACCAAGTGGGAGCTGTCTGCAGGCTCCTGGGTGGTGAAAAGTTGGCTAAGCTTAGTTGGCTGAGGTTATCCTGTGGCTGAGGAATGCACTAAGCAGGGGCCTGCACCTGCTCAGCTTCACTGCTCTGTGTATTGCCAGACACTCCAGTTCTGCTTGTTTCTTACTGACACACTGCATTGCAATGCAAGGTCTGCATTCTTAAATGTGTGGCTGTGCCACTCTTGTCTAATTCATCCACCCTTGTTTGAAATTTTCAATCTACTCTCTGTATTCTTATGGAACACTGTCAGAGACTGTTCCACTTGAAAATTTCTGGGTCTTTGTCAAACAGTATCCAGTTATGTATTCAAGACTGCCTCTGCTTGTTTATTTTTGGAAAACTGATTTCAACAGTAGAATGCCTTATTGACTCGAAAAAAGATGCTGCTATTTTTATGTAACACTTGAATTTGGAGTGTGACCTCCTCTGAAATGCAGCTATCAGAGAAGTTTTATTTTTGGTGATTCTGAACAATAGTTCTATCTATTTCTTATTTCAAACAGATCTTCAAACAAATTACAGTAGCAACAAAGATTGAGATAAATAAATTTTGCCTGATGTGTGCTGTGAAAATTATTCATCTTAGTGAACTCCCAAAATTAGTATACAGTGATTTAGGCTCTGTCAAAAGTGCTGCCATCAACAAGTCAACAGTAGTCTGAAAACAGCATGACTAGAAATAGAATGCTTTGTAGTTTCAGGAAAAAAAACTTCCTTGCAGGGTGCCAGACTGTAATTTTCAGGAAGAATTTCTGGCAAAGGGGTTGTGCATTAAAGACTAAGATAATGATTCTAGAGATGATTCCTGTTGTATCATTAATTTTTATGCTGTAATCAATTTCCAGAAAGTATCAGGAAAAAACATTTTTCCAGGAAAAAACTTCAAGTGTACATATTTTTGTTGATATATATGACGTAGGAAAGAAAAGCCTTTTTTTTTTTTAGCAACTGAATATGTTCTTATATGGTTATTGCTCTACAGGATTTGTGAAAAGGATTTTTTATATTTATGTTATGCATAGGCTCTGTTAATAGCTTTCTATTTTTCCTATCCTAGCTGTATTTCTAGAGTTTGTAAAATTGCATATGTATGAGATTTATAAAAACTGCAAATATAGGCAATGAAATTATTGTTTTCAGGCCTTAAGACATTTTACCTTGACTCAAATGCTAGCAAGACATACAGGATAATCCTGGAACTCAAGGATGAATGAAAATTTTACAGTGTAACAGGAATAAATCTTATGTCAATCTATTGGCAGCAGATTCCTACATTAGATTTCAACACCAGCAGAGGTATCCCACAATTGGAGATGAGTAAATCAAATGTGTCAAAGGGAGAAAATTAGGGACCATAAATTTGTTTTTATTGGCTGTCTATAAACCATAGTGTCCCAGACTGTGATAGGTTGCACACTTCAGTGGTCAGACAATAGTTTGTTTTTTAAAGTAGCCTGACCATTTTACTGTGCATGATTTCCTACTCAAGAGCCAAATTCTAAATATTTTTCCATTTGATTTCTCTTTGCCAGTATTTTATATACAGCTGCATATTAGGGCTCATTTCCTGTTCTGTTTTCCTGAGGATAAATTATGAGTTGAAAATGGTAATAATGTTGATTGCATTGGTGGGCTACAATGTTATCCTTCTGCACAGCCATGGGCCCATGCTGGATGACTACAGCAAATTTATGTATGCGATGGCACCTCTTAGAAGGTAGGTGGCTAACTCCAGTCTTTCTGAAGTTAAACACTACCCATGGTAGTTCTTAAGTCATGGAACATATGTGTTTGGCTATGTAATCTGAGTCACAGTGTAAAATCATTTTCCTCCTGCAGTTAATTTGATTTGTGATTAGAATAAATTAGAATTAAGTAAGTCTGGACAAGGCATTTAAATCACATACTACAGGAAATAGAGTATGGTTTAATTTGCATTTTTGTCATAGAGGATGTTACAAAGACGTCATCATCAAGTTTGTTAAGGCCTCAGGCTGCATGTGATGAAGGTTTTTAGAGCATATTTGCTAAAAATGGAAGAAAATCGGCTTCCCCAGAACTAGTACATAGCCTGAAATGTTTGCAAATTAAGTCTTAGCAATTGAAAAAATTAGTAGACCAACAGTTTAGATATTTTTTTATTTTATTTTGCTGTGCCTATGTATCTTTAGTTTTTAGTGAGACTGCTGAAATCTTTGTTTTAGGTGATAATACGTAAGACCAAAATTATGACTCCATATCCTGTTATTCTTGTGTAAAATAATTTTTGGACAGCTGTAATTTCTACCTCATTTTCAAAACAAAGAGGTGGTTCTCTTCTGTGTATGCCAAGTGTATGGCATATGCCACATCAGAAAACCTGGATATTGAGAGTGTAGTTTCAATATAAATTTTTTCTGTGCTGTAACAATCATGGAAAAGGATGTCAAATGAAAAATAATCTAAAAAGGAAAAAAAAAAGTGTAGGTTTTCTTTGCACTTATATCTAAAGACTACATTAACAAACCCTGGTCTTTGTTTCCATTTTATTAATGGAAAGGGTACGGTGTGGAGAACCCGGGGACAGGTTGGATTGAGCCTGTGATTTTGGCAGCTTTGATTTTGTGGGTCTAAGCTCTGTTGGTATTTTCCTTCCTAAATTTCCCAGCAACGTTCTTGTTTCAGTGGCACGAGTAGGAATGTTCTAGTGTGAACTGTTCCCATTACCTTTAGTGACTTCTGTGAAAACAGAGTTTTTAATAAACTGTACAAGATCTAGTTTGTGCCTCCTGAAATTCTCAGGTGAAGAGGTATCTTGGGAGTTAGGTGCTTTAGTATCTGTTTCTTCATATTCATTGGATATGGTCGAGCTCTCTATGATGGAAATAGTGTTATTGCATTAAAAATCTATTTTTATTCTACTTGTATAGAATAAGCTACAAGTGCTCTCCATTTGCAAGTAAAAAAAGATATTATTTTTCCTAAATTGTCATCTTATTATTGGATTTCAAAACATAGGCACATTTGAGGAGAATGTAGTAGAATTATTTAAAGTTACATAATATAAATAATGATATTTCATCAAATAATATAGCATATCATATTTAAATGTTTTTAGTTTATATACCAGAAAGTAGTACTTATAAATTATGGTTTTACTTTTGTGCTTGAAGTAATAATGGCTTAACTATCAAGCAGCCTGCTTTACCTATGTTTTTATTTTATAGGCCAGGAATACTGAAGGACCTGAAGACAATGGGCTCAATTTCCTTATTCATATTCTTCATCACATTACTGGTTTTGGGTAGACAGGTAAGATGCACACTTCTCTTCACCTGCACCAGTGGACACAATTCCCACTGCTACATGCAGTCTGTCACCTTCTCAAAGAAGCACCTTTGTCCTGTTCTTTCCCATACCCTTGCAAAGGAGTGTCAGGAGCATCTATGTTCTTTCTTGCCTTCCAGTACACCCTTAAAACTTACCAGTAACTATCACTGACATTATTCTGATAGTGTACTGTGTGACTATTGCTTGTCATTCTGACCGATACTGACTTGTTGCTTCCTGGTTTGCTCCCATCTGTCTGCATCCATCTGCTGTCTCCCTGATTGCTTAATTGCAAGCTATTTTCTTCACAGTTATTACAATTTGGTGCAGACACAGAAACAATATAGCATTCACACAGAAGTGTACCACATGCTGAGGCCACAGTTGCACTAAAGCTGTGACCCAACAGGAAACTACTCTTTTTATTACCCAGTTGTGCTTTTCCAGAACAAATGTGATGTCAATGGTCTTACTCCTTACTAAGCTGAGGGAAGATGCAAGGGCCATTTTTTCTCTAAATCCTCAGGCCTGTACAGGATTCATGGCTAAAAGCTGCAGTTCTAGACCAATGTGCCAGAACAATGCTGTGCACAAGACAGGGTTCATGAAATGGAAGAGGCAATCCATGTGAGATCTCATGAACAGCCTGAGCCTTCACAGACTGCAGCCACGGGAAGGATTTTATTCCAGACTGTCCTTAAATCATTCCTTTACATTACAATTCCTCAAAAGGTAATGACTGACATTTAAATTGCCATGCAGGCCCTGCAGGTTACTACACAAAAAAATTCTTATCTGGCAGTTTCTGCAGTATTTATTGTAGTGGGGAACATCCTTCTTGATTTAGAAATAACATTCTTCATCTGCCTTGTCACCAGCAGCACATTAGAGTTTGTTCATTTGATGGTGGTGACAGAATGGGTCTAGAGAACATCTACTTTCCTTCAGAAAGAGGGGTAAGTTCTGTATCTCATCAGTGGAAAATCTTTAGTCCTGTCAGCTCAAGTTTCAGATGGAGGCAGATGGTACAATTCCAAGAATAAAGGGAAGAAGGAATATCATCTTCACTGGGAAAGATATCTTTGTGGGTTCAGTCAGATCAGCAAGAAAGTTTGTTTTGCACATAGCTACAGGTGTTCTCTGTCACACCAACTAAGAAATGATCACGCAATGGAAAAAGTCTTCATTTTCAGAGCTGTAGGTCCAGGATCCTTGTCATGATAACACATATTTGTATTTCTTCAGCCTTTTGCTTTCGATTTTTCTGCTAACTTATTCTCCTTTAAAGACGGAGAAAAAAACTTCTGCATTTTCAAACACTCTTAAGCAAAGTCTAAATATTATTGGAAAATGTTATGAACTAATTTTAATACATAACTGTCATAAGACCTGTCATTTTAAGCTACTGTTGGTGATATTGATTGGTAGCAAATGCTTGGAAAATAATAGGGGAGGAAATCAACCTGCATAGAGTGACCTTTCCAAGGACATATACTTTCCACCTTCTGCCAGTTGGTACTTCTGTGGCAGTGTTTAATTACTATTGGCTGTTCTGCTTTCTGTTTCACTGTCTGATCCCTTTTTAACCCATTTTATCTTCCTGGTGTTCCCAACACTGATAATGAATTTCAGAGTTTGATAAAAATTCATGTGACAGTGTCTGTCTTTCTGTTTTTAAACTTCTTCTTTTCTACTTTCATTGAGTGGCTCCTGCAGGATGCTGTTGAGCCATCCTGGCAGTGTCAACAAAGTTAAATTCTTCCTTACCCTTCTTCCACAGAGAGTAATATACAAGTAATTTCTCTGATAGTTATTGCTACTTTTTCTTTTTAAGATATCTGATTATTTTAAAAATGCTAAAGATAATAGCCACTGATGAAAAGGGTGGCCTTTCCATTTCCCTTCAGCTGCCATGGGTGCTCTTCTGTCCCCAGGATGAGTAACCAAAAAGTTCATCCAAACAAAAAGTGGATGCTTTCCTGCAAGCCTAGCTTGTGAACATGCTCACCACTGGTCACAGAGATGCCTGTCCTGAATCAAAAGCAGAGGCAAGGGATAAGTGCCTGTGGTTCAGTGGGGATGAAGAGAGGGAGAGTCAGTATATCACTACATGGTTTATGAGCCTACTTAATTCTTTTAGCTGCACAGCTAAACTGGAAGAAGTAGACCTTCCCTCAGCTGCTTATTCTTATCCTTTTGTCTCCTCACTTTTACTGGAACAGCTCACCATGAAGGTGTATAGTGTATCAAAATAGGGAAATGTTCAGGATTAAAAATTAGCCCTGCAGAAATGGTTGGTTTTGAGCCAGATCTATTTTCAAGATTTATGGCATGGCTACAGCAATGCTTGTGCCAGAAGAATGGGAGTGAACAGACTAAAGTGAGGAGGAGATAGCAAAACTGGTTTTTTTGATGGCCCTGCCAGCATAGGCAACAACCATTTCCTGACACTGAGACACAGTGACTCATTTCACCCTGCATACAGATCCCTAGAGTTACTTAATAATGGGCTGGTGACGGGCAGACCATGTGTTGAGAATGGCGACCCTTCCACCCTTCCCAGGAGAATCCAGATTGGTGTGGGCTTGACTGTGTAAGGTGTGTGCTCACATTTAAACACTGTTAAGTACTGAATCTCTCTTATAATCTGCTTTGAGTCCAGTGTTGACATAGCCTATGAATTCCTTTCTCAACAGTACCTAAAATACTGTGTCCCATTACCCTACATTACTGTAGGCTGGCTGTAAATTTTTTCCATGATTGATTATATTGTAGTTATCCACACTGAATTTCACTGGTAGTTTTACTGCTGAGGTGCTTGTGGCAATTTTCTTGAACTGTAAAAACTGTTTCTTTGTTGTCTCTGTTCTGTTTTTTTAGTGAGCTTTTATTTTGTGAGGAAATTCTTCCCTTTTTGAGCAAAATAATCTCTTCAAAAGCCTCTTCTGAAAGAATTCAATGAAAACTTATTTTGAATTTCACTGCTAGTCACATGACCATTTACTTCTTTGTAGTAGATGGAGGCATGTTTACTGAAAGTATGTCAACTCTTCCAATTGTACCAGCTTTAGCCAGTATGTCTAAATAGCTCTTTTCCTTACCATTCACTGTTTTTTTATGAAGTACCTTGCTCTCTTGTTCCTTCTTCTTTTCCAGATATTTGCCTTATATCTGTACCATTTGTCAGTTCTCTGAAACTCTGTTTTGACTGATCAGGATATCCACCAAAAGTTTCATATAATGGAAACAAACAAACAAAAAAACAAAAAACAAAAAACCCAAACAAAACAAACAAACAAACAAAAAACCAACCAAAAAAACAAACCCACAATTTAAAGTTAATAAGCCAGTGCTTTTCTCTCTTGGAAATATGATATGCTGACTTTTCTAATTTCAAACCAAATTGTAGAATACATTCTGATTTTTATTTTCTGATCTCAGTTCTCTTTGCCCTTTTTTGGAGCAGCCTAAATTTAATTAATTAAATAGTAAGGTAGTAAAAAAATTATCTGTTTGATACTAGCTTTTAAAGAAGCAACATCTTTTTTGAAAATTTCACTTAGCTACCACCTTTTCTTTTCAATACAAAGTTGGTACAATGTATGGATATCTAATTTCAGCAGCCATCTGTGTTACTTTTGTCAATTTATGCCAAGAATCTTGACATCTCAGGGTTTTATTGGATTTTTTTCTTCATGAATACTGTTGGCGGAATTTGAATTTACCTCTATGTGTATTTATATGTATACTAATCTTAAATTATTGGATGTATGAATATCTAGCATATATATATAAAAGACATTCTGAAAAAGTGACTGCATGTATCTTGCATCATGTGGACAGTTCTGCAAAAATCCCTAATCATGACCTCACACTTTATAGGACTGATAATTGCCACTTAATACAGGCACAATGACAGAGCAACAATAAAATCCTATTTCCAAATTGCGGCAGAAATCTGTTCTCAGGTTCTCTGTACCTTTATGATTGTCTGTACAAGTATTTAAGTCTCTGTCTACTCTTCTTTTGCTTATAGTTTGCAAATATCCTTTAATAACATATAATTATTTAAAATATCCATATATAATCCATATCTATATATATTAATTTAAATATATATAATTATTTAAAATATCTAGCTTCTTTGTTTATTTGACATCCAAAGTCCAGATTTCTGGGATGCAGCATGATCCACTCTAAGATGTCAAGATGCCTTTTATTTCAGAAGAATGTCACCTTTGAGTCAGAATAGCCAGAATATTTCTTTTGCAGTGCATTTAAGGTCTGAATTATATCCTTAGTATTGTCCTTAGTATGTCCTAGCATAGGTATCAGAACAAAGAGAGTATGTTAACAATGATTTCATGTTATGAATGTTTCCTTTCAGTTTTGTAATTGAATATTTAAATAGTACCTGGCCCTTTTCAACTAATTTAAAAGAAACCTGAGTGTATTTCTCTCTATGCATTTAAGTGGCGGACTCATTTTCCTCTTACTGTTTTTTCATTCTGCAAGTATTTGGCAGATACAGTATTTGCTTAATCGGTTTTTTCTTTCATTACCTTTTAAAAGCTTGCCAAATCATTTTAATACATCTAATTTCAACTTTATACTCTTACCTTTAGCTGTGATCTCAGTAGAGTGCCCGTGAATCATTCTGAGATGTGACAGCCACTGTCCAGTCAGAAGGACTACTCTCATTTTTTAGGTCAATGCTTACTGACTGCTAATAACAATATCCAAAACTTTTAAGTTTTTCTATAATAAGATGTCATCATAATCATATTCTTCTGGTTAATAACATAGTCTTCATTGAGATTGCCTGCTAGTGTTAAATCATTAAGACTACATTGAAATAGCTCTTAATTTTTATCAGGTCAAATGAGATAAGCTGGAGGAGGCTTTACTGTGGAAATAATGCCACAGAATTTATGACAATACATTGACAATATTGAAAGCAAGTGGAGAGAGCTCCACAAAAGTGCAGTTTTATTACTTTTTCACCACCTTTCTAATGAAATTTGATCTCAAAACATACTGATACTCCAAGGATGTTAGGTATTTTCATATGGTTCCAGGTATTGTTCTTATGGTTCCTAGAAAGCTACTATGAAAACTCAGGGACAAAAAGAAAAGCAGGATAAAGTATTACAGAAAGGAATGTAAAAGCAACCAACCAATCAACAAAAAAGCAACTAACAAAACCAAACTCATCTGAGTTGGCCCAACTGACTGGTCCATTGTTTTTATAGTCTGATCATGATTTGATATACTGAATGTATATTATATCAATAGGCTGTTTTCTTCTTGACAGGCTGGTTGCATGGCGTAAGTTCAAGTTAGTAAAAGTTAGGGTCTTCCTGAAATGCCCATTATTTTAAGTGAAATTCTACACTTACAAAATAATATTAAGTTGCAGAACTATAAATGGTTTCCATTACAGTGTTTGATTTCTGGAATGAATTTCTACTCAAGCCTTAGAGTAGATAAATAAATCTTCCATTGTTTAAAGAACCTTGCAACTTTTCTTATTTTCTCCTGGGCCTTTTTGTTAGATTTGATAAAATGTATGTCACAAAGTGTATGCTTGGGGTGTGCCTTCTGTGGGATTTGGAATTAATTTGAGTAGCCAAATAATAGCATTGTAGGGGTTGTGTACTGTGCTTATTTTGTCTCTTAAACCTATCCTCCAACAGGACAAGATGCCTATTGTTTCTTTACTTCTGTGTCCTCTTGTAACAGAATGAATATTACTGTAGGTTAGACTTCCTGTGGAAGAACAAGTTCAAAAAAGAGCGTGAGGAGATTGAAACCATGGAGAACCTAAATCGGGTGCTTCTGGAGAATGTGCTTCCAGCCCACGTAGCTGAACACTTCTTGGCAAGAAACCTGAAGAATGAGGTCAGCTGTCTCTGTATATCCTCTACTCTGTAAGAAAGTACCCTGGAAATACCATTTAATGCCGTTTTGAACAGTAGGTCCTTACAGTGAAAATATAAAATTACAGTCACTTTCATTTCCCCTTTCCTTCCTATAAGGTTAGCTTTACAGCACTGAATGCACCATAATAACTGAAATAAAAAGGCAACATTTTCCTAAGTGGCAATGCACTTTGCCTATTGAAGGACAGTAAAAACAGGTGAGGAGGAGGAAGAACAGAATGGTTGAATAAACATGCGTTTAATTTTAAATCATATGAATTCAGATACTTTTTCCTCCGTGATCAGAGTTGAAACCGGGTTCTGAATATTCTCCTGTTCACTGGCGAGCTTGTTTATTAGAATGAAAATTAACCTTTTCCCTGAACCAGTGACTATCTTAATTCTGGAAAGATGTTCTGAACAGTGAATTACCTGCTTACTCACTGCTTAATGGACCTAATCCAAGCACCAGAAAAGTCACCTAAAAGGTCCATTTTTACTCTTCTGGAAACTAGATTTGCTCCTAATATTCCTTTACAGTAATAATAAAGAAAATAAAAATCAGTAAATAAATAAATCCATTTAGAGAGAGTAACAGCTATAGAGATCTTAAATGTAAGAGTTTGATTTACTTGTGCATGCCAAATAATTGTTTCAAAAATGACAAAAGAATGCAGATATAGGGATTCATTTTTGATCTCCTGAGCCAAAAAGGACAACATCTTTCTTCCCTTTCACTGTGGTTTGCATTAAGGAATACTAATCAGGACTGCATTTCAATACTTTAGTATTCCCTGCAAATATTCATTTGGTAGCTAACGTCGAACAAAAGTTGCTGTGGGGTTCCTTTGAATGCAGTGAAGATGCTGGCTGGAAGCCAAGGTGATTCAGCTCCAATTCTCAGTTAAGGCATGAAACACAGCAAACCATCAGGAGACAGCTTTTTTGATTATGTGCTACTCTACCTCAGCTCCCCAGCAGTGCAACACTATCTGCCTACCTTTGTATTGACTACTGGATTTGTCTTGTCACCCCTTAAGATTCTTAGATTGGAATGAGTTTATTTAATTTAATGAAGCACAGAAATGGTAATGTGCTGAGCTCCCTAACTCATGTCAGGTGAAGTAAAAATTATTTTACATAATTTTAATGACATCCATTAAAAAAACCCCAAAAACTCAAGTTGTTCCTTGTTTTGTTTCTTTCTACAGTTTTCAAAGGAAGGCCCATTCAAATCTCTGACAGTATTCAGAAATAAAAGTATCTGTCATGTCTTTAGATTTGTTTCAATGTCAGCAAGGTTGTGTATGTAGATACACCTAAAGATGTTAGGGCAGTTACGCCTTTGTTTTCTCTGTGTGGATACCTAAGTCAACAGACACACTGAAATTTGTCCACGTTTTCCTTAGCTCCAAACATTCAAGTTAGTATAGTTTTATGTGTGTTCTCTTCTATTTAAAACAAATTCCGAGATTAAGAAGACAGATGAATATTCTATTTCAAAATACTACATCCCTTAATATTTTGCATGCAGCTGTATGGAGAAAAGGGAAAACAAACTGTGCTGCTTAAAAAGAAGGCAGGCAGAAAAAATGAAAAGGGAAAAAGTGAGTGGATGAATGCTAATGGGGAGCAGCGGGACTGTAGTTTCAAATGACCATTATAGCAGGATATACATTGACTAGTGCTAATACACCAAAAGCAAAGTTCCTTCAGAGCAAATAATAAAGGTTTGTTTGCTTTACTAGAACCTCCAGAGCTGGGTTTCTGCTTACGGTCTCCATGCTGGATACAAAACAGGTTATTTTTCAGTTGAGAGAAAGACAGGCTCAAATCTAAAATGAAAAGTAGGAAACAGGGACGGGATTAAATATATCTGCATCTGGCTTTTGCAGTTTTCTCTTTAATGCTTTTATCCTTCAGATTCTCTATTAGTAAAAAGTGCTTGGGAGCTTTTTTGCTGCAAGCTAACTGGCAAGCCCATCACTGAACAAGAGGAATTGTGCTTTATGAGCTACAGGATGGAGCTAGCACCTTACTTAGAGAAAAAAATCTGCCCCAGAGAAGCTGACCACCATAGCCTTCCAAGGGATAGAATTAGACTGGTTTTCCTTCTCGATCCCAGGAAGATCTTCAGGCACTGGAGATGAGGGGACAGTAAAAGGAACATAACTTGCAGAATTTCAGATGTTATTAAAGAGGAAAAAGATTTGAATGCAAAGGACAGGATGATTTTGTTTTTGTTAAAATAAGAAAAGCTGTTCCTTCCTAGAATGGTATTGCATTTATTTTTATGACTACACATTTTGGAAAGTACTGTTTCAAGAGAAGAACTTTCAGGAAAATTAAGGCACTCAGTTGTAACATCCTATATTATTTTGATCTAAATAAACTAGCTGGGGATGTCTCCTTAAAATTCCCTGAAATTTATTGTGATAGTCAGAACTACTACTCATCTGGTTATAAATAGTGTCGCTTGTTGTTGTTTCCATGATGGTGCTATGTTATTGAGCATTATGGATATTGCCCCAGTATTAGATAGGAAGGAGGACAAATAGGTTGCTATAACTGAAGTTACAGGGAAGGTGACCTGAGGAAATAGAAGTAAAGCTGAGTTAACCACAGAATGTAGTCTCTGTACCTTGTTAGGGAAATACTCCCATCTGACCATCCAGGAGCTACCCTGGCAGTCACACTTGCACCACCCAAGCTGGGACCGAGTCCCCTTCACAGTGGGCAGCTCCAGTGAGCCAACAGGTGCCCCACCTGACTCTCCACACACAACACACTCACAGTCAGACCAGTTTTCCTTACTGGCTTGACCTCTGGGTTTAGTCACAGAATTCTGGATTTAATCATGGTGCAACAAGAGAATAAAGCTTGAGCTGTGAATCGCAACAATATATCCCATCCCTACAGCACACAGTCGTGGTGGAGCTTCAGCAATACTATAGGTATAGAATCCTTTGGAAACACAGGAGGCACAAAAATCTAGTAATGAATAATTTGTCTCCTCCAGCTGCTCGTGTTCCTCCCTGTCCGTCATTATTTTCATGTTTGCTCAGAAACTTCCTTCACACCCATGATGGGATGAAACAGTCAGCAGTTTTCCCATCATTCTGTTATTTTTTAGTTATACATCAGCAGTTAAGATCCACTATATCTGTCCACATCTGTGTACAGGCACACCACGTTCTTCCAAAAGGACACACTGACTGTCAAATTGCAAAACCCAAGTTTTTCTAAGTAAAAAGGGAAATAATATCTTATGCTTCTTGAAGTCACAGAATAAATCCTTTTCATGTGAGCACTGAAATCCCTTTTTACTCAAATAACAACTTGAAGGTAGTTTTACATTAGATAACAGCCTGTGTTAGTTCTGCAGTATTTGATATTTAGTAAAAAAGAAAAAATAATTATAAAAATTATTTTTTTGAAAGAAGCTGCTGAGAGTTTTTTCTGTGCTTAGAAAAAACTAATAGCTGGCTAATTTTAAAAATAAACAACTGATAAAACTATTAAGAAGTTAGATTTGCCTCTATGAGGTTTACATTTTAAAAATAAACAAGCCTTTTTTTTACTTCTGGCTTTGAAAGGTAACTAAGCTCTAGTAGAGCTAGCCCTGCTCTTCCTGTGCCCTGCATGGCTTGGGGAGAGCCAGGCTGGACCCCAGAAGCTCCTGGGTGTGGGACAGGAGGCCAGAGGGCCCCAGGCTGGTCTGGGCTACAGCCGTAAATATTTTGCTAACACTAAGCTTTTTTTTCTCTTGGCTTGGGCAGAGCCAGGGTTCACTGGGCCCTAAGCTGAGCTAGGCTTTTCTTTTCTTCCCAGCAGCTGCTGGGCAAAGAGAGGGGCCCAGCATGGCCTGAAATTTATTCCTGTGACTGCTGCAGCTACTGCTTACAACTATCTTTAGGTTTGGGTGAGATATTAACTCTTGTACTACACAGATGACACTTGCAGACCCTGATCTTTTCTCAAAGAAAAAAAAAGTAACAACACATAAAAAAACAACATGAAAACACCAAGGTCAGTAAAAAAAAAAAGTCAAGCTTCAGATAGAAAGAGAATGAGAAGATGTTTTAGTGGAGCTAAAAGTTCTTTTAGTAAGACTATGAAAATAAACAATAATACACTGAAATATCTCAATTTGTGAGAGAGTATAGAAAGATAAAGTATTCAAACTGTAGATGGGAGCAAAAGTATCCATGAGAAACCAAAATAAATGCTGAAAAGACTGTGATCCTATGAAAAGCTTGAACAGAAAAAAACAGAGTGATAAAAATCCTTTGACTCCAGGGAAAAAAATAAAAGACCTGTGTTCTCAGAAACAAAAACAATTGCAGAAGTAGATAAAGAAAACCTTTGCTTTTAAACAGCCCATCCTTAAAATAATACCCCATAATTTGATGTGGCCCATAAATGCAGCTGTAAAAGGCTGTGAAAATGAGAAGAGTTTTCATGACTGCAAATCTTTTCCCAGGCAGCTGCTATTCATAAAATCAAAAAGGCAGAGAGAACTGTTTCTTGTAAAGAAGTCTCCATAGCATTACAAAAAAAAGGTTCCTCTCCCTATAAAAACTAATAAAAAAGTATTGTAAAATTAGAAACTAATTCAAAATCCAAAATTTTGTCTCTACGTTATCAGTTAAGAAAAAAAAAGAAATCAGGCAGGGGGAGGAAAAAGTTCTAAAAGTTTTATTCTAATGCTTCTAATTCTTTTAGTCCTGTTAATAAAATTTTCTTTATACCTTTTAAGTTTTAAATCTATTTTTCCCTTCTCCTAATCCATATCTCACAACAAAAAATAAGTACACTAGTAATTTTAGCCAGCACTAAACCCACCACATTATTTAGTGCGTTAGCCAAGAAACTCAAATTCACTAATCTAAACCATTACACAGCCTCTTCTATTGCTGTGTCTACCTTTTTTTATAGAAACTATTTATTTTTTAAGTATTAGTTTAATAAATTTTCTTTCTTTCTGCCTTTTTTGGGGGGATATGAATTTGTCCTGAAAGGAGAGAGAGTCTAATGTTGAAGGGCAGTGGAGAGGAAACTGAAGGGGTAGTAGGAAGTAGTCATTTTTAGCACCAGAATCTTTCTGTGGAGTAGAGATATTCTACTATAATAGGCAGTGCAGACTCTGCCATAAGTAAGTTTCAGTTCAGGTGACTTCTTTCTTTTTGCCCCAGCTCCTTGTTATGCAAAAGAAAGCGTAATTATTTTGACCTCTTAGGCATATTGTCATTTTAAGTTAGGAACTATCAATCAGGGTCATACTGCATTATGCATTTGTAATACAATGAGTTTGTGATTTTGGTTCAGTTTTTTAGTCAGTACAATAACAAACAGCTAATAATAAATTGGATATTGTTTTACAAAATACATTTTCAGCCATGCAAGCCATACTAAATTATCTTCATAAGAAGTCTCAGAGATGGGCTCTATCTAATAATTTGTGAACATTTTGTTTAAATAGAGTTAATGTTCAGGAAGAAAAAAAATCATTAGAGTATTTTCAGCTTTATATATTAAGTCTCTTTTATGAACAGGTTGACGCATTGTTTAAAATTAATAAATGCAACTAAATGCAAAAAACATGCAACCTCCCTCTTAAGGCATTCTAACTACTGCACACCTCTGTTTTTAGATCCTGGACACTGCATGTTAATAAGGAAACATATTTACAGCTGGGTATGATTAATTTTTTTTCTTCATTCTGTTTTCTTTACAGGATCTGTATCATCAGTCATACGACTGCGTCTGTGTCATGTTTGCGTCTGTTCCAGATTTCAAGGAATTTTACACAGAATCTGATGTAAATAAGGAAGGGTTGGAATGTCTTAGGCTGCTAAATGAGATCATTGCGGACTTTGATGATGTATGTTCCTACAAGAATGATTGACATATGGTTTCAATCTTACTAACTCATGATATGCAACAGTCAGAAAACATACTTGAAGTGGAGAGTGGAAAAGCTGTCAGAATATACTTATGGGGACTATTAACGGAAAAAAGAGATTTATATGTGGAATAAATCAGATATTGATCTGATATCATATTCAATTGCTTTTTATTTGCTATAATGAGAATCCTATGTGTACTTTTTTTTTTTTTTTTTGCCCTTTAGCTGCAGCTCTTGAGGCAGTTACATTAAATGTTATGTATTAACCACAGGTTCTAAATATGAATGTGCAAAGTCAGGTATAACTTTGTGTTATACCTGATCTGCACTGATCATTTGATACAAGCAAATCAAATGATTGTAAAAGTTTTAATATCCCATTCTCTGAAGTCAGAAGCAAGTAGAGAGCATGACTACAAATGGACAGGGAAAAGGCATCTATAAAGTTCTCACTGAAAACATTATTTCTGTATAAGGAAGTTAACTCAGAATGCAGTGTGAATTTGTGGATCTGCAGCTATAGAGGGTATTTTAGCAGCAAAACCCATTTGTAGAGCATTGGGTGCCCAATGTTCAAAACGAATTGGGATATATGAACTAAAATCCTTGGATTTTCACCCCATTGACATGGACTATTCCACTGGCATAGAATAAATGCTTACTTTCAGAAAGCTGCCTAAAACTTAAATGTTGGCTGGTATGGTGATCCAGTTCCAATATCACATGAGTACAAAGTCTACTGACTTTTAAAACCTTTATGTAAAATAAGATAGGATTTATTCTCACTGCTATAAATTTCATCCCTTTTATAGTAAAAAGGTATTTTAGAAGACAGAAATCCCCTTTTCTTGGAGTTCTATAGCCACTGTTTTACCTGTCTTCAAGTCCTTCATTCTGTATATATTTGTGAAACCATTTGAGGTCCATACAGAAACTTTTCTAAGAGTTGATTCTCTGATTGGTGTTAAGAGTAACAGGGCTGCTGATCTGAATAATGAATGACTGTCCTTATTTTACAGTTATTGTCAAAGCCAAAGTTCAGTGGTGTTGAAAAGATAAAGACCATTGGAAGCACTTACATGGCAGCAACAGGACTGAGCGCTACACCCAACCAAGAGCAGTGTCAGGTACAGGAAAATGTTTCTGCTTAACAAAAAGCATACTGAAATGAAGGCTAAAATTTTGTTCACTAGGCTGCAGGTTATGTATAATAATGTGGTCTAGTTTTTTATTATTAACATAGATTGTATTGTACTGGACAAGTATATACTTTAGCAGTCTGTGAATTTTTATTCATATTGCAGTTTGAAAATTCCACCTGTGTGTTTGCTAAAGCAGGCTTTCTACTCAAAATACAGTACAGCATTTTATTCCTATGTGCTGCATCAGGACTGGATTTACAGAGCATACAAAAGATTGCAAGAGTTAATGTTTTCCATTGAGCTGGGAGGGAGATTTGCTTTAGTAACTATACACCTATAGAACCCTCAGACTCAGCATTGCAAATATGTTCCTTTGTTTCTAGTTTACTTAATATGGTAGGATTAGGAACTGCAGTCAGTGGAAATCCAGTTCAGAGAAGCAGTTCATAACTTATTCAAAATCTTTGCTTTTGCCTTGATCTTTAGAGTACTATGGGATAGTGAGAGAGAGAGACAGCAATTAAGAATCAACAGTCTTGTTGATTAAATCCTTAAAGCTAAGGATTAATATGCTCTTGTCAAATTCATGTTCCTTCTAAACACAAGCAATTACCACATGAACTATAGACCCTAAGGATCCTGAAGACAAGGAATTATTTTAAATTAGCTCTGACATTTAATACAGGGAGGTGAAGGGAATGAATAAAATGCAGAACTTCAGACTGAAGATGTGAAGACATAGAGAGCTCTCCATCACAACTAAAACTAGTGTATTCAGAGGAAGAAATTTATCATTTGAGTTATTTCCACAATCAGGAGATCCACAGTTAGCATTCCTTTGCTGATTTAGTTCACATTCTCAGCATAAATCCACCACTCAGCAGCCTTCAGTTTCTTCCAGATTCTTAAAGATGCACAGATCCTGCAGTATCTGATGCGGCAATATGTGGCAGCGACTGACTAGTAGACATACTGCTGGGAACCACCCCCAACTTAAAACAAGCATCCAAGGAAGACTAAGTTTCTAGGAAAAGGGTCTGAACAGGTCCATCTGTTTTATCTAAGAGTGAACTCCAAAGAAAACAGATTTCATTTACCTAAACAGCTGTTCCAGCAAGCACCACTACTGTCCCACCCTAGGTTGATGCATGCACTCCATGAGTCATCTCTGAAGTTGTCATCTGTCCATCTCTTCTGTCCCTTTATCTCAAGAAATAGGGAAGATTCAGTAATTTCTCACAGAGATCAAGAAGTCCATGTCTTATGAAATCATTCCCTTGTCAGATCCTACCATGGGCTGTGGGACACAAAAATCCATTTTCTCTTCAGCCTGAAAGGACTCAAAACAGCACTTAAAATCAGGCTACTTTGTTATGTATGAGGAGATATTAAGTCTACAGCCTTGATAAATGGTCTAAGCCCTGTAAATAAAAGGGCAGAGTGGGGTTGCATTCTTCCTCTTGTGTTTTAGTCATTTTCAGGTCTGTTAAATGTTCTCAGAAGTATTTGCTTATCTGCAAGATGAGATCAGTGGAAGAATTCTTAAAATTGTGAATTTCATTGGATCTTAAGCATTTTATAAGGGTGCTGAGCTGTGCAACAGTGAGAGGGAAGAAACTCTGTGGGGCTGTCCACAAGCATTATTTATTATGAAAGGGAATACAATAGAAGCAGACACTTAGAGAAAATGAATTAACAAATTCTAGGCGCACAAAGATGTTGAGTGCCTGCAGCATTAGATAGCAGCTAATCAGTCACTTGACAATCAAAAGGCATGGTTTGGATCTATCACCTCTAGACTGCCTGGTAGTACAGAAGTGAAATGCATGCTGTCTCTTGGCCATTGTTTGATCTAACTGATGCTGGACAGGATACCATCTACATTACTTCTCTACATCTGCCTGCTGACATTAGGACATTCCTAAGGGCTTAAGTGTCTTCAAGTGTTCAGCATATTTTGGTTGTTGTTCTCACAGTAACCAAGGCTCACAAGAACAATTTTACACTATTTGTTTGTCTTTTGAATTCAGGAACCTGAACGACAGTATATGCACATAGGAACTATGGTGGAGTTTGCATTTGCCTTGGTGGCAAAACTGGATGTCATAAACAAGCATTCATTCAATGACTTCAAGTTACGAGTAGGTGAGTATCACAGGATTCTTAGGAGAATATCATGGTCAATGGGGAGAATTCAGTGCAAACTACCAGCTGATTAAAATAGTGGTAGAACTAACTAAAAAAGCCATGATAGTAAAACAGCACCATCTCTGCCCTGTTTAAAAGCTGCCTACATGGTATTGCCCACACAACCCCCAGTGTTTCAAGGCTAGACTTGAAAAAGGGCAGTATTCCTATTTAAAGAATGGCTGAAAAAAAGTGTTCACATTGCTCTGAATGGTTTTATGGTAATTCTGTAAAAATTATTGTAGAGGTTATAAGCCATACATTTTTGGAAGTTTATAAAGACCAAAAGAATACATGAGAAAGAAGCCCAGACTGGGCTTTGCAAAACTATATAAATGGTTTTTCAGAGGACAGGAGTTAAAATAAGCCAGTGAGGCTGGAGTTTGAAATATTTTGCATGTACTAGATTCAAGCAAGAACACAAAAATGCATCTTTCCTTTGCAGTGTTAGACAAGGGAAAGTATTTGTCTTTGTTATTCAGGTAATAGCAAAGATGACTAGCTATTTCTCTTGGAAAGAGGCATCCTGTATGTTTCAGTTTCTAATTGCTTCTTCTTGTTTATCCTGGTATTTTTAAAAATAAATAGCTGCAGTAAGCAGTAGAAAGAACAATGAAATAAATTAATTCAGAGCTGGTCAAGAACCATATGTTCCAAAATGTTTATTTCCTGATAGCAGTGCACAGCAGTTTCACAATGCAATATGTAACAGGGAAAGTGTGAAATGAAAACAATAAGCAAATATTGAAAACCCATAAATTCTGTGTACGTGTCAAAAATATTTTATTTCCAACCATTATTCTCTTGTCCTGTCTTTTTCTTGCTGTGCCACTTGTTCTTCCTTTTCAGCTACTCCTCTCAAGTCTATTTCACAGTGCCACCCACTGGCAAAACTTGCTGTCTTCTGCCTCTGGCTTTTTAGGGTACTCCTTTGCAAGTATGTTTTGTATTCCTTTCTAGAGCTAAAAATAACAAGTCAAATCAGATGTATGCTTCTTGAGAAGCATACTCCTTAAAAGTGTTACAGAACTTGATGGTTCTTGCCTTAGCTGACATGGCACATACTTGCAAACACATTTGTATCAGCAGCTTCAATACAGACAGAGAGCTGCTGAATGCCGGGACTGCATCTGCAAATTGTTTAAAGGAGTACTGAGTCCTTTTAAGTGGGGATCATGAAGCAAAATAAAACGCTCGCTTTGGATTTTTACAGTTCTTGCTACAGATTACAGAGAACTCAGACTCCTTTGCTTCATAAAGTGAGAAAACATTTTAACTCTAAAAGAAACACAGGCCCCAAAGTGGTATTTGTGCCACCATAATCCAACATAGACACCACAGAGATCTTAATTTTTCTTGCACTTCTTCTCTACTTCCCACTGGACGATGAAAGCCTCTGATATCCATACTAATTATAGCTACAGAAGCATTTTAACAACTACTTCTGACTTAGTCCCCACTGTGAGGACTTGTACCCAAACTGCCCTTTGTAAAAGCCTCCCTTGGCCAGCATCTAACTCTGAAATTTTTGCAACTCATTAGAGGTCTCAGCTTTCATAATTTTCTGTGAGTGCCCAAAATGATAGTGTGGTTTAGGAGGTACACACTGCTCTGATCTTGTCAGTCAAGAGAGGGGAGCATCTAGATGATATTTTAGGCATTCCTTCCCTTCTGCAAGTTGAGGTGCTTGATTTATGAGACGAGCTCAGATACGCTTTGCAGCGGGTTTTGCACAGGTATTGCTTTCTTTCAGAAGAGAGGCCGGTATGCTGTTTTACATATAACTTCATAGTTAGAACATTTGTCTGTGTGTTAGGTGACTTAATTTGGTTCCTGGTTTTGGGTGAAGCTAGGCCATGAGCCCATGCTATAGGATACTTCAGAATGATATATTCTCTGTCATTCCTGCTGCTGAACAGTATTGCATTCCATAGAATGAATGATTAAATATTGTTTTGGATATGAGAAAAAGAGATGATTTCACCCTCTTTTAGAGCATTCACCTGTAGTGAGAGTACTACTCTTCCAGCCTTGTCCCAGTAAACATTCATGTCATGCAAAAAAGACCAACACCAGCAGGAATGACTTAGAGAAGCATATCCCACAATGCTTGGGTGGCCAGAACACACTCCTAAGAGACACTGGTAGAAGTTCCCTCAGAGGAGGAGGGATCTGAAGGTGACTCTTGAGCCCCTGAGGTATTTCTCAAACCATCAGCAGTGGTGGTTAAGGAAGGAGGTAAAAAAAAAGTAGTCCCACTCAAACCACTGTATTTTGTAGAAAGTTTTACTGCATTGCCCCAGTTTCTGGACCATGGCCACACATACCTCTTTAATATTCCCTAGTAGCCAGATTGGACTACCCAGCAGATGACTTTTATAGATTCCACTCTTAGTTCCCCAGTGCTTTCTACAAGTTGTGTGTCATGAAGTAGAAAAACCCATCTATGGCTCAGTTGTTAATACAAACTGTTGCAAGGCCCCAGTCCCTTTGTGCATTTAACCCCAAACACTTAGACAAATATATATCAGTTTCCATTTTTTATCTTGTAGTGTTTGCATATTTTCCCAATTTAACTTCTACAGTCAATTTTTCAGGGTTTCCAAGTGGGCTGATTGTGTAATTGCTAGCCTGCGCTGCCATGTTACATACCAGCTGAGCCATCTTTGAGATCCCTCTCCATCCTACAATCAAATCACACTTTCATATTGCTGCATGGATATATCCCTAAAGATGGTTTCTGTCAATGACTTAACAGAAATTAGTTATGATCCACTGAGATAAATTTAGAAATCCAAATAACTCACTTGTTCAGGCTTTATTTCTCATTAGGCTTAACTTGGCTTTCCTGCTCATCGGTATGTACAGCTACAATTATAGTACATTTGATGCTGGTTAACAATAGTACTTTGGATTTAGCCTCCTAGTTTCTTTCCCTACTAGCAGAGTACAGCTCACTGCCTTCACAGATGTAACATAGGTTACAAACTGACTGAAAGATAAAAAATTCCCATGAGGAACTATATTGCTCTACCACATACTATACATAAGCTACTGTGTGCTTAATCAAATTATTTGAATACATATATTTATATTGCAGATCTTTAGTACCATTTATGTACCATTTGTGGTACTTTAGAACATTCTATATGGTCAGTCCAGCCTTCAGAACAAGGCTTCAAATCCCCATGCTCATTTGCATTAGTTTATTCTACATTTAAGAAGCAAAGAAGCTATAAAAGTAACTTGATTTGGCTGTCAACTATTGCAGAGAGAAGTCCTTTTCACTACAAGTAGAAATTAAAAGAGATTCTTGTATATCTGTTTTCCCAGAGGCTGCTGCTCAACCCACAATGTGGTGTTCATGCTACCTAATAAAGGCTGCAGCAGGTTATTAAGATGCCAGTGGTTGAAAATAAAAAATTACTCAGGATGGGAGGGAGCTGTAAAATTAAGATTAGATGAACTGACTTCTGGCATTTTTATAACTAACATTCTCTTGCCATAAATGGTTGATAAAACCATGGTGAACAACTGTTTGCTGCTGTACTCACTATTCAGCGAGGGCCAAATGCTGCATTCATTGACTTGCTATAAGCCAGATGCACTGTATGTCCTTGTTTGGTGGATTTCAATCACAGAATCAATTAAGTTGGAAAAGACCTCTGAGATCATCAAGTTTGACCTATGACTGAACACCCTCATGTCAACTAGATACAGCACCAAATGCTACATCCAGTCTTTTCTTAAACACCTCCAGGGACAGTGACTCCACCACCTCCCCAGTCAGCTCCTTCCAATGTCTAGTCACCCTTCATGTGAAGCAATTGTTCCTAAAATGATCACCTAAATCTCCCCTGGCACTGCCTGAGACTGTCATCTTAACCTGTCACTGCTTGCCTGGGAGAAGACAGCAACCCCCACCTGGCTACAGCCTCCTTTCAAATAGCTGTAGGGAGTGATAAGGTTTCCTCTGAGCCTCATTTTCTCAAGGCTAAACAACCCCAGCTCCCTCAGAGGCTCCTCACAGGACTTGTGTTCCAGGGCCTTCACCAGCTTTGTTGCCTTTCTCTTCATTGGTAATGTCAAGGTTCTGATATTTTCCAGGTATAAACCATGGACCTGTAATAGCTGGAGTAATTGGAGCTCAAAAACCACAATATGATATATGGGGCAATACAGTAAATGTGGCCAGCAGGATGGACAGCACTGGTGTCTTAGATAAAATACAGGTAAGTGTTGATGTTGTGCTAGTGGGCTTTCATCTAAAATGGCAGAATGGCCTAAAGTTTGATTCACCAACAGTTACGTGAGAAATTGGCAACAGCAGCCCTGAAAGGTGATGCTAACCACCACCTTACTATCATTTCATTTAAACAGCCTTAGTTGTTGTAGAAAAATGGAGAAGCTTGGGTCTACTCAAGTGAAAATAAGCTCCTGAAGTTGAGGAAAGTGCTGTGTGAGGAAGAGTATTGTCCCTAGTTCCATTTAGCTATCTACAGGCTCTCTGCTGGCAACCCCGAGTACAAAAGTGGTTACACCAGATTTGATACTTGATGTAAGTGATTAGAATGGGCATCCAACAACAGAGTGCTTGAAAGCTTAGGTGTTCAAAGCTCACTTGAGACACTTAAAGACCTTTTGAGCATTACAGAAAACCCCTTATAACTGAACAGAACAGTATGTTATCTTCACACTCTGGAAGAAGATTCTGCTCTGCTTTGTTATCAACACTGTCTGTATTACTGTATTGTTGCAGGTTACAGAGGAGACAAACAACGTTCTGCAAACACTGGGGTACATGAGCACCTGTAGAGGAATAATAAATGTAAAAGGAAAAGGAGAATTAAAGACATACTTTGTACATACAGAAATGACAAGATCCCTGTCACAAGGGAACATGGCATCTTGAAGATGCTTTTACGTGTCAGCAGTACTATATTTTCAGGAAAGTATCACACACTTTTTAACTACATTTTGGCCCTTAACATGCGTGCTATTTTCTCATATGTGGCACTTATTTTAATATGGCTGCAGAATAGTCCCATGAGCCATCATTTTGCACCTTGATATTTCTATGTTCAAGGACAGTTGTGATGTACGCGATAGGACTGCAAGATTGTACTGCTACTTGCACTGTTATTCAAACACAAGAAAAGAAGGAATAGGAATCAAAAGGAGGTTACACATCCTGAAAGGACTAAAGAGAAGTGTTAGTGACAAATGTGGGGAAAAAAGGCAATAAAGCTAGGGGTGCATACTATTTTCTGATGCATGGTGTTTTCTGGAAAATACAGTCGCTCCTCAATAGCATCCATTAATCTGGTATTAAAGTATACAGTATTGTAGATAAGTTTACTCTGTCCACACATGATTTGGATGTGATCACCAGTTGCATCTCATAGCCAGGGACACGTTGGGTGGCTTGCTGGCATTCTTTCTGATGAGAGAACTAACAATGCTGGAATCGTTTTGTACAAACGTGTCAAATGTTTTGAAGCTATTGTATTTTGTAAGGTTAATTCATTAAAAGTTTATATGTACTTTGCCTTACTGTTGCTGTCTCTTAGTTTTGCTTCCTTTCTTGGCTTCTGTCACTTTGAAGCTGTGTGTTTTCTGCTGCTGCCACTGCTTTTTATTCAGTAGCTAGGTGTTGAGGCAGGCTGTGGCCAGCTATCTCAACAGCCTTGGTCAATAATATCTGCTAGACTTGCTACTGCTTTTCAGAAAGTGTCACGTCTATTGTCTTCAGTCATGGGTGGCATGCTTGACACTTTGCAGTCACTACCTAGGTGATACAGAAGACTGACTCAAATCCATAAACACAACCAAAGTGGGGGATACTGAAAACAGTAGCAGTGCTGCTTCCTAACTGGCCTGCAGTGCTTAAACAAGAGAAACTGTACAAGAGAAGAAAAAGTTCTGTTTTGCACTTTGACAACCTCTTTTGCTATTGTATGCATTTCACTTAACCTTCACAACACTGGATTTTGTGGGATATTTAAAGTAATAATCTAATTTGTACTTACTAGGATATAAGTAAAATGCTATTTTGTGGGTATTTCAGATTAATTTAAATCCCTTTGAATTTAAAGGTATCATACTTCCAGAGTTTCATAGATGAGCCAGGTGACAGCAAAAGTAGGTAATTTTACTATCGATTCTCCTTTGAAGCACAGATAGTAACAATTAAGTTTTGCATTGTTGTAATCAATTCTTTCAGTCATGGCATCCTAACAAGAAAATAATACTATTTACAAAATAGCATATAATTACAAGATTTTTTTCTGAATGATACCATATGAATATGGAAATCAACTTATGCACGTCTGGCAATGTTATTGAAATGTAAAAAGTATTCAGACTGCTCATTCATGAAACATACATATATACATACATATACATTTGTATAGCATTGGTATCCCTTCTGAAGTTCTCAGAACTGTGGGTCCCAAATACATGGCATCAGTCCAGTCTCACTGAAAGTGGCAGTTTACTCACATCAGCCATCTGCTCACTAATGAATTGGAATGACAGTACATTTCAAAGTGCCTAATTTGCTGTAAAACAGACAATCTGAATTTTGATCACCTTAAGCAACTCTAAAAGCAAAATGTAACTTATTTCACTTAAGTTTGACTTAACACACTTGATTTTTCATCCAGACCTGGAGACTTTTAAATAATAATTTTCAAGACAGGTGCTCAGTCTAATAAAATCTCATGAAAAATATTTTTGTTGTCTTTA
This sequence comes from Pseudopodoces humilis, assembly GCF_049639895.1. NCBI lineage: Eukaryota > Metazoa > Chordata > Aves > Passeriformes > Paridae > Pseudopodoces > Pseudopodoces humilis. The sequence continues at coordinate 70,198,606 of NC_142200.1, read as the reverse complement.
TGATTTCTTCCTTTAAATTATTAAATTAAGATAAAAGTTTTCCAGTGGAATTAAAGACTTTCCAAATAGCTTACATGGCCGCAAAACCAATGTCCCAGTCATTGACTAGCTGTCAGTTAGCTGTCACTTAAGACTTCTCCAAAATCCCTCCTTGCCTATAAATCTGTCTTAGGAACACTGAAATAAGTTATTATTATCTCCTTCTTAGACTTTGAATGTACTCCGGGCCTTTAAAATCAGTGTGGCATTACCACAGGTCAATGCACTAATTTCTTACTGTGGATGAAAACTCTTATTATATTGACAATATTATATTGTCATATATATGTGCAGCTTTCAGGTATAACCTGTGCATTCAGGATTGTGTTTTCATTTGTATTCTTGCACATCATTAACAAACCTAGTACCTAACTCCATAGTCTTGTTTCTATTATTTTTATAAAAGTTAAACAGTATTATTTCTGTAAGCTATGAAATATTAAAACTTTTGAATGGTGGGGAGCTGACTAGTCCAATGAAATATAAAGAAAGGTGTATGTGTCCTCCAAGAGCATGTTGAAAATGCCCATGTTCAAAGCGTTCATATTTCACTGGTGGTGTTCTCTCATTTTGTAATTGCGTTTACATTCTTGCAGCCAAATCCTACTAAAGAACACAGAAGTGGGCAAAAGATACATGTATCTTTGCCCCGACAAAGAAAGGTGCATACCATCCTCTCTACCTTCAGTTGCTGAGTATTATTCTTCCTAGTGCTGAGAAGCTATTTGTATTTAATAAATACCTCTTGTCTTCCAATGCATTTTACATGTTTATACTGGCTTATTTTTCCTCTGTCTAGATCCACTTATGAAAACAACTTAATTTCCTCCTCCTGCAGCAATTTTGGCCGCTGTAACTGGATATAACATTATTGATGTATCAGCCCATAGCCTGAAAAACTTTATGATAGTGATGTAAATCAGTATTTGACATTCCATATATTCCATATCATGGTAAGATTCATCAAGTTCTACAACTTCCATGTTGGTGACATAGTTCACAGCTCGCTAGTGAAACACAGAATGGGACTTCCAAAAGTACAGTGGGAACTCATTTCACACTGTAAGGCAGCAGCCAAAAGATCAATGTAAGAGTGATTAACTGTGGTCTGGGAAAATCAAATGGGAACACCTGGTAAGCCTGCTGGAATTGTTTTTCCAAGTCAGTGCTTTGCTCCAGTTTATGGAGGGCTACCAAAGGACAGGAAGAAAGATGAGACTTGCAGATGTTTTTATAAACTATGGAAATAGTTTGGATTATGTGTAAATAAATACTATTTAGCTGATGTTTCTAAAAAGAGACATTAGTGTCTTATTTATGCTATGTGAAAAGCATTTTTCATTTTCTTATATTCATATATGCTTCCTCCATTTTGAAAAATATCCTCCCTTTTTCCACTGAGACGCAAGTAGTTCAGCCTGATTGTCTCTAAAGCAATGTGAGGGAAGACCTGTTAAGTTACTGTTAAAATATATTATTAGCTTGTACTTTAATACATAGTTTTCCTTCTTGTTGTGGTGTAGTGAACATACACTAATTTTTATTTTTCAGATAGCAGATTCTAGGTGTAAATACCCTTCAAGATTTTTTACAGGTGAACCCCAAACAATTTTAAGTCTAGGGATTTTTTGTTTTATTTTCTTGGTTTGGAAGACAGGTGTCTGGTAAGGAGGGCAGGAGCCTCCCTTGGCATGAAAAATATATACCCCTCTCTCCTAATTATTATAATTTTGAAATCAAGGGGCTCTCAGGCAAAGATATGGGGATAGGAATAACAGTTCTTTACTAGTATGTATAACAAGGCAAACAAACAACAACTATGGAATTAATAACAAAACAGAACCAGGGACCCCGTTACAGCCTTCTCGGCCGACACGGGAAAGGATGGAAGAGAGGCTTTGCTTCAAAAACCCCTCGGGCAGTCAGTCCCCGTGCTCCTGCAGGGCTCTGTGGAACAGCCAGCTGGAACGGCAGGAATGAGCAGAAATCCCGGGCAGCTGGATGAGGAGTATCAGAGGCTCCGTGGCGGTGGCTGGAACGGCAGCACGTCCCGGCAGGACAGGGGGTGCAAGGCCCACAAACAAACAAGAAGAAGCAGCCGCTCTGTCTGGGCTATGGCGAATTCCTTTTTCCAAGTGTCTGTCCTGCTCGGAAAAAGAACCAGCTTCCCTACCGCAGCTGCCCTCGCCTTCTCTTTTACCTGCCCTCCCTTCCTCCCTGGGCCCAGCCAAGTATCAGCAATCAGGTTTTCCCACAACTAATGGGAAAAATGCCATAGGTGAGAAGGAAGGACACCTAACCTCAAACATTTATTCTTCATTTTTTGAAGAGTGATTCTGAGGAGAAAATATAAAATTGTAGATGTATGTGCCTTAAATAAAATATTTAACTAAGAGATCATTTTCTGTTCTTTGAAGTAATTCAGATTTGTCTGGGTTTGTCAAGTGGTATATAAATCAACTATAATTAGTTCACCCTAATTTTGGTAGGGACACTAATTGGTAGAGGGACATTATTAGTTCACCCTAAAGTTTGCCACATATTAATTTTAAGCATTTTCAAATTTACAGACAAGAATTATTCAAGTCCATGTAATTTTTGATATGTCAAAATGCAAGATAAGGGTTATTATTAATGTTTGCAACTATCAAGATATGAACCCCTTCATGTTATAGGATGCCCTGTTTAAAACAAAGATTCTGCTAAGTATTGTTTGAAATTTTTTGGATGGAGTATTTCTCAGATCTATCTGTACCACTGAGATGCTCTTCATGAAAGTCTGTTTTGACAGGAAAAAATGCATTTGAAGTATTTCAAAAGGTTGACATTCCTGGACTAGAATTTTTCATGTTTGATTCCAAAAAAGTGTTACAAATAGCAATTTCTATGAAAGTTATGTCACATAATGCATAAAAATGTGTATTACTTTAACTACTAAGAGAATTATTGAATAGAATATTGGTCTGAATTGGAACATATATCAGTCAGCTACATTAGATTTTGTGGCAAGGTTTAGATAGCAATTAGAGGGGGACATGGCTACAGGGTTGTCTCCATGAGAAGCTGCCAGAAACTTCCACCATGTCCAACAGAGCCAATGCCAGACAATTCCAAAACCAACCCACCACTGGCCAAATTGAGCCCATCAACAACAGCTCTGGAATAACACATTTGAGATAAAAAATGCAGCAGAAACAGCAATTAAGGAGAGTAAACATCTCTGGAAATACCAGGGGCAGCAAGGGAGGACGAGGAGATGTTCCAGGCAGCAGAGCAGAGATGCACACCATCATCAGGCAGCTGTGTCCTTACAGCCCTTGGAGGTCCATGGTAGAGCAGAGATCCACCTGCTGCCCACAGACAACCCCACACTGGACCAGGTGCATGCCCCAAAGAGGCTGTGACCCTGTGAGAAACCGGTGCTGGAGGAGGCTCCTGGTAGGAGGACCTGTGGACCCATGGAGAAAGGAGCCAGTGCTGTAAGCAGTTTTGCTGACTGGACTTGTGACTCCATGGGGAGCCCGCACTGGAGCAGCCTGTTCCAGAAGAACTGCACCCCATGAAAGGGACCCATGCTGAAATATTCATTAAGAATTGCAGACTGTGGGAAGGGTTCACATGGGAGAAGTTCTTGGAGAACTGTCTCCCGTGGGAGGGATGCAATGCTCCTGGAGAGCCTTCCCGTTTGAGGTGGGCATTCAGTCAGTAATTAGGATCTAGAAGAAACAAGCACTTCTGTGAAACAACTGGCTTGACCCAAAGCTACAGTAGTAGCAAGGGGGCAGGTTTTGAGCCATTTTTGTTTCTGCCTCTTTCAAGGGCCATCGAATGGAACATACTTAGCAACACTCTCTCCTTCATGACTCAGCTGAAGGTCAGGACCACATAACAAACTGTTACATGTTGAAGTCAAAGAGCTAGAACAGGAGAGAATTTCATAAGCCTTAGTTTGACAGCAGGCTGTCATCTCAGCTTTAAATGACATAAGGTTAAAACAAGTACCTCAACTTGTAGTAAGAAAACAGCTGTTTCTTCTGTGTATCAATGCTCTGTCCAGTTATATGTCACCTGTCCTCTTGCATCCATCCTGTCTCCTCCCCCTGTTATCATAATCTCTTTTGTGTCCCCTCTCCCTGCCTCCATTTGCTTCATATTCCTTTTAGGAACTTTTTTCAGAGTTATTCTGCAAACCAGTCTGACATTTCAGAACAGTGGCCCTGCCTTTGAGACATGACTACAAAAGTACATACCAACATGTTCAAAATTTGGACACCTTCACAGTGGAACTTGGGGGGAGGGTGGGGGGTGGTATTACTACTCTCCAAAAAGGTAGGCAATTGAACTTCTCATCCTTAAGACACCAAATTCAAAGCAACTTTTAATACTTTGGTCTCTTAGCTCAGCATTTGAATGCACAGTTTTCACCACATAGACTAAAACTGCTCCATTGTTTACATGTTCATACTGAAGTAACTAAAGAAACAGACTGACCTTCCATGCTATTTTATAACACAAACATACACTTAACAGTAGCATGCTAGTAAAGTCTGGCTACAACTGGAACAAACACCCCTGGGCATTCATATCCTGCTTCTGGGAGTCTGCAAAAGGTGACAAGGAAGAAAAGCCTTTGTAAGTTTCAAATAATTCTAGAAGAATTTATACCTTCATTGGGAAGGAAAAATTAAGTGAAAAGCATTGTTTTTAATTGTTTCAAATGGGGAGCTGGAGGTATGGCAAACTTATAACAAGCACTCGGCAATATTTGTGACAATCTGTATGCATCCAGATGCTGTAGTTCAATTCAATTACATCAATTTAATGTTAATAAAAATGAGCTACATGAGAATAGTAGAAAGAAAACTGGAGAAAAATCTTTCAGATCTGACTTCAGAGCTCTTGTCTAGCTTAGTTGGTATCTCTGGCAGTTTCTTGTGGCTCTATAGCTGCAGTTTCAGCTGAGCTGCTGTTTATAAATGGGCTTGCTATCTCTCTGTGCTCGGACTAAACTACAGAAAAGCACTTGCACAATGGCAAGCAGGTCTCTGCTTAGGAAGCTGATGTAAGGCAATAGTTGGATTTTCAATTCCACTGCTTGCTTACACTGTGCTAATTTGGCCCATGCTACAGAAAGAAAAGGATCTTAATTGGTAGAGGGACATTATTAGATAAGCAGATGGAAATTATCACAAATTATTAAAAAATACCCCCACCAGTCTGCAGATTATAAAGCCTCCATGCTACACTCACAAAGAAGCAGGAGTCTGTGTTATTCAGTGGATTTGTGAAGGGAGACTGGCAGCTGTATAATAGGGACTAGACTTGTAGACCTGAATTATTGCCTGGCTCCAAGATGCCTGAAACAATCAGTTCTAGTATTCTGAAAGTTGGGGAATTTAAAATAAATTTTTGGATGTTTGGTAAAATTTGAGATGCCTGGGATGGTGCTATTGTGAAAGTGCTTACCAAAAGATACTGGTAGCAATAATAATAGTAATGCTGTGCCTACAGGACAATAGCTCTACAACTGTGGTTACAGAAAACAAATATAAACTAAACCGAGCCGCTCACACACACCCAAGGACCACAGTAAGAAGCAGCATGGGCATAGTTAGCTATATGTATTAAATGGGATAACCATGGGGTGAATATCAAAACTAGGAGCCAGGTGCTACTAGGGCAGAGCAGTTTTACAGTCAGTTTGAGATTTATACCTAGGAGACAAATATTTTCAGTGTTCCAAACACAAGTAAGTATGTGAGATAATTATCCAACTGCATTGCCTGCAATGGTTGAGCATCCTATGCTGGATTCTGTACCTGGGATGGGTCAACCCTGGATGTACATACAACCTGGGGAATGAGATGCTAGAAAGCAGCACTGTGGAAAGGAGCCTGGGGGTTCTGGTAGATGGCAAGTTGAATATGAGTCAACAGTGCCCTGGTAGCCAGTAGAGCCAAGCATGTCCTGGGGTGCATCAGGCACAGCATCACCAGCTGGGCAAGGGAGGGGATTGTCCCGCTTTGGTCTCCACTGGTGCAATCTCACCTCGAGTCTTGTGTACAGGTTTGGGTGCCACAATTTCAGAAGGACAGTAAGCTATTAAGCGAGTGTCCAGAGGATGGCAACAAAGATGGTGAAGGGTCTGGAGGGGAAGTCGTATGAGGACCAGCTGAGGTCACTTGGTCTTTTCAGCCTGGAGGAAACTGAGGAAAGACCTCATTGCAGTTACACACCTTCCTCATGAGAGGAAGAAGAGGGGCAGACACTGATCTCTTCTCTACACAGTGACCAGTGACAGGACCCAAGGGAATGGACTGAAGTTGTCAGGGGAGCTTTAGGCTGGATATTAGACAACAGTTCTTCATCCAGAGTGTGGTTGGGCACTGGAACAGGTTCCCCAAGGAAGTGGTCACAGCATCAAGCCTGACAGAGTTCAAGAAACATATGAAAGCCTGTGCCCGAGGAGGTGAGTTACTGTCCAAAGAGAGAAGCCGAAGCTTCTCAAGACACTAGCTCCTTATTCTGGTGGAAATTCCATGCTGTGGTGTGGTTTTATCCAATTTACCCATTAAAGAAGTCACTTATCATCATGTCCTGGTTTAGGGCAAATTTGGGAGAAAACCTCCAATGGGGCGCCCCCCCACCCGGGAAGCAAACCCACTTGGCCGCCTTTCTCCCACCCCCCAACCGATTCAGGAAGAGATTTCTCTGAGAGAAGTGGAAAAAAACCTGTTTATTTAACGGGCACAGCACTACCCAGCACAAGAATGAACAATATCAAATTACAAAACCTCTCGCCGCTCTGAAGAGATGACAAAATTAAGAGGGTCTTTTTCCTGTGGGTGTTCACTCTGTTATCAGTCCCACTGGTGCTGGAAAATGCCGCTGCCCAGGCTAGGCTCCTGGTAGTCCACGGGTGCAAGCTCCCGGTGCTCCCCCGAGTCCCCAGTTCAGAGCAGGTTCGATCCGTTTCAAAGAAAAGGGAAAGAAAAGAGTCCAGAAAGACCTCTCTGCTTCAGCTAGTTGGAAAGCCAAGGCGATCTGTCTCTTGTTGTCTGTCTGTGCTGTAGTCAAAATCCCATCCCGGGATGCAGGGGGGGAGCAAGTACACTCTCTGATAACAGACTCCGTGCTTCTTTTCCACTCACTTTTACTCTTAGATGAAATTTTAAGAATACAAAACCAATGTCTGGGCTAGGTGGATGAATGGGGATACAATTTAACATCATAATCAACCCAGGACAGGGAGTTAGAAAGAAAGTTAGGCTTGACAAGCCCTGGTAAAACTGTTAAAAGTAGGCCCTAGGAAATGTTAGGCCTTGTGCTTGCTAAGATCATGTGAAACTGCACCTGTGTAGTCAGTATATGATAAATTATATAATTGTTAGATGTGATTAGATATAATTATTGTTTAAAGAACCATGAGAAACTATGTTAGGGGTTTGGGGGGATCATGAGAAATCCATGCTTGAGTAAAATCAACGCATAAAAAAGAACAATATAACTTTAATAATTAATATGAAAGTTATATAATGATAGAGTATAAAAACATGTTCAACTCAAAACCAAGTCAGGTCAGATTTGTGTATGTGTACCCCTGACACCCAGAGCTCTTAATAAAGCATCTTCATATAATCATACATGATTATATATAATCATTCCATGATTATGTGTTCCTGAACACTAACAACCCTAGGGGAATGCCCTATGGCCTCTCCCTTTATTCGAATAAAGTAAAAGGACTCCTCTGTCTCCTTTTTGGACATGAACCTCTGGTGTTTGTGGATTAATTTTCCTGTCACCCCCTTAGAGGGGGATTTGGAGCCTAGTGCAAGCTGTCACAGCAAAAAGACAGTCCCATGCGGCTACGCTTTGCTCTAACCTTCTTCCCCAGCTTCCAAGGACACAAAGGACCACGGCACTGGAGCCACTTCACAAGACTGAGATGAAATCTCCACTATCGGGTGTCCAAGAATTCACACTTCAAGCTTGACAGAGCTCAACGGAACGCCCCGAGTACCCGAGCACAGGAGCGCAGCGGCGGCCGAGGCGGGTTCCAGCCGGGCTGCCCAGCCCCGGGGCCGCGGGGGCTCGGTGCGGTCCCCAGGTAACCGCGGCCGGAACAGCATGGCCGCCCCTGAGCCGCGCACGCCGGGCGTCACCGGGACTTGCTTGGCACAGGAAGCGCTGGGCAACTCACCGGGGAAAAGGCGACCTGCCCTCGCTTCCTTCTCCGCCTTCAGCTTCGTCCCGCCCAAACGGGAAGGGCCTTCGGAGCTCAGCTATTTCAGCAGGCCGTACAAGGTAAGGGAGTGAAGGGAGAGAGCCGGGGGTAGCCGAGGAGCAGCGCAGGGCGAAGGGGCAAGCTTTCGCCGTGGATTTCTGCGCAGTGTAGACCCTCTGCCTGGACCCGGTGCAAAGGCTCGGTCTTCATCATGAGGGACCTGATCAGACAGGTGCCAAAAATCATCACAGCATCACAGAATGGTTTGAGTTGTAAGTGACCTTAAAGATCATCCAGTTCCACCCTTCTGCCATGGGCAGGGATACTTTCCACTGGACCAGGCTGGTCAAAGTTCCATCCAACCTGGTCTTGAACATCTCCAAGGATTAGGCATCCACAACTTCTCTGGGCAACGTGTTCTAGTGCTTCACCACACTCTCAGTGAAGAATTTTTTTTCTGACAGAAGTGTGGCACGTAAATCTCTGTCACTAGGCTGTCTAATGCCAAAATCAGAGACCTTTGCAAAGTGTGTTTGCTACTTGTGGATGGCAAATGAAGGAAAGGTCTTTTACTGGATAACAGGAGAAGGCAGAGACATTGTTTGCCAGGGACTGAGGATGAACAGGCCACTTGGTATCAATGAAATGTGAGGTAATTAGGAAATAAAAAAAAAATTAAGAAAGGTATCATCTGTCACTGGGGTTTGATGCAGCACCAGTGGATTTTGTTGTAACACACACTCTTGCGAACCCTTTAATAATAAACTTTTCCATTTTCATTTGAAGGAAAAGATTTTCTGTGTGCATTGCATAAATTTTCCACATGGTCAGCTTTAATAAAAATCAATAGAGCTACTGAAAACAATAACATCAATATATGCCTCTGTAACTGAATGCTTCTGAAGGTGGTACACTGCCACTCAGTAAGTAGTACCTCAGGTGTTCTGGCAAGGAGCCTCACTCCTCAGTCTACTGCATTGTCACCATTGTTTCTCATTCTGTTCACCATTCTCATATTTAAAATCAGTAATGAAAACAATCTTACATCTTCTTCCTCAGGTGAACTACAGTTCCAGGGTGGTGAACTTTTCAATGTAGTGTCATATGTCACATTGAAGTTTAACAATGTCTGATACAGTTGAGGGGCATTAAAGGCTTTTTTCTCAAAAAAAAAAAAATTAGTATAAAAAAGTTCTGAAATTCCTGTTATGTCAATGTAACATAGCAATGCTATGACAATTTTTAACAATAAATACAACCCATGAATCTTCTCCTCTCCCAAGTGACAAGCTGACGAATGCACCAAGCACCGGGCAGTTCGTGTTGATTCCAGCATTACCTTGGCAAGGTGATCTGACACAAAGGTGATCAGGCACAGCTGGTGCCATGCTTCACAAAACAGTAGGGAGAGCACAACAAGAGTAAGGCAAGGGCAGGTCAGAGGGTGCTCTTGGGGCTGGTGGAGCTCATTAGTCTACACAGAATTAGCAGCCATATGGTAGAGCTTTTCCTTACAATATAATTTGTTTTCACACTCACAACAGCCTGGTTTGTGAAAAATTATGCTCCAGTGGCATGGAAACAAAAAATGGTAACAGCTGTTTAATAGGTTTCTTCACAGCCCAGGCCTTGGACACAGGGGAGGAAGCAGATTCAGCCCATTCTTTTGCACAATTTAGGAATTAGATAATTTTAATATTTTTATTTATAGAGGAAAAGGAGTCTCATTCCTTTTTGCAGCTTAAATACCTAAAACCAACAATGTATCAGAGACTGAAGCACAGAGAAGCAGGAAGAAGATGGGCTCATCACATGGCCAGAAGCTAGAAATTCTTGCCTTTTAATCCCTTAGCTGGCAGTTGCTCCCTGGAATGCTTTACATAAGTCATTGTAGCCAGTGTGCCTGGTGTTTCCTCTTCTGAGATGTGGAGAAAGCTATTACCAATTTTACACGTGTCTAGAATACTAATGAATGAATAAAGCATTTAGCTTTAGCAGCAGTACACAGAGGATGCCTACCCTGAGTGCACATTTATCATCAGCTCTGTGTGACTCACTTGCTTTGATGGGTTTAAGAAACAGCTCACCACCACCACCACCACCCAGGCCAACCAAGTTATAATTTACAGCAAAGAGAAACAGCAGCAGAAAGTTACCAGTATATTGAGCAAAGAAGTGTTGTCTCTACAAATCTGGCAGAAAATCTTAAATATGTATTTAGGACAGGGCTTGTTTTTGATATAACAGGCTGACTGACTATCTGTGAGTTCTGGAAAGGATGAATTATCTGCTCTGACATGAGCAACAAAAGACACTCTTGCTCTGAAATGAGTAACAAATAGTGCCACGAGTACCAGCAAAGCGCGAATAACATTTCTGGTGGTGAGTACAAATTAAATACCCACCTAATGAAACTGGTATCATGGAGAGGAAAGGAGAGGGAGGAAAGGAGAAGCAAGGAAGCACAGAAATAATGATGGAGATGACAAATCATGCGCAGGGTACTCTTGAAAGTGTCTGAAATCCTCTGAAGCTCAATGGTTTTTGAGAAGTGAAGGGATAGATAGGTTAAATACAAAATAATCTCTTCTCTTGGCCAAACCAAGTATTGGAGATACCTTTACAAATAAAGCCTGAAATTACAGCAGTGTCTTACTAGTGCCCTTAGCCATGCTTTCCTTTTAATGGAATCATTATAACCTTGACCTGCCATGACTTGACTATATTTGGAGAATACCACTGTTATTTGAAAGACTCAAAGTACATGAGATTTTCAAATGTTAAATTTGACACACTGTAAAATTAGAGGAGAAAAAAGCCCAACAAAATTCTTTTAGTCAGCCATGCACAAAGCCAATGATGATTGACAGGTTTAACAGAATATGGACCTTTTAATGAAGTTCAGTAACAACTGGCAGCATATTTCAGTAGTGAATTTTGGTTTTTTCCTTTGAAAAGTTTTTTTTGTGTTGAAATTGCTTTGATTCAATTTATGAGAACTTCCTGGTTGGATTTCACAAACACCTTTGTTAGAAGAGCAGGTCTTTTGCTTATTTGGATGCAAACTATGTCAACAGTTGAACAACTGTATTACGGCTTGGAGTGTGCTTTATTTTCATGCCTGATATATGTGTGTCATGCATACCACAGGATCACAGGATTTCCACTGTGGCACATTTCTCAATTCTGCTGTAATCAGAAATTAAATTCTGTTTACACTGCAGGGTACCTTTGTCTTTTTTAAAGTTCCTGTTTTGCTTTTACATAATTGTGCCAGATCATTTGACAAATACACAAATTTAGGAGGGAGAATATTAAGTGCAGAAAATTAAAACAGATCAGTTAAATTTCCAAAATTACAGCAGATTACAGGAGGGAAAAAATGAAGTAAATTAGTAAATTGCCACAAGGGAAATTTTAGAGCTGAATGAACTTAATAAATGGTACCATATGGCATTAGGTATCTTGCAAACTGTTCAAAAGGACTGGCCCAAACTTCCTGAGGTCGGTAATATTACAGTTATCATCTAATGTAATATATGCACTATTTAGGTATTGATTTGACTACATGTATTCTGTAATCTGTAAAGTAAAGCAATTCTGTGAATTAGCCATTTTTTTCCCCTTTTTTCAAGACAGGAGATTTTTTCACCTATGATGCCGTTTTTAGAATACCAGAAGATTGCAACCAATATCTTCCGCGATGTGACAGAAAACACGCAAAGGGTCGTGGCCTTAAAATTCATGAGGAGGTAATTCTTTGAAAAATTCATAATTATCTTTGTTTAAGGTGTTTTGTACTTTTTTTACATGACTGGAGGCTATAGGCATTGATTTACCCTTTATAACATAGCCCATATGGTAAGAAAGTAACTGGAAGGAGGATACCATTGTGCTCAGCCTGCAGGTTTAGGAGAAAGCATTATCCCATGAAAACACTATATTTATCTTTCATATCCTGAAGATTTCCAGGTGACAAGATGTATGAAAATTAAAGCAAGGAGGAAGAGGCAAATCATCTCTTCAGGGTGTACTCTGAACCATTTGTGCACCTCAAGAGTTGTACTTTAGGTGGTTCTGCAGTTATTTTTGTGATACTTAAAAACACTTCTCCCTGAGAGGACTGGATTCAGAGGCCATGACTTCACTACTGTCCTTTAGCCCCCACCCTCTCTATGCCAGTATTTGCTGTGAAAGCCTAAGTATCTGAAGCTGGTGAGTTTGTTAGGAAAACCTACACCAGATTGCCCTGAAGGAAGGAAATTCATAGGGAGCAAATGTAAAGGTGTGGTCAATGAGAACACATGGGCATCCCTGTGCAAGTGTCCTGGTTTAGGGCAAATTTGAGAGAAAACCTCCAAATGAGGTCCCTCCAGAAAGCAAATTTAAGTAGCTCTTCCCCGAACTGGTTTGGTAAAAAGATTTCTTTGGAGAAAAATAGAAAAAAAACCCTGTTTATTAAACAGAAATTGAATATTATAAAACAATGAAACCTCTCACTGTTCAATGAGATGGCAAATCCAGAAAAGTCCTTTACAAGGGGTGTAGCTTGACTGGCTCAGTCTCTTATCAGTCCCTCCAGCGCTGGAAAGTGCTGAGGCCCAGGCCCCGGGCATGAGCTCCCAGGGTTTTTCTAGGTTATCATGTCCAGAGCAGGTTTGAACAGATCCAAGAAAAAAGGGGAAAAAAAAAAACAGTCCGGGGAACTTCTCTGCTTCAGCTAGCTAAAAACTAAAAGTAAAGGAGAGCTCTGTCCTGCTGTCTGTCCATGTTGCTGCAAACAACACAGTCCAGAGAAGCATGTGAGAGACTGAGTGGTGCACTTCTTTCCCCACCTTCGCTCTTGGAACCAGTCTTAAAGGTGCAGAACTTAATATGTAACATAAACAGAAGAGGCAACAGGGGATACAAGCATCATAAAGTCACCCCAGGACAGCAAGTATTTGAAGCCAGCAGAATCTGGGTTTGATGTGCAACCCAATTGGTAAATACTGCCCTGGAAACAGAAATACTATAATATATATGTATAAATGTGTGTGTATTTTTGCATGCAGCATCTGAATAATACACATATATACAAGTGTCTGTATATATAATTGTATTTATACATACACACACAAAATTGCACATAGAGGCAGAGGCTGTCAAAAACCAAATGAAGTGTAACCTCTGTGTACTAATAACCTCAAAATCCCAATGGGTTCATGGGATGTAAAAGTGATGGGTAGGCTAGGAATGGCTGCCCACTTTGATGGTTATATATGATAGAGAAGGAAGAATGATACGAGAGTTCAGATTACTCTAATTCCTTCACAATAAAATTGTTTTGTTCTGACAAAGTCCACTGGTTGGGATTTGTCTCACTAGCAGTTATATATGACAGGCATTTCAGTCCAAGTGTGTAGCCATAATGCCCTTCATCTCTATCAGACAGTGCAGGAAGTATTAGATGCTCCCAAAGGAATCCCGGGAGTGCCCATTGGCATCACCTGCTCATGCCTAAAAACTGCAAATCTGTGTATGTATGTAAATTATTACTCCAATTAGAAATTAAACTCTTAATTTAAAAAAAAACAAAAAACAAAAACACCTTCTCTTCCCTAGTACCAAGCTCAACCTCCAAGAGGGATATCTGTGTACAGATAAAGTTCATCAATATAAAGTTACAGCTTTTTACCGAGTTCTTGTATCAACAAAACTCACTTTCCTATCAGTTTTCTTCCTAGAGCAAACTTGTATGGGCCAGAATTCATACCAGCTCTGCTGGGCAGTGCACAAAAGGGACTGTGCAAATAGATGTCCCTTAATCCAGCCCTTTAAACAGCATGGGGACACATCAAACCCACAGCTGCTTAATACTACAACATGATCCTCCTGCATGTGATGACACCCAACACTGGATGTAACCAGTGCAGGTCACATACTCAATTTCTCTTTAATTATCACAGTAGGTCTCTCAGGCTTTATATAATAACTAAACAATAAAATATAATAAATAAAAGTACTACAATTTACATCTTTCTAGTACAGCACTGAAAGCAGACAGACTGAACACACCACAGTACACTGCTTTACTTGAAGTGGAAAAAAACAAACCACTGCAAGTAAGCCCCTCATTTCCTGCAGGTAGCCTGGGTACACTCACAGAATTCAAGAGTACAGTGACAGGTATGGAGTTTAGCTACATGTGGCTGAGTAACTGCAGTGGAGTGCATGCACACAGCTGCCATTGCTGATTCCAAGTGCTAACAGTGCTAGAATTACATGCTGTGAGGGTGGATAGCAGGACGCTTCCCAGCCAAGATTTTCCCAACTGTTGGAAAATCTGAAACCCCCTGAATGCCAAACCCACAAAGATGAAATGCCAGTGTGCCCAGTCAGCACTTGTGCTACCAAGGATGCTGAAAACTGAATCCTCTTTATTTAAAAGGAACACAAACTATTGGAATTATATACTGCTGCCTGTCATTAGTACGGTAAATCCTGAATTTCTAGCGAAGTCTTTCTTGATGGCACAAAGATTTTTTTAGTTTCTCATTTTTTCAACATTTATCTGCAACTAGGGCAGAGGAGGAAATGGTCTTAATTTTTCCCGTCAGTCCTCTTGACTTGATTTTCATTCTGCTGGGGTTAAAAGTTGGTGTACTGAATAGCTTTTAATAGGGTGGAGTAAGGTGGGCAGGAGAACTGGGGGATAAATGTTTTGAAATGAGCTTTTCTATTGAGTGGGTTAGTTAGTTAGGTATAGTCTTTTTGTTTGTCTTTTTGTTTGCTTTTTAAAAGAGTTTACAGCATCTTTCCAAGAAACTCAGGTTCTGTCCATGAGGTAGGAAATATCTCTTAGCTGATTGCCCTGCTATGAGATACCTGTGTTCCCACCTGCATCTTTTCAGGACTTAAGTGCTAATTTGCCCAGGCTTGTGTCTCTTGTAGCAAAGAAGTCATTTGCTTCCACTTGAATTATGGTGCAGCATCTGCATTTTGATTTGCCTTTTAGATACTATTTATATTGTAAGACTAGAAAAACACATTGCAGACCAAGGCTTACTGTGTTAGTCAGTGTGCAAACATACAAGCAGCCTGATAAATCTGAGACCTTTTGCTAGGGAAAGAAAAATAAACAAATCCTATCTTTCCCTTCTGGCTTGGTACCTCCCTGTTGCTGTAACACAGGAAAGAACTGCAGATTGCAAATAGTGATTATACAGCCACTTAAAGTGCAGTTTACTAAGAACGAGCTTAAAATCTTTTCTTGGTCAGGTTGTTTCTCATCAAGTCCACTTTCCATAATTGCAAACCAGTTGCTTCTGTAATCTTAGAGCTACAAGTGTTTTTAATAAAACCTTTCATCCATTTCAGAAATAACGTAGTATGTGTTTTATTTCCTTCAGGGAAAGCTTGCATGGGCTAGTGGTTGCTCGGGGTTTTTCTTTAGAATTTGCTTTTTTCATGCTTTTTTCACTGAATTGTGCAAGCAGGGTCGGTGTTCCTGTAACAGGGGGTACAAATCTGTCTTATTTTTCAAAAGAATCATGCAATTCAATGCACAAGAAAACTAAAATCTGTGCTTTTCTAGCATTTAGTTTGCCAGTAATCTCATGGTATTCACATGTGTATATGTATTTGTGTAAAAAATTACCAGTCCACAGCTCCATACCTTACCATCTCATCATTTAGTGACACATTCATGGTTTATTAAGATAAAAATAACATAAAAAACTAGGGCAGAGACAGAACAGTAAAGGCACTAAACAAATACACATCCATATGGCAGATGTTGTACCATTCTCTCAGTTATTTTACCCCTGGCCTCAGCACATTTAGCAGTAGAAGATTGTTTTCTGTTCACTCTGTGATTTTCTTCTATAGGCAACTTTTGTGTTTTCACAGGAAATGGCAAGACCTGTTCCTCTGATGACATCTTCAGAGTATGGGAAGCACATACATAAACCCTTAGACCCAGCAACTGGAGAGCATGCAAGGGTTTATAGCCTGCATGCAGCAATCTACGGAGAAGGCAGCCACCCTGCTCATTGAAAAAACCTCCAGGCCTGGATCCATGTGAAATCTTCTGTATCTGTCACCACCAGCAACAGTTATCTGGAAAAAAAACCAAAACACTTTGAAAAACAATATGGTGGTTCTGCCTTTTTCTTTACAGTTTAATTAATGAGAACGATCTGGATTAAAAGTAGGGTGAAATAGTTGCTGCAGTTTTTCTCATGCTAATTAAAATGTATGTCTTCTCCTTACATCCTCATAAAAATCTCATGAAGAGCAGCATCAACAATAACTTTTTAGAACATTTTAGGCAGCAATGCTGGGAATGAGACCTGTTAGGTCAAAAGCTGTCTCTGCAATTCTGGGCATTGCTTCTACATAACCACCCGCAGACCTAACATTTAAGCAAGCTTTGACTCAAAGGTATCAGTGATCACAGATTATTCAATACTTACTGAGCTGCTAGAGAATTGTGAGACATTGTTTTATGTGTACAACAGCTGAAGTGGATATTCAGCTTAGAATTTTCAAAAATGTATGGGCTTATATGCTTAGCAGTTTCAGGAGACTTCAAGTGGAACTCAGAAAGAACTCCTGAGCACTTAGCATTTGAAGAGACAAAATCTGGGTTTAGCTGAATTCAGACATTTATTTCACTTAATTCCTCTATAGGAATGGTGTCCGGCTGATTTAAAAAGAAATAGCATTATCGGTTCTGTATCCAATCTGAAAAAAATGGAAAAATAGACTAAGTAATGTCAGGAAAATTAATCCACAAACACCAGAGGTTTATGTCCAAAAAGGAGACTGAGGAGTTCTTTTACTTTATTCAAATAAAGGGAGAGGCCATGGGGCATTCCCCTTGGGTCTCTCAGATTTTTGGAGGGCACAGCCTCCTTTTTACGCTAATTTTCCAGCTGCTTGTCCCTTCTCTCTTTCCTCATTGGCTGAGGTACTTGAAAGTTACAGACTTCCCAGAAGGCCTGATACCTGGGATACCCACCCCCCCCACCCCCCAAAGCATAATCCCTTCTTAATTCTTAACTCTTGTGGAATTCGTGGTGCTTCCTCAGTGCCTCTTTCATCCTTCAATGGAATCCATCCCGTTGTTTCTGTTATCTCTCAGTCATAGTTTCATCTTATCAGCACACCCACAGCTTGTTTGTAAAGACAAACCTGTCATTCCTCTCAGTAATAATAGCAGAACAAGCACTAAATAATTTGGTAGAAAGGGTGAAAAAAACCAGGAGGATTTGAGCAGTAGTCACTTAAAAATCATGTTCAGCACAAATGTTTAAATCTGATTAAACATTTAATGCCTTATACTTTCACAGAATCCAGTACAAAAAATTTAAGGTCATTTCAGGAGGAGTTTCTCCTACAGAGTATGCATCAGTTCGGTTCTCAAGAGCTATTGATCCTGTTGTTTAGAGGTGAGGCAGTATTGTTCGGAAAGGAACAGCCAGAGTGATCATACCGGAAAAAGGTAGAAGTCCACAGCTGTGACTGACATTGGTTTTCTCAGGTATTTAGACACAGGAAACCTGTGTCATTTATAAATACAGTGAGACATCTAGTAAAAAAAAAAAAAAAAAAAAAAAAAGAGAGAGAGAAACAAAAAACTTCTTAATGTAGGACCTGAAAAAGTAGTAAATTAGGCAAGCAATAGCACTTGTTTGGCATGATGTGAGAAGCAGAACACATAAAGCAGCCCATTCTGAGAGGTGTTTGTTACTATCATTATTCATGACCTGCAGTTCTACACTCAATGGGCTATGGACAAAAGGACATTAACAGCTACATTCCTTTTCAAAAATAAACTATTCACTAAACAAATTCAGCAGCATTAAATGAAAGGAATCATAGTAAGAACAAAGGGAGAAGGAAGTGTTTTCTAATACCACAGTGCTTTTT
This sequence comes from Pseudopodoces humilis, assembly GCF_049639895.1. Taxonomy (NCBI): domain Eukaryota; kingdom Metazoa; phylum Chordata; class Aves; order Passeriformes; family Paridae; genus Pseudopodoces; species Pseudopodoces humilis. Next base: position 70,180,425 of record NC_142200.1, on the reverse strand, counting down.
CAAAAATCAGTATCAAAGTTAATACCAGTAAAGAATGAGATGGAATATGGCCATATTCTTAGCAGGTTATTTTTACTCTGGGACAGTCAGTAGAAATAGGTTTTTTTAAGTGACCTTACTATATTTACAAACCATCTGGCTATTGGAAATCCAATTTGTTTGAGAATACCACCACCTTCTGGCCTATGTGAGGAATAGGCATCACTTCCACCACGGAGAAAGTCAAACATCCAAACACCAGTTTGAGTTTTTCTATCTCATTTCTTTGTTTATGTCACACTTTTCTCATTCCTACTCACTTTTGAGGATCTTTCACAGGTTTTCCCTCCCACTACTTGTTTCTCATTTGTCGCCCTGAAAACTCAGCTTCTGAGCTTGCTAACATAGTTTTCTAAGGACTTTCCTAGGACAGTAACTGTAAGCATAGATATGTGTACATTCTTTGTGTTACACGTCTTGTGATGGGCATCTCTCATGGCCAGTGCAGTGAGAAAGTGTTATCCTGACCATCCAATCCCTGGCCATGGTCACAAGCCTATAAATCCTGGGAGGAAAAATAAACTCGGCTCTTTCTTGCACCACACCTTGACCTGTGTTCGCGTGATCTATTGATCTTCAGCGGTAACATCTGGTGAACCCCACCGTGTCTTGCACGTGTGTTACAGGGTACTGTCTAGCCTGTGGCTATGGATGGTTTTGGGCTTTCTCTTACGGAGGGCCTGGTTCTGGAGATATGGCATGCGGTGTCTGATCAGAGAGGGATTGATGTTTCGTATGCTGACTTTCAGCAATTGTGTGAGTATGGCAGAATTGAGGGGTTTTTCCCTGTGGTTGAAGCGATTTTTTCGCAGTCGGCTTGGGACGCTTTAGGCGATTCCCTGATCGAGTCTCTGCTGGTCGGTTATGAGCCACAGCTGCTCCGGCTGCTCGGGATCTGGCAAAGGTGTGGCGGTGTTCTGATGTCGGGTCCCGAGGTCAGCTCCCCCGGGATCGCCGGGGCCCCCGGTGGGTTGAACGGGGGCGCCACGGACCCGGGGGGTGTAATGCCGCCTCGGCCGGCGCCCAGGAGGTGTAGGCCCGGGGCGGGGTTGGATCCCTGCCGGCAGGCTGTCAGGGGCACCGCAGACCCAGGGGGTTTAACGCCACCTCGGCCGGCGCCCTGGCGGTGGAAGCCCGGGGCGGGCTCGCCTCCTCCGTGTGCCCTCCCGACACAGACTGATGGGGGGCTGCTTGAACGGGGGGCCGCGCCGGCCCTGGGGGATGCCTCAGGGTCTGTCCCATGTCCCTGCTGCGGCTGGGCCGTGCCCTGCCCAGTGGTGGGGGATGGGCAGGGCCCGGGCCCCGTGCCGGATTCGTGGGGTGTGGAGACGGGTGCTGCGGACGCCAGGCCGGGTTCTGCCGGCCCCATGCTGCCGGATTCCCGTCCTGCGAGCCCGGGTTGTTCCCTGGCAGCAGAGCAGGATGGTGCTGGGTCTCTGCGGGCTGCGCCCCGACTGGCGCCGCGTTTCCCCCCTGCCTCGCGGGAGGCGGACCACGCTGCGCCAGCTTCATGTCCCCCCGCCTCGTGTTCTTCAGCATCGCCTGAGTCTGCAGCTGGAGGCAGCCCCCTCCCGTCCCCTCTGGCGGCCCGGGCAGACCAAGGTCCTGAGCTGTTTACCACTGGCTCGGGTGGTGCTGCCGTGGGGGAGAAGCCAGTGGCCTTGACGGGCCAGGGGTCCCAGGCTGCTGGAGCTTCTTCAGCTGGCCTGTGGACTTTGTCCTCCTGTAAAATGATTGTGCAGCTTGAAGGCACTGGGTGGGGGAACTTTCAAGAACTGGGAGATTAATTTAGCAAAGGCCACATGGTTGGTGAACACCCGAGGTTCCACTAACCGAGCAGACCCTGCCCAATCTGAGCCCTTTAGAACGACAGATGGAGATAAGGTTCCAGTGGTACTTATGAGAGGTATGCTGGGAAAAACTGTTTGGGTTAATTCTGCCTCCAGCAAAGACAGTCCAATCCGTGGGGTTGTCTTTGCTCAGGGACCGGGTTGCACTTGGTGGGTGATGCAAAAAGATGGAGAGACCCGGTGCATACCTCAAGGGGACTTGGTTTTAGGTGAACTACCCATGACACTGTGCTTGTATCTGTATCTGTATGTACATATGTATATAGTTAAAGTAGTATGTGTTCATGTATAATTTAAAGGTTTAATATTTGATGTAACATTTTGGTATGGGAAAAAATTCGGGGTGGATAGTGTTGAGGGTTAGGTGTCCTTTTTTTTTTATTATTTTGTTGTTCTGGCCTGCCCGTGGAAATTTTACCCATTAGCTATGGAGACAACCTAACTGTGGATATTTAGTGGGTGCTTGACAAAGGACAAAGAGTGTCCGGGCTCAGGGTGGGGGGGGAAGGGGCAGGAAAGGAGGGTGGGGACAGTTTTTGGCTGGTTTTCTTTGGCTTCGGGAAAAGACATTCGTTTGCTGGGTCGCGGAGCTGCTGCGGTGGGGAGAAGGGAATTTCGCCATCACCCAGACAGAGCTGCTGCTTCTTCTCCTTCTCCCCTCTTGGTTGGTGGCCTCTCACCCCCTGTTCTGCCGGGACGTGTGGCAGTACCAGGCACCGCCACGGAGCTGCTGATACACCTCATCCACCAGTCCAGGATCTCAGCTCATTCCTGCTGTTTCCAGCCAACTGTTCCTCGGAGCCCCGCAGGAGCACCGGGGACTGCCCGCCCAAGGGGTTTGTGAAAACAAAGCCTCTCCTCCATCCCGTCTCAGCCGAGAAAGCTGTCCCGGGGTCCCTGGTTCTGTGTTCTTGTTAATGCTGTAGTTATTGTTGTTTGTTTGCCTGGTTATACTAGTAAAGAACTGTTATTCCTATCCCCAGATCTCTGCCTAATTTTTCAAAATTGATTTCAAAATTATAATAATTCAGAGGGAGGGGGGCCTACATTCTTTCATCCCAAGGGAGGCTCCTGCTCTCCCTAGCAGACACCTGTCTTCTAGAACCAAGACACTGACATACAGAATAACTCTGAAATGAAAAAAAAAATTTAATTTTTTTTTAAATCCCTCTGACATCCATGGTGTCCAAGACTCCCTTTCCTCAACATCTTATTGTAATAAATGGAGATGATTTGTGCTAACTAAATTGCAAATACTTGAAAAGTTATTATTATAAAGCAATAAAGGGAATCAGTGTTACAAGGCAGATGGACCCCTTTATAGATGTTGCATGTTAAAAATAGGATACAGGATGTAGTTTTAAGATAAGTAATGTCCCAAGACAAAATTCGACCTTGAGATGGACAAAGTTGAAATAACTTTAAACATAAGGCCTGAAATGATAAAATGTAAGACTAATTAGTAGAACATAATGCTTACTTACATCACACAACGCTTAGTACGCACACACAACCTGTAAGGTTATCCAGAGGACAACAAGAAGGAGTGTAAATCTTCATCCAAAGACCACTGAAAGAAGACTGAAGACCCCCTAGCAACAAGTGAGGCCATGAAGAATAGTGATGTAAATTTTAAGAATTGGAAGTAGGAGGAAATTTACGGGAAACATTAATGAATATGTATAAGCATATAGTATGTAAGTTTAGCTTGAATTGCTTTATTTCATACATGAGGTAGGGTGAGAAGCCATTCTCTGTACCCCAGTTGTTTTCATACGTGAGGTGGGGTGAGAAGCCCTCCCCGTACCACCGTCGGTTTTGCTTATGCTTTAATCATACTCAAATACTGCCAAACTGTATTCACACACACACACACATACACACACACACATACATATATATATATATATATCTGAATGTATTGACTAAATTGTACTCTTTTACTAAATTGTATTCCTTTTATACCAAATTACTATTCAATTCACTAAATTGTATTCTTCTATTAAATTGTATTCTTGTATTCAATTCACTAATTTGTTTTCTTTTTTTTTTTGTTATTAAATTGCTGCTAACTCAATAGACCTAGTTGTCTAATTCTAATTTTATTTACAACATTATTATCATCCACCTCTCCTGGGCATGTGCCTTTCCTCATCACTGCCTTCTGTGTTTCCTGCTGCACACAACAGTTTATTTTGCTCACTCCTGTCTTACAACCCACAAACCCCATTGACTGTGTTGCTAACAGCTCTTGCTGAGGGGAGAGGAGTCCAGCTGAGCAGGGCAGCCAGCTGACCACTTTCCTTTCTCTACTCACCACTAAAGCAGAGAGATCAGGCAAGTGGCATTGCCTGATTTTGCTTTACATTATACAAATTGTTTAACAGATAAAGAGGTGATATTAAAAATACAGAATACAAGCAGCTGTTAGCAGCTGTTTTCAATGCAGAGTGGCTGCGTAAATACCAATTAATGCTGTGCTTTTCTCTCCATTTTCCTTTCTCTGACTTTATAAATTATTTACTTAAAGTTCCCAAACTTCAGATATTTTATAGAAATTTGTATCCCAGTTTACTTTTTCTGCATTTGCAGAACTTAGAATGCCCACAAAGGAAATGAACGCTTTGGCACCATATACAGATTAAATTACTAATCCAAAGAAATTATACTTACCAACTACATAGAAATAGGGTGTTGATACCGCTGATGCAAAATATATTCTTTTTTTCAGTAAATAAAGTAATCTTGTCTTCACCCTTTTAAAGAGGTGAACGTCAGGAGAACTGTGAGGTGTGGGACATGCCTTTACCTGGTATTTGAAAGGAGTTTCAGACACTAGGTAAAGACAGAAAACCAAATTGAAAGAGGGAGATGACATTTTTGTAATGACCTCATATTAACATAGCAAAATGTATTCTGTGCATTTCAAAGCCAAGTCTATTGAGAGACCTACAGTCTGAGGTCTGATCTGCTAGAAACTTAAAATCACCAAACAACCATCCAAACATCCTCAGGAAGCTTCAATGCTATATCATGTGCATGAAAAATGCACAGCTGTTTCCATTCATACAAATATACCAAGTCATTCAGTCAGATAGAAATGTTCCATATTTTCAGCAAGGAAAGTTGGTTTGTCCAGTTTCAAAGCTTTTTATGGGAAATACACTCAACTAAGTATAAAACAGGGCTCTAATGACCTTATCTGGTTTGACATGTACTGTACGTCATAAAATGGGCACTCCAGGGTGACAGTCAGAAAAAGCTGGGTTAGCTGGGACATAACAATTCTGTTCAAACCAGGTGGCTGAGCTGAAACAACAACATACAGGTTTTCAGGGGTACCTTCAACAAAGTATCTTTACACAAACCATATGCAGAAGTTAGGAAAAGCTATTCAGTATAACGTGCAGAAAAACTACTTAATCATTAAAATTCTCAATAATTGCTTAAATTAACAGAAAGATAAGTATGAAATAACAGAGGTAGAAAAATGAGAAAATTATTCACAAAAATATCAACACAAGAATACAAAACTAGCAAGATCTTAGTTAAAACTGTCATTTTCTTTCACCAAAAAATGAGGATCCAAAAGATGCAGGACAGTCTACATAGCAGAATAAATTTGAGTTGAGGTCTTAGATAAATACCTCCTTATAACCACTTTTCTCCAAGTTATAACCCCAGTATGTCATTGTTTCTCTCCTGTTTTTTTCTTTTTTTAATCTGCAATTTGTGGATAATACCTAATAATTCCTGGGGCTTTGTCTGCTTTGTAAAAATCAACTCCTTTAGGTATTTCATGTTGTTGAAAAATTAAGTGATCAAAATTTCTAATCACTTAAAAAACTTTAGCTTAGTTTTATTAGTAGAGCAATCTTAGCTGAAATCTTATTAAGTCAGTCACCTTTCTGGTATAGCTTACATCTCTCTACAATGATCCTAAAAATGCTATAGTATCAAATAGAGAATAACTCAAAATGATGTGTTGTTCATAACAGATTTGTGTCCAAAAAGCACTGAAATATGCAATAATTACAGCCAAGAACAGGCTATCACATGGAGGATGTTCTAGCATCATGAATAAAAGAAAGGACAAACATGGGGAACACCAGGTCACTGTTTTTTAGAAAACCATAAGGATTAACTGAAATAATTATTTTAAGGGAATTCAGGTCTATGTTTTAAAACTGTACAGTGCAATTTTCAAATTCAACTAAATGACATAACATGAAAGACAATGGCAACTGTGACAAGGAAGCAACAGCCTTTGGCCTGATCACTACTGTCCAGTCACTTTGATCAGATCACTGTTGATTTGACAAATTAAAGTGATAAAAAATAGGTGTTTGACAAGAGATAAATTATTTAACAAAGAAGCATGGAACATCCCAGGAGAAATTCTGCTCCATACCTTGAAGCTTTTGCAGAAAATAGGGACTAAATATTCTTGGCAGAAAATTTATTGGATAACGTTGAATAAGGACACACAATTGTGACAAGTTCAACAAGGTGTGAGGCTCAAAGTGCTTCAGGTGGCTATGCAGCACAGTTTCAAACTTCCTAAACAAGGAAGAAGCACTTGGAGTTAGGTAGTTAAGAGTCCCAAACGAGACAATATACACAGCAATCTGGTCAGTGGTAAGTGTCAGTATTGGAAATGAAACCTTCTGTTACTATCAAAGATGGGCTTTGAAAGGATCATCTTTTTGCAGCAATAATGTATGACCTTGCTGACTGAGGATGCATGGTGAGGATGGACCTGGGGACATGTCTTTCCAGTGCCTCTGTAAAAATTTGCAATTTTTGTCCAAAGTATAGGAAAGCTTCCAGTACATTTACCAGTTCATGATCTGTGAAATAGGGAACATACTTCACTGAATGTTTACACAGTGCAGTGACTAAGGGAACTGCCCCAGTCTGACAAAGAATCACCAGTGAATTCAGTATTACACTTGAAAAGCTTAGATTTAGCTCAGAAACTTTGTGTAAAGTGACATTGTTCAGTCTGTTTAGCAAGTTTGGGCATTGTTTCCCTTCCCTCACAGTTACCTGCAGTATCTTATAAACCATCATTAATTTCCCTGGGACTCCACCTCTCAATGTCTCTATCTTGCATGTAGTTCAATTAGTTCCAGCATCACACAACTTGGGCCTTCTAACTCAAGCAAACTCTCTCCAAGAGCACAAAGATTTTCAGCAGTCAGCTGTCCCCTGCCAAGCCGCTCTCTGCTCTCTGAAAGCAGGCTTGTCATCAGCGTGCTCTGAGGATCTTTACAAAGCTTTATCAAAGCCTGCAATGCATTCAGCAGCTCCATGTTTGACAGTTTTGAGGATTCAAATTCAAACTGTAAGCATAATGCTCTGAAAACTTTATTCTCTAACAGTTCAGGGTTTTTAAGACCGTTGTCATCCACCTCAACTTCAGAAATCCTCTGCAGGGCTCCTGAGGCCATAGTAGCAGACATGACAGCTAAAGAGCTAAGAAAGTAAAAAATGTCTTTTGATACAGAAAGGTTGTTAAACTTCTTGAAAAATAATTGTTCATCCATCCACACATTATTTGATTTAGTACAGTCCCTGATATTGCCACAAAAATGCATAGTTTCATTAACAGAAAATGGCTCCATCTGCAGTTGTATGTGTTTTTTCCTACAAAACATATATGAGATTTATCTTTGACACACAGCATCCTTATGGCCACGGAGCTACAGTTTTGGGGTTTTCTCTGCCCACTGATGAAATTCAACCTCTTGCTTAGGGTCATCAAAGCAGACCTGCTTTCTGGTGTGCTGGATGAATATAGTTGGAAACTTTTCCGGCTAAGCAAAGCTACATTGAATCAAGTGAGATCTGAAATGATACCTAGGGGAAGAAAAAAAGATATGTAGTCTGGAAAACAGCACCGGGGTCACTAAAATGCAGGAAAAAACCCCAACCCAAATCCTTTTGGTGGCTGGAAAGATGGGTACGATCCCTTTCCCACAACCACAAGCACGAGCACAAAGCAATGAAGAGAGTAGAAATGCCGGGAGCTGCGAGCCCTATGTGATAGGCTGCCCCGTGTTCCCGCAAGGACACTGTGAGACGAACAGGGGACGGACACGAACGTTCCCTCGTGCAGGAGCCGCGGGGCGCCACTTTGCCCGCCACTCCCGCGGCCAGGGCGGCACCTGCGGGGCCCCTCCATTCCCCTCCGCCCCAGCACCTACTGCTGCTTCCGCGGGCCAGGGCCGCTCTGCTCCAACCCGGGAGACACCCGGCCATTCCGGGGCAGCCGCGGCGGCCTCACCTCGGCAGCCATCTCGGGAAGCGCGACGCTTGCTGGGACCTTCCGATGCCTTCGCTCGCCCCTCCCGGCTTTCCCCGCTCCGCTCCGCCCCGGTCCTGCCTCCTCCTCGCGCTGCCTCAGCCGCTGTTTCCGGCCCGGCCCGGCGCGGCGCTGCCCGGGCAGTCGCAGAGCGAGGGCTGGCGGTGGTGCTTTGCTTCGGGATTCGTACCCGTACCCGTGCCCGTGTTCGTGTACACCGCGTCCTCCACAGCAAGTACTCCCTTTCCCCGCGCTGGGGCGACACCGGGGTTGGGCGGAGCAGGTGCGCGGGACCGAGGGTTTGTATTTTTCTTTTATATTTGTCTTGGTCCCAGAATGCTTCTGAGGAAGCCGCAAGCTGTTGAAAAACTGTCTTGAGAATGGCTTAATGGCTCAAGGCACGGTCCCACAACCGGGCTTAAAGCCACAGAGCGCGTGGAGCTCTTCTGGTTAATGATAGAAAGAAGACGTTCTTCTAAGTTTCAGTAGGGTGAAACTCCTCCATGTGTGCAGTTCAGATTGAATGAGGATCTAAGGAGTTTATCCATCTACTGATGACATAATTTACGGTGTGTGTACTGAAGGTTCTTGCCTTTTTTCATCCGGCCTGTGAAAGTTTATATTTGACAGAGCAGGTCCATGATGTGTGCGGTCTGGCCCTGCCATGCAGCTGCGGCACTGCTGGGGCAGCACTTCAGCGGCATTCCTGGATGCCTTGTCTGCTCCTACACTGTTGGCTTAGGGAGCTGCTGGACTCCCTGCTAATCTTCTGTGGACTATTAGCTTTCTGACTTTTCCAAGTATTGAATCAGATGAGCCGTAGTTTGGAATTTTATCCTTCGTTTCTTGTTAAGCCCTGGTTTGATCCAGCAAATCACAGGTTGTTTCCCAGCTTAAACGTTTTTTGATGTGTGTTTATCAGCACAGCAACATGTTAAGGGCTGCTGGTGTGGAAGTACTATTAAAGTTACAAGGATTCTTCAGAAAGCTCTATAGCTCAAGAATTATCTTTTTCCTCCCTATTCATTCCAGTTAAACTTGTATCACATAAGTGGAAGTGGTGTAGTGTCTTTGAAGAGTGTCTAAAGCAAGAGCGGTGTGAACAGCATGCTCGTCTGAGAGCAGGTGTGTGCCTGGTCTATGGTTGTTCATCTGCAGGTAGGCATGACTGATTTTTCTGTCTTTGAGCAGGCATCACTTAGCAGTCTGCACAAAGATCTTATGATTGATAACAAAGAGAAGACATGTTCACAGAGTGAAACTCTTCAACTTGTGCGGTTTAGATCAAATCATGATCAAAGGAATTACTGGTCTATTGTTGACATAATTAACTTTTAGGGAATTAAGTAAATTAGTCAGTTAATTGAATTAAATATATAAGATAAATAGCAACAGTGCAATAGATATAATACTAGGCATCTGGAAAATGTTAATGAATACCACAAATATTTAAACGGCTTTCTGTATTTAATACCAAGGAATTGTCTAATTGTGTTCTCTCTCATTGCCACAAGGATTAATTCACACTGTTGCATGCATAGGCAGTAACCTGTTCTCAGGAGGTCTGCATGTGCATCTCCAGCATCATCAACTCTTCTGTCTGTGTTGGTTCACTTATTTCCACATGCTGTGTGTGGGGAGGTGTGGTTGCTTCAGATTTTTGTGTCTCTATGCAATCTACTGGTCCATTCACTAGTAGAAAAAACCTCTCTCCCAGTTCACATATATGTGAATATATGTGTGTGTATGGCTACTTTTTGCACCCTTTATTGTTCCTATACTACCTGGAGTAAAACTAGTAGAAAGCTCACAATGTCTCACAGGAATCATGTCTGCTCTGCCTAACTTAGGCAGAGATCATAGCTCTGTTAGGGCAACATCTGACCACGTCAGACCACATCGTGGCTGCTGTTTCTTCTGTTGCCCTCTCCATTGCCCCTACTGCTGCAAATTTTTCTCAATATTAACAATATATTTGCTGCAAATTTTTCTCAATATTTTCTCAAATATTAACAGCTTCCCAAACTGACTCTTGTTCTACCAGACTCTTGTTGGTAATGCCTGGCTTACAGTATTGGCAGCTTACACCTCAGCTTTTCTTGTATAGGAGGTTTCTGTGCTATGGTGTGGTCTTAGTGGGAATTACTGATTATCTTTCTCCCTTTCTGAGGAGAAAAAGATGAGAAAGAGTGCAGCAATAAAAGCATCGTTTTGTCTTTATTGGTGTATTAGTCTTATCCATTTGTGGTCAGGTGATGCCACCTGCTGACAAAGAGGTGAAAACACAGCACAAGACCAGGATGAATCTGTATTACTAAAGGGATCTGAGGGTATTTAAACTGTATTTACACTATTTTATATGAATCATCATTTTGTTGTATGCACCTTCTGGGCACATATGTGCATGAAACCAGTTATGTAAATAAATTTATTTAAAGGTGACCATTAAGGCAATTACTAATAACTTTAGATAATATATGTAAGTAATTTAAAATTAAAACTAAAAGAGAAAATATAGTAGAAGAAAATACGATGAAAACCTCAAAATTTTCTAGTAATTGCATTTTTCATGAAATGATACAGGTACTCTTAAGAACCTATCACTTAGTTTTGCTACTTTTGATGTATACTTATACTTTTAAAAAAATTGTTTTAGGGAAAACCTTCTGCAGTACTGTGGGGAGAAATATCCTGACATTTCATTGGAATATAGTATTATTATACAGTTGAACTATGTTTTCCCTTGAGAGATAGAGAAAAAAGAGATGCCTCAAATTATGTAGCCACAGGTTTCCATAACTCAGCGTGTCTGTTTAGGACACTAAATGTTTTCTGTAGTTGAAACTTTGTAGACTCACTAGGTGAAGTACAACAAACCTCTCCCAGGCATGGGAGAGGTATCTCAGACTGGAAACTGAAAATTCCTCAGTACTAATTCTAGGTATTTGAGTTCTACTGCACCTCCTTAGCAATGTTAAAATATTGACAGAAAATTAATTGCAATTCCCAGTCTAAAGACATTCTGCTGTTCTCTCTTATTTACTGCTGCCTGAAGTTATGTGTGTGGTTTTCTCTGTGTCAGAATAATGGAAGAAAACTTCTTGCATTCAAATTTTCATGAGACAAATTTTCATGGATAAGGATATGCATTTCATTCATCCTGCTGCTTGTGAGGGACTTTGTGACACCATGGAAGATTTCACTAAGATTGTTTCTTACTTTTAGGAGAAAAAAAAAACCCAAAGAGTCAGTTCTGTAATTCACAGAATCACAGAATAGTCTGCATTGGAAAGGGACCTAGAAGTATCATGAAGTCCAACTCCTCCAAAGTGAATCGCCAATGTGGGGGTCAAAACCAACACCTTGGTGTTATTAGCATCATGTTCTGGCCAACTGAGCTAACCTCAGAGTCAGGTTGCACTTGTGTAAGTAGCTCCTTTCTGAAATACAAAATTAAGTCAGTGTTTGTGGTCCAAAATACATAGTGGACAATAAATTGTAAAGTCATTGCAGCAAAAAATACTGATTTCAGAAAAGTAGAAACTGAGAATTTAAATTTTTTTCCTCAGGCTTTGTAGTTTGACTTTACCAGGTCTATGTTTTGTTTTGTTTCAAAGACAGCTCAGAAAAGTGAACAAAGCAATTGCTAACTTGCAATGGAAAATATATAATAATGTAATAAAAATAGTACATATTTTCATTTTAAAAGTTTTCTTGTTGTATTGTTTACAAACTAGATTCCTTATCAGAGATATTGTAGCATTACTGCAGCATCAAGGCAGTACAGCACATGGGACCAACACCTTTGGTCCTTTGCAACCTAATCTATAAAGCTTCAGAGTAGGTACCTCATTTCCAAGTTGAACACCAATGCTGCTATCTTTGTCTCTTTTTAATCTCATAAATAAAGTAAAATCTAACTCTTCTGCTTACGAGAAATTCACTTTTTAATTTTTTTTTCCCTGCAGTGTCTCTATAAAAAATGTGTTGTGAGTCAAAAAGGTTTTTGCTCCTCTATGCAACACAAAAGGGGCAGGCAAAAGCCATAGCTGAGGAAATACACCAGCAAGCAGGTGCCCATGGACTTGAAGCTGATATGCACTGTATAAGTGAAATGGAAAAGGTGAGATACTCCATGTTATTTTGAAAAATATGTATTGGGGAACTGAATTCTTCTTCACATGCTAGAGTGGTGGCTCTTGGTAATCATGACAGCTAGCAAATGCACCCACCTAAAAAACACCATTTAGTGTAAAATTTGTGAATCAGTAATTTCAACCAATATTCACAGTTGCTTAATAGTCTTTTGCCAAAGATACATCTTGTGATTTTTTCTTATTAGAACTGTAAATTAATATGTCTTTATCTCTCATCTAGCAATGATTTGGTGACTTCTTGAAAATTTTTTATGTATGTAGTAGTGAATGAATTCTGTATTTACAGGTCAGGTCTGCTGTTACTAGAAATTATGCTCTTTTTTCTTGGTTTGTTGGTTGGTTTTAGTTTGGTTTTTTCTGGTTTCTTTTGTTTGATTTTTTTGTGGAATTTTGTTTTGGGGGTTTTTTTGTTTGTTGGGTTTTTTTTTGTTTTTATTTTGTTGTTGTTGTTGTTTGGTTGGTTTGGTTTGTTTTTTTCTATTTCTTTTGTTGCATTGATGTCCTGTGTTCTGTTAACTGTGGGCTCCAGCATGGCCTGGAGTTTTTGCAGGTCTTCTTGTGTTGCTTAGCATATACTCTCATTTCAATTCCCACAGGACTCATTTCAAGTTAAGTTCTAGAACAAAATAAAAATCTTGGCTGAAACAAGGAAGTGGCTTTTTATTAGTTGCTGCTATCCAAGAGTAAGAATGTGAATATTTAGTTCTTTAACTAAAAGCATTATGGACTGTAATTTCCTTCACAAAGTACTCTCAACTGTATGCCCTCAAATGAAAACATTTAAAAAACAAACAATCAAAACTTGATAGCCTGGTAATTCATATGAGCTGATGAGAACATCTGAAAGAGTTTTTTTCATGCACTTGAAAGTGTGAGACATTTTGAATGAATGTGCAGTAAGTATATAGTTGACTGTTAGAAAGAGACTTTTATGCAGCCAGCAGGGAATGTGAAGATTCTCCTTATATTGTTGCATTTAATTTCTTCTGCATTTGACAGGTTTGTAGATGAGTTTCAGGAAAGTGATAGTCAGAACATTCCTAGCTCTGCTATTGGCCTGCCACTTCAGTAAATGTATTTTGCCAAATTTGGCAAGACAATTCATAGCTGCAAATTAATTATGGGCATTGAGGAAAATGTAATTTCTGCAGCTTTGTAATTTTTTTCACATATAAGCTTCTGTCAGTTATAAGCATATAAGCTTGTCACATATAAGCTACTTGTCAGTTACAAAGTCTGTCTTTATGTAGCTTTTGGGTATTTTCAGACCTTGTGGAGGTCTGTGGATGGTGGTTACAGAGGCAGTAATAGTAATGTGATCTTTTTGTCACATTACTGAATGGTCAAATACTGCTCAGATCTCAGGAATACTGGCTGTTTTCAAGTAGTGTTTCTCACCTACAATCTCAGGAGTGAGATAAGGTCATAAATCTTTAGTTGGTTTTGGTGATTATGTTTTATGATGACTGAAATGAGGTGGAAGTGAGGCACGAGCAGTAAAAAATGGGAGGCTAAAGGCACATCATCTTGGGTCACAGTGTGTGTAATCAGCCTTGGATGAGTTATCTGAATAAGTACATTTGCCATATTCTGGATGAGACAAGCCTGGTTGTCTGGTCCTGTCCTCTTCTTTCAGCAACCATGCACATCTTGAGCAGGCTGCTCACAGCTCTTGTGTGGCATTGCTGTTCTCAGCTGAGGAGAACATTTGAAGGAAAGAGAAAGAATGAGACAAACCTGAAACACAAAGGACACAGAGAAAAGTGGAAGGCAGAGTGAAAAACTGTGTAGTCGTGTTAGGTTCTTGCTGGTCCGGTGATGTAGCAGACCTTGCAGTAATTGACACAAATTACTGCAGAACCTGTAATAACATTTGTGTCACCAAATGTTTGGTTTTCAAAATGTGTCTAAGTTTGCAGACAAGAATCTGCAATGGAAAAGCAAGAATTTAGTGAGCTAATCATGCCTCTGTTCTGATACACCACTTCATACTTCCTGAGCTTGTATCTCTTTTTAGTTTTTTAATGGATCTCATTTTAGTGTATATTCTCATGTGATACCAGTACTTTCTTCACGTCAAGAATTTGCTTTTCTTTGTAAATGCGGTAGTCAGCTGTGACAATGCACTGCCAACGCTGTGGGTCTCTGTTTATCACATAAGCTGTGGAAGTTTTGAAAATCTGAGTCCTTAATTGCAACTGGGTCCTTAAAGCCTTTTTTTTTTTGGTATAACTTAGAGTACAGTTTTGAAAGTCTCAGGATATTATGAGTACTTGGAGTTTGCCTGAACTTGTAAAAGACAAAAACTCTGTTTGAAAAGTTCCTGGACCACAACTCATTGAGGTCTGGCAAAGTGCCTCGGGAGTATCCTTGCATGTTTACTCTGTTCACATGTGCTTCTCTAGGCCTCTTCTGTATGCCACTGTCAGAGGCAAGACATGTAGTAATTTAAGTTTACTATGCAACTGGTTTTAGTTTCTTCAGGAAAAATTTGGAAACGTTGCCAACAGCAAAGCCCCATTAGTCTATTTCTATGTATTCCTAGTCTTTTTGGGTTGTAGGTGTCAGGTAATTTTTTACATGGCTTGACAAGGAGATAAAGTTTGAATGATTTATTGAGGGAGGTGTTTAGAACATAACTCTTCAAAATCTGGAGTTTTGAATTGCAGCCTTGAAACTGCTTTGAGTGAAACACAGCACTTCTTGTAATCTTTCTTCTTATTTTTTCATAATCCTATTATTTTTATTAAATTTGGAATGCTGGGAGATTATTTAAACTGCAACCCACAGGGAGGAGTAGAAGGAGCTTAGGTTGCTTATTATGGCAAAAAGGAGGCTAAGGAGTGATCTAATAGCAGCCTATGTGAGCCAAACTGGACAAAAGGAGGCCAAATCCATTGAGTCCTGCCTGATATACTCAAAGTTTACACTAGTGGAGAAGTTCTGCATGGAGGAAGCTGCCCAGAAAAGGGAAATCTCTACCCTTAGAAGTTCTCAAAATCCAACCGGTTATAACTGATCGAGTGCAGCGCTGACTGCTAGTCGCACTTGCAGCATGGAGTAGAACTAGGTGGTCATCAGAGGTCACTCCCAAACACTGGCCTGGAGCTGTGTTTCACACAGGTCACTACCCATAAACCATAGGGGTGCTGCAAGAGCAATTTGTGTGGGTGACTGGACCAACAGCACATTGGCACAGTGCTGCAGCCTGCTAAAGATGGGATAGTCAAAGATTCTGAGTGCTTTTTACTTGAGAAGTAATAAATGATTGCTTGAGATCCAAATTATGGAACTGACACACAGTAGTCCTTACTAGAGGTAAGGACTTGGTGTAATGGGAGTGAACTCTGGGAAATGTGGAAGGCCAGTATTAGCAAAGGAGAGACAAGTGAGTTGGCAGGATGAATGGGTTAAAATCAATCAGACTGTAGAGCATGGTGTCTGATTATCGCTCTTCAGAACTACCTTAATTCCCCCAAAAGCACTGGGTTTTTGTTTTGGGGGGTATGATGATCTCAAAGGTCTTTTCCAACCTAGATAAATCTGTGACACTGGTTCTGTGACATGCAAGTTATCAGACAAGACCAAATGATACTTAATGCAACTTGGAAATGATCCCTACAGTTTGTATGGCCACACCCCACTTACCTGTGTGAAATCATGAGGAATATGACTGTGTGATTGTGATCATATATACAAAAATACTTTATCCACTTGACAAAATACTGTAAGAGTTGTGTATTTAAACTGTCTGAGTGCAGTTGTGAAATATTCTTCATAGATGTACTAGCCTGCTCAAAATGCTGCCCTTGGACATCTGTATATGAGATCATAGGATATTTCAGGTTGGAAGAGGCTTCATGAGGTCATCTTGCAGGAAGGTCAGTTGAGGTCAGAGCAGGTTCTTCAGGGCTTTATCAAATCTGGTCTGGAAAACCCCAAATATGATCATAAGTTGCATCCCCAAAATTACTTGTCATCACTTGAAAGACTTCCTGTGGTTTAATATAGGTAAAATGAGATTAAATGGTTTTCTGTGTACCCTTGGGAAGAAGAAGGGTGGGAGATAGAGTATCTAAGGCCACAATTATGTATCAAATGGCACCTTGTAACCTTACTTGTTCTATTGCTTGCAGTATAATCTGGAAACAGAAAAGGATCCTGTAGTTATTGTTATTTCCACTACTGGAACAGGAGACCCACCAGACACTGCCCGCAAGTTTGTAAAGAAAATTCAAGACAAGGCCTTGCCTCCTGACCATTTCACACATCTCCAGTATGGATTGCTAGGTGACTTTGTATTTTCTATATTATTGCAGAAGTTGTCTGTCAATGAATATTTTTTTTTCTGAATAAGTGGTTTGGGCTTATTAAAGTGCTTACAAAACATTTATTTTTATAAACAGCAGTTTTACATAACGTCCTCGATGAGCAATAAAGGAAAAAGTCACAAAAATTATCTGAATGTAAGCTACCCGTGTAGTTTTTTATAACTTAATTTTCTTTGCATAAAAACCATATGATAGGAGCCATCAATAACTGAAGTTTAAATTTCATGTGAAATCTACAGGGATTAGTAAACTAGATTAGTTTACCTCACTGTCTGAGTCAGTGGACATTTTTCTCTAGGGGAAGGGAAAGGCAGTATAAAATGTTCTTAAAAGTGAAAACCTTAAATCTTCCCATCCCTTTAAATTTCAGTAATACTTTAGTTTTGAATATTGTACTCATCAAGAGAATGAATGTACCTTCAGCTTAAAGATGGATAAGCAAATTACAGATGTGGCAGAATGCATGATATATTTTGAGCTGATGGTAAGGTTAATTTGTTGAATTTTCAAATTTCATTTATAAACAAGCTCCAGAAATTTCTATTTAAACCTAGGTTATTTTTACCTGACAAGTTTAAATTGATAGATGGGAGTGAGGAAACTTCTAAGTTTCTAATAAGGAAGGGAACCATTAGAAGGAAGTTTCTACTGGATATATAATGTGGAAGTCTCTAAGAGATTCTTTGGGGTGCTGACAGTCTGGGACACGGCAGAGACCTCTCCATAGTCGAGTTAGATGTTAGTAGTTTATTTCAGGGCGTGGGTGAGGGAGCCCTGATAAGAGCCAACAGATGAAGCTCAAAGCAGGCTCACAGGGAACAATAGAAAAAGGGGTAGCACATGGATACATGAGTTCAGGACTTAAGATAGCTAAGAAAGAGAGTAACAGAAAAGTAAGAGAGCCGGAAAAAGAGGAAGAAGAAGAGCGAGCTCTCCTTTACAATTGTTTATATAATCTATACATTGAATATTCTATTCTTTCACTAACCAATCTTTATAAGTATACTAATACAGTAACATTTGTGTGCGACCTATAGAAATCACTGCTTTTGCATATTTTTAGCTATCTCAGGGTACTTCGGACCTTTCCATATAAGGCTGGGAAGAGGGGTCCCAGCTTAGTTTTATTGGGGGAAAGAATGTGTTCTGGCATGCCAGACTGGTTTCTTTGAATTATTCAAACCGTGCTTTCATTTGTATTTCTTCCTTAGCCTCTCTGGCTAAGGAGTCATATCTATAATTCCTTTCTGATTCTACCTTTCCAGCAGAAGTCTGAACTATATGCATCCTAATCATGTAGCATTTTGAGAAGCTGTTATGCTGTTGCCTAGTTACACATTACAGTTTGTGAAATTATCAGGTTTTTCGTAGCTGACTGCATGCATATGTGTATGTGTAAAGATAAGTATTGTATTAATCCTGTATTGTGGCAGAAATTATTATGGTGTCTAAATTAAAACATTATTCCAGTTTAACAAGTTATCAGTCTTAAAATTCTTACATGGTATCCATCTAAACTGGTTCAATGAAATGTTTGCTCAACTGTACTTGAGAGGACGCAGAAGTCCTCTTAAAAGGAAAAAACAAAACAAAACATAAAAGCTGTTATAAGGAGAGAGGAATGCTCCATCATTAAGTAGCATCATGGTTTAACTGCAGCCAGAAACCAAGTCCCACCCAATTGCTCTCTCACTCCCTCAACCCCTCCCTGGTGGCATGGAGGAGAGAATAGGAATGGTAAAAGTGGTTATACTCATGGGTTGAGCTAATGGCAGTTTAATAGGGGAGGCAAAAGCCATGAACACAATTAAAGCAAAACAAGGAATTCATTCACCCTTCCCCATGGGTAGGCATGTGTTTCAGCCATCTTCAGCAATGCAGAGCTCTATCACACGTGGCGGTGATTTCAGAAAATAAATGCCATCACTGCTTATGTCCTCCCCTTCTGTCTTCTTTCCTCAGCTTTATGTGCTGAACATGGTGCCATGTTGGCATGGGATGTCCCTTTGGTCATTCTGTTGGGGTCATCTGTCCCAGCTGTATCCACTTGGTGCACCTCTACCATCCTTGCTGGTGAGGGAAGGCCTTGACTCTGTGTAAGTGCTGCTCAGCAATAACTAGAACATCCCTGAGTTATCAACGATGTCTCCAGCCCAAATCCAAAATACAGTCCCATAGTAGCTATGATGAGGAAAACAGACACTATTTCATCCAAAACCAGCATAAGTGGAAATAATAAAGATCTAATGGTTTTAAATTGCACACAATAAAGGGTCAGGCTGTGAAAAATTCTGATAGCAATAGTGAACCAGTGGTATGGGTTACTTAGAGAATTTGTAAAAATGGACCTTAAACCAATGGTCTTTAGGACTGTTGGGCAAGCATCTCTAAAGGATGATTGATAATTTTTTGTGGGGTGGATCAGTGATTTGGTTGACCTCTTAAAATATTGAATCTTCCATGGATGTACCTCCTGAGTGCACTGATTGTTCAACTGTTAACAAAGAGCATCTTCATCTAAAAAAGCTCCACAAGTTAAGGAGCAGAAAATCCAGTGCTGGTGAAACAAGATCTACAAAGAAATCTTTGATTCCTGCAGAGGAATTTGCTGGACTATATTCCTTTACGCAGATCTTTCAGTTTTCTTGTTTAAAATCACTGTGTTTGATCCTTTTTTTTCCCCCAAGTTTCTAATATTTTAAAATTTATTTTAATACTCTCTCATGTTGCTGACATTATTAACAACTTATCCTGAAAGATAATTTCTTTTGGTAATTCACACACAGTTTATCAGTTTTACTCTTTTCAATTATTTCAGTTCCTTACATTCTTCCTTTTAGAGACATTTTGTATTTTTTAAAAGCCTCAAACTAAAACAGTATTCTTCTGAAACGTGAAATATTGAAAACAATATATTTTTTTCAGAGTATTTCTCTGTCTTACATTTGGGAAGGAGGAGCCACTTTTTCAGACCTATTTTGGGACAAATATAATTTTGTTTGAAATTCATATAAACAAATGTGTATTTCAATGTAGCATCTGAATAATACACTGATATATGCAAGTATATGTTTAAGTATATATCGATATATAATTATATTTATCATAGAAGGCCTTTGTTGGACAGGCCTTTAAGATCATCCAGTTCCAACCCCCTGTTATGGGCAGGGACACCTTCCACTAGACCAGGTTGCTCAAAGTCCCATCCATCATGATGTTGAACACTTCCAGGGATGGGGCATCCACAACATCTTTGGGCAGCTTGTTCCAGTGCCTCACCACCTTCACAGTAAAGAATTTATTGCTAACATCCAGTCTAAACCTACTCTCAGTTTGAAGCCATTCCTCATTGTCCTGTCACCACATGTCCTTGTAAAAATCCCCCACGTCTTTGTTGTAGTCTCCCTTTCGGTACTAGAAGGCCACAATGAAGTCACTCCAAAGCCTTCTCTTTTCAAGGCTGAACAAACCCAATTATCTCAGCCTTTCCTGCTAGGAGAGATGCTCCATTCCTCTAATCATCTTGGTGCCCTCTTGTGGACTTGCTCCAACATATCTGATTCTTCTGTTTGCCTTCAAGAAAAGTCTGTCCTGATTTTATGTAGCCTGGGAAGCTGCCTGATTAACACAATTCCTCTTTTCTTGAATCTTCTAGGTCTGGGAGATTCAGAGTACATGTTCTTTTGTAATGGTGGAAGGACAGTAGACCGACGACTTCAAGAACTTGGTGCCCAGCACTTCTATGACACAGGATTAGCAGATGACTGTGTAGGGTAAGAGCAGAATGGGCTTGGATTTTATTTCTTCATGATGCAATATTTGTGTAGGCATTTGGCTAAATATTCCGAACCACTTGAAGTTCATTGCAGCTGGATATTCAGCACCTCATAGAAATTACTTCTGCCTAAGCACAATATGCCTGTTCAGTCTCAATTGCCATTAAGTAAAACTCCATTTTAAAGTGTGAGGAAACATCTGAATGCCTGAAAAAACAGTATTTAGCAGTTTTAGATATTAAATAAGTAGAAGTAAGTAGAGGGGTTAGAAAATGTAGTTTTGTTTTACTTTTTTCTCTTTTTGGGATGGGCAGAGGATTATGTAAGAGCAATTATGAAGACTTCTCTCTTTGCTGTAGAGGAATTATGTAAGAAAACAACTCCCTGTTCTGCTGTTCTTTCTGGCTAGTAGGCTGCAGTCTTGGCTTAGTTATTTTGAACTGCTGCTTGTATTGGTTCTGTGCATGATGATACAAAGCTGTTGAACACAAACATTGTCATAACCATAAAATTTATCTCTTGTGCTCCAAAGTAATAAAAATTGGCCATTAGTGTAAGCTGGTGATGTTGCTGTTACACAGTGAAAAGTTGCATATTCTGCTACCATTCCTTTAACTTTGTCATAAAGTTCAGCATATGAAAATAAAAATGAGAAACTGGAAGAAGAGCAAGGCTGTTAAACATTTTAGACTCTGTAAATTTACATAGTGATAACAACTACATTTTTTTTACACAGAAGTAATCTTTGTAACAAATATATATTAAAATATATAAATATGTATATATATATAAAATATAGCAGATATGTATTAAAAATGGAAAGTGAATAGGGGTTTTTTTGCATTTGTGGTCTTTTGTTATTTGTAAATTAACAGTCCAGGAAGTCAAAATAATTCATCCATGCATTTCTTCTTTGTTTTCCCCTCCATTCCCAGTTTGGAATTAGTGGTTGATCCTTGGATTGATGGACTTTGGCTTGCCCTCAAGAAAGCATTGCAATTGCAGAAAGAGAAAGAAGGCATGAACAATGCTTTCAAGGCTGTTTCCAGCTCTCTGTCTACAGCTCCACATGCTGTGCATGAGCTAAAGATAAGCTCTGAAGTACAGAACTTGAAGCTAGAAGATGAGGGAGTAAGGGGTTCTGGTGTTCTATCACAGAAACTGGATGACATCAATCTTGTGGCTCCAGCTAGAGACACCAAACCTTCACTTGTTCATTCTGTCCCTCCTGTCTCTCAGTCTGCTCTTAATATTCCTGCTCTGCCACCAGAATATATTGAAGTGGAGTTTCAGGACACCCAGGGTGAGGTAAGGACTTCCCTTTGAGTGATGGAAGCCTCTAGCTCTTGCAGAAGTATGAGTGTATACTTCTACATAAGGCTCAAAAGAGCAAATGAATGCTTACATAATGGAGTTAAGTCGTCAAATGCAGGGGGCTTTTGAAATTTAACTAAAAAGTCATTTATATTGAATGTGGGTGCCACCATATGGATGATGGACACATGTCAAGATATAATTCAGCTAGATAGTAAGTTGGTATTGCACTGTCAGGAAGGCAAGAATTCAAATCCTCTGTGGCTCATAACAGTGAAAACATCTTGCTGTAGTGAGGAGTACAGTAAAGTTTCTGCTCCAATTTTTAGTACTTTCAGAATGTGCTAAGAGGCTGTAAAATTGCTCAAAATCTTGCTGCATACTTAGTAACAGAGAAGCTTGTCATTGTGAAAACTTGATCATTATTTTACTGTGGGAAATGGAAGATGAACTGTAGATCAACAGTATACTTTTCATGTTGAAGCCACATTGAACAAAGACCTGCTATACTAAGAAAAAACTAGCATGAGCTGGAAGTCATCTCCAGTTGGCAAGAGTGAGTTGCCTGCAGAGGGCAGATGTTTCAGTTCCATGCGAGGAAGCAGTGAAGTCTGGCTGCTCTTTAAATGACGGGGAGACAGGAGCTGAGTGTGGTAACACAGCAACATTGCTACCCACTACCCAAGCAATGTCAAGCAGGAGGTGGCTGCCAGGGTCAGCCAAGAGTGCAGATCATCAGGCAAGTTTGTGGATATTTTGGCCCAAGCCAAGAAACTGGTCTCAAGATCCAGGCCTGGTTCAACAGGATCTGTGTCCTGTCATGGGTGTGGTTGTGGTTGAGCTGCATCCTGTAGTGCTGTAATGTAGCTGAGGCCAGGACTGAACCAGTCCTAAGCTGAGGTGGGGTTTCTGGGCCCAGTCCTCTGGTGTGGCTGCTCATGATCATGAAAGCCCTTTAGTAACCTCTGGACTCTTGACACTCTCTCTGTTAAGACTGTTAATGGAAATGATGAGAGGATCAATTAATCTAGCCAATAAATTATGTATATACATACATACATATATACATGAAATACAGTTACGTAAGGTGTATGGATTTAAACACTTATATTTTGCTTTTCTTTTAAACCTTGTATTGTTGGTTTTGCTCAGGTTTTTGAATTTAATAAACCTCTTGGAGGTTTATGATTTAGAGGTACTCTTCTTTTAAAAACTAATAGTTGTGTTGAATGTGCTGCTACACTCCTTAAAAGAGCCCATTTTCAAAATGTCAGCATGTATTCAGGCTGATCACTGAAATTGTTCATCAGTTCTAATACTGATGCCATAAGTTTTCTGTATGTAGAAAAAAAGTTAATTTTGCTTTTGAACAGCAAATGGAAAAAGATTAATCTGCTAATCTGGAACTCAGTGATATTAAAGATTATAATCCATATTTCAGGTGTAAAACAGGGTGGTTGTCTTGAGCCCTAGAAAGTATGAAATGTGTGATTGTGGTTTTTCCCTTTGGAACTATTTTTTTACATAGTTGGCTAGACCTTGTCAACAAGTAGGTTCTATATAGGTTTCATGTTTGGTCTTGCAGGTATCACATAATTCAGGTCCTATTTTTGGTTTCTCACATTGCAACAGCAGCTATGGGTATTTTTTGCCAAACACGGATGAAGTTGGTGTGTTTTGAAATGCATCAAGTTGAGTTTTGGATATTTCCTAACAGAGACTCCCTGCCATTTAAAGAAGGCCTGGTACATGATCTTTCCAGTTACTTAAATGATCTTGCCTTGGGCTGGTGAGTCTCAGGGTTGAATTAACAAGCTGCTGCATACTAATAGCAGAGCAGCAAAGGTCTAAAGCATTTGTGGGAAGTGTAAGATAATACAATTTAGCTTAAATCTTGATTTCATTATGCCTTGAATTTGACTTGAAGGGAATACAAATGTAGACAATTACAACAGTCCTGATGCACAATGATTTGATATGGCCCAAGCCATTAATCACCATGTCAAAATCTTAAGTCAACAAAGAAACTTCCAGCTGTTGGTCTCAGGTGATTCTCTTGTCCCTTTTTTGAAATAGGAAATCTTTAGATTAACGAATATTCTCCCATTGGTATGATGATTCCTTTACATTGACAGAGTATTGTTATAGGCGTTTGGTGTCCCTCCTGCCTCTTTATTTTTGTCTGCATTGATCTCAAATGAAACTTGCTGACTATAGAGATGGAGAAGTGAGGACTGTAGTCTGATCTTCAGGTCACAGCCTTTGACATATGTGGTCTGGAATTATTCTTGGTGCCCATTTGTCATACATGGGACACATTTTTACTTGTGTAGAAATGTTGTGTTATAACATGATTCTGTTTTGTAGAGTGGATTTTGCTCATTAGCTCTATTTAAAACTCCTTTAATAATTTGCCTGAAGTAGTAGACCCCAAATGGACCCCAAAGCCTTAAGCTGTAAACCAATAAGCAATAAGTTCATTCTATACACCTAATAATCCTTTAATTAGGCAGGAGTTTTCTGGGGTTTAATATAAATGCCATTCTCTAATTGGCTATTTTCAAGGCAGTTCTTGAGAAATGAAACAGCTTGCTGCGTTTGATAATGTAGGCCTATTAGACTGTTCAAGCCTACTGACTTTTTGTAATTGAATATATGCCAGTTGTTGCTTAGATGTGATTTTTTAAAATGAGCAAAATACTCTATGTGTATAGAAGATTCATGTTTTTCCTTATTGGTTTGAGTTGGTTTCTGAGATTGTTTCAAAAACAACCTGTATCAACACCAATTCCTGTATGTTGTAGTGAGATGTCATAAAGCTGATTTGCATTTTTACTGTAAGTTTTTGTGTCATCTTTTTCAGAATCCACATCTGTCTTCACTTACTTCAGAGGGAACAACCTTTGAAGTGCCAGTTACAAAAGCAGTTCAGCTCACTAGGGAAGATGCAATAAAGACCGCATTGCTCTTAGAGCTTGATATTGCAGTAAGTTAGTGATGGCTTTTTCTCTAGTGGGTTAAAATAAAGGGTCAAAAACATGTGTTTTATGAATAATAACTGAGGGGGGAAATTATTTATTTGACTGTTTAAAAAGAAGAATAATTCTCTATACAATAGGATATCAGCTTATGCTTGATCCATTTTGTAAATTTAAAGTTTGATTGACTGCATTGTGGACAGGATCTTACAATGCCTTGTGCATCTATTGAACTGATATAAAA
Organism: Pseudopodoces humilis; assembly: GCF_049639895.1. Classification (NCBI taxonomy): domain Eukaryota; kingdom Metazoa; phylum Chordata; class Aves; order Passeriformes; family Paridae; genus Pseudopodoces; species Pseudopodoces humilis. Next base: position 70,155,429 of record NC_142200.1, on the reverse strand, counting down.
TTGTCTCTGTAAGGCTTTTGTGGCTTGATGAAAGAGAGCATGACTCTCTCTTGCAGCTGCGAAGGAGTCTCTTGGTGCTGCAACAACAGGACTGACAAGCATATCAGCTTTTGCACTGTCTTCTCCGGGACCTAATTCTGTTTGATGACTGCGAATGTGAATGATGCAACAAGATTCTTCTCTATCTTCAATAGCTCTCTTGATTTGCAAGAATAGTTGACACAATTGCTTATTATTCGGTGGCTTGATGAGAGCATCTTCAATATGTTGTACCACTCCAACCACATATAATGAATCTGATACGATGTTCAGCTTTTGCTATATAACTGAGTCCCCAACCTCTCTGTTACCACTGTCCACCCTGCAGTGGGCAGGGAGGCTGGGGAGGTAGTTTTAACTTGCCAGACGAGGCCCAAAAAACGAGGCTCTTTCCCTTTTCTGAGATGGCAGTTGCAGTTTTATTCCTTGGGATCCTTCGGGGTGAGATGGCAGGAGGGAAAGAGGAAGAGGTATCAGAGGCACCCCCTTTTTCAGGACAGGGGAAGGGGGTGTGGGAGATTTTACACAACCAATAAGGGAAACTGGGGAGAACAAGATAAAGGAAAGAACTTACAAGTCTACATTTTCGGGGGTACATTCTTTGGGTCATACCATTTTTCCTAACTGCATTACAACAAGCTTTCTATCTCGCCAACGAGACAATGCCCATGAGACAGCTGTAAGTTCCAGCGTCTGCAGTGAGTCATGTGTATCTCCATCTGTAGTGATGCTTTTCCAACTCAAGCCTTCTCAGCAGGTGCAGGCTGCTTTTTTCTGTCGATTTCCTGCGTCAATATATACCGTAAGGCCCTCCACTGGCTGCTGCACTATTTTGAGCTGTTCCAACCACTGCTGCTTTAAGATGATCTGTAGGTGTGGATCTTTAGGTTGCCTGCTATGTACAGTTCCTGGATAACTGAGTGGCGCTAATTGAATTGGTTCTGAGTGTCTCAGCATCCACTCAAAGTTTTCTGTCTTTATCGGTAGACTAATATGCTCTGGTTCAGCACCACTGATTTCCATGATTCGCCTTCTCGTTTTTTTGATGAGATAAGCAATTGCTTCTGTTCTCCGCCAAATACTCATTGGTGGCGTATGCGGTGTAAAAATCCACTCAAGGATCGCCAAAGGGTCTGCACATTTCGTTGATAATCTCGCTGACTGTACCTTCTTGACAGGCTGACTCTCCTTGACAGGCTGCTTGGCATCTTGGCAGCTCTTAGATGGGTCTTCACCCCCTTTCTCTTTTTGCCAAGCAGGCCACTGGAATATGATAGCACACGGGGCAACAGGATGGTTACAAATCAAAAGTCCTAAAGGCACATCTGGTAATTTCCTGTTTGCTAGCATTGAAAGCAGTTTCTTCCCGAGGAATGTGAGATATTTCTTTGGGTCTATAGAAAGGGTAACTGGAGTTTGTGGATCTGTGCCTTTTAAAAGGCTCATTAAAGGTGCCATTTCATCATTTCTAATATCAGCAATGGATTGTACCCATTGCAGATCTCCAGTAAGTTTCTGTGCATTGTTGAGGGTGTTTATCTCAGTAGTCAGTTCTAATTTCTGTGGGTGGACTGATGAAGACGTCAAAATCCACCCTAGATACTTCCATGGAGCTTGTTTTTGAATCTTCTCTGGGGCAACCACCAAGCCTTTTGCTGCGAGTTGAGCGGTGATAAATGCAAGGTCAACATCTTGGAATGGAAATGGATCACATTGACAGAACAAAATATCATCCATGTAGTGGTAGATAATTGTCTGAGAAAGTTTTGCATGCACAGGTGTCAGTGCCCAGTGTACAAACAGTTGGCACATAGTTGGAGAATTTTTCATCCCCTGTAGAAGGACCACCCACTCAAATCTCTGAGATGGACTTTCTTAATTGATTGATGGTAAGGTGAAGGCAAATCACACTGTGTCCTCTTTTCGCAAGGGTATTGTGAAAAAACAGTCTTTCAAATCTATAACTAGAAGATGCCTTTCTTGTGGCAACATTGTGGGAGAGGGCTTCCCAGGTTGTAATGCTCCCATTGTCCACATCTAATCATTTACCTTGCGCAGATTATGCAGCAATTGCCACTTTCCAGATTTCTTTGGGATGACAGAGACTGGAGTATTCCGTGGGCTGAGCGATGGTTGGATGTGTACCCACACTGGCTCATTAGATTTCCACTGAATCCTTGGGGTCGGCGGCTTGTCAGCAATAGCGACTACTGAGAAAGCAATTGGACAGGAAAGGTTAATGTTGCTCTGAGCTGGCTGAGAACATCTCAACCAATGAGCCCTCCAAGGCTTCCAGGCAAAGTCATGATGTATGGACATAAGGTGGTAGTCTGTCCCTCAGGAAATCGAAACTGAATTGGATGTACGCTTCTCAGTGGTGTGGAGTATCCTCCTACACTTTGTACTGAGTTTAAGGCTCTGTGGAGAGGCCACTCTCTTGGCCACCAAACTCGGCTGACAATGGTGACATCAGTTTCTGTGTCTAACATCATCTTGACTCTTTACTGTTTCATTCTCTGGCACAGGGTGATTTCAACTACTGGTCGATGGTTCATTTATTGAACAAGATTCACCACTGTGTCTCCTGTAGATCCAAATCCTCTGGCTCCATGTCCAGGAGCACTTCGAAAAATGCCCTTCTCAGTTGCTGCCTTTTTAAACAACAACAATTTGTCCCTTTTCTAATCATGAGTGGAGGAGCTAAGGTGTAGGCGCAAATTTGGATTTCGCTGGTATAATCAGCATCAATAACTCCTGGGAGAATAGTAAGTCCCGCGACTCCAGCAGATGATCTTCCAATTAGCAAAGCACCAAGTGCACTGGTGGCAGAATAGATGGGTCCTGTAACTCCAGTTGGGATTTATGGATAGTGCTGTTGATGAGAGTAACATCTACTGATGCTGCCAAATCGATTCCCAGGCGTCCCCTGGTTGCTGGTGGGTTGAGTTGCTGTATAGAGTTGGGCTGGCTACTTGTGTCCCCGTACAGTGGCTCTTTGCACTCTTGTTCATGTTTTTTGTGAAACAACATGTAGTAGTAGCTTGGGTATCCAGCTGGCATCGATTACACCACACGGTAGCTTGGCAGGACTTTCAAAAGTGTCCTCTGTTGCCACATCAGAAGCAAATGTTTGTAGGCACAGCAAAAGGTTTACGTCTATTTCCCAATTTACTGATCACAGCAGCACGTAGACTTGTAGTTGGTTTTATGGCTTCTGCAACTGCATTGGCTACAAGTTGTCTTTGTTGTGTCTGATTAACTTTCAGAGCAATATCTAGCATGTCCCCTACATCTGCTTGTTTCAGGAGCATGGCAAGGATAGGCTTTATCTTTGAATTAGCATTCTTAAAAGCTAACAATTTAAACATGTTCTGTTTTGCTTCCTCTGTCATGTCATTCTGAGCCTTCAGGGCTGCTGACAGATGATCGATGAAATGAGGATATGGTTCTGTGAGGCTTTGCCATACTGTTGTGAAGGAAGGATGAGGTTTGGAATCAGGCACAGCATTGAAGGCTTGACGAGCAAGCTGTGCAGACAAATTATGCATTGCAAGGGGGTAGTTTAGCTGTACAGCCATGTTGCTGTAGATTCCTGAACTGGTGATCATGTCAGGATTAAGTCCATACAGTACATCATTTTGATCCTGAGGTTGATTGGCTTCTAGAACCACTAACCTTTTCCATTCCTTCTCCTACACCATAAGCTGTGATGGAGTTAAAAGCAGGCATGCTAAATTCTGGCTGTCTATGGGACTATTAACATCAGAGGTGAACAGCCAATCCAATGCAGTGTTTGCAGCTTCAGATTTAATGCCATATTCAGTAACTATCCTTTTGGCTTGCTGCAAGATTTTCCAGTTGTGTTGTTCATATCGTGGACTTTGCTGATCATATTAAATGGGACAAGCTATTTCTCCTGCCACTTGCCATTCTCCTTCAAGGATGGCATCTCAAATTATGCCAGTCCACCTTTGCCTTGATTTTTGTTTTCTCTCTTCCTCTAGAGTAGTAGAATTAGAGCTGGAACAAGATTGTGGTGTTAACACTGTCTCTAAAGGTGGAGAAGATGGTTCAGGACAGGATGCATCATGTCCTGCAGCTGCTGAATTGACTCTGCTTGTTTTGGCGTTTGCTGCAGAGCTGCTTTCTCCTGATGATGCTGTGCACTGAGCACGTAATGTCTGCTCAGTCTGTGCTTGCAGCTGTTGCACAAGCTGTTCTATTTGTTGTTGCCATTCCCGTAGCTCTTTCTTTGATGTATCATTACAATTAATTGGCTCTTCTCCCGCTGGAGGTCATCCTTCCTCTGAATGCATTGAGATGTCATCATCGGGGGGGGGGGGGGGGGGGGGGAGAGGGACATCCTGTGGCTTTCCCCAGTGAACAGTAGATGGCAGCGAAGGATAAATTTTTGGCTTGCACTCTAGGGCTGACGTCTGAGGCTCCGCCTGGCTGGGGCTGGGGCCCTCTCCTTCCGGAGGATCTGTCATTTCTACACCCACATTCAGCAGGGTAACTTCCGGTTTGGGCTCTGCTGGCGCAGACCCACCCGCTCTGGAGCACCCCTGAGACTTTAAAAGTTCCGATATGGTGCTACACTTCCGCCCTGTGAGCCCTTTCGCTGGCCAAACTTGCCCAACCCCAAAGAAAGCACCCAGACAGCTGATTGACGTGGCAGGAGGTGACTGCGGCACATCCGTCTCGGGCTGAGCCATGGCTTCTAAGGCAGTGGCTGCGACTGTGGACTCTTGCCTTCATATCTCTTAAGGTATTCAACACAATTTTCCAGATTGAGCCAAGCACTACCGCATCCTTGCTCTTCCACGTAATTGCCTTTTCCCACATCAGATCTCCTATATCTTTCCATTCTTCCACTGCAAAAAGTAGCAGTGGCACCTGAAGGTGCCCATTTTCTTTAGCCCATAAAACAAGTCTGTCCAGGTCTTTTTCCCTGACCGCTTCACCTCGTTTAGTGATAATACTCAGAAGCAGGTTTTCACTGCCACAAACTCAACTTCCATGTTGGCAGTGAAAGAAATTGGCCGGGAGACAAGACTCCCATTTGATGCCTTTATTAAGATGCAGCTCTTGGGGTGGGGGGCCCAAGGGGTTACTTGCACCACATCTGTTCCCACAATGGCAACTCCAAGAAGGAGGCACAATTCAGCTTTGCAGCACACACTGCAGAGCTGGAGTTTCCGTCCTCATGAGAGTAGCCAGGAGGCCTGTTATTTTGGATCGTTGTCTAGGGTCCTTTCCAGTCCTCTTTAGGTTATGGTGATGCAGGAAGATGGTTTCTAAGCAGGCTTAGGTGATGCAGGGAGATGGTCTTTCATCATAGCTTGCTAGAATATGTTTCCTTGTCCTTTGATTCCTCTGTTAGCTTGTTGTTTTGGTCCTGCATGCCTTAGTTTGCATATTACTCGGTCGCACAGCTTCATGGGACTTTGTTCTAGTGTGGCACAGCATCCCTGGGCGCAGCTTCTGTGGCATACCTTTTTAATGGGTTGCTTTTGTTAGTGTGACCCAGCTCCCATGGGAGCAGCTTTGTTACATAGCAAGGAAGTAAGGGAAAGGGTACAGTAATGTTTCATAAGAATTGAAACACTTCATAAACCAGTAAGTAATTAACATTGCTATTAACCATCAGAGTAAACAAGGGGTACAAGGTTTACAAATGGGATAAGAACATTAACTGTACATAACTAAACACAGTATTTTAACCAGGGTGGATTTCTTGAGAGATTTTATTCATGACAGCAGCACACAGGCGGGCAGAGGGGAACGACCCCTCTTCACCTCTTCCGCCCTTTGTTTCCCCCAGCTGCCCGCATTTGCGTCCTCCCGCACACGGGTGAGCCTCCCCAGTACCGATCCATGTGCGCGTCTCTCCGCGCACAGATCCGCTCCACCAGCCCTGGTCCGTGTCCGTGTCTCTCTGCGCACGGACCTGCCGAATCCCCCTGCCCACAGGGTCCCAGATCGGAGCGCCAAGTATTGAGAAACCGCTCAGACTATTTACCGAGTCTTCACAGAAGTATGGCAAACATCATTTATTTCTATCTTTAGCACACTTGTATAGGGTTTTACAGGGTCCATGGGCTTAGGAAGTTACTATTGGCTAATACACATTGGTTTACCTTTTTTCTCCTGTACACAAGGATATTGTTTTTCTTTCATTCTCTCTGCTTCAGGAGAGTTTCAAGGACATTACCTTTAATATTGTTGCTTATACCAAAGACTGGTTTGTGCAGACAGGCTTTTACTAAAATATCATGCCCACCTTCTGTTAAAATATTCTCTACATGGTGGTATGATAGTTTAGCATTTAAGAAAAAAAGTAAAAAAACATGAAAGTGAAGCCTTTGAGAGAGAGACTGCTGGGAGTTTTTTTCTCTGCTTGAGACCAGGCCAATAGCTGGCCATTTCTGAGAACTGACAGATTTTTTGACCACTGAAAAGTAATGTCAACCCTGTGAATTCTACCTTTTAAACATAAACCCAGAAGTTTCTCGCTCTCTTGGTTTCCAGCTTTGAAAGGTAATAGAACTCCAGCTAGCTCCCATCCCCCCGCCCAGGCCGCGCAGCCTGGCAGGGGCTGGGCTAGGCCTGCTGCGGCTCCCAGGCGGGGGGTGGAGCCTGCGGGACTTTCCCCCCTCCTGGACTGGGCTGGGCTCTGCTGCAGCCTTCCCGGGAAGTCTCCAAGTCCTGTTCCAGCAGGGTGGCTGAAACCTTTCTCAGGGGGGCCCCGGCCCTACATGCTGCTGAGCTGAAATCTGACACCATGAATACCTGCTGCGGGTTGAGCCAGGCTTTTTAACCTTTTTATTACCCAGATGAGACCTGCAGATTTAATCCTTTTTCCAGATTTAATCAGTTTTCCAGAGAGAGGAAGAGAGTGATCAACATGTAGAGAGACAACATAAACCATCAAAGTTAGTGAAAGAAAGAGTCAAGCCTCAGATGGGAAGAGAATGAGGAGATGCTTTAATAAGCTGAAATATTCTTTTGTTAACGCCATGGAAATGGACAATAATGTTCTGAAAAACTCCTTTAATTCATGAAAGAATATTTTGGGCAGAATGAAGTATTTCAAAGTGTAGATCTGAGCAAAGGTAATCCACTGATGAAGCTGAGCAGATGGTGAAGTAGTTGTGATCCCATGACATGCTGGAACAGAGAAATAGAAGTGAGAATTGCTGAAGACTCATGGCCCCCAGGGAGAAAAATAGAAAACCTCTGTTCCCAGAGATGATCATGAAGACAGATGAAGAGAACCTTTGCCTTTGAATAACTCATCCTTAAAATGACACCCCATGAGTTCATGGCCCATGAACAGACCTCAGAGTGATGTGAAATGAGAGAAGGGCCTGATTGATTTACCAAAATATGGATATGATCTAGTATCAGTATCCGACTTGAGACGGACAAAGACTCTAACCGATTAGGGTTACAGAGTGTATGTTTATTGGCAGCACTGGGCTGATGTGCAGGGTCACCCCTTAATACACATGTCCCCGAATGCAGGCAAATACAGACATTTTATTTACCGAGATACTGAATACAAATGCATATTCAAAAGCCAGTTACCGCCCACTCCCAGCCTCCTATGCTAATTAAGAAAAAGCAATTAAGCATGCGCAGTTTGTTCCTTGAAATGAGTTGGTGGTCTTGTTATGGGGAGGGTTCATAAAAGGGAGGAAGGAATATATCTCTTCCTCTTTCTGACTTTTCAACCTTTTCAATACAAAGTGACAAATGAACCCTTGGCCAAGCTCCTAGTTTCATATTTCCAATTAGTTTCTGGTTTGCAATTGTCTTATGTTCTTGAAGTTCCTTACAAGATTCTTTGTTTCTCATTTACAAGCCCAGCTGAACAAACATAAGGTTGACAGACAATTAGTTATTAGCTAATGATTAACTCCTAATTCTAGTAGGGCCTCTCTATTTTAATTAGATTTAGCAGGGATTAATTTTAATCAAGGCTTTAGCTTTTCTAATATCTTAACTTCTTCAAAGTTTATGTTTCATGATGGCAGAGTTTTCCAGGCAGCTGGCATCAGGGGAATGAAAAGCCATGAGAAAACTATTTTTCTTGTGAAGAACACTCCATGAAATGACAAAAGGAAACTTCTTTTCTCTATAAGAACTGATAAAAAGACTATTATATAGTTGATACTGGTTTAACCACCAAGTTGTCTTGTCAGTTAGACAAGAAAATACTTGGGTGGTGGGGAAAAATGGTTTCTGGAGGTTATAGTCTGGTTTCTTATTCTTGTAGTTTTGTTAATAAACTTTCTTTATTCAAGTTTTAAGCCTGTTTTGCCCTTCTCCTAATCCATATCTCACAGCAAGAAATAAGTTATCTGGTGAATTTTTAGCTAGTGCTTTAAAACCACCACAGGTAGGTTATCTACACAAGTAGTAATTTCACTAATAGTATCAAGTGATAAGAATTGTTAGCTCTTGAGCACTGTTTCTGGCTTTGACATTCATTTGCTGTGCCTTGTTAACATGCTACTCAAACTGTCAACCTTGGTTAACCTTAGTTTAAGAACTGGTTTAGTTTATTCAATGAAGATCATATTTTGTATACTGGTTTGAAGATGAAAGACAGGAAAAGAATGCTCAATATTACTTTTAAAGAAATCTTAAAAAGGATGTTGCTCTTCAGCGATTTCTCAAATTGATAGATTACTTTTGGGATGTTGTGATTTTTGGCAGTACCTTCTGTTGGACTCTCTTGGCCTAATCTGCCTCAATATACATGAGACATCTTTAAATCTCAGTTATAAACAGAATCTATTAAGTTTCGAGCAAGTGATTCTTTGAGCAACATGTTTTTTTGCATGTATTTGTATGTATCTATGCATTTTGTCATCATCACCCACTGAAAATGTGAGCATTTTCTTGCCTTTTTCACCTAACATTCTTGTCAGGCTGTGTATGCAGGTCACTCACCTCATGCATACGGGAAACATAATGATGCAAATATAATTCTGCATGTTCCTTTAACAGACAGAAACTTGAGTTGCACAAAATAGTTTCAGCAGTTGCACACAAGAATTTGAGGCAGCTAGATGGAATCTAGGTCTTAAGATTTGAATTTTCAATGTGCTCTTGTCTCACTATTTTTCTTTTTTTCCTCCAGAAAATAAAAGCAATTCTGGTCATTTCCATCACAATTCATCAAATAGTTTAACCAGCAAATTTTCTTTTAGTGATGCTGTATCTCTATAAAAAGTTGCATTAATTATGAGGACTTACCCATGACACTCTGCTTTTCTCAAACCCCAAAATGTAGAACATCAGTAATTAATAATCTGGGCTGATTATATAGCCAACCTCTTAATACATATTTCTTTTCCTTCTGTTTGAGTTGCTCAGCAGTTCTCATTAAAGAGTTCCAAATATTTAAGATAAGGAAAGACTTTTTCTAATTAGTTAGTAAGGTTAAGCCTGGAAGGAAAACATGAGTACTTCATTTCTGATGCGATCAAAACAGCAAAGTGTTACTACAGAGTAAAAGAATATTTGACTTAATTTGAGCACAATAGTAGGAAGGTTGTCAGGAATGGTAATGCCTTGGTTTGTAGTAAGATTTAATAGAAATGTTTAATGTTTTATAACAGGATACAGCCTTTGAATACCAACCTGGAGATTCCTTCTGTGTAATATGTCCCAACAATGTCTGTGAAGTGGAAGAACTTCTTCACATTTTAGGACTTACTGAAAAAGGAGATGACTTTGTTTGTGTAAAAGTCAAGCAGGGCACAAAAAAGAAAGGTATGGTATGATGCACTGGTCATGGACCAATGCTCGTTTCTGTGTTGATAGGAGCTGGTGTGCGTAGTTTTGAACATTTGTACCTTCAGTATGGCAACACAGTTATCTTTCCATGCAGGCGTGTTGGAAGTCACAGCTATGTGTTAAAAAAGAGGATGAATAGCAGTGCTGCTGCTGGTTTTACTGTTGATGAGTAGATGAGCTGTTGACTGGGAATTGCAGCCTGGCATTTGTGTTCATCCATCTCATTCTTACTGTGTTCCTTCATGTTCATATAGATAAGGCTTTAATCACAGAACCTTACAATCTCCCACTTGAAAGTAAATCTTCTTGCACAACACTGAGTGTCAATCTGTTTTACATCCTAAAAGGGCTGCACTCCTCAAGGACAAGCCTTAGTGTTGCAAGGTGCCTTTTAATGGACCTGTAGGTCTATGGATGGGTTCTGCTGAGTCTTATGATGCCATGCTTCAGAAAGAGTAGATGCAGGTTCAGAGTTTGCCTGTGTACTGTCTGCTGGACCTGTGTGAATTACTCCATTCTTGCATTGCAGTTGGTATCGTAATGGTGCTGCTGAGTTGTGCCTTTATTTCCACAGGATGGTGTAGGGCTCTGTTGTTGTTCTGGTTTAGAGCTAAATCGGTTCTCACTGTGAGATTCCCTGCATCTTTGAGGGCTGCACAAGTTGTCTCTTAAGTGTGAGATATGTGATGCCGCTTTCATGTATTAATAGATGCACATTTTACTTTTTGATTTTTTTCTCCCACTGAACTAGGAGCATCTCGTCCACAACACATCCCTGGAAGAAGCACTCTCAAATTCATTCTAACCTGGTGTCTGGAAATAAGAGCAATTCCCAAAAAGGTGTTTATGTGCTTTTTCTTCTTAAGAGAAATTAGTAATTCTATGATATAAGGTCTCTTACAGATCTGTCCTTGCTTTGTATGTAGTTATATTGTGTCTTGGTGAATAAGGATTGTCAGTTTGTATGCTACTGTTTATATTTTACTCTGAGAAATGTCACTTCTGCTAGTTTATCTGGCGGACATTCCTGCTCTGTGGTATCTTGATTCATGACAAATCTGGAAGTAAGTAGAAAAGTATTAGATAACTTGGTGCCAGATAACTGGGAAGGCTGACAGAACCCAGCTCCATAGTAATTTTAAACAGTCTTTTTAATCAGAGGGAGCCAAATTTTTCAAGTTCTGTTGCTAAAAAAGACACATGTTGCTGTATGTAAATGTACCACAGTGTCCTTTACATTATCTCAGTCGGTCAGAGCATGGTGCTAGTAACCCTGCGTGGACCATTAATTTTAGAGCTGGAGTCGATGATCCTTGTGGGCCTCTTAAGACTCTCCATATTGTGTGATATTTTAAAGCTTTTCTTTAATATTTCAGCAATGTAGCAGAATTCAAAGAAAAATTTTTTGCTTTTATAGTATTTGTTCTCACATGTATATATTTTCTTTTCATTTTGTGCATGTAAAAATACAAAGCTTCTAACTGAAAAGGCATCTGTATTTCTGGTATTGTCAAAACATATTTAAAAAATAACATGATATGAAAGATGAAGCTAAACAATTGTGTGGTTGGGTCTCTCAGGGAAATCAGTTTTTGGGTGGACCTTTTTACTCAATTTAGCGGATTTTGCAGCAGAAGAGAATCTTCCTGTTCTTTCAACCTTTTCAAAACCTCATTTAATGGTTTTGAAAATTTGTCTCAGCAATAAGAGTAAGCAGAGAGTACTGGCTGGGGAATATCAGAGAAGCCAGTTTTTATAACTTGTCTGTTGTATTAAGTCTTCAGCCTAAAAGGTGCTTTATCTAACTCCATACTCAAAACTATTGTCTGGAAGCTTAACAGTTGAGCACACATTATTTTCCAAGTATTCCTTTATGTAGAATGTGTCATTGTATTTTCTATTTTCTATCATTTTTCCTTTATGCACTGTGTCTATTTCCATCTTCTTTTTTTGAAAAAAATTTCTAGCTATTTACATCTGATCTTCACTTTATGTTACAATGTTCAGTTTAACTTTTCTATAAGAAAAGTTAAATACTACCAGTATGTAGGCATAAAATATAGAATAAAACACCACAACAACATTAACAAGACTCATTTAATACCATACTTTATTTATACTCATACCTCTTCTAAGATTTTTGTTATTTCTTTCCTGGCTTCTCTGACTTAGCAAATGGTGTTTTGTCTTGAATTGTGTTATGGAGCTGCCTAACTATAATGTAAATAGGGGCACCTTACAAAAACCTGGAATTTTGGGGGGAATAGCTTGTGTCTGTTTTTTTGTCTCTTCCTTGCTCAGGCTAAGGTAGGATTTTCTGATGTGCTAGCTCGTTGCAGACATTAGAAGAGCTATCAAAAAAAAAAAAGAGAAATAAAGTGTATTATCCATTAACTTAATTCCTGTCCCCAGGCATCCCAAATTTTTCCCAGTTTTGTGACCATTTTACCATATGGACAAGTTTTTTTACCCTTCACCTCTTTCCTTTCTTCCCTCCAGGCATTTTTGCGAGCTCTTGTAGAGTGTACCAGTGATGCGGGAGAAAAACGGAGGCTTCAAGAGCTTTGCAGCAGACAAGGAGCCTCTGATTACAATAGCTTTATTAGAGATTCTAATGTTTGCCTCCTGGATTTACTTCATGCTTTTCCAAGCTGCAAGCCTTCAGTTAGCCTGTTAATTGGTAAAAGACTGATTTAGAATTAATTAGATTTGGTTTCTGAAAATGCATTAGACTAAATGTTCAATTTCCCAAGAAAAGGGAGTTAGTTAACTGCTTTAGGAATATTGTCATTTCCATAGTGATCAAGCTGGAACTCTTGTTGGGGAACAAAGCTCTGTTCTACAGTTTGTAGTCTTTAGCTTTCTTTCTGCAAACGTTTAGGTTCATACCAATGCTTTGACTCTGGATTACTCCTGTACAAAAAAAGTAAGCATAAGGTGCTTCCAGGATTAGGGTCTTTATTAATCAGTTAATTAATTGCTGACAATTAAAAAAAGACATATTTTTACAACTCCAAATTTCTCTGCCTACGTGGTCTTTTCTTGCACTTTTACCTGTTAAAACAGAGTGGTTTTCCCAGTATATTCGTATTTATGTTATGTCTAACACACTCACTGGGTTCCTGATATAAAATACTGAAAGGATGAGACTAAAACTCTAAACATGTCAAATACCTCTGAAATTGCTGGCAGTTATTTTTCAAATTAAAATCCAGAATTTCTTAATATGTTTCATAATATGAGTCACAGAAATTGCTTTCTGTGTTCTTGTCCACCCTTACTCAAAATTGCTGAATGGGTTTAGTGTCTTGTTTTAGTGATTTCAGTGCACTACCTTGTCTTAACTCTGCCTAGCAACTACCTTATATAGGAGACCACCTTTAAAATATGTCAGGGTGTGCATGTATTGGCAAAAAGGGTAGTTCAGCTTATGTACATACATATACATATATAAATACAGATGTGTGTGTGAGACATATATATGGGTTTGTTTGTTCAAAACATGCCCTGTGAACTCCTGTGTCTTGTTTTTTCATCTGAGTTTTCAAAACTTCGCATAGGTAATCAATGGATTGAAACTGAGCTGGCACATCTGCTTGGAGGACATTATATATAAGAAACTTTCAGTCAAGTAATCTCCATTGTGAGAGCCATTGAGCTCATAGAGGAAAGATGGGGAAAATTAAATTTCAAGCTTCACCTCATCTGCTAGCTACTGGCATCTTTTCTGTACACCTTACAGTTACTTTTGTTTGACCAAGGACCCCATAAATTAACTGTTATGGTCTCATTGTATAGGATCTCTAATTGACGTTCCACAAAGTCTAAACCCCATTCAAAATAGAGTTCAGGGCTTCATTGCTTCTTTCTGAACCACAAACACTGAATAGTACTAGAACAATATTATGATTAAATTAAAATATCTTGTAATCTGTTGTAGTGTAAGCACTCATTATACGGTATCTTCATTGGGTTGAATCAAATAAGTGATACATTTTTTTTCCCTGTTCTTCAGAATATCTTCCTAAATTACAAGCCAGATCCTACTCAGTGTCAAGGTAATGAAATATTAAAATTTTATCTTCTTAGTTATTTAGGTTTGGGGATTTTCTCATATGTGTTTGTGTATGTCATAAGGTTAGGAAGAAAGAGAGGAGTGAAGGAGAAAACGTGGTTGTGACCCTACTGCAAAAAACAAAAAACTGACTATTTCAAAGAATATTGTTTTGAGTATGTGGCAAGGCTTTAGTAAAGCTCTCAAAAACAAGCTTGCACGCACATGAATTAGGCAGGAATTTGAATTGCCTTCTGTAGACACTGGCCTCTTGAGTCCTGCCTTAAGACAATTTTTAACTAAATAGAAATATTATGCAGTTAGCAGAACGTTAAGAGTCTTGATTCAGTTGAAATGGTTTGGGCTGCAAAAAGACCCACTGCAAGATTGTACATCTTTCTCTCAGATTTTGGGGTTTTTTTTAATATTTTTGTCTTTGCAGTTCAAACTTGTATCAGCCAGGAAGGCTGTGCTTCGTATTTAATGTTGTGGAGTTCCCTGCTGGTCCCTCTAGACCAGTCTCACGGAAAGGAGTATGTACAGGGTGGCTTGCTGGGTTAGTTGCACCTCTACTGCACCCCAGTAAAAACACTCTGCATACAAGAGCAAGCTCTTCAACTGAAAAGGTATGAATATTAGATCTAAAGTCATTAACTGTTAAATTTATGCATGTGTGAAATAACTGTGGCTTTCTTCATTCACTGCTGTGATGTAGTGCAGGTGTTTTGGCATTATACACCTTAATTTTGCAGTTCTACACTGTTTCTGTGTAACATGTCCAGAACTTCATTCCTAAACACTAAAGTTAAATTTTTCTTATCTATGCACACCTAAATTATGAAATTTCTCATTGCTGAAAGACCAGAGTTGTTTTCCACCCCTCTGTAGTCCTAAGTGTATCTTGAAGATGTTTTTGTGGACTAAACTACCACTGTGTAATTAAATGGTTATGACTGTTTGCATCGTAAGAGAGAAGCACTTGTTCATTTCCAAGAAACCGTGGCAAGTTATAGGGGAGAAACTATAAAACTCACTCTTCTTGTCAGGTCTTCCAGAGTTTGCAAAGGCGAAATTATTGAATATGATATAGGGGACATTCATCTGTGTTTTTTCTGATGTGTATTAGTGATTGCGGATCAGGCACAGTTGATATTACTGGGAGAAGGTACTTTTTAATTTTTTTCCCCTTATTTCATTTTGTGGAAGATTCTTTGTAATCAATTGATCTCAAAGTCACTAAGTCTAAGCTAATTATTAAAAAATAGTGATTTTACTATAAAATTTATATGTGTGATACACATCTTTTCTCAAAAAGAACTACTGGCAGCCTAATCTATATTTGATTATGAAAAATGGAAACAGGAATAGAATTCAGCTGAAAGAAAACTGTCCCAATAATTCAGGGTGTCAGTCAGACAAAGTGGGGAAAAACCACCGTACAAGTTATCCTCATTTTTTCAATGCAAAGATTAATATGTGCATCATATATCTTATTCCAGTGTTCACATCTACTATTTATTTAAAATATAATTGATTTAGAATTAATTAAAGATAAAACAAGAAAAAGAAATAGCTAAAAAGAAATAAATATTATTACAAAATAAGTCTAGATAAAGTTTTGAACTATTTCTGTCTACTGCACAAGCTAGAATTTGGCATAGAAAAATGTGCAGCAATGCACATAGATTGCAGAAATATATGGAATAACAATACAAAATAGATGAGCATGGTCTTATGCAAAAATATATTTGATTAATTGAATACACTTTACTGTATAAATGTGTTTACCATTTGCAGTCTGTTTTGAAGGAAGGACCAGTTTGGAATCATTAATATGGTAAACATTCTTCTAACTCAAGTGTGGTGTGAAGTGGCTATATATAAGTATTGTTCCCCACCAGCAGGAATTATTCTATTTTTTTATCATCATGAAATATAGATTATATTGGCTGTGTCTCAGAGGATAGGTATGGAGCTCCTATGAAAATATGACTTCTTTTCTGACACAGATATGAAAATTAGAATTACTGGGATTATATAAAACATTTTCCAAGATCTCTGAGCTGTTATGTGCCCCCCCTAACCCATATGCACTTTTGGAAATTATGTAAAACTTTTATGAAAATTAAGAAAGCAGGCTCTTTACCAATAGGCTTCAATTCATTATAAACAAATCCTGACCTCCCACAATTCAAAAAATGGTTGAGTTGCCTTTAATAGCAATAAACTAGCTTTTGAAACGTTGAACTTGAAGCGTTTCAAGTTCCCTTGAAACGCTAGCACCAAACTTTCCATGGATTCTGTAACATTGTTCCCCAAATTTGTGGTGCAATCAATTTTCATATTCATAAACTCACGCCTGTGTGGTTTATCCCGGTTTTCCTCCAGATGGATTAATCGGTTTGTAAATATAGTGTGATTTTGTTGGATTTTTTTCCTCCAGAGAATTCTGTGGGATTTTATTCTAAATGTCCATGTGGCATTAAAGATGAGCTCTGAAGCTCAGTATTTGGAAGGATGTGTGGGTACATACAGTCTGTAAATATCCTGAATGTTCTAAAAATGTCATGATGTTTTTACTGAGTAAGAATACCCTTCAGTTATATTTTATCTAATTTAATTTTAGATCTCTATTTTTCCTCGCCCAAACAATGCTTTCCACTTACCTGCAGACCCATCTGTGCCGTTCATTATGGTTGGTCCAGGAACAGGAATTTCACCATTTATTGGTTTCCTACAACATAGGTATGTACCAAGTTGTTACCTGAAGAGCAGCCTTTTTATGTTGAGGAGAAATACAGCCTGAGGGTTTGAGTATAAGTCCAGGGATTTTTTTGTCCTTTTTGTAATGGTGGTGTGCTGATTATAAGCAGTCTTAATAATTTTAAACAAAGATTGCTTGTGTACTTACTTGTTTTTCAAAGCAGTAAAACTTACATTTACATCTGATTTCATTTGCTCTTCATAGTAGATATATGAGAAATTGGGTGAATTGCAGAAATAGTAATAAGAAAATAATTTTTTTATCTCTGTGTGTTGCTGGTGGAAGTTCTGTAAGAGGATGATAGATTTTATAAGGTGTTGATAGGCTTAATTTGTTATTCAAAATCCAGTTCTTTGAGAAGTGGTATCTATATTAAAAAGTATGATGAATGTCAAGTTTTCTCCCATATTCTGTTATTTCTATGTGGTTTACATTTTGGTGTTTTAAGATAAGGAGCTTGGCACCAGAACCTTCAACTCAGCAGTAGTCTTGGTGTTCGGGAGTTTGTGTGTGAGGGGAGGTGGATTTTTTATTTTCCCTCTCCAACTCCAGCAGTGTAATTTTGCAAGGCAAAGAGATGTTTGTTCAAAAAGTGACAGCACATCACCAAGAATATGTAAAAACTTGATCATTCTTAGGAAAAGGAGAACACGAGGAGTGAAGGGTTTGGGTGAGAATGGTTCTAAGTTTTAAGGGTAACCAACACATATTCCAGTGTAACTCATTAGTTCTATCAAGGTAATGGAGTTTCTTGGGTCCTATAACAAATTTTAAAACATTTTATTTGAGACAAAAGTGAAATTTTGATATGGTATTTCTAACTCCATGCTTTGCTTTAACCAAATCATTTTGTATTTCTTAATTTTGCTTCCCAAATATTCCTTTACCTCTTGTCGTGGTTTTAAACCAATAACTAAGAAAATTACTTATTTCTTGCTGTGAGATATGGATTAGAACAAGAGCAAAACAGGCATAAAACTTAAAAGGGAAAAAGAAAGCAAGTTTATTGACAAACTACAATAAGAACACCAGAATAAACTTCCAGAAAAACCTTTTCATCCCCTGTCTACCCACTATTCCCTTGTTCACATGACAAAAGAGACAAAACCTTTGGAACTTTGATGGTTAAAACAGTCCCAATTCTTGCTACAGTCTTTTCACCAGTCTTTATAGAGAAACAGAAGTTTCTTCCTGTTAATTTATGGAGTTTCTCACAAGAAAAACTATTTTTCTTATAGTTTTCCATTGCTCTAATGTTAGCTGCCCAGAGCTGCTGTTATTAGAGCCCACTCCTCCCATTTTCACATCCCAAGTGTGTATGGGCCATGAGTCTAGGGATGGGATTTTTAAGGATAAGTTATTCAAAGGCAAAAAGTCTTCTTCATCTGTTTCCGTGAGCTTCACCAGAAAACAGTTTTCTCATTGCCTCTCAAGGCTTCAAATCTTCCAGCACTTCACTGTACCATAATTACTCTACTTTTTGCTCAAAATTTACACTTTGAACACTCTATTCCTCCCTATTTACTGTCATGAATTAAAGGAGCGTTTTCAAGACCTTATTGTCCATTTCCATAGTTTTAACAGAAAGATATTTCAGCTTAATTAAAGCATCTTCTTAATTCTCTACCTTTTTTTTCTTTCCTGTCACTAGTAGTTTATAAAGTCTCTTTTCATGTTGATCACTCTCTTTTCTCTGTCTGGATAAAAAGATTGATCCGCAAGTCTCATCTGGGAAATGAAAGAGTTAAAATCTTGCCCAGGCTGTTGTAGGTAGTTCTGTGGCCTCGGCCGGTGCAGGAGCTGGAGCCGTCTGCGATGGAAAGCTCCTCATGGCTGCTCTGAAGAGTGTAGTCGCCGCGCCCAGCCCGCTGCAGGCCCAGAGCCCTCTCTCCTTCTTCACTCAGCAGTCTCCAGTGAATCCAGCCACAGCAAAAAACCTGCAGCCGAGCCAGAGATCGGCTCGGCCCGGCCCGGCCGGAGCCCGGAGAAAACCCCCTCCACAGGGCCCGCATCCCCCGGCCGGGAGACGCTGGGCCCAGCCCAGTCCCCGCCCGGCCGCATGGCCTGGGCAGGGAGCGGGAAGCCTGGGGCTCTGCCGCCCTTCCCAGCCAGGAAACAAAGAGAGCCAAGAGAGCTCTGGTTTTACACTTTAAGGTAGGGTTCACAAGTTGATCTCACTTTTCAATGGCCTAAACTGCTGTCAATTCTCAGCAATGACCGATAATTGGTCAGGAGAAAAGACGCCAGGCAGATCCCAGCAACTTAAACTTTCTTAAAGGTAAAGTAACTCCATGACACCTCTCAAAAGTATTTTGCATTTTATTTTAAAGTATAAGTGAAATCTCTCTCTCACAATGTAACTAAAAAATAGCAGGTAAAACTCCTTTAAAATAATACTTCCAGCATTATTTCAAGAAAATGAAATATTTTTTCTGATGATGTTAATAAATAGTTAACAAATTATTAAGTTAATAAATTGTTATTCATAAAATCTAGCAGGTATCTACAGCTAAATGGAAAGCCTTCATAAAACTACTGAGTTTTCCTAGGTGGTTTTACATAGGTTCCAGTGAAGGATAAAAGGTAGTGATCCCTTTATTCAGCAGTCAGGATTATTTTGTGAGGTGTTTCAATGTGTCAGTCTTGACTGTTTCAATATGAAACTGTGGCCAAAAAAAAAAAATAATTTGAAAATGATTGATCTTGAACTGAGTAGTCAAGAAAATCAAACGGGGGTTTGACTTTGATTTACTTAAATTGTTTAACATTTCTGCCAATCCAGAGTTTTTTTTAAATACTATTTTAATGAAAATTGGGTTATAGATATTTCAGATTCTGCATTTTTTTAAAACAGGATTGGATTTTTTTTGTCTCTAGGCAAAAGCTCAGAGAACAACATACAGACTGGGTATTTGGAGAAACATGGCTGTTTTTTGGCTGTCGGCATCAGGATCGAGACTATTTGTTCAAGCAAGTTCACTATTTTGCATCCATTTTGTATTCATCAGGGAATGCTCATCTCTGAGCCATTGCTAACTGGTTTTTATTACCTTTCAGAGATGAACTCCAATGTTTTCTTGAAAACGGAACCTTAACTCATCTTAAGGTTTGTTTCTCAAGAGACTCTTCAACTGCAGAAATGACCCCACCTAAATATGTGCAAGATGTGCTTAGGCTTTGTGCTAAGGAAGTTGCCAGAGTCCTGCTGAAAGAGAGAGGTTACTTCTATATATGTGGGTGAGTAGAGTGGAAATGGATGGTTCAGAAAGGGAGTAGAAGTTTGAGGTTTTAGAAAGACTTAGATTTGGCAGAAAGGACCATTATGATGCTGAAAGAGCCTTCCTGGAGAGCTAGACTGTCATCCCTGTGTCCACTGTTTTCCAGTATAATCTTGAAATACAACTTGTAACCATGCAGTTCCACTGATTGTTTTAGTTGCTTATTATTTATTTTCCTTTTTTTTTTTTAGCATTCAGTTAAATTATAGGAGGTTTCAAGCCAATAGATTTCTCTTTAGAAAATGAGATATATGAATAGATGTGATGAGAAACTGCTTATTTGTGAGACAATAGCAGTCTTTTGCTGTGTTTCAGGTTTGGGTGCTCCAGAATGCTAAAGCTGTGTCATAGTAATACATTTTACAGTGGGAGGTTTTGTTTGTGAATGCTAACTTACCTGGAGGATCAAGATTTTTAGAAAGTGTGTTGATAAATGGACAAACTGTTTGAATATAAGGCGCAATGTTAATGTCTTCTCCGGCATTTATAAATGTCAGCTATTTATATTAAAAATAGCATTATTAATAAGTGAGGAGTATGGTAGCAATTTTTGTAGGTTTTTTTCTTTAATATTGAAAACGTGTAGTGATATAGGAATCCAGACTCATTCAGCGGGTCCAGTTCTTTCTTTTAAAGAAACCAATTATTCTCTGATAGCTCAACATTAGTTATGAATTACAGCATGCTGAAAACAATGTAGTTTGATTGAGAGAAACCCTAGTTAATGTCCATGCTCAGCTACTGGAAAAGTCTGAGAATCATGCATGCAACATAAAAGCTTTATTTTTGTTTGGGATTTTTTAATGATTCTTTCCTATATTGTCCTGCCTCTGAAGCTATTCATAAGTGGAAAAATACACTATTATGCTTTTCTTCCTCTATCTTTTATTTTTCAGAGATAAGAAGCACATGGCTGATGGTGTAAGTGAAGCCATAGTAGACATTTTAAGCATGGAAATGGAAGCTGACACATTAGAAGCAATGAAAATCCTTGCCATGCTTCGAGAAGCAAAACGATATTTGCAAGATGTTTGGAGCTAAATGTTTAGCTTTTTCTATATCATTGTAGTACAAAATACTTTCTTTTACACATATGTTTTTGATTAAAAGTTACCGCCAAAAGTTCTGTCAGTAGTCACACAAAGGTTAACTTTCTTTATTGACCCTTCCAGCAGGAACATGAAACCTTTGAAATTACAACAAACCAGGCTGGCCTTTGAAGTGTATGGTTTTTGGTTTTTTAGAGATGTTTCATAATGGACTGTCTCAGTGCCTTGATTTTCTCGCCTTAAGACTGGGTTGTTGTATAAACTAAAAACGCACTTTTACAAGCATAATGGTATATTGACATTACATCATGTATTTTGTCCTATAATATATACATAAAGAAGCTACAGAGTAATTATGTTACACACTGATCTGTGCATCATGAAATATATTACTGACTTACCAAGATTTATGTGAACACTTCCTAAATACTTCCTGAGACTGCTTATATTTTTTCCTCTTGCACAATGACAGTGACTGCCAAAAAGAATGAATGTCCAGGATGTTGCACAGAAAGGTTAGTGAAAAATTTCAACTCCAAAGTTTTCTTTAAATAATAAGCTTTTTCATCACATCATTATATCATGTCTCAAAATTTGCAAGACACCATTTTAATGCTTATTAGATCTTCCTTCATAATTATTTTGAAATGTTTTCATATCCATCTCTGGTATGTTTGTGATTTAATTTATGAGCAAACTCACCAGCTGCGTTGATTTTGATTGATGGAACAATATTGCTCGGTATATATTTTGTCAGATTACTTAATTAATCTTCTTAAATTGAAGACACAGAAAATATGGTGTTTAGAAATTAGTTGCCCTTACATATGGCCGCCTACTGCAAAATAAAGTGGCTGAAAGCAAATTATTGAAGTGTCTGGTTGTCTTTCTAACAAGGGACATTTGGATAAAAATAGATGGAAAAGTAAAAGATGCTTCTCTTCACAACCCTGCCCTCTTCCCTGTAGTTTTTCTAACTTCTAAACATCCATGTTGTTTCCTGGATTCCAAGTCTTGCTTAGACCTTTAAAGATAAACACAAAATAAGAGTGAATATTTTAGACAAATCATTATTTATTTCCTGAGGGGAATTGTTGTTTTGTTTTGACTTACACATAATCAGAACCACATCACTTACTGCTGCTTTTGTTGCTTTCTAGTGATTGTTACTTAACTGGTAGGTAAATTTTTAAACAATTGAAAAATTAAGATTATCAGTTAGAATAAAATAATGTGTTTAAAGAAGAAACATTCCAGTGAAGTGCCTGGAAGTAAGGTTATGATATAACCTGTGAAATGATTATTTAAGTAACCTTGGAAGAGATTAACTAAAATTTTGTTCAGTTCTTCAGTAGAGTGGTTATATCAATCTCTGTCAAGTAATCTCTACAGAATAAGCTCCATAGAGAGAGGTAGCTTACAGCAATTGCAAACTGCATTTTTTAATCTTTAGCACATAAAGGAGAGCAGAAGTGCTTCTTTTTCAAAAGTACTCCAATTTTAAACTTCCATGGAAATTATGAACACAGTGCAGATGTCAATAATTAGCATCAGTAAGTCAGCTTTACATATTTTTGAAAACTATCAATGAAGGAAAAATCTACTAGTATTGGAATAGTAAAGATAAATCTTTAACTACCTTCTGTTGGCTGGGGCTTGTTTGGAAAAAGCACTTCTTACACCATATGCATTCTCAGCTAGGTTTTTCTGTTCCACTCAAAAGTGCTTGGAGATTACAGGAAAACCAATGATTTTCTGACTGATAGCTTAAGCTTTCCCTGTATCACTTACAGGTATTCATTTTCATGTCACTTATATCCCACAATCCAGGAGTTGCAGTGACCATTTTGATAATACTGCACGTCACTGCATGTTTCCCTTTGGGGTATTGACAGCTGAGTATCCTTTTCTGATTATATATGTTGTATATGTTGCATTTGACAGGGTCGATATACAGCTGGTATCCATGTATTTCTCCTCTCCTTTATCAATCCTATACCAAATTAAAACATTTGGATGATTTACTGGTAAATCCTTAGTTAAGCGTGTTAGCTTTATTATGATCTCCTAGAACCACAAAAAACGGTTGCAGGTTATTAAATTTATAACTGCATGGTGCAAAGCCCAAAGTTAAATAACCCCAGCAAATACCACTGTGTGTTATCTGAGGAGGAAGTATTTTTTTCAGTGACACTGAACAAGGAGGACTTCTGAGATACAGGAAGCATGGAGATGGAAAAGGCTTGCAGGAGAAGCTATGTTTTTCTTAATTGAACTGTGTTTCTCTGTAATTAGATAATGCTGGTTTATGACTGGGTGGTTCTTTTAGAAAAGCATACAGGGTGGGTTTTACTAAATTTTCTAAACTTAAGCAGGGTATTTTTTTTTATTAGCTTCCTTTAATTTTCTTCTATTAGAGAAATACCATGTATCTGCTTTTCATCAAAATTACAGGATTTGTAACAGAATACCTTTGTTTTTTAAAAGAAATAGTGAAGATTGTTACAGACTGTTACATTTAGGAGGTTTGCAGTTTTTATGCTGCTGACAAGGACTGGTGGTTGTGCTAAAGCTGCTGTCCCAGAGCATTTCTTATGGCCTGTTTTCTGAGTAGTTTTTTAATGCTATTCTGAATTTGTGAAACAGGGTCAATGTTGGATTTTCTCTTATAAATAATTTTGCAAACACTGGCTTATTTAGTAAAATTGGCTTGTCCTCTGTCAATATTTGTTCTGCCCAACTTTGTGAGGAGAGCAATATCAACTGGTGTGCTACACTTGTTGAATCTGTTTCACACAGAAGACTTGTCCTACTTTTCATCAGTCCTGGGGAGTGTGTAGTATATTGCTGTCTTCTTGTTTCCTTTGGAAATTAAGCCCCAGTGATATGCGGAATAGAAAGGACCCCTATAACTCGTAGAGTAGTTATTCATTAATATTTCTGAATCAATTTCATTTAATACCCCCAACCCTGTTCCTAATATTCCAGTTAAGTCTCTTCTCATTCTGCCCCTGAAGTGTATCTGCTTTTGTAACCATGTTGCCCAGCCCTCTGATGATGTCTTTAGGAAAGAGGAGCAGGCTGGCTGAATCTCAGAGATGTTAGTTTGCATTAGTAATTCAATACACTTGAGAGACCACTCTGGGTTAAATAACAGTTGTTGTTGTCCTGTATTCCTTATTACATATGGGCCAACTTCATAAATTTTAGGTTCAATCTTAGGTTCAGTTTTAGGTGGTGTGGTCTGAGCTTGGGTTACAGGTGATTTGGTTGTTGCACTAGGCACAGCTTTTATTCTAAATTTGAATGTTATCACCACCACGACCCCAAAGGCAGACCACATCCACTGTTTGTACTAATGTAAAATTATACCAACAATCCAATTTACTTAAACAGTCACAAACTTCCCAGTGCTTGCCTGTAGGAGAAGCTGAAACACTAATTTGAACTGCCTTTTCATAGTTAGTCCCATAATCATCTGGCATCCTACCCTGATTTCTTCTCTGATATTCCCTTGAAGAGTCCGTAACCTTTGTCTTTGTCATTCTCGCTTTTCATACACTTGGTTTTCATGCATAACCACAGTTGACAGGTTTAAATCCTTGATATCAGAATATTTTCCCATGAATCCAATGGATTGAATGAAAGCTTGGGACCAAGGCCATTCAGCACTTTTCTGGCTAGAGGTGCTTTCCAATTCTTGGATTACACTTATAGCTACAAGTAACACGAACAGAATGATTCTATTAACTAGGTTTCTGCAAGCTAAGTCATGGAATACTCCCAACCACAATGTACTCATTTTGCTCGAGTAAGTTTTAGTTTCAGTTCATTGTCACCCAGTGTTACTTTCTGTTATAAATGCAATGGCAAAATAGGGTTAAAATAAAAAGCGATTTATTATAAAACAATTTCAATCGCAAACGAGAGAAAAAAAAACCACAGTAAAATAAATCAGCGCAGCGCTGGGTGGACAGGGGTATATACCCAGAGATACAGATTTACCAAAATCCACGAAGTAGGTACTGCAGTCCGGGGTTCTTATAGGGGTTTTCGTATCCTGGGGCAAAATCCGGAGTAAGCACCGTCCAACAAAAGAGTTTGAATAGACTTCCCGGATTCGTTGAGCTGAGTCAATGGTCGGTGGAGCAGAGTCCTTTCACATGTGAGAGGCTCTGAGTGTCCTCCGATTGCATTTCCCGGAATGGAGTGGCCAGTTTGGGTGTGGAGGAGATGGATATCTCGACGGAGCCACTCTCATTGTCTGGTTTGATTGCTTGTGTCCTGCTTTTTATTTTGTGTTGATAAGCGTTGCTGCCGGTCGTTACTGCCCGACTCGGGAAGGTATCTCTGGATTATTTTACATTTTGCATCTTTACAGTATTACAAATATAACATATAATTCTTCATTCTTTCACGAATTTTTATCCAATGTTATATTTATCACACTTTCCATGGGGCTTCTGGAGCCTTTTTCACTTGAGAATGGTGAATCCAGGCACTCTGTTCCTTGATCTTAACTGCAGTGAAGGTGGGTGAGGAGCACCAGGAACGGTCCTTCCCACTGTGGCTCCAAAGCTTTTTCTGTAAGAAACTTAACATACACATAATCTCCAGGCTGTATGTCATGCACTGGCCCATCCAGCCCTCTGCTCCGGGTTCCAGCCACATGTTTCTCAATTGCTCTGAGCTGCTTGCCTAAGGCTATCATATAGGCAGTCAGCCTCTCCTCCCCCACTTGGGTAGACCTTTTGCACACCATATGGTCTCCCATAAAGCATTTCAAAGGGACTTAGTTCTTTGGCTCTAGGCTTGGTTCAGATTCACATCAATGCCAGTGGGAGAGATTGAGGCCAAGGTAAATTAGCTTCTTGTCCCAGCCTAACAATTTGCTGTTTAATCAAATGATTCATTTTTTCTACTTGGCCACTTGACTGGGGATGATAAGGGGTATGGAACTCCCAATCTATCCCCAGATGTCTACTGATATGTTGTACTATTTTTGAGATAAAATGTGGCCCCCTAGCTGAAGATATTGTGGCTGGAACCCCGAAGCAGTATTACCTCTTGTAACAATACCTTGGTTACCTCCCGGGCTTTGGCAGTTCTAGTGGGAAAAGCCTCTGGCCACCCTGAAAAGGTATATGTTAAAACCAACAAATATCTATACCCCCCTTTTATTGGGAGCTCTGTAAAGTCAATTTGCCACTGTTGTCCAGGCCCATGGCCTTTTCCAATTTGACCGAGTTTTGGTTTGGGAGTAGTCTTATGTTTACTCTGGAGGCAAATGTCACACTGCCGAGTTACCTGAATGACAGTAGAGTATAAATTTCTGGCAGCAATCTTTTCAAATTAGGTAGCTATACAGGGCATCTGTTCCCCAGTGTGTTTTCTGGTGCTCTTCTCTTACTAGTGACCATAACAAATGAGAAGGGAAGACTATTGTCCTTTCTGCAGTAATAGCCCATCTGTTACCGCTGAAGATGAATAGATCATGCGGACACAGGTCGAGGTGTGGTGAAAGGAAGAGCAGAGTTTATTTTTCCTCCCAGGATTTATAGACTTGTGACCACAGCCAGGGATTGGATGGTCAGGATAACACTTTCTCACTGCACTGGCCATGAGAGATGCCCATCACAAGACATGTAACAGAAAGAATGTACACATATCTATGCTTACAGTTACTGTCCTGGGAAAGTCCTTAAAAAACTATGTTAGCAAGCTCAGAAGCTGAGTTTTCAGGGCGACACCCATCCCTCTTGGTTATATTTTCCTCCTTGATCCTGAATTAGTTTTCTATCTTTTCTGGTATATACTGGCTTACCTTCAAGGGAGACCTGTCCATCAGGAATTAAGGATCCCTCAATTGTTATCTCACCCTTTGCTGCTTCTTTTGCCTCTCTGTCTGCCAGCTCATTCCCTTCCTCCAGTTCTGAGCTCACCTTCTAGTGTGCCTTAATGTGCATAATTGCTACCTGCTCAGGTAGCTGGACTGCTTCCAGTAGCCGCAATATTTCCTGTGTTATAAATGCAAAGGCAAATTTGGGTTAAATAAAAGAACAATTTATTATAAAACAATTTTTATAATAAAAATAAACAATGAGGAAAAACCACAATAAAATAAACAGCGCAGCGCTGGGTGGACAGGGGTCTATACCCAAAGGTATAGGTGTTCCCAAATCCACGAAGGAGGGTAGACTGTCCGGGGTTTTTATAGGGATTTTGTGTCCTGAGGCCAAATTCCAGGCAGGCACCATTCACCAAGGGTCCTTGATTGTTGGATGAATTGATTTCCTGGCGTTGGAGAATAGAGTCAAATAGACGTCCAGGCAGAGTCTCCTCATATGTAAAGAAGTTCTGAGTGTTCCTTGATTTCATTTTGGTTCAGGCCATCTGGATGGGATGGTTGGATCTGGGTTGGAGCTGATGGATATCTCGGCTGGACTTTTTCCCTTTGTCTGCCTGATTGCTTCCCCAACAGTGGCCTGCAAGGCGGGGTGTTCAGGTCCGGTGATGAGTATCTCGTCCGAGCTCGTCCCTTTGTCAGCCTGATTGCTTCCCCAACAGTGGCCTGCAAGGCGGGGTGTTCAGGTCCGGTGATGAGTATCTCGTCCGAGCTCGTCCCTTTGTCAGCCTGATGGCCCATGTCCTGCTCATTCTTTTCCGTTGATGGGCGCCGGCTAGGATCGTTATCTCTCGAGTGGGAATTCGCGACTAGATCTGGGAAGGACTTGTGGGCCACACTGTACTTTATATTTTATATTATTATTGCTACAAATATATTTATTTAGATCTCTACAAATTTTTATAAGTTCATTTATCACAGTCCCCCGCCTAATAATCCATCACATTAAAAATTCATGTTATTTTATCCAATTCTATGGGGGAAGGACTATAATTTTCACTCACATTCATTTTCTTCCCAGTCCGTTAACGAATTCCCACAATATTCTTGTGCCAGGTTATGTTTATTTTCAAAATTCTTTAAAGCCTTCATTGCGTTTTTGTTTTCCTTTTCCTCCTCTAATTTCATTAGTTTAGAGAGGGAAGTAGGTTTCCCTTGTGCCTTCTCAGGATTGATTGGAAGGGTGGCAATCTGCATTCCTTGCACAACAGAGTGAATTAGTCTGATGAAGCAAGGAATTAAGCAGGGAAGGAAAATGATTCCAGCAATTGAACAAACTATGAAGAATACTAGCTTCTTCCACCAAGCCCCTTGCCCGAATATTTGGTCCCACCAGGAGGATTGTAGGATTGAATTCCATTTTTGGACTGGTACATGCGCTACTTTCTTTATTTCAGCAGCCAATCCTTTTATTGTTTCTCCGTAATCGTCTATTTCCATACAACACTCGGATTCGTTGTATCTGCCACACACTCCTCCCTCCTCAGCTAGCAGATAATCGAGAGCTAGTCTGTTTTGATACACAAAAGCTCTCATTTGTGAATGTTGTTTTGCTAGGAGTTCCAGGGCTTCTGAAGTGTGGTTGGAAACTACCTCTACCACCGCTTGCAACCTGATAAGTCTGTTGAGGAGATAAATGGGGGTTCTGTAACCCCAGCTGCCATCATTTGCCCAAGTAGCGGGCCCATAATATTGAATGATTCTTTCGGCAGGCCATTCTTCCTCGTTCCACTTCTGGTTGCCTCCCGCCATTGGTAGTTCCCGTTTTAATTCCCTCCTTTGTCTGTTTAATGTCTCAAAGAGAGGGGCTCACAATGATTTACTCTCTGTTTTAGGTAGAGTAAAGAAAAAGGGCCGAATTATTCCAAGTGTGCAGGATCCTTTCCACCTTCTAGGTAGCTCGCTGTATGCCTTTTTTCCACATATCCAATATATGCCATCAGGAGCTTCCCAACCCTTGTTCAACTTTGTCGGATCATCCCAATATTCTTTCAGGCCTATTAGCTCATGGAAGGGATTGGCCCCAGAGTTTTTGTACCAGCAAAGTCCAATTATTTCCATCCATTCACAGTTATTTTCCCGGGAGCGACTCCAATAGCCCGCGGGTGGTTCAGGTTGCCAAACTTTTGTTTTGCTGTCAGAATTCACCGTGAGTGTGCTTACACACGGGGTATAGCCTACTAAATCAGTGAATTCTTTTCCTTCTCTGCTAATGCAGACGGTACCGATTATCCTTTGGTCTATAACCCATCCCTCTGGTCTTTGTTTTGTTTTTGACATTTTAGAGCCTTCCCATTTTAGGAGTTGCTCTGGGGTGAGTCCCTCTCCCTTCCAAGGCCACCTTTCAGCCGATTTTAAACCACCACAGATCCAACAGTTAGATAGACCTAATTCTGTGGCTATTTCTTGCATTAGATCTATGAAAAGATTCTGGTTGGGGGCTGGCAATCCCCAATTGCTGTATTGTCTCTCTAATTGCTCATAGTGCTCACTAAGAGAGTTAAGCCTCTCTTGTTCTAGTCTCTTTTTCCGAGTTTCCACTTCTCGCCTCTTTAATTCTAGGGTTAGTTGTTTTATTTTGTTTTCAGGGTCCATCCCTTCCTCATCTCTGGAGAAGCAGAACACTTGGTCAAATTGCAAACATACTCGGTCATCATCACTTTTTAACAAATCAAGAATTATCGGTTCATTATTAAAAGAGGCTTTCTCTTCATGTTTTAAATTTTTACCTTCCCAATACACTTTCCCTCCCATGGTACACATTTTTAAGTTTGCTTTATTGTAACATAAAGGGTTAACCTTATAATATGCTAAAAAGGTGGATTGTCTTTTTCCTCCTATCCAGACAGTTTTGTTACATTGGCTGCAGATTGGAATTGGAGGGAGCATTCCCACTTCTCTCCTATACCTGAAGTGGGTAGCTTTAGTTTTTCTTCTCATAGGAGTTTTAGACTGCCCGTCCTTAAAACTTGCCCTTGAGTGATAACACCAGACCTCCCCCTTTAGTTCACAGAGATTATACCGAGTGCCGTTGGATAAACAAAACCCCTTTTGTTGTTCTGGAGGACAGTCAATTATTCGTCCGGCATCTGTGGCAGTCTGACACTGCTCACACTTCCCTAGGGGACGCTCCCCCAGAGGTACCTCGGGACTCATTCCCTTGGTCAAGCACATGGCTAGATTCAGGACTATCAGGATTCCCCACCGGTGTATCCCTCTGCCTTGCCCTTCGCCCATATAAAAATATACGGCGGGGATTACCATCTTCTCGGCAGCAAGGATATTCTTCAGGGGCCCTTGTAGTCCTTATGGCGTACCTTCTTTTGAAAGCAGCCCACCGAGATGACTTAATCGTGTCTGTCCTGCACGGTACCTTTACTGTCTTTCGGCACTCGATTTCCAAAGCTTCTGCCTTGGAGTCTAGCTTCCCCCTTACCCCTTTTTGGAAAAGTAGGAACCACTCAGGAGAGTCGAGTTCTAACAACCCCGCCCTGGTGGCAAGTATTAAGAGATGGCTAGTCAAATCCTGTTCTTTTTCTAGACACTTTGTACACAATCCCTTAGGTTTGTACCCTCCCCAACAGTGGGTTACCCAAATCTGGTTACAATAAGTGCACTTAAAATGTATAAACGGAAAACAATCACACTCAGGGTTGATACAACTTATCTGGTCATCACTGGTCATTTGTGGTGACGCTGAAGCCTAATTTTCAGTTCTCCCGGAGGGGTGGTGACTTTCCACTTGGAGGTGTCGTATTCCTTTACTTTTTTTACTTGAGATGAGTGCGTCCAACCTCTTTCTGCGGTCTGGACAGCTGTGTCTGTGGTCAGGAGAACCAGGAAAGGTCCTTCCCAATGGGGGGTGAGGGGAAGCTCCTTCCAAGCTTTGACGAGGACTTTATCCCCAGGCTGTATCTGGTGTATTGCAAATCCCAGAGTGGCGCTTTGGGGGATCAGTCCTCGTTTTCGCAATTCCTGTAAATTTTTGTTGATAGCAATGAGATATGGTTGTATTTGCACATCCTCCACTTGAGGGTGTCCTACTGGCATTCCATGTTTGTATGGCATCCCATACAACATTTCAAAAGGGGACAGACCCGTTTCAGAATGGGGCATTGTTCTAATATTTAGCAAAGCAAGGGGGAGACACTTAATCCATGACATTTTCGTCTCTATCATGAGTTTAGACAATTGGGATTTAAGTGTTTGGTTCATTCTTTCCACCTGCCCGGAACTCTGAGGATGCCAGGGAGTGTGGTATTGCCACCTAATACCCAGGGCCTCTGAAATTTGTTTTATAATTTTTGAAGTGAAATGAGTTCCTTGATCCGAATCAATACAATCCACTATCCCATACCTAGGGATGATTTCTTCTAATAGAATTTTTGATACTGTTTGGGCTGTAGCCCTTGCCCTGGGAATGGGTTCTACCCAGTGCGTTAGTTTGTCAACTATTACTAATAAGAATTTATATCTACCGATTTTTGGTAATTCGGTGAAGTCCACCTGGATCCTCTCAAATGGTCTGTATGAGAGAGGACGCCCTCCCCAAACAGTTTGTTTGGAGTTGGATCTATTCACTTTTTGGCAAACCACACACCCCTGTACCTCTTGCTTGGCAATTTCAAAAATCCCCTTGCACCCGAAAAATTTCAGGAACTGATCAGCCAGTGCCCGAGTTCCCCAATGGGTCTGTTTGTGTAGTGTTTGTAATACTCTCCTTGCCACTCCCTTCGGGATTAGTTCCCTCCCATCAGGTAACCACCATTTTCCCTGTTTCATGACTCCCCCTATTTTCTTGAATTCTTCAATCTCTTTCTCTGAAGGGAGCATGGGGATTTCAGGCGATTCCTCCGGAGTCACCTCGGGAATACTTACGGTGAGCAGAGCTGCTCGTTTTGCCTCTTTATCGGCTAGGTTGTTACCTCGGGTTTGAAACTGCAACCCTGTCTGGTGTCCTTTTACATGGACAACTGATATTTCTCTCGGTTCTTGGACTGCCTCTAGAATCTGTCGGATTATTTCCCCATGAATTAGGTCTTTTCCTTTAGTATTTATCAGACCTCTTTCTTCCCAAATTTTTCCAAAAGTGTGTACCACACCGAAAGCATACCGTGAATCTGTGTATATGGTCCCTCTCCTTCCTTTCAACCTCCGGAGGGCTCTCAGGAGAGCATAGATCTCACAAGCTTGTGCAGACCAGCTTGCTTTCAAAGGACCAGATTCTACAACCTCCCCGGATGCACCATTTATTATCGCATATCCTGATTTTCTTTTTCCCTCAATAATTTTCGAAGATCCATCTACAAACCACTTCTCTCCCCCTTCCAACTCCTGATCCTCTAAGTCCGGTCTTATTCTGGTCTGCAGCTCCACGATCTCAGAACAATCATGTACTAATTTCTCTAGAGGTTCACCGAATAAAAACTGAGCAGGATTTTGTGCAGAAGTGGTTTTCAATTCCAAACCGGGTGAGCTGATTAAGATGGCTTCATATTTCAGGAGCCTGGAATCAGTCAGCCACTTCTCTGCTTTTTGCTGCAATATGTTTCTCACATCGTGGGGAGTGTAAACTACCAGGGGAGCCCCAAAAGTTATTTTCTTCGCTTCTCCCACTAACAGAGCCACTGCTACAATTGCTTGTAAACACGTAGGCCAGCCCCGACTGACTGGATCTAAGATCTTTGAAAGAAACCCTATAGGCTTCCTTTTGTCTGCCCATTCCTGAGTCAGGACTCCCTGTGCTGTTTGTCCACTCACATCCACAAACAACTGGAATTCTTTATTCGTATCTGGTAGAGTTAGTACCGGGGCAGTCATAAGAACAGTTTTTAATTTCTGGAAATTAGACTCATCCTGTTCAGTCCACTTCAGCCTGTCAGTGTTTAATCTTTCATACAAAAACTTCACTTTTTCACTGAAACCCTCAATCCACTGCCTGCAATATCCCAAGAGCCCTAGAATTTGTCTAATTTGCCTTTTTGTTTTTGGTGCAGGCAATGCAAGGATGCCTGCTACCCTCTCTGGGTCCAATTTTTTTTTCCCTTGAGATATCCAATGTCCGAGGTATTTTATTTCAGGCTCTGTGAATTGCAGCTTGGATTTTGATACTTTCAAACCTTTCTTTCCTAGAAAGTTTAACAAGGCAATCGTGCTTTTCCTCACGCTCTCTTCAGTCGGTCCAGCTATTAGCAAGTCATCTACATACTGCAAAAGCTTTGTCCTGTCCTCAAGAGCAAATTGGGTTAACATTTGTTCTAAAGCTTGTCCGAAAAGGTTCGGAGACTCCACAAACCCCTGGGGGAGGACCGTCCACCTTAGCTGTTGCTTACGGTTTGTATCTGGGTCCTCCCACTGAAATGCAAAATAATCTCTACTCCTTTCATCCAGAGGGCAAGTACAAAAAGCATCTTTCAAATCAATCACACTATACCACACATCTTCTGGTGAGAGTCTATTTAGTAAAGTATAGGGGTTGGCCACCACCGGGAATCTAGTCCGGGTCCTAGCGTTTACCGCTCGTAGGTCCTGGACCAATCGGAAGCTGCCATCCGTCTTCTTTACAGCCAGGATGGGGGTGTTGTGTTGAGACATGCAAGGTTCTAAAGTACCCCCTTTTTAGGAGGTCATCAATTATTTGTTTCAACCCCCTTCTCCCCTCCATCGGGATGGGATATTGTTTAACCCTTATAGGGTCCTCAGAGTTCTCGATTTCTATTTTGATAGGTTTGATATCTAGCTTTCTTACCTCTCCCTTTGAATGCCATACTTCAGGGTTTATTTTCTCCTCATCTTTAGGAGTCAACTTAAATATTTTCACCACCAATTCAGAATTTTTAATCATGATATTAATTCTTAAAGCGACAATCATGTCCCTTCCCAACAAATTGTAATCTGCTTCTTCCACTAATAGTAAATTCCCTAAGCAAATTTTATTTTCAGATTCTATTTCCACATCTTTTATTACAGGCACTTCAAAGGGGTCTCCCTTTGCACCGATTACAAAAACTTTTTCTCTGCTAGCCACACATCCGTATGGCAATTTCTGCAGGGTACTTCTCTCTGCCCCAGTATCCACAAGAAAACTTACCTCCTGTCGTTGGGGTCCCACTTTTAATTTTATCAAGGGCTCCTTGGATGTTCCGGTCCCCAAATTAAAGAGCCCCTGACACCCCTAATCCTCCTGAAAAATTTTCTCATCTTTTATTCTTTGTTTACAATTCCGCTGAACGTGTCCTACCTGTTTACAGTAGTAGCATTCAGGGGGTTCTCTCCATGGGGCCGGGGCTGCCCGGTGAGAACCTCGACTTTTTCCGGGTAGTGTTTTAAACTTACCCTGCATCTGCTCTTGTTTCTGGACCTCTTTCACTGCAGTTACTAAAACCTTAGCTTGCAATTTCTGCTTCTCATCTTCTCTCCTCATGTATACTTTTTGAGCTTCCCTTAGGAGCTCCTGGAGGCTTTTATCTTGCCACCCCTCAATCTTTTCTAATTTTCTCCTAATGTCCTCCCAAGATTTAGCAACGAATTGTGTTTTTAACAGAACCTCCCCCACAGGAGAGTTCGGGTCAGTCCCAGAGTAAATCTGTAAACTTCGCCGTAATCTCTCGATCCATTCAGTGGGTGGTTCCTCTTTTCCTTGACACTCTCTAAAAACTTTGCTAATATTCTGGCCCCTAGGGACCGCTTCTCTTATACCTTGTACAATTATGCTCCTTAAATCCATCATGTTCCGTCTGCCTTCCTCCGTCTGTGCATTCCAGCTCGGGTTTACACTAGGCCATTTCTGGTTACCTGGCGTCCCCTGTGGATTGCGTCTGTCCCAGTCTCTGATACCGGCTTGTTTAATCATCTCTCTTTCCTCCTGATTAAACAATGATCTTAGGATTGCCATAAGATCGTCAAAGGTATAGATACTACTCCCTAAAAATTCGTCTAACCTCTCAGCCACACCAAAAGGGTCATCCAACAACCGCCCCATCTCTTTTTTAAATGCCCTTACATCTCCAGAGTTAAGGGGTACATTCACAAAACCGATCACTCCCGGGGCCGTCGGTACTTCCCTAAGAGGGAACAACCGGTGCCCCTCTTCACTCTCTCCCCATTCATTATCCATCATTCTCGCTCTCAAACGGGTTCTACTTGCGGGAGGGGAGTTGGTGATTTTGGGTTGCCTCCCCGTTATCAATTGTGGGAACTCTGCCGCCACCCGGCTGAAGGGAGGGATCCCCTCCGTTGTATGGGAGGGTCCCGGTTGTGGCGGCTGGACCGGCAAGGACGGATAGTGTGATCCCCAGCCTTGTGCAGGAGAAACCTCCGAAGAGGCTGCTGTGGCTACGGTGTTTGCAGGCGGGGAAAGGGGAAGGGCTGCCGGCATCGCTGCTGGCCCCGAGTCTCCCACTTGAGACACACGTATCTCAGTGGGTTGGTCTCGGGGGCCCAAGGGTGCTGAAGGCACCACTTGATCTGCAGAGGAAGGTCCTGCCGGTCCACGATATGGGGGTGGTAAGTGATCGAGGGGTTCCCAGGACTCAGCTCTCGACTCACGTTTTTCTTTTTGTTTTATTGGGAATAGCCCTACTCTGATGTTTACCCAGAGCTTAGCATATTCCCTCTCCTCAGGATCTGAGGGGACCTTGTTCTCCACATAGGAGAATAACTTATTACACGTCCATTTTTCAAATGTGCCTAACACTGGCCAAGTGAGATGACTTCTCAACTCCTGTCCTCCCCAAACCTCCATACAATAATGTATCAATTTTGCCTTTGATTTCTCCTTCCTCTGGGGACAATCTTCCCAGTGTTTTAGCATCCACCCCAAGGGACTTTCCAGCGGGATGTCTGGTGATTCCTCCCCCTGATCGGAGGAATTTTTCCCTGTGCTTCTTCTTTGAAGCTTACTCTTTTTCTGCCCCATACTTCGCAAATATATTTTCTTACCTGTCTTCGACTTCTCCGTGAGTCGGTATCCGTTTCTGCGTTGTGTACTTACTCTAGGAATCAAAATTTGCCGATACTCACCCTTCAGCGAGCTGAGCTGAGGTCTCTTGTAATCGGTACTTTTGATCCTCTTCCGGACCTCTACCTGGGTCCGTTAACTAAAAGGGTTTACCAGTTCCCGAGCTCGACAGGACGTATCCTTCCCCTTTTAGTTCCTTGCGATCAGTCCCCCGAGACACCCTTTGGCCTCAGGTTTTTACAAGTGTGTGTCGAGAAAAAAAACTTTCACTCTGGATCGCTTCCTTCGCGGCCGGCCAATTCCCTCGCGGGAGGATGGAAACGCGGCCTTGAAGTCCACACTCGCCCCGTGATCAGATCACGTCTCACACACTCGCCCGATCGCCCACTCAACCAGCAGTACTTACAGCTATTTTCCTGCGTGGGTGTCTTTGTGCACAATAGACGTTTTACGAGCAAAACAAGCCGCGGCTTCCCGAAGGCTCCGTGCCTTCCCGAGCTCTCCGATCCGGATCCTTTTCCTTTTTATTGTGGTTTTTATCTCAGCCTAAATTTGGTTCGGACGTCGGAACGAGCTACGGGGGCTCTCAACTCACCAGGCCGCCAAAATCAGCGGGGGTACCCGTCCTGGGCAGTGAGATTCCCCGCAGTTTCTCCGATCCGAGTTCACGGCACCAATCTGTTATAAATGCAAAGGCAAATTTGGGTTAAATAAAAGAACAATTTATTATAAAACAATTTTTATAATAAAAATAAACAATGAGGAAAAACCACAATAAAATAAACAGCGCAGCGCTGGGTGGACAGGGGTCTATACCCAAAGGTATAGGTGTTCCCAAATCCACGAAGGAGGGTAGACTGTCCGGGGTTTTTATAGGGATTTTGTGTCCTGAGGCCAAATTCCAGGCAGGCACCATTCACCAAGGGTCCTTGATTGTTGGATGAATTGATTTCCTGGCGTTGGAGAATAGAGTCAAATAGACGTCCAGGCAGAGTCTCCTCATATGTAAAGAAGTTCTGAGTGTTCCTTGATTTCATTTTGGTTCAGGCCATCTGGATGGGATGGTTGGATCTGGGTTGGAGCTGATGGATATCTCGGCTGGACTTTTTCCCTTTGTCTGCCTGATTGCTTCCCCAACAGTGGCCTGCAAGGCGGGGTGTTCAGGTCCGGTGATGAGTATCTCGTCCGAGCTCGTCCCTTTGTCAGCCTGATTGCTTCCCCAACAGTGGCCTGCAAGGCGGGGTGTTCAGGTCCGGTGATGAGTATCTCGTCCGAGCTCGTCCCTTTGTCAGCCTGATGGCCCATGTCCTGCTCATTCTTTTCCGTTGATGGGCGCCGGCTAGGATCGTTATCTCTCGAGTGGGAATTCGCGACTAGATCTGGGAAGGACTTGTGGGCCACACTGTACTTTATATTTTATATTATTATTGCTACAAATATATTTATTTAGATCTCTACGAATTTTTATAAGTTCATTTATCACACCTGCATGTGTTTGATGTTTTTCCCTTGTGAGTTTAATAGTCCTCTTTCTTTCCGGATGGCTTCATGTGCATGTGCAACCTCAAATGCATATCTCGAGTCTCTATAGATGTTTATTTTTCTTCCCTTTGCAATCTCCAGGGCATGAGTTTGAGCGATGATCTCTGTCATTTGTGCAGAGGTATCTGGTGGCAAGGGTCCAGATTCAATTACCTCTTTGCAGGTGGCAACTGCATACCCGGCATGTCGCTTTCCACTGATAACGTAGCTGCTCCCGTCAGTGAACCAGGTTTCTGCGTCCTGCAGCAGGGTGTCTTTCAGATCTGGGCGGCTGGAGTAGGAAGCTTCAATAGTCTCCAGGCAGTCGTGGTGCACTGGCTCCCCTTGATTCCCACTTGTTGAGGGTTAGGTGTCCTTTTTTGTTGTTTTGTCGTTCTGGCCTGCCCAGGGAATTTTTACCCATTATGTGCTGGGACAATTTAACTACCAGTACTTAGGGGTGATTGACAACGGACAAAGAGTAGCCGGGCCCGGGGCGGGGTGGGGGGCGGGGGGGGGGCAGAAAAGGAGGGTGGGGACAGTTTTTAGCTGGCTTTTCTTCAGCTTCGGGGAAGGACGTTCGTGTGCTCGGTCGCGGAGCTGCTGCAGTGGAGAGAAGGGAATTTCGCCATCACCCAGACGGAGCGGTTGCTTCTTCTCCTTCTCCCCTCTTTGCTGGTGGCCTCTCACCCCCTGTCCTGCCGGGACGTGTGGCAGTGCCAGGCACCGCCGCTGAGCTGCTGATACACCTCAGCCACCGGCCCAGGATCTCATCTCTTCCCTGCTGTTCCAGCCGATTGTTCCTCAGAGCCCTGCAGGAGCACCGGGACTGACTGCCCGAGGGGTTTGTGAAAAACAAAACCTCTCCTCCATCCCATCTCAGCTGAGAGAGCTGTCCCGAGGGGTCCCTGGTTCTGTGTTCTTGTTATTGCTGTAGTTATTGTTTGTTTGTTTGCCTGGTTATACTAGTAAAGAACTGTTATTCCTATCCCCAGATCTCTGCCTGAAAGCTCCTTGATTTCAAAATTATAATAATTCGGAGGGTGGGGGTCTACATTCTTTCATCCCAAGGAAGGCTCCTGCTCTCCCTAGCAGACACCTGTCTTCTAGAACCAAGACACCACTGAGAAAAGAATCTGGGTTGATAATGTTAGTTACAACTATCCCTACGTCATCTTGTTCTACCATGATGGCTTGGTATTTCAGGAACCTTTGTGGGGAAAGCCAGTGTCCGCCCTTTTCATCTAGGACTGCAGACACTGTGAGACACCAATACAGTCAACTTCTGGCCCAGGGTGAATTTGCATGCTTCCTGAATATTCAGCACCACTGCAGCAACAGCTCTAAGGCATCCTGGCCATCCCTTGGCTGTTGCGTCTAGTTGTTTGGAGAAGCAACTGCTCTTTGGTATTGTTGGGGGTTAGGTGTCCTTTCTTTTTTGTTCTGGCTTGCCTGTGGAATTTTTACCCATTAGTTGCGAGGACAACCTAAATGTGGGTACTTAGTGGGTGCTCGACAAAGAACAAAGAGTGGCCAGGCCCAGGGGGCGGAAGGGGGCAAGAAAAGAGGGTGGGGACAGTATTTGGCTGGCTTTCTTCGGCTTTGGGGGGAGACATTCTTTTTTTTGCACGGGCACGGAGCTGCCGCAGTAGAGACAAGGGAATTTCGCCATCACCCAGCTAGAGCTGCTTCTTCTTCTTCTTCCCTCTTTGTTGGTTGGCCTCACACCCCCTGTCCTGCCGGGACATGTGGTAGTGCCAGGCACCGCCACGGAGCTGCTGATACACCTCATCCACCAGCCCAGGATCCCAGCTCATCCCTGCTGTTCCAGCCGACTGTTCCTCAGAGCCCTGCAGGAGCACCGGGACTGCCCGCCTGAGGGGGTTTGTGAAACAAAGCCTCTCTTCCACCCCGTCTCAGCTGAGAAAGCTGTTACGGGGTCCCTGGTTCTGTTTTCTTGCTAATGCTGTAGTTACTGTTTGTTTGCCTAGTTATACTAGTAAAGAACTGTTATTCCTACCCCCAGATCTCTGCCTGAAAGCCCCTTGATTTCAAAATTATAATAATTCAGAGGGAGGGGGGCCTACATTCTTTCATCCCAAGGGAGGCTCCTGCCCTCCCTAGCAGACACCTTTCTTCTAGAACCAAGACAGGTATGGACCCAAGTCCTGGGCCGGTATTCCCAGGGCAATTCCCTGCTTTTCATGGGAAAACAGGAAGAACCTTTTACTTACATTTATAAGTCCAAGCAATGGGGCTGACATTAAGACATTCTTCAGCTGGTGGAAGGCTTGTGTGGCCTCTTTTGTCCACTGGAGGTCTCTGTTCCTGCTTGTAATGAGCACATACAGAGGTTTCACAAGCAGCCCATAGCTGCGTATCCATAGTCTGCACCA
The DNA here is from genome assembly GCF_049639895.1 of Pseudopodoces humilis. Classification (NCBI taxonomy): domain Eukaryota; kingdom Metazoa; phylum Chordata; class Aves; order Passeriformes; family Paridae; genus Pseudopodoces; species Pseudopodoces humilis. The sequence goes on along the minus strand of NC_142200.1, from coordinate 70,115,654 downwards.
TCCTGTCATACCTAAGAATGTTCACAGCTCCTTTACTGTTTGAGGTTTCGGGGTTTGGCATATCGCTTCTTTGTGATCTTGCCCTAGAGTCTGCTGTCCAGCACTGATTTCATAACCCAGATAAATTACCTTTTGCTTCACTACCTGGGCCTTTTTCTTTGATACCCTGTATCCCTGAAGTCCCAGAAAGTTTAGCAGGCTTACAGTCCAGGCTATGCATGCCTCTTTTGTCCGGGTGGCTATGAGGATGTCATCCATGTACTGCAGTATCTTTCCTTCTTCTGGGGGAGCCTCCCAGGATTCCAGATCCTTGGCAAGTTGTTCCTCAAACAGAGTAGGAGAGTTTTTAAATCCTTGAGGCAACACAATCCAAGTGAGCTGGGATTTGTGCCCACTTTTGGGGTTTTCCCATTCAAATGCAAAAATTTTCTGGCTGTCCTCATGAATAGGGAGGCAAAAGAAGGCATCTTTCAAGTCTAAAACAGTTAATCAAGTAACTTTGGTGTCGGGCACATTAGCAGAGTGTATGGATTTTCGACTACAGGATAGAGATCCTCAGTTATTTTGTTGACAGCCCTTAGATCTTGTACTATCTGGTATGACCCATCAGGTTTTCGGACTGGCAAAATGGTAGTATTGAACTCAGATGGGCACTCTTTTAACAAGCCTAACCGCAAAAAGTTTTCAATTATGGGACTAATTCCTTCCCTATCTTCTCTTTTCAGGGGGTACTGTTTAATTCTAACTGGTTGTCTTCCTTCCTTGAGTTTGATTAATACTGGAAGTGCATTTTTCGCTCTCCATGGTAAATCAGAGGCCTACACTCCAGGAAACACTTGATTTATTATTTCTTCACTAATTTCCCCCCCGTGTGAAAGGCTGTCAACATTAAACTTAATGCCTTTATGTACTGTTCATCATTTACCTCCAGAATAACCTCCACGTTATTAAATTTAATAGTGACTTGCAATTGTTCTAACAAGTCCCTCCCCAAAAGGTGTTTTGGGGAGCTGGGCAAATATAAGAATTTATGGATGCCTCATTCCTTTCCAAGTCTATAATGGTTTGCAAAAATATGCTTTTTCAGGTTGACCAGTTGCTCCTATTACCGTAACATAATCCCTCCCCACAGGTGCCAAAGTTTTATTCAAGGCTGAATAAGTTGCCCCCATGTCAACCAGAAATTCCACTTCTTTCCGTTTTTCCCCCAGTTTCAATTTTATAACTAGTGGATCTTCTGGGGTGAGATTTACTGGTCTTCTTCAATCTTCTTTCACATATGCAATCACCTTTCCCTTTTCCCCATCTGTTGGGGGTTAGGTGTTTTTCTTTTTTTTTTCTTTTTTTTTTTTTTTTAGTTCTGGCTTGCCAGTGGAATTTTTACCCATTAGTTGCGGGTACAACCTAACTGTGTTTGGGTACTTTGTGGGTGCTCAAGAGAAGAAAAAGAGTTCGGCTGGGCCCAGGGGGGGAAGGGGGCAGGAAAAAAGGAGGGTGGGGACAGTTTGGCGAGCTTTTCTTCAGCTTCGGAGGACACTTTGGGCGAGGAGTTGTTGCAGTGGGGACAAGGGAATTTCGCCATCACCCAGACAGAGCTGCTGCTTCCTCTCCTTCTTCACTCTGGGTTGGTGACCTCACACCCCCTGTCCTGCCGGGACATGTGGCAGTGCCAGGCACTGCTGCGGAGCTGCTGATACGCCTCATCCACCAACCCAGGATCTCAGCTCATCCCTGCTGTTCCAGCTGACTGTTCCTCAGAGCCCTGCAGGAGCACCGGGACTGACTGCCTGAGGGGGTTTGTGAAACAAAGCCTCTCTTCCATCCCGTCTCAGCCGAGAAAGTTGTCATGGGGTCCCTGGTTCTGTTTTCTGCTAATGCTGTAGTTATTGTTGTTTGTTTGCCTTGTTATAAATACCAGTAAAGAACTGTTATTCCTATCCCCAGATGTCTGCCTGAAAGCCCCTTGATTTCAAAATTATAATAATTCAGAGGGAGGGGGTCTACATTCTTTCATCCCAAGGGACGCTCCTGTCCTCCCTAGCAGACATGTGTCTTCCAAAACGGAGACACCATCTCCCTTTTCCTGGAAGCCACCCCGTCTTCGTTCTGGGCACTGATTTTTCCAGTGACCATATTTCTTACAGATCGCATATGATACCTCTGTCCACTTGCCCTCCCTCCTAAGAAAGAGCATGAGTTGCAATAGCATGTTATAGTCTAAAGTTCCACTAGGTGGCCACCTCACTCCCTCATCCAATTTATATAGTGGCCACCAGTCCTTACAGAATCTGATTAAATCCCTCTTGTTCTCAGTTCCCGCACGTCCAGCAATGTCCTTCCAATGTGTAATAATACAACCTAGTGGATTCACTTTAGGGATCTCCTTACTTTGTCTGTTTCCCATTGTCTCCTCCTTCTTGTTCTGTCCCGTTTCCACCCAAACTCCTCACACACACAATCCCAATTTGCAGGCACCCAATATGGCTTTTCCACACACCAAACTCAGATTTTCAACAATACCAATGTCTTTCACACTGCAATAAAACTCACCCAGATACCAATCCTTTGATTCTCTGTTAGCTCTAAATTTCTCACAAAGACAAGTTACCTCATTCACCTCCTCTGGAATGCTCAGAATCTGTACTGCGAGAGGGAGTCTCTCATATTTTCTGTCCATGGTTAAAACAAATGTTAACCACTCTGTATTCAAATACAACACTCCTCGCTCACACTTGGGTTTGCCCCACACTGACTCCAGTCACTTTTCTCCAGTTGCCTCAGTCCCCTGAGGTCAGAACCGCAGATAGAGCTCCACATTCGCTCCGCACCTCAGGTGCATCTCACTTGGTCATTCACACACCAAACACACTCAGTTGACTCAACGTGTCTGGACTTAGCATTCACAGAAAACAAGGGTTTGCTCAACTCACCTCCGGAGTAGCTAGCAGGCTGCTCTATCAGCTCAGCAAGAACCCTTCTGATGGCCACGCTATTGGCCAGGATTGATCCCTTTCCCTCTGCCTCGAGCCCCTTCTGGCCGGGTGCTTGCAAGCCCACTGGGACTGTGTTGTACAACAGACATCTCTGTTCAGTTTACCAGCAGCCCTTCCTTTGATATTTAATTCATACCTTTATCCGCAGGCCAGCAGGTTGTTGTCTGTCCCCGCGGTGAGCAAACTGAGGCTTAGGGTCCCTCCCGGGAAAGTCCTCTGAGCACCCTACGGAATCCGTTCCTCAGCTGCTCCTGCGGCCAGACAGAGATCTCCTGCCTGGCTCTCAAAAATGATGTGCAGAATAGAAGGGAACTCTATAACTCGCAGAGTGGTTATAAGAGCAGGTATGAATTTATTCAGCGCTCACTTCATATTACAATTAGCTCCATGCCCCTTTCAGTCCTTTGACCACCTTTTGGGACTTTAAATCTGTTCCTTCCGGCTCAGGGTCCGAGGAATGCCCTTTATCCTGTGGTGCCTTTGTCTTTGCATCTTGTTTGTGTATTCTAGCTCCTTATCTTATCTTGCAGTCTGACCTTCTTCCTATTCTTGAGGATCAGAGTGTCAGGGTATGTTTTTTTGTCAAACCCCCCTTTTAATCAAGCATTTCTTTATGTTTATTTCCTAATTCTTAATTTCTCTGTTTCAGCACTACCAAAAAACACCTACAATAGCCCCTAACACCCTAAAAACCAACCAAAATTCCCCCCAAACCCCCCAAGATCACCAAAAATCACCACAAAATTGACTTAGGCACCCAAAAAAAACCCTCTAAAACCGTTCAAAAAACCCCAAATCAACTGAATTTATTTCAACATCCCCAAAACCCCCCAAATGGCCCAAAATGTTTAAAATCACCCCAATAACCCTAAATCAACCCAAAATAGGCTTGGAACCCACAAAAACTTTCAAAATCACACAATATCACCACAAAACTTCCCCCAAAACCCCATAAATCACCCCAAAATCAGCCAAAACTGGTTTTGGCGTCTCCAAAAGCCCTGAAAATCAGCCAAAATTCCCTACTATCGTCTTCAGTACCCCCAAAATTGACCCAAAACCCCACACATTCCTTTCCAAAATCACCCCAAACCCCCTGAAATTCACAAAATAATTGCCACAAAAAAGTCACAAAACCCACAAAATAGCCTGAAAAACATACCAAATCACCCTAAATCACCCTTAAATCAGCTTTTGTGCTCCAACCCCCCTCCAAGTTCACTAAAACTTAACGCCGAATTGGCTTAGGCACCAGTAAAATAGCCTGAAATAAGTCCAGAAATCATCCGAAATTTCCCCAAAATTTGTCTTTGATACACCCAAAACCAGCAAAGTAGCCCCCAAAATTGCCTCAAAATGCTCAAAATTGCCCTAACACCCCAAAATCACCCCAACATTGGCTTCGGCATCCCTAAAATCACCCCAAAATCACGACACCATCACCCCCAAATTCCCCAAAATCACCCCAAAACTGGCTAAAATTGGATTCAGCATCCCCAAAAGCACCCAAAATCAGCCCAAAAAACCCAAAATAATTGGCGTAGGCACCCACAAAATTGTCCCCAAAACCCGTTAAAATCTCCCCAAATCAACCCAAAATCTGCTTCAGCAACCCCAAAATAGACCCCAAAATTGCCCCTATAATCACCCTACATTTGCCCCAAAAAGCCCTCAAAATCACCGAAAATCACTCCAAAATTGGCTTTGGCACCCCCAAATGTCTCCAAAATCACCAAAGAACCAATAAAAAATTATCTTGAAAAACACTTTAAATGTTCCCAAAATTGGCTTTAGCACCCCCAGAATCCCCTGAAATTGTCTCCAAAATCACCTAAGAATTGCCCCAAATTCCACAAATCTCCTGAAATCAAATCAAAATCAGCTTCAGCAACCATAAAAACCCCAAAAATTGCCTCATAAATCACCCCAGAAATCACCCAAGAATCGAAACAAAAATCCCACAAATTTCATGAAATCCATCCAAAATTTACTTTGCATCCCCAAACACCCCCCAAAGTCAACCTTAAAATCGTCCAAAAATTGGCTTTATCTGCTCCTACATCACCCCCAAAATAACCTGAATTCATTCCAAAATCAACCACAAAAAATGCTCCTGTAATCACCCCAGAATTGGCTTTTGTATGCCCCCAAAATTGCCAAATAATTGCTCCCATAAAACCCCCAAAACCACCAGAAATCTCCACAAAACCAGCTTTGGCACCCAAACACCCTCTCCATAAATCGCCCCCAAAATCTCCTGAAAATATTCACTTTGGTGCCACCAAATCACCCAAGAATTGTCCCAAGAAACCTCAAAATCACCTCAAGATTGTTTTTGACCAATCTAAGATAGCCCCAAAAATTGCCTATAACGTCACCCTAAAATTGGCTTTGACACTCCCAAAAGTCCCTAAATTTCCCCCGTAAATTGCCCCAGAAAAATCACCTTAAATCACCCAAAAATTTGCTTCAGCACAGCCAACACCCCCTAAAATCTCACCCCAAATCACCCAAGAATCACCCCAAAAGACCCCCCAAATCATCCCAAAATTGCCTTTGGCACCCCAAAAAACTTGCAAAATCACCCCCTAAATCACCCAAAATAACCCCAAAATTGACTTCAGCACCCCAAAAATTGCCCCTAATATCATTCCAAAATTGTCTTTGGCACCACCAAAATCTTCCCCAAAATCACCACCAGAAACACCCAACACTACCTTGAACTCAACACAAAATTGGCTTTGGCATCCCCAAATGCCTTCAAAACCATAACCAAAATCACCCAGGAATTGCCCCCTAAAAAAGCCTAAAATCACCCCTAAAATCACCACAAAATTGTCTTTGGCAGCCCCAAAATCATCCCCAAATATTGCTCCAAAATTGCCCCAAAAATTCCCAAAATCACCCAGAATCAAATCACATTCAGCTTCAGGACCCCAACACTCCCACAAAATTGCACCAAAAACCAAAATTAGCATTGGAGCCTCCAAAATCACCTAAGAATTAATTAAAAAAACCAAAAAAATCAAACAAAATCACTCTAAAATCAACTTAAACATTCCCAAAAGACCCCAAAATTGCCTCCAAAATTGCCCCTAAATATTCCCTATCACTCTAGAATTAGCCCCAAAAAAACCCACATCCCCTGAAACCATTCAAAAATTGGCTTCGGCACCCACAAAAATGTCCTTGAAATTGCCCTTAAAATAACCCCAAAATTGTCTTTGACAGACTCAAAGTTGCCTTCAAAATTGCCCAAGAATTACCCCAAAATCACCACCAAAATTGCCCCAAAAATGCCAAAAATTGCCCCAAAAAATGTCCAAAAATCAAAACCAAAATTGGTTTCAGCACACATAAAATTGCCCCAAATTGCCCCAGAAATCACATTAAAAAAAAAACCCAATATCACCCCAAAATTGGCTTAATCACCCCCTAAATTGTCCCTAAAATCAACACTAAAATCAACCAATAATTGGTTTGGCACCCCCAAAAGCCTCCAAAAGTGCCCCAAAATTAGCCAGTATTTCCAAAAAACCACTAGAATAACCCGGAATCACCCCAAACTACACTTAGGCACTTCTAAAATAACCACCAAAATTGCACCTGAAATTAACCCAATATTTGATTTGGCACCCCCACAATCAGCCCCTATAAAAGGCCCAAAAATCACCTGAGAATCGCCCCAAAGAAACTCCAAAATCACGTGAAATCACCCCAAAATTGAGTATGACATCTCCAAAATCTCCCACAAAATTGCCCCCAAATCAGCCAAACAAAATCAAATCAGCACCACTAAAAGCGGCCAAAATCAGCCCAAAAATTTGCCCCAAAATCACCCTAGAACTGCCCCATAAAAACACTCAAATTTGCCCTGAAAATCACATAAGATTCACCCCAAAACCACTGTGATCATCCAAATTCAACCCAGTATTGGTTTTGGCACCCCCAAGAGCCCCCAAAAAGCCTCCCCCACAATCACCCACAAAATCATCCAGGAATTACATCCAAAAAACTTCCACATCACCCGAATTCAATCCAAACTTGTGTTTGGTGATGCGGTTTTAAAGCAGAAACTAAAAAATTTACTAGAAAACTTATTATTGCTTGCTGTCAGATATAGATTAGAACAAGAGAAAAACTTCCAGAAAAATCCTTTATGTTATGGAGTGGCAGGGGAAAGCTGCACGCATATGTGTTTTCGTGGCACCTGTTCTCCTCGACAGCCACAGTGGCAAAGCTTTCCGCTTGCGTAAAGGGCGAGAAAGGCAGCAGCCGGGACTCCGGAACTCAGAGAAAGTAATGGCAAGAGGTGAGCCTCTTTCGGCAGAAGCTGCTATCCGAAGCGCTGGGAAGCGCGAGCGCTGCAAGGAAAGGAGAATAAGCCAAGTGCTTAGCAGGCAGCTCACGCACGAAGCTTTCCAACTGCAAGAGGAACGTAGGTGCTGCTCGCCCGCTTGCTGAAGAGACGCTGAGCTGTTTTTTGTCGGGAAGAAGTGCACGCACGGCTTCCTCGTGCTGCGACCTGCCGCTGTTGCTGCTCTCTGCGGCAACTCTTGCACTTTCCCTTAGACCCCGCAATGCAGAGCAATGGCCTGCGCAGCGCAGAAGCCTGCCACAGCAAGGGTGGAAGAGAGTGCAGCAAATCCGTGTTTGCCGAATTGGCAGGGGAAAGCTGCACGCATATGTGTCGTCGTGGCACCTGTTCTCCTCGCCAGCCGCAGTGGCAAAGCTTTCCGCTTGCGTAAAGAGCGAGAAAGGCAGCAGCCGGGACTCCGGAACTCGGAGAAAGTAACAGCAAGAGGCGAGCCTCTTTCGGCAGAAGCTGCTATCCGACGCTCCTGAAAACCTGCCAATGAACCATGGGTGCGGGAAGATGCCGCTCAGCGTCCGGGCGCTGGGAAGCGCGAGCGCTGCAAGGAAAGGAGAATAAGCCAGGTGCTAAAGATACGCTGAACTGTTTGTTGTCGGGAAGAAGTGCATGCACGGCTTCCTTGTGCTGTGACCTGCCGCTGTTGCTGCTCTCTGCGGCATCTCTTGCGCTTTCCCTTAGACCAGAGATGCAGAGAAATGTCCGCTGCAAGGAAAGGAGAATAAGCCAGGTGCTTAGCCGGCATCTTGCGCGCAAAGCTTTCCAACTGCAAGAGGAACGTAGCTGCCAATCGCCTGCTTGCTGAAGAGACACTGAGCTGTTTATTGTCGGGAAGAAGTGCAGGCACGGCTTCCTCGTGCTGCGACCTGCTGCTGATGCTGCTATCTGCGGCAACTCTTGCGCTTTCCCTTAGACCCCGAGATGCAGAGCAATGGCCTGCGCAGCGCCAAAGCCTGCCACAGCAAGGGTGGAAGAGAGTGCTGCAAATCCGTGTTTGCCGAAGAGGCAGGGGAAAGCTGCACGCATATGTGTTGTCGTGGCACCTGTCGCTGTTGAAAGACCCCCGAGCTGTTCACCAATCTTCACAGAAGTAATTGTGAATGCCATTTATTTCTATCTTTAGCACACCTTTTATAGGGTTCTACAGGGTCTGCGGCTACTATTGGCTAGTATACACAAGTTTACATTCTTATCCTTGTACACAGGAACATTGTTTTACTTTCTACGGGCAAGTTTCAAGGCTTTTAGCCTTTAATATTGTGACTTATCCCAGAGGCTGGTTTGTGCAGACAGACCTTTACCAATATATAAAATACAGCAACAATTCCCCCTTTCTCTTTTTGCACAAACCAGGCTTTGGATAAGATAACACACAAGTTAGACTGTCATCTCAATTAACATTAGAAGCAAAGTCCGTCCCCCTTCTAGCACAAGAGACCTTAACCATTCGGTGATGCCCCAGCTGGCGAACCAGCTTCCAATGGGGTCACTATCTTCTTTCAGGGCATGTTACCCATCCTGTAGCTGTTGTAGTTGCTTATGGATGGAAGCTGAATGATCAGTAAGATCCAAGCAGCACATGCCTTCGAACTCTTCACCACCATGTCCTTGTGCTAAGAGCAAAAAGTCAATTGCAGCTCGATTTCATAGTACTGCATGACACACTACTCACATCGGCTGAAAGCTCACTTAACATCGTGGATGTTAAGTTCAATCCTTCCTTAGTCTAGCAAGCGAGCCTTTTTAGAGTTGCTAGGCCTTAATTCATTCAGGCTTCGCTTTGACTGTTTGATGTTTTTCATTTTGCTAGTTACATTCAACAATTGATGTAAACTTGGGTGGAACAAATTGAGTTTCCCAAGATAACAGGGTCCTCTGTGGATTAGCAGGAATCTAATTCCATGCTCTATCTCCACAGATGAGGAAGATGGAACTAGGTAATCGCTTTGGTAATTGCCCTATGAGATTGCACCACAAATAAAGGCTTTACTTTCAATGGTAGTAACAAGATCAGCTATAGGGCTGACTGCAGCTCAGTGCTACATTACTTTGTTAGAATGACTTTTTGTCGGGGGTTCAAACATTATCCATCCACCTGAGGTATTGGTGGAACTTAACAAATCTAATTCTTCTGAGGGTTGTAACATTGAGAACTTTGGTAATTTTTGCTTGCCAACAGGCTTCAAGTTGTCTTAATGTGAAGCCAACAGTGCGATTGCACTCTTGCAGCATTGCCAATCGATTCAGTTGAGTCTCATTACTAATTAAACCTTTAAATGCTGGAGGATCCCATTCAGGGACTCCCATGAGACAGGTGCAAAAAGGATCTCCAGGTGTGGCTAGGCTCAAACACATTGACCTTTTGGCCAGTTCAATGTGCCAGAGTGACCCATATGTTCTGTCACTTTTGGATATTAGTTAGCAGACAGTTGGTCATGACTATACGCAACACAATTACCATAAGCAGTTTGTTCCATGTAAATGACATCATATTTGCAAACTCATAGCTAAAACTTCAGTCATTAAATGAACTTTCAAAGATGCTTACACTAGCTCTTGAAGGGGGAATACTTATACTTTATACTAACATAACAATTACTACACAGGCTAAACTCTATCTTAGACTATTATCTAACTATTTTTAACACACGTGCTCTGGTATATATGTAGTCTAAGCGTGAAAGCAATTTGCTGAAAGGGTAAACACACAACTACAATTTGCTTTATATACAGTTAAATGGAGTCTCTACACTTCTTAGATCTTCTACAGAATTTCTCTAACATGATTCAGTCCTGGAATGTTCACTGCTCCCGTGATGTCAGCTGGCAGCTGATCGGTGACTGAGGGCTTTGATGTTCAGGTTGTTCTTCAGATCCTTCTAAATCTTAAAACAAAGGATACCTGAAAAATTGGTAGAGACACATCATAATAACAACATAAAATTTCTGTTGGCAACTGTCTGTATAGTGTTCAGACACAACTGTGTCCTGACAGGTTGTCGTGGTTTTAAACCAATAACTAAGAAAATTACTTATTTCTTGCTGTGAGATATGGATTAGAACAAGAGCAAAACAGGCATAAAACTTAAAAGGGAAAAAGAAAGAAAGTTTATTGACAAACTACAATAAGAACACCAGAATAAACTTCCAGAAAAACCTTTTCATCCCCTGTCTACCCACTATTCCCTTGTTCACATGACAAAAGAGACAAAACCTTTGGAACTTTGATGGTTAAAACAGTCCCAATTCTTGCTACAGTCTTTTCACCAGTCTTTATAGAGAAACAGAAGTTTCTTCCTGTTAATTTATGGAGTTTCTCACAAGAAAAACTATTTTTCTTATAGTTTTCCATTGCTCTAATGTTAGCTGCCCAGAGCTGCTGTTATTAGAGCCCACTCCTCCCATTTTCACATCCCAAGTGTGTATGGGCCATGAGTCTAGGGATGGGATTTTTAAGGATAAGTTATTCAAAGGCAAAAAGTCTTCTTCATCTGTTTCCGTGAGCTTCACCAGAAAACAGTTTTCTCATTGCCTCTCAAGGCTTCAAATCTTCCAGCACTTCACTGTACCATAATTACTCTACTTTTTGCTCAAAATTTACACTTTGAACACTCTATTCCTCCCTATATACTGTCATGAATTAAAGGAGCGTTTTCAAGACCTTATTGTCCATTTCCATAGTTTTAACAGAAAGATATTTCAGCTTAATTAAAGCATCTTCTTAATTCTCTACCTTTTCTTTTCTTTCCTGTCACTAGTAGTTTATAAAGTCTCTTTTCATGTTGATCACTCTCTTTTCTCTGTCTGGATAAAAAGATTGATCCGCAAGTCTCATCTGGGAAATGAAAGAGTTAAAATCTTGCCCAGGCTGTTGTAGGTAGTTCTGTGGCCTCGGCCGGTGCAGGAGCTGGAGCCGTCTGCGATGGAAAGCTCCTCATGGCTGCCCTGGAGAGTGTAGGCGCCGCGCCCAGCCCGCTGCAGGCCCAGAGCCCTCTCTCCTTCTTCACTCAGCAGTCTCCAGTGAATCTAGCCACAGCAAAAAACCTGCAGCCGAGCCAGAGATCGGCTCGGCCCGGCCCGGCCGGAGCCCGGAGAAAACCCCCTCCACAGGACCCGCATCCCCCGGCCGGGAGACGCTGGGCCCAGCCCAGTCCCCGCCCGGCCGCATGGCCTGGGCAGGGAGCGGGAAGCCTGGGGCTCTGCCGCCCTTCCCAGCCAGGAAACAAAGAGAACCAAGAAAGCTCTGGTTTTACACTTTAAGGTAGGGTTCACAAGTTGATCCCACTTTTCAATGGCCTAAACTGCTGTCAATTCTCAGCAATGACCGATAATTGGTCAGGAGAAAAGACGCCAGGCAGATCCCAGCAACTTAAACTTTCTTAAAGGTAAAGTAACTCCATGACACAGGTCCACTTCTGATCCATGTCTGGAGTATCAAGGCTGTGTGGTGACATCTCTGTTCACTGGATCTTGTGTGTTCAGAGGCACACAGTCTGGTCAGATGGACAGGTGACCTTTTTGAACCTGCCAACAAAACACAGACACTTCTTGAAGTTAATGAATTACACTAATCAAATGCTTTTAGGGCATCCATTTCCCCCGTTTTCTTAAAAAAAATAAAATGAGATGTACTTCTGTTATAAACATCAACATCAACACAAAACCATATACACAATTAATAAGAACTTATACCAGTTAAAAATCAATTAAATCATAAACATTATTAATAACATATGTAATATAAAACTACTATTGATTACTAAAACACTGCACCAGCATCCCATAGTTAGCAAACAAACAGAAACAAAAAAAGATCAGTGAAGGATTGGGTAATCGTCTCCGGAAATGATTCTCCAAGCCCACTTCAAAATTGATCCAGCTGTCATATTAATAGGGTCAAATTGCTGAGTCAAAAAGTGACTGAGATACTGATTTGGTACAGAAAACATCTGGATCCGCTGGCAAACATTCCATCCAGGTAAAGTCAAGGCTTGGCCAGGGCCTGGCTTTAAACTGGAAAGATGCCTCTTAACTCATTTCTAAAACAAGGTTCTCAATAGTAGCAGCTATGAGATGCTTACAGCACAGCAAACTGTCAAAATGCATTTGTACAAATCAAATGATCAGGAGCCTTAGGTACCAGACCAATTAAACCATGCAGCAGTTGGTTTAATCTGAAGCCTCTCCCATGGCAGCTGATCTTCAACAGTGATACATCTTCTTAAAATTCTGGAAACACTGAAAAATAAGAAAGCTATAACAAACAAAAACTGCAGAGATTGCAACAACCAATAGAACTCCCAATGAAGTCAAGGGTGTCACAGACTGCATTCACCTCCATCCACAAACAGGTGTTCACCAGTGTTCCATCACTGCTGTTTCAGTTGTGGCTATCTTCATTTCTCTAGGAAAATAACTATACTTGCAGTTTAGACAAGTGTCTCCAATAAAACATAAAACAATTTAAATTAAACAATATTTAAACCTAACAATAATTATTTATGACAAAAGGAAATAACAAACTTAACCTTAAAAGAATATCTAAGTTAGAAAACTTAAAAACATTCAAGCCTAAACATTATAAAACTCGACTATCCTTAATTCTATTAACACTTAATCTATACTAAATAAAAACATAATTTAATCTTATTCTGTTACTACAAAAAGGCAGCTAAAAGTTTGATATATACCTTTCAAACACAATATAACAATAATATGGATTCACTATAAAGATTATAAAAATGTAACAAATACATCACAATTCTATGTCATCTAACTTTAAGAATAACCCACAATAACTGCAAATGTTACTAAAAATACTTATTCATAACAGGAATTTGCCTAGTATATGCTTAAATTGGTTAGGATTTAAAAGTGTAGTTTTTCTGGAGAAAAACCACAACAACACGGGATTTGGCGAGTTGCCATCCAGCTTTTGTAGCATGTTTCAGAAGCATCAAGTCCAATTTTTAAACTAAAATCCAAAATCCAAATTGGTATATATGCAGTTATATGTGTTTTATATAACAAAAGGACTCACATTAAAATTACCTTATTAAAATTGTGGATAAAACAAGCAAATGGATAATACATACTTTAACTTAACTTTGTCTTGTACAGTAAAGTTCTCTTAACTAATTATTTATTTATTTATTTATTTTTAAACCATAAATCTCTTCTGTAGATAATATTAATTGGAAGGTTTTCCTAGAAGCTGTAAATCACACCATATTTTAACCTTGGGTTCTAAAACCAACTATTGCAAGGCAACTTCTGTTAAACACTTTTTCTCTCTCTTTCTTTTTTTTTTTTTTTTCTTTTTTTTTTTAAGTTTCAAAAAACCACAATAATTTCTCCAGTAAAACTCTAAAAACTGCAATTGCATAAACTCATAATTACTTAAAACACAGAATTAACTCTAAAATGGTATATAAAAACATTTTGAAAACCCAATAAATCACGACTTTTTAACAAACTAAGTACAATCCCGACGCTTCTTCTTAGAGAGGGAGCGGGGGGGTTTTGACTGCCCGCCCTGCTGCTGCTCTCTGCTGCTCTTATCTTTCTTCACATTCTCCATATACTCTCGCAGAGAGGAAAAACAGAGAGAAAGGAAAAAAAAACCTCACAAAGTTAACTCTAACAAATGCAGTTTTTTCTCTCAATCTCTCTTGTTGTTCGCCGATAGAGGGAAAAAGGGCATGATTTTACAGAAGCAGGTGATGTTACACGAAAAGTCTCTCATGGCCAGGTGCTAACAGCGGCGATCATTGCAGCTTTTCAGCGTGGCCTTGGAACTTTTCTTGCGCTGCTTCTACCCCGAGGGTGCCTTTGTCCTCTGCACCCACCTCGCTCCCCCGTGTCCCCCTGGTTCGGGTGGAAACCAATCTAAATTTGGCTTCTTTTCTTCCAGGGTGGTAAAGATGGAACTTAAATAAGATTGTAATGCTAAAAGTGACTCCAAAAATGAAGCAGATATTTCTGGATGTATCACATCCTGCCATAACTGAACAGATTCTGTTCGTTGTTTCAGTGTTCGCTGTGGAACTTTTTTTTTTTTTTTCCCTCATTATTTTCTTCTCTTTGACTCTCCCTCCCTCTCTCCATGGGCAGCATAGATAGGAGTGCTCGCCCAGCAGTGGGAGGTGAAGGCATCTGCCGCTGTGACGCAGGTAGAATTACGGAGCTCACAGCCTCAGTATATCTTGCTTTTCTGATTTTAAGGTATTAATTACAGTCTGCCAAGTTCAACCGAGAGACACAGTGTCCTTGCTCTTTTCCGTGATTGCCGTTTCCCATATCAGAGCCGATATATCAGTCCGTTCTTGCACCGCAAAAAGCAGTGTGGGCACTGCAAATGCCCATGACAATTAGCCCATATAATGAGCATATACAGGTCCTTTTCCTGGGCTGCTTCGCCTCGTTTAACGAGGATGCAGAGAAGCAGTTTATCTGCCGCCGCAAATTCCACATCCATGCTGACGGCAACCCGCAAGGGGGAAGGTTGTGACCCTTCTACCACGCCCTTGCCTTCTTGGGCCCCCCCCAGCAGCCTGACTTTCCACGTCCTACCGCTCCGCGTCTCACCGGCTCAGGCTGCCTATCCGGCGCCGATCCAAGCCCGCGACGTCTAATGCCCAGATCCACTCCGCTGACTCCAAAGCCCCTCTGCCCGCAGGGGTGTCCTTGGTCGGAGCACCAGATGTTGAAAGACCCCCGAGCTGTTCACCAGTCTTCACAGAAGTAATTGTGAATGCTGTTTATTTCTATCTTTAGCACACCTTTTATAGGGTTCTACAGGGTCTGCGGGCAGAGCAAGCTACTATTGGCTAGTACACACAAGTTTCCATTCTTATCCTTGTACACAGGAATATTGTTTCACTTTCTACAGGCAAGTTTCAAGGATTTTAGCCTTTAATATTGCGACTTATCCCAGAGGCTGGTTTGTGCAGACAGACCTTTACCAATATATAAAATACAGCAACAGTTCTGCTCGCCAGCTGCAGTGGCAAAGCTTTCCGCTTGCGTTAAGAGCGAGAAAGGCAGCGGCCGGGACTCCAGAACTCGGAGAAAGTAACGGCAAGAGGCGAGCCTCTTTTGGCGGAAGCTGCTATCCGGCGCTCCTGAAAACCTGCCAACCAACCATGTGTGCGGGAAGATGCCGCTCGGCTTCCTGGAGCTGGGAAGCACGAGCGCTGCAAGGAAAGGAGAATAAGCCAGGTGCTGAGCAGGCATCTCGCGCGCAAACCTTTCCAACTGCAAGACGAACGTAGCTGCCGCTCGTCCGCTTGCTGAAGATACACTGAGCTGTTTGTTTTCGGGAAGAAGTGCACGCACGGCTTCCTCGTGCTGCGACCTGCCGCTAATGCGGCTATCTGCGGCAAATCTTGCGCTTTCCTTTAGACCCAAGATGCAGAGCAATGGCCTGCACAGCGCCGAAGCCTGCCACAGCAAGGGTGGAAGAGAGTGCTGCAAATCCGTGTTTGCCGAAGTGGCAGGGGAAAGCTGCACGCATATGTGTTGTCGTGGCACCCGTTCTCCTCGCCAGCCGCAGTGGCAAAGCTTTCCGCTTGTGTTATGAGAGAGAAAGGCAGCAGCCGGGACTTCGGAACTCAGAGAAAGTAACGGCAAGAGGCGAGCCTCTTTTGGCAGAAGCTGCTATCCGGCACTCTTGGCAACCGGCCAATGAACCATGTGTGTGGGAAGATGCCGCTCGGTGTCCGGGCGCTGGGAAGTACGAGCGCTGCAAGGAAAGGAGAATAAGCCAGGTGGTTAGCAGGCAGCTCGCGTGCGAAGCTTTCCGACTGCAAGAGGAACGTAGCTGCCAAGTGCCCGCTTGCTGAAGAGACACTGAGCTGTTTATTGTCGGGAAGAAGTGCACGCACGGCTTCCTCCAGCTGCGATGTGCCGCTGTTGCTGCTCTCTGCGGCATTTCTTGCGATTTCCTTTAGACCCGAGATGCAAAGAAATGGCCGCTGCAAGGAAAAGCGAATAAGCCAGGTGCTTAAGCAGGCAGCTCGCGCTCGAAGCTTTCCGACTGCAAGAGGAACGTAGCTGCCGCTCGCCCGCTTGCTGAAGAGACGCTGAGCTGTTTGTTGTCGGGAAGAAGTGCACGCACGGCTTCTTCGTGCTGCGACCTGCCGCTGTTGCTGCTCTCTGCGGGAACTCTTGCGCTTTCCCTTAGACCCCGAGATGCAGAGAAATGGCCTGCACAGCGCCGAAGCCTGCCACAGCAAGGGTGGAAGAGAGTGCTGCAAATCCGTGTTTGCCGAAGTGGCAGGGGAAAGCTGCACGCATATGTGTTGTCGTGGCACCTGTTCTCCTCGCCAGCCGCAGTGGCAAAGATTTCCGCTTGCGTAAAAAGCGAGAAAAGTAGCAGCCGGGACTCCGGAACTCGGAGAAAGTAACGGCAAGAGGCGAGCCTCTTTTGGCAGAAGCTGCTATCCGGCGCTCTTGGCAACCGGCCAATGAACCATGTGTGCGGGAAGATGCCGCTCGGCGTCCGGGAGCTGGGAAGCACGAGCGCTGCAAGGAAAGGAGAATAAGCCAGGTGCTTAGCAGGCAGCTCCCGTGCGAAGCTTTCCGACTGCAAGACGAACGTAGCTGCCGCTTGCTCGCTTGCTAAAGATACGCTGAACTGTTTGTTGTCGGGAAGAAGTGCACGCACAGCTTCCTCGTGCTGCGACCTGCCCCTGTTCCTGCTTTCTATGGCATTTCTTTCGCTTTCCTTTATACCTGAGATGCAAAGAAATGTCCGCTGCAAGGAAAAGCAACTAAGCCAGGTGCTGAGCAGGCAGCTTGCGCTCAAAGCTTTCCGACTGCAAGACGAACGTAGCTGCCGCTCGCCCATTTGCCTGAATAGACGCTGAGCTGTTTGTTGTCGGGAAGAAGTGCACGCGCGGCATCCTCGTGCTGAGACCTACCGCTGTTGCTCCTCTCTGCGGCATCTCTTGCGCTTTCCATTAGACCCGAGATACAAAGAAATGTCCGCTGCGAGGAAAAGCGACTAATCCAGGTGCTTAAGAGGCATCTGGCGCTCGAACCTTTCCGACTGCAAGACGAACGTAGCTGCCGCTCGCCCGCTTGCTAAAGAGACGCTGAGCTGTTTGTTTTCGGGAAGAAGTGCACGCACGGCTTCCTCGAGCTGCGACCTGCCGCTGTTGCTGCTCTCTGAGGGATCTCTTCTGCTCTCCCTTAGACCCCGATATGCAGGGAAATGTCCGCTGCAAGGAAAGGAGAATAGCCAGGTGTTGATCAGGCAGCTCGCGCGCGAAACTTTCCGACTGCAAGACGAAGGTAGCTGCCGCTCGCCCGCTTGCTGAAGAGACGCTGAGCTGTTTGTTGTCGGGAAGAAGTGCACGCACGGCTTCCTCGTGCTGAGACCTCCCACTTTTGCTGCTCTCTGCGGCAACTCTTGCGCCTTCCCTTAGACCCCGAGATGCAGAGCAATGGCTTGCGCAGCGCCGAAGCCTGCCACAGCAAGGGTGGATGAGAGTGCTGCAAATCCGTGTTTGCCGAATTGGCAGGAGAAAGCTGCACGCATATGTGTCGTCGTAGCACCTGTTCTCCTCGCCAGCTGCAGTGGCAAAGCTTTCCGATTGCATAAAGAGCAAGAAAGGCAGCAGCCGGGACTCCCGAACTCAGAGAAGGTAACGGCAAGAGGCGAGCCTCTTTTGGCGGAAGCTGCTATCCGGCGCTCTTGGCAACCGGCCAATGAACCATGTGTGCGGGAAGATGCCGCTCGGCGTCGAGGCGCTGGGAAGCGCGAGCGCTGCAAGGAAAAGAGAATAAGCCAGGTGCTTAGCAGGCAGCACGCGTGCGAAGCTTTCCGACTACAAGAGAAACGTAGCTGCCAATCGCCCGCTTGCTGAAGAGACACTGAGCTGTTTGTTGTCGGGAAGAAGTGCACGCACGGCTTCCTCGTGCTGCGACCTGCCGCTGTTGCTGCTCTCTGCGGCATCTCTTGCACTTTCCTTTAGACCCGAGATGCAAAGAAATGTCCGCTGCGAGGAAAAGCGACTAAGCCAGGTGCTGAGCAGGCATCTCGCGCGCGAAGCTTTCCGGCTGCAAGACGAACGTAGCTGCCCCTCGCCCGCTTGCTGAAGAGACGCTGAGCTGTTTGTTGTCGGGAAGAAGTGCACGCACGGCTTCCTAGTGCTGAGACCTCCCACTTTTGCTGCTCTCTGCGGCAACTCTTGCGCTTTCCCTTAGACCCCGAGATGCAGAACAATGGCTTGCGCAGCGCCGAAGCCTGCCACAGCAAGGGTGGAAGAGAGTGCTGCAAATCCGTGTTTGCCGAATTGGCAGGAGAAAGCTGCACGCATATGTGTCGTCGTGGGAAAAAAAAAAAAAAAAATAAAAAAAAAAACACCTGTTCTCCTCGCCAGCCGCAGTGGCAAAGCTTTCCGATTGCATAAAGAGCGAGAAAGGCAGCAGCCGGGACCCCGGAACTCGGAGAAAGTAACGGCAAGAGGCGAGCCTCTTTTGGCAGAAGCTGCTATCCGGCGCTCTTGGCAACCGGCCAATGAACCATGTGTGCGGGAAGATGCCGCTCGGCGTCCAGGCGCTGGGAAGCGCGAGCGCTGCAAGGAAAGGAGAATAAGCCAGGTGCTTAACAGGCAGCTCGCGCTCGAAGCCTTCTGACTGCAAGAGGAACGTAGCTGCCAATCGCCCGCTTGCTGAAGAGACGCTGAGCTGTTTGTTGTCGGGAAGAAGTGCAGGCATGGCTTCCACGGGCTGCGACCTGCCGCTGATGCCGCTCTCTGCGGCATTTCTTGCGCTTTCCTTTAGACCCAAGATGCAAAGGAATGGCCGCTGCAAGAAAAAGCAACTAAGCCAGGTGCTAAGCAGGCAGCTCGCGCTGGAAGCTTTCCGACTGCAAGAGGAACGTAGCTGCCACTCGCTCGCTTGGTAAAGATACGCTGAACTGTTTGTTGTCGGGAAGAAGTGCACGCACGGCTTCCTCGTGCTGCCACCTGCCGCTGTTGCTGCTCTCTGAGGGATCTCTTCTGCTCTCCCTTAGACCCCGATATGCAGGGAAATGTCCGCTGCAAGGAAAGGAGAATAGCCAGGTGCTCAGCAGGCAGCTCGCGCGCGAAAATTTACGACTGCAAGACGAAGGTAGCTGCCGCTCGCCCGCTTGCTGAAGAGACGCTGAGCTGTTTGTTGTCGGGAAGAAGTGCACGCACGGCTTCCTTGTGCTGCGACCTCCCACTTTTGCTGCTTTCTGCGGCATCTCTTGCGCTTTCCTTTAGACCCGAGATGCAAAGAAATGTCCGCTGCGAGGAAAAGCGACTAAGCCAGGTGCTGAGCAGGCATCTCGCGCGTGAAGCTTTCCGACTGCAAGAGGAACGTAGCTGCCACTCGCCCGCTTGCTAAAGATACACTGAACTGTTTGTTGTCGGGAAGAAGTGCACGCACGGCTTCCTCGTGCTGCCACCTGCCGCTGTTGTAGCTCTCTGCGGCGTCTCTTGGGATTTCCCTTAGACCCGATATGCAGAGAAGCGTCCGCTGCAAGGAAAGAAGAATAAGCCAGGTGCTGATCAGGCAGCTCGCGCGCGAAGCTTTCCGGCTGCAAGACGAACGTAGCTGCCACTCGCCCGCTTGCTGAAGAGACAATGAGCTGTTTGTTGTCGGGAAGAAGTGCACGCACGGCTTCCTCGTGCTGAGACCTCCCACTTTTGCTGCTTTCTGCAGCAACTCTTGCGCTTTCCCTTAGACCCCGAGATGCAGAACAATGGCTTGCGCAGCGCCGAAGCCTGCCACAGCAAGGGTGGAAGAGAGTGCTGCAAATCCGTGTTTGCCGAATTGGCAGGAGAAAGCTGCACGCATATGTGTCGTCGTGGCACCTGTTCTCCTCGCCAGCCGCAGTGGCAAAGCTTTCCGATTGCATAAAGAGCGAGCAAGGCAGCAGCCGGGACTCCGGAACTCGGAGAAAGTAACGGCAAGAGGCGAGCCTCTTTTGGCAGAAG